>NC_085138.1:274384546-274984546 GCF_035046485.1 Aedes albopictus
AAGTCCAGCAAACGTTCCGTTTCGCGAGCAGAAGCATGGGCGTTGAGATTACAAGCCTATGATTTCGTAGTGAAAAGAATCCCAGGTGACTTGAACGTAGCTGACGCTCTCTCAAGGCTCATTTCGAAATCTCAGGTTGACGAGCCGTTTGAGGAAGATGATGAGAAACATCTGCTATATTCGTTAGACGTGGGATCAATGAACATCACCTGGCAAGACATACAGCTTGAATCTGAGAATGATGAGGAGTTGAACAACGTACGAGCTGCAAAAATTTTCACCCAGTGGTAAGTTATTTTCACCCAGCGGAGGCCTTATCAATGAGACCATTGTAGCACTTCCGTGGAATTACTCTGGATCTCCATCTGGTATTTGTTCATCTGGCTCTGACACTGTAGGGTCATCAATTCCGCTCGCTAAAACTGGTGCTCGCTTGAGGTCCCGAACATTGCGCGTGTATTGAACACCTCGTTCGCTCCTTACCACAACCTTCGCTCCATCTCTGGAGAGGACGATATACCGTTCTGCTGAGTAAATTGGATCCAGCTTGTTCTTTCGAGGTACTGCCAGCAGTACATAATCTCCGGCGTTTATATCAGAAGATTTTGCGCCCCTGCGCGAATCTGCGTAAAGTTTGCTCTGCAGTTTTGACGTCGCATCCTTTTCTCGCACATCTTCTCTGTCTGTTGTACCTTCCTTAGAGTCCCAAAGTGCCGGGAACATTCCTCTGTATCGTCGTCCAACTAGCAGCTCAAAAGGCGTTATGCCAAGTCTTGAATGTGGCTTCATTGTGTTGTGGAAATGCACATACTCTTGAAGTGCTTTCCTCCAACTAACACCATCCAGCTTCGCAGCCATCAAGGCTTTTGTAATGCCTTGATTTTGGCGCTCCACAGCGCCGTTGGTTTGGGGACACAAAGGAATAGATTTCCTAACTTTAACCCCTTTTGATTCCCAGCACTCGATAAATTCTGCGCTCTGGAAAGGCGGACCGTTATCACTTTGTAAAATTAGTGGCAATCCCCATGTAAAGAACACTTTGCTCAAAGCATCATTTGTACTCGTGGCATCCGTTGATTTCATTTCAGCAACCGAAATGTAACGCGAGTAAGTATCCACCAGTACCATGAACTCGCCGTGGCCGCAACCTTGCACTGTGAGAAAGTCCACCTGCAAAATCTCCCACGGGCCATCCGGAAGTTGACGACTGGAAAGCGGAATGGGTGGATTTTTTCTGGAAATTACTGCACAAGTTTCGCATTGCTTCACAAATTTTTCGACATCTGCGCTGATTCCGGGCCACCAAAAATAATCCCTGAGGATCCGTTTCATCGCTGGACATCCGATGTGGCCTTGGTGAGCTTCTTGCATAGCCTTAATGCGTAGCACAAACGGGAGTACGATTTTGTCCTCCTTGAACAAAAGTGGGCCCAACAGGCGCAAATCCTTTGATTGCGATTCATAGCGAACGAAGTCCTTTGGCCAAGCTCCCGATCGAATAGCAGCTCGTACGTTGTTCAACTCCTCATCATTCTCAGATTCAAGCTGTATGTCTTGCCAGGTGATGTTCATTGATCCCACGTCTAACGAATATAGCAGATGTTTCTCATCATCTTCCTCAAACGGCTCGTCAACCTGAGATTTCGAAATGAGCCTTGAGAGAGCGTCAGCTACGTTCAAGTCACCTGGGATTCTTTTCACTACGAAATCATAGGCTTGTAATCTCAACGCCCATGCTTCTGCTCGCGAAACGGAACGTTTGCTGGACTTGATACCCTCTCCAAAGATGAATTCGTTGGCTTCAGAATCTGTCCGAACCACGAACTGCTTACCGGTCAGGTAAAAAGAAAATCGCTCGATACCCCACGTTCTTTTTGAGCTTCATATCAAATCGGTCCGTATATGTATCCAGCTGAATATTGACCGCGCAGAAGACACCGAAATGATTAAATGCAACCATGCATATCTGTTAGCGCACATCTATGCGCGATATTTTTTCTTACCATGCATAATAGCAGCGACATTAGCAATGTCAAAAGATATATTCAACTTCAACCAAGATTTGTATAAGTATCCGTGCTATGCTATGCTATGTGATTCTCATGCCGTATTTTCTCGTCGTCTTGGTCAATTAACCCTCAACAGGATACCTAAAATAAAGGTCCGTTTTGGGACCCTGGGGTCCATTGGACCCCAACATATATTCTCGCGTATCTCGTGATCCTTATTTTTTAAAAGAGTGATGTTTTCAGCAAAGATATTGGGTAAGTCAATGCCTATTTAGTGACGAAAAATTTAGATCGAGAAATTTCCGCTAGGCGGCGCTAGAGAGCATTCAAAGTGTCTCTAATAAATACAGTGGAACGTACCTAAGCAAGCGGAGAAGGCGTACATAACAATAGGGTAAATCGCACTTCTATAGATGAGTAAACATACACATATGTCTGTCGGCCCAAAAAGGTTCGTTCAAATATTACGTAACGCTATGGGAGAGCAAGAAAGTTTAGCGCTGTGTTACGCTTTTTACAAAATTTCATAATTTCCTAATCAAAACTTGATGCTTGTGATAGGGGGAAGTACTAAAATTTGCAAATTTGGCGTTACGTATTATTTGAATGAACCCAAAACAGACATCACAGATAAACAGACGTAACACTGATGAATTTAACATCTCCCATATCACAAGATCCTGATAACTTATAGAGTTGGTGTCTTCGCAAAAGTCGTTTGATTTGATATCCCCCCACTAGGTGGAGCTGATGAGCATAAAACTTTTTCTATCTCAGGATCCTGATGAGTTCCTGAAACAATCCTGGGTGGAATTCCTGAAAAAAAAAATCGGAGGAATTTCAAGCTTTCCTAGATAAATTCATGGAGCAATCTCGAGAGGAATGACTGAAAGAATCCCTGTGTTAATTTCTGCAAACAAATCCCGGGAGGAGTTCTTTTAGAAATTTCGGAATCTCGGAATCATATGGGTATCCCTGGAGCAATTGTCGATGGAATAATTTGTGTCAATTCTGTAGAACTCCTGAAGCAACAACTGGAACATCCTTCAAGGCATCATGAGGGAATCCTTTAGAAATTCCTGAATCTCCGGAAGAATTTGTAGGAAAATGCCGTTAGAAATTCTGGTAGGGATCAACCAGGCTTTTTTTTCAAGATTCACCCCATCGCCACCTGGTAGGAGAATTTCGCTCCAATAATTACGGGCAATACATATTTAGCTAGACGAAAGTCTTTGCAGAAAACAATATAATTATATCTTATCGTTGAACTGAGATATCAAAGAAAAAAACTTATTGTACAAAAGCGCCATCTAGTGAAATAATTTCCAAACAAAGATTATTGATATAGAAAAGTTACATTCATATGAGTAATTCAGCCAAAGATATTAACGTCGATTTTTTTTAAATGAGACATCAACGTTACAAATGTTATAAATGTATGTATAATCTTTGCACCTACATTAGCGCTACCTGGTGAGTCAATTCAGAAATAAATTATCCACCAAATAGGAAGTATTGGCACAGACAAACAGACATATTACTTAGAAGAAAATTGATTCAAAAACATCGTTTGGCATCTCACTAGCACCCTCTATAATGCTCAATCCGAAGCATTCATTTGCAGGTGTGGTTTCCCTCGGCTCGATGTAAAAATTTTGCAGGTGACGACTCCCCCGTGCCGTCATCCATTCATGAAACATGAATGAAGGTTCATGATTGAGTCATTTTATGTAAACATTGATCGGCGTCGCGTTCATTTCTCTCCAAAATTGAGAGGTGATGTAGGCACAGCAGCGCCACCATGACACATGCGAGCACAGTCCGAACCACACTATATTTTCAAAATGACCGTTAAATCGTGCGATGATTTCGATTTGAGTAGTATGTCTGTTTGTCTGTGGTATTGGTATTGTTAATGTAAGTAAATACAATTGTGTCAAGACATATTGTATCAAAACATTCACCTCAAAGAAGTTTCCTTTTTTGGGGAAGTTTGTCTCTCGGGTATCTAAAATGCTGGGCAACATTAAAATATGTTTTATTCCCCAATAGTTCTTGAAGTATTACACACTTTTGCCGAAAACACAAACTTTCTATACATTCAGAACATCAAGATATTTAAGCTAGATATAATTTTCACTCCGTAATTTTAATGCACACTGTCGAGGTCCTCCATTTCCATATCCACTGTTTCTCGCGTTACCGTATCCGATGTTACCCGCGTTTCCGTATCCGATGTTTTTGCTGTCGTGGAATCTTGCCACCGAAGAAGATACTGCTGCCACCGCCGGGGTCTCAGTTGGGCGATGATTTTTAGCGAACAGATCTTCATTCAATTGATCTATCTCCACAGTACGCACTTTGTCAAGCAGATCCGCAATAGAGCCTCCCTTTCGAAGTATTTTCCTTCCTGTCTCCCGGACCTTACGGTTCAGTGCGTGCAGTTGAATTGTTTCGGCCACTGGTTCCACCAATCTACCCTCGCTGTAGTCACATAGTTTCGCTACTGCAATAACGCGCTTTACGTATTTCACGTCAGTCTCTCCTACGCTCTGCGTCAGTGACCTCAATTTCTGCCTCTGCATGAAAATGTAATCACGCGACCCAAAAAATGCATTCAGTCGATGAATTGCATTCGCATATGGGAAAGTGTCCACATTCGGAAACGAAGGCTGGGAGACTGTACCTTCCAAGACGTCTAGCAATTTTGCTCCTGCCTTGATCGTAAAAATATTCATTTTTGTGACCTCATCCATTACGCCAGCCAACTGCATTGATGCTTCCAGCATATGTAACCACTGCTCGAAAGATTTGCGGTCAATATCTTCCTCCCCATCGACAGGTTTGCACTCTGGGACATTTAGGGATGCAAACGATAGGTTGCTCATTGAAGACATGAGCACTGAGTTGTGTTCATTTCCGATGTTGTCCTCTCTCATAGTGGAATGAAGGCGAACGAAACTACCTTCACCCATAGATTTTTCCAGTCGCTTGTTATCGGATTTGGCCTTTCTCAGCTTTTCGACCAACGACGCATTACGCTTCTTCTCCACTTCCAGCTCCTTAGCCAATGTAGCATCTCTCGTTGTTGTTCTTGTGGCTTTCCTAAAATGAGGACAATCAATTGTATCCATTACTAACAATTGATACAACTAAAATAAACTTTATTTTCTCATACTGAAAATAAAACAGTTCATCACAGCTTTCGCTTCATTATAATATTCTTATTTTTTTTTTTTAGATTGGATCGACCGTTACTTTACAGCTAGGAATCTAACCATGAGTGAACACTCAAGAACTACAATTCAATTCATCATTTATCCACAATCAATCAATACACTTGTAAGTACCTTGACTCAGGCAACCGTTCGAAGATAGAGTAAGATAGTCCAGTCGGACTTTGTAGTACAACTTAGGTACTGCAATCCATTCGAGTATAATTTTCAAACTAAACTAAATCCGCTGCAATACTACATCTCTACCTATTTTCTCTGTAAGAAGCCATTGAAACGAGTTCTCATTCTGTAAACACGGCACTGCACAAATGTCAGTTTAGTGAAATCGTGCTTAAGCCAACATTGAGGCTAGGTGTGGAATTGGTATCTCTATTTTAGATTATTCGAACATTCGTACACGGTAAAAAAATATATATAAATAAATAATAAAATGAGGTCGGTTAGGTGCGGAATTGTTATCACTATTTGAAATTATTCGAACATTTATACACTTTTAAAAAATATACACAACTAATTAAAAAAAATGAAATAAATCAATTATACACGGAACTACAAATCAACCCAAATTTAAGTTCTTTTGACACAATCCCGCACCTCCGTGGAATTACTCAAATTTGCGTCAAACAGCGATAGTGGTCACTAGGTAAATCTCATTTGATCGCTGCAAAAATTTTCACCCAGTGGTAAGTTATTTTCACCCAGCGGAGGCCTTATTTGACGCAAATTTGGGTTTAGTCAAGATAACCCAAATTTGGCTTCTTCCACGGAGCCGCACGGATATGTCGGTGCTTCTCTCTTCGTTTTTGACAACATTCGTGTGGGGTGAGGGAGAAAACAACCCAATGCTGAGTAAAAACTATTAGCTGTTTAGCCAAATTTGAGTTTTTAGAACTTATTCTTTGGGTTTAAATATTTTTCAGTGTACACGGAAATATCAATAAATTCAGATTGATGTTTCCTCCATATTACACAGATTTGCCATTTTCCTCGAAGTAATAATTATCCAAATTGCTTGTTTTATAACAACTTAGTTTAGACGGGATGATAGATTGAGAATATAATTTGTTTAATTATTTGATAGAGGTTTATAATTAGAGTAGAGGTGAAGGCGGATGTAGTAATAATATCGTCCAGGTTGACATTATACCAGAATGAACTAAAAAAAATATATATAAACATAACATTGTCTCAATTGTTTCAGTGTAAGAGCATACTGTTCTAAATTGTGGGATTTTAGTACAGTGCCGATGTGCTGAGTTTGGAGAGTGGTGTGAGCTTTTGGAAGCTTCGAGTAGTGGAGATGGTAGTCAGTGAGAGCAAAACGAAAAGCTCTTCAGTTTGGACTTTGATGCGCTAGAATAAGGATCGCAGTGGTGCTTCTGAAGGAAAAAGAAATAGTAGTTCAGGAAGCTAGTGTTTCCGCAGTGGTGGATCCGGAAATTAAAGTTTAAGTGATACCGGTACATGGAAATGGAGGACCTCGACAGCAATGTCGTTTATTCCGCACATAAAGAAGGATCCGTCTCCATTTCCGGCTGATGCAGATGTGGTCGGTTTGATTTTCCGTGACGCTATCACGTGACACCCAAGCACCTTGTGCACTGGTCGATGAGGAAAGAGCGATTCCCCAATCACCAAGTAAATGTTGCCACAAAACTCTACAAACAGCTCTCCGTTCTCGCTCATTTCTCTGAGACCATGACGTCTGATGGCGTGCTTATAACTCGAGTTGCTGGAACCAACCTTCGTGTTGAAGTCGTCCATGAGGATCTTGATATTACCTTTTGGAATCTTATCCATGACAGCATTCAGTTGACTGTAAAAGTCCTCTTTGTCTTGCAATTCGGCAGCATCGGTTGGCGCGTAACACTGGATCATGGTAAGGTTTCGAATTCGTTATCTGAATCGGGTTACAATTAATCTCTCATTAACAGATTCCCACCTCATGAGCACAGCCTGTCCGTGAGCGCTGAGCAGGAAACCAACTCCACAGTAGCGAGGAGCGTGTTCACCTCGTAGGCCAGAGTATAGCAGAATTTGACCAGACGCCAATCTGTGTCCTCCAAAGTTCGACCAATTGACTTAGCTCAGTCATAAGATCTCAATCTTTATACGGTATTTTCAATTGGCTGTTAGTTTATACTGCTGGGATAGGATTATTACATTCCAAGTTCCGATGTCTGTCCGTTTTATCACGCTACAAGTCGTTGCCGTTGAATCAGTTCGTAATAGTTCATTCTCGGTTTCTGTAACGGTTTTTGGGAAACGGTTCTTGGCCTAGGGTCCCCCTATCCACCGTGGAGGAGCATTTCATACTCAGCCGCTGAATACCAGAACAGATGCTATTTGAGCCGCACCTTTTTGGTGAACAGACATGCTTCCTAAATCTAGCTGAAGTCAGAAGGACAACAGTGTCCAGGTTGCAATACTTACATAGCGCACAACTCGCGGTCTTTGTCATCGCTTGACTCGTGAAAGCATGAGGTAGGAACTTGTGAGGACCAGACTCACCGTTTTGTAGCCCTGACCGGATCAATGACGGATATAGAATTGCAGATGCAAGAAATACTTCTCCGATCGGTCCATTTTATTTCACCAATCTTCCGAGATTATGTAATTCCTTGTTCCCGAGATGAACGATCCCAGGGCTGAAAATCTCATTAAACAGATAAAACAAAAAAAATACCTTGAATTGTTTTTCATGTTCATGATGAAAATTGATAAGCGTGAAAAAACTTGATCATTTTCAATCACGGCACACTTCGATCTCAGTGAAAGCTAGGTTTACCATGGGCTCCAGAAACTGCAGCCAAAAAAAATTCGCCCATATCAAATTTGTCATGCACAAAAAGTCGATAAATCCAGTGGTTTTCTATGGTCACATTTGTTTGGTAAGAAGTTACAGTCAAACGGAGTAGGGTAATTCATGTATTTTGAACAGACTGAGGACAACGTTGGAAAAATTGTCCCCTAGCTTCCTTAGAAAACAATTGATTATTTTGCAAAGTTACTAATACGCTTATAATATGATTGTACTTTCCGTTCTTGGTGACAAAAACCTTAACGAAAGCATTTTTAACTGAGAAAATCACAATTTCCAATCGCCTGTTAGAATTGCATTTTGGACACCGAATACATATATGTTTTGGACACCCTCAGGTAGGTATATATAATTTGGACAGGGCAATTTTCTCAATGTTTAGCCATGTGTACTGCTAAATCATGGAAATAGCATAAATTAACAAATATTTTCTTGCAAATAATCAAATTTCTCCGCTTAACAGGCACCTATTTTGATAACTATTACAGTTTTTGTTAAAATCGAGCAAATATCGCCAGACCCACAGAATACGCCTCCAAGTATGCAATCGCACAGCATCCCCATGTAGTTCGTCAGATGACCAAAATATATTAACAGTAGAAAACATGCAAGGTATTTTGGACACCACCTATTTTAAGCGTTCTAGATGAATGTTAAGAGATTGGCTGCCAAATGCTTCTTTATTGAACATTTTTCATTGCAATAAGGCATTTAAGTTTTTTACAATTATTATTTCAACGATTTTGGAGTGAATATTGTATGTGACTGTGAAGTGTATGTCGTCTTGCATACCTGTGCATTAGTGTGGGTCATCGGAATCGTTTTCTCAGATCAAAGCTTTTTTGGTTCCGTTTCGGGTCCTGAGTATCTGTGAGGAATTCCACGGAGTCATGTCAGTCGATCCTGAGCGACCATTTCAAAAATATCTGAAACTTTGCACAGTTTTTCAATTTCATATAAATCGCCATTTTTTGATATTAAACCTTCATATTCACTCACGACTAACTTTTCAAAAGGGTGTATGCGAAAATAGTTCTAAAATATTCTAAAAGCTGTACAGCAAAAACGGATTGTTCGATTGTTATAAATTTTTCAGCAAAGTTAGATAACTAAATGATGATTCCTTAGAAAATATACACCGTAAAAAATTTCTTTTTCTACTTTGAAAAAATATGATATTTGTCACAAAAACTCAAATATCTCAAAACCCTATCTTTTTACCAACTTCAATTTTTTAGGGGAAATGGCCCATTATATCAGCTATCTACCATAAAATACCATAACCATACCATAAAAATGGTGATGGTAAACTGATAAACAAAAAAGTTATGACATTTCAAACATTTCACAATTTTTACATTTAGTAACAAAAAAAAATTTTTTTCTGTGTAAATTATTTCGAGAATTATATTTTGATGCTGATTTTATTGTAAAGGCTACCGCCTGAATTAAACAAGTTGTTTTCATGATACTTTAGTTTGATTATTCGTAATTACTATAGTATCTATTTGAAACTTAGACGCGATCCAGTGTTGTGATCAAAAATATTGAGATTGTCATACTTTTTATTGTACGTGACTGGTGAAAAAATCCCTTGATAGTGTTGAAAAGCTGTTGATTATAAGAAAAATGGAATTGAATTTATTTTTAAGACAAAAGCTGTATAATAAAAGTTTTTTTATACGCGTATACGTCTAGTTTATCCGCAAAAAAAATCCCTCTTACACACTTATTTCTGAATTGCCTGTTCGGTACTTTTTTGACGAGATTATAACAGCAGTACGATCTCGGTAGTTTCGGTAATCGATTTTACTGAGGCTCAGTAAAACAACTGTCAAAATCGTATGGAAAAGGTAAACAATGCATTTTTGCTGAACGAGTTCGGTGCTCAGCAGTTTTAATCTCGTCAAAAAATTACCGAACTCGGTGCGGTAATCAAAATTAAGTGTGTAGAGAACAGACTTTATGATCGGAAGAATGCGAGTAACTTCAACAACAACAAATGCATAAGAGGTACATACCACAGACAAACAGACGAAACGCCTAGAACAATTTTAGTGAAAATTCATCGCCCAGTTCACACTATCACCACCTGGTGGAAATGTTTCACGAAACACTGCGTTGTGCAATATCGTCATCAGAAGGCGCTAATGTGAAACGTCAAACGCAAAGAAAAACGATGGGCGCTCTTGTTATGAAAGCCACAACCAAGATTCAAAATGATCGTTGAAGGCGTGGTCAATGAAAATTTCGCCAGTGTTACGTTTGTTTGTCTGTATGCATACCTGACAATGCTCACGAAAAAAACAAAAAAATACTACCGCTATGAATATTAAAAATTGTATAGTATTTTTTTTTCTTCAGCCACCAACACCAAACAAGTAAGTTAAAATTAATAAGTGATTTTGTTTATTATAATCTAACGAACAAGATGAACAGTCGCTTTCTCAAAGGTCTTCAACTCAACGCTCTCTTGTAGACCGTTTGATGAAAGAAAATGTTCAAAAGAGTTACGAAATCTCACCGAAAGCACCATAGATAAACTGAAAGAGACTGGTTATGCCCAAATGTCCACATTGTGTACAAAATTACGCATTTGCACGTCCTGCCGTCTAGAATTTGACAAACGAGCCATCTGTATATCATCGGTAAAGCAGGGCGCAGGAAGTTCGAAAACGACAACAACTGAGAAATTGCCATCAGCGACATCTGTTTAAACAATTTAATTACGCCCCTTTTCAAAAATGCCCTGTAATATTCTTCAACATCTATACCCATTTCAATATTTTTAACGTTGCAAAACACGCTTTCAACATTCATCTTGAAGAAGAGGGAAAACACTTGTCCTCAAATGTAACAGCAAATTAATGAATAAACGACTAATGCGCGGAGGGCGTGATAAAATCGGAACATTACGGTACATAGTATATTATATTATATGTATATATAATATATAATAAAAACAACTTGTTTTACTCACGCAAGGCCATTAACAATAAAATCAGCATCAAACTTCAATTTCCGGCCGAAATAATTTACACAAAAAAAAATTATTACTAAATGTGAAAATTGTGAAATGTTTGAATTGTCATAACTTTTTTGTTTATTTTCATGGTAGATTGCTAATACAATGGACCGTTTTCTCTAAAAAATTACGTTGGTAAAAAGATAGGGTTTTGAGATATTTGAGTTTTTGTGACAAAAATGATATTTTTTAATGTTAAAAAAGATTTTTTTCACAGTGTATATTTTCTTAGGAATCGCCATTTAGTTATCTAACTTTGCTGAACAATAAAATCAGCATCAAATCGTGATTCCCGGCCGAAATAATTTACTCAGAAAATTTTTTTTTACTAAATGTAAAAATTGTGAAATTTTTGAAATGTTATAACTTTTTTGTTTATTAGTTTACCATCACCAAATTTTTATGGTAGATTGCTAATACAATGGACCGTTTTCCCTAAAAAATTCAAGTTGGTAAAAATATAGGGTTTTGAGATATTTGAGTTTTTGTGACAAAAATGATGTTTTTCAATGATAAAATAGATTTTTTTTCACAGTGTATATTTTCTTAGAAATCACCATTTAGCTATCTAACTTTGCTGAAAAATTCATAACAATCGAACAATCCGTTTTTGCTGTGCATATTTTTGAATATTTTTGAACCATTTTCACATACACCCTTTTGAAAAGTTAGTCGTGGCTCTAAATAAAAATTTGATATCGAAAAATGGCGATTTAGATGGAACTGAAAAACTGTGCAAAGTTTCAGTTCAATAGAAAATCATGAATTAAAAATTTTCCTTATTTTGATGCTGTTGCTTGGAATCGCTCCTGTGCAAAATTTCTGCACGATCGGTTGCGTCTACACTTTGCGCATTGAAATTGAAATTTGTATGGGATTTTGTATGGGACAACACACTTTTTGCATTTTTGTCATAAGTTGAAAAAGTTGGTCTGAAACTTTTTAACCGTTACTGTAAAATGATAGCCTAGCATGTTTTTAAAAACTTTGTTGAAGACCGCACAGCGATCCGATGCTTGTGAAAATAGTTCTAATCAGCGAACCGCATGCATGTGTTTATGTTTTAACATGTAAAGGAATAACAATAGCAACAAAATCATGCTGTTTTGCCAAGCAATGCCAACGCTATAACTTTTTTCATAAGCATCACTTCGTGGGCTTCGACAAAGTTTTTCAGAACACCCTAGGCTATGTTTTCACTTTATCGGTTGCATGGTTTTAGAAAAATTCGAGCTTGTTATGAGAGAAATGCAAAAAAGTATGTTTTCACATGTAAAACCCCATACAAACATCAAATGCGATGCGCAAAACGTAGACATAACCGATCGTGCCCAAATTTTGCACACTTATTTGGGTCCTGAAATGGGATAATGGGATCAAAAAAAGCTTTGATCGGATGAGATACTATTGATTTTTTCATTTTTCCATATAAACGATGACCCACTCTACTGTGCATTTGAGGAGTTTTAGTGAAACAATTTACATGTTAATTTACATGATAATTTTGAAGTAAATTCGTAATTGTTACGCATATTTTCACCGTATGTCATCAGAATAGGGTCTGTTTGATTCAATAATGGATACAAGACATATACCGCCGCACGCATACCAGGAACGGCAATATTATCGAACTTGAATGAACCTAAGTTTTTTTTTCATTGAGTTTCAGTTTCAGGTCTAAGCTTTCAAAAAAGCTTTGGTTCAAAATATTCTATCGGTGAAAACTCGAATAAATCGAGTTTGAAGATTTTTACGGAAACGGGTATGTACTTTCTCATACAACGACTATGGTCGCAATTAATCCGATAACTAAACACTAGAATACGGTCCATTTTCCATTTCTTTTCACCAGGTCTTAACTGAAATCAGATTTTGTTTCGAATATCTTCTCCATTTTTCTGGCGTTACGCCCCCACTGGGAGAAAGCCTGCTTCTCAGCACAGAATTCTACGATCAATTTCACCAGTTATTAGTTTCTCTACCAGTCCTTCCCAGCATCGTCTTGCTGAATACCCGCGCGTTTACTGCATCCGCTAATTATCGTATATCTTACTGATATTTTGAGTATATAGTGTTAATTGTGATATTGGTGTAAGCTATGCTGTATTCAAATACTGCATATAGTGAACTTTTTAACACCTTCTATAGCCAACCTGTTTCAAGAAATGACTACTTGTTGTAAGATAAGTTTCATGTATAACCATAAGGCAAAATCGACTAAATGTTAATCTAAGACGGCTGACTAGAAAGTTTGCTTTTTCATTTCAAGTTTCGTTTTGAAGTGGAGCGGGTGCAAACAGTTCGAAGTCATGAGAAGCCATGAAGAA
This sequence comes from Aedes albopictus, assembly GCF_035046485.1. Lineage (NCBI taxonomy): Eukaryota > Metazoa > Arthropoda > Insecta > Diptera > Culicidae > Aedes > Aedes albopictus. The sequence continues at coordinate 274,397,965 of NC_085138.1, forward strand.
AATCGTAGAAAAGTCTGCCTTTTGTGCTTCAGGAAGGCCACAACTTCAAAACCCATCCACGAAACGTTGAAGCCAACCATTGTGGAATATTTTATTCCACAATATAGTGAACATGATACAATTTATCCGAAAGTCCTATGTTTAAGTTGCTACGCAGTAATTTATCGTTGCTTGAAAGGACAGATTCCACGCGATTTCCATGTCTACGACTACACGAAGCTCCAACCATTGAAGACAAGAAGTACCTCCGACCACAATACTTGCAACCTCTGCTAAGTTGCTAGGGAAACTATTTTTCCTAAGCGGCCAAAAAAAAAAAAAATCTCGAAGCCAAGAAAAGTGTCCGTGAAAATTTGTCAAAAATGTCTATCTGCAACAGCTCCGGGAAAAGCTCACAAATGCTCACGACAAACTAAGCTTCAGAACATTTCGAAACTATCCGAAGATTTCCACGATCAATTTGCAGCCAAAATCATAAGGAAAAAGCTGTCTACCGGAGATGGAAGCTTGTCGTTTTCCATTGAGCGAGAGAAGCGATCCCGGCTGCTAATTGTGAAATCAGGTTCAGAGAAGCATGGTGCAAGTATCAAGGAGTATTCCCAGGATGAGATGCTGGCGATCAAGGCGGATTTGAACTTGAGTATGAAAAAGGTAAGTGTATTCCAAATTGAAATGAGAATGTTCAATGTGCTGTATGTTAAATTTTCAACAGACGATAAAGTTGGCCAAAAATCTTCGTAGAGGTAACCGGAAAGCGATACACCCGAGACTGGAACCAGCGCTTCGCAGTCGACTTCATGAACTTGACGACTTTTTTGAAGTCAAACTTCTGAGCATGCACAGCAAATAATTTTGTAATATCCAAGCGCGTAATTTCTGGCGATGTATCCATTTTCAAACGTAATCTCACCCGGATACATTGTTTTCCAACAATTATTACACTCACCATGTACACCTTGCTTGGCAACGGGAAGTGTCAACAAACCCATTCCAGCAGATACTTATAGAAGCAGTATCATATTCATCACCTTCCTTGTAACTCGGTGAAATAGCCGAGAGGCAAGAGATATGCCTCACAATCAGCGGATCAGTGTACGAATCCGTGCCAATATTTTACTTATATATGAATCATCTATCGTTCCGGTTCTAGCAATTGCTCTTGCAATTGCTAGACTCACTTTCAAGCTACGGCGGCTAATTTTCTGTGTAGAAAGGATGTAATATGTACATCATTTTTACGACGCGAGTTTTGTGCAGCGGAAGTGATGTGATATCACAAGAATTTTTTTGCTGTGTGGTGTATGTCAAAGGAAAGTTGCGGTCATTGACACCACGACCAGTAGTGGTGTGCAAAAGTGTATCAGGACTCATCAACTATATAAAGGCGAGTCGTAATCTAGGGCAGCTCCGGTTCAAAATTGGAATCGACGGAGGGTAAGACTCGTTGAAGATCACCTTAAATGTCGAAGGGGGTGATGGTGAAGCAGCGAAGTTCAAAGACTCCGGCGTTCGTCGCACTTTTGTTATTGCGTTAGCGCCAAAAGTACAAGAGAATTTTGAAAATATAAGAGAAATATGGGTCAATCAACTGCAGCTCAATGAGATAGAAGCAATCGTAGCGAGTAAGACGACCGTTATCGAATATTAAAGAACCTACTTAACGTATATGTTTTTTTTCAGGTAATTTGAAGGTTACACTAGTTTACAAAATAAAACGAAAGTCGTGAACTTCTGTCAACGACCAAAATTTTTGAAGCATAATTTAGCGCTGATTTCAAAACCGTGCTCCAAATTTTTTTAAGTAGAACAGTTTTTGAGTTTTAGCTTAATATTAAGTTTTTTTAACATTTTAAAACATGCAATTAACTAAAATTAAAATATCTTGCGTTTTTTCAACCAATTTTAAATCTTTTTCCATAAATTAAAAGCTGAATAGAATACCATTCGACCATCTAAATGCAGGTTTTGCGTCAGATTGATGAAACTCAATATATTGGCGAGTTTTGGGGACGATCTCCTTAAATTTTAGCAAATTTTCCAAAAATATATGAAGAAATGTATTTTTTTGAATAAGAAAAGCACAATTTAAAATTTCTTTCTCAACGTTTATTTGACATGTCATATGTAGACGAATTACAGTAAAAAATTCAGCTCAATCGGAGCATTAATTACGGTGAATGAGATGAGTGAAGTGAGCGACTTTGCTTAAAAATAGAACAAAACTCGATTTCAAATCATCAACCTTGTATGGAAAGTCGAAAAAATTTCCGCTCTACTGTAATTTTTTTCCTTCGCGTTTTCGAACTCAGGGCATGATTCTACACCGAAAATGATCATCAGCTTACCGAGTTCAAAAATGCTGTAAACTAGTGTTATCAACGTGCTGGCTGGAGTAACGGCGAACAGTTATCCCACCCATGTGCATATTGCACTGTGTACAAGAATTCGTTGGGAACTGCAAGAGGAGCCGCCCGTACAATCGGATCCGTGAAAAAGTTTGCAGATCTCTGGCTGGCAGCAGGAGGGAAAGAAAAGGATGCGAAGCAATTCTTCAATTGCGTTGACCATCCTGTTCTCTGCGGTACAGAAAGCAAAAAGATTGTACATGGGTGTCCACCGCCATCGCTACATTTGCTTCTGGGATTAACGAACGCTATTTACGATCACGTTGCAACCGAAAATTACAAAGCCGCTGAAGCATGGGTCGCTGCAGCAAATGCATTACGACATGTCCAATTCAGCTTCACCGGACGTTACTGCCGAAACCTTGTTGCAAAACGTGCAGCTCTGAAAAATGCAGGCTTGCGCTTCCACTTTTCTTAATTAGAAAATCTGCAAGATGTTTTGGACAAGTGTTTCAGTACTGATTTGAAACAAAAATACCAGACGTCTATTGATAAATTTTGCAACAGTTGGGTATTGGCCAATCTACCTATCGCTCCAAAACTACACATTTTGAAGTATCACGTTGATGAGTATTGTGAACACACCGGCGAAGGTTTGGCTCGTTCGTTCGAGCAAACAATTGAAGCTGTTCACACTGATTTTGCAGCAGCGTGGGAAAACTACAAGGTTCTGGAAAACACTGACAAATATCCGATTAAGCTTTTGAATGCTGTAGTAGCTTACAACAGTAGCCATGTATGCATACATCGTGAATATCTAATTCAACAAACATAAGCACTTTAGTAATAAATTAGCAAATAAAAACTTGCTTGATCTATTTATGGGCTGCAAAACGGTGAGACGATAAGGAGAGCGTCTAACATAGCTCTGATCCTCACAAGTTCCTACCTCATGCTTCCACGGGTCAAACGATAACAAAGACCGCCAGCTAAGAGTTGTGTGCTTAGCTGGTAGTGCAGCCTGGGCACTGTTGTCCTTCTGACTTCAGCTAGATTGAGGAGGTACGATCCGAGTGTCTGTTCACCAAGGAGGTGCGGCTCAAACAGCGTCTGTTCTGGCATCCAGCGGCTGAATAAGAAACGCTGCACCACGCCCAGCTAGATCCAAGGTGGTAGCCCCATCAGCGTGGTCGTCCCAGTGTTGGTTGGGACGTTAAACAGAACTGGCACGATGACCCTCCGGCGAGACAGGAGTGTTGGCGTAGGCCCAATAAGCCACCCGTAAAAATCCCCATTGCGAATAACATAAGAGAAAATACGACTCGATACAATCGGCAAAAACCCACGCGACGAAATAAGGACTATGATTGGAAACTTGGAACATGGAATTGCAAGTCACTAGGTTTCGCAGGTTGTGACAGGATAATTTACGACGAACTACATCTCCGCAACTTCGACATCGTGGCGTTGCAGGAACTTTGTTGGACTGGACAGAAAGTGTGGAAAAGCGGGCATCGAGCGGCTACTTTCTACCAAAGCTGTGGCACCACTAATGAACTGGGAACAGGATTTATAGTGCTGGGCAAGATGCGACAACGTGTGATCGGATGGCAGCCGATCAACGCAAGGATGTGCATGTTAAGAGTTAAGGGCCGTTTCTTCAACTACAGCATCATCAACGTCCACTGCCCACACGAAGGGAGACCTGATGACGAGAAAGAAGCGTTCTACGCGCAGTTAGAGCAAACATACGATGGTTGCTCGCCGCGTGACGTGAAAATCGTTGTCGGCGACATGAACGCGCAGGTAGGAAGGGAGGAAATGTACAGACAGGTAATCGGGCGAAACAGCCTGCACGCCGTATCGAATGATAACGGCCAGCGGTGCGTAAACTTTGCAGCCTCCCGTGGTATGGTAGTCCGAAGCACCTTTTTCCCCCGCAAAGATATCCACAAAGCCACCTGGGCTGGAGATCACCCGACCATCAAACAGAAAACCAAATCCACCACGTTCTAATCGACGGTAAATTCTTCTCGGATATAACCAATGTCCGCACATACCGCAGTGTGTATATAGATTAGGATCACTACTTAGTAGCTGTATGCATGCGCTCAAAACTTTCGACAGTTATCACCACGCGTCGAAGTCGGACGCCGCGACTCAACATCGAGCAGCTGCGTAACGTAGAAGTGGCTCAAGACTACGCGCAGCAGTTAGCAGTGGCCCTACCAACGGAAGAGCAGCTTGGCGCAGCTACACTTGAAGATGGCTGGAGGGACATCCGATCCGCCATAGGTGGTACCTCGGCTACAGCACTAGGCTTCACGACTCCGAATCACAGAAACGACTGGTACGACGGGAATGTGAACAGTTGAAAAACGAGAAGAATGCAGCATGGACGAGAATGCTGCAACACCGTACGAGAGCGAATGAGGCACGTTACAAACAGGCACGGAACAGGCAGAACTCAGTCTTCCGGATGAAGAAGCGCCAGCAGGAAGAACGAGATCGCGAAGCGATGGAAGAGCTGTACCGCGCTAAGGACACACGAAAGTTCTACGAGAAGCTGAACCACAAGCCGACATGTGCCGAGATAATTACGGGAATATTCTCACGAGCGCGCGTGAGGTGGTCGAGAGGTGGCGGCAGCATTACGATGAGCACCTCAATGGCGACGTTGCAAGTACCGAAGGTGGCGTGGTAACAGATCTAGGAGTATGTGCACAGGACGAAAGACTTCCGGCCCCTGACCTTCAAGAGATTGAGGAGGAGGTTGGCCGGTTGAAAAACAACAAGGCCGCTGGAGCAAATCAACTACCAAGCGAGCTTCTAAAATACGGTGGAGAAGCACTGGTGAGAGCACTACACTGGGTCATTACCAAGATTTGGGAGGAGGATGTATTACCGGAGGAATGGATGGAAGGTATCGTGTGTCCCATCTACAAAAAGGGCGACAAGTTGGATTGCGGGAACTACCGCGCGATCACACTACTGAGCGCTGCCTACAATATACTCTCTCAAATTTTATGCCGCCGTCTATCACCGATTGCAAGAGAGTTTGAAATCGGCCCACACATCACTTGTTCATCGATTTCAAATCGGTGTATGATACAATCGATCGAGAACAGCTATGGCAGATTATGCACGAATACGGATTCCCGGATAAACTGATACGGTTGATCAAGGCGACGATGGATCGAGTGATGTGCGTAGTTCGAGTATCAGGGACACTCTCGAGTCCCTTCGAATCTCGCAGAGGGTTACGGCAAGGTGATGGTCTTTCGTGCTTGCTGTTCAACATTGCTTTGGAGGGTGTAATAAGAAGAGCGGGGATAAACAAGAGTGGGACGATTTTCACGAAGTCCGTCCAGCTTCTTGGTTTCGCCGATGATATTGATATTATTGCTCGTAAATTTGAGACGATGGCGGAAACGTACATCCGACTAAAGAGTGAAGCCAGGCGAATCGGATTAGTCATTAATGTGTCGAAAACAAAGTACATGATGGCAAAGGGCTCCAGGGAGGAATCACCGCGCCCGCCGCCCCGAATTCATATCGACGGTGATGAAATCGAGGCGGTTGAAGAATTCGTGTACTTGGGCTCACTGGTGACCGCCGACAACGACACCAGCAGAGAAATTCAGAGGCGCATTGTGGCAGGAAATCGTGCTTACTTTGGACTCCGCAGAACTCTACGATCGAACAAAGTTCGCCGTAACACGAAGTTAACCATCTACAAAACGCTGATTAGACCGGTCGTCCTCTATGGGCACGAAACATGGACCCTACGTGCAGAGGACCAACGCGCCCTTGGAGTTTTCGAACGGAAGGTGTTGCGTACCATCTACGGCGGAGTGCAGATGGAAGACGGGACTTGGAGAAGGCGAATAAACCACGAGCTGCATCAGCTGCTAAGAGAACCAACCATCGTCCATACCGTCCATACGTGATGGGCGGGTCACGTCATCAGGATGTCGGATAGCAACCCGACTAAAATGGTTCTCGAGAGTCATCCGACCGGTACAAGAAGACGTGGAGCGCAGCGAGCTAGGTGGGTCGACCAAGTGGAGGACGATCTGCGGACCCTACGCAGAGTGCGGAACTGGAGACTGTAGTATAGTGAAGTTGGATATATAGGAGTAGGCTGTGAGAAGTGCATGACAGGAGGATGAGAATAATAAATGATTATTGTTTAGTAATCTGAACTGCAAAGTCTACTTTATTGAACTTCTACATTGGCGACGAGGATGGGATACCGAAATCTCATGATGTTGTTTGAAGATTTTCATATTGAAGGGGAGTATTAGCTACAATTAGTGTGAACAATAATAAAACGGTTTTTTTGCAGCAGTGATACATTTTGTTCTATGCGTGACCCATGGACAGACCAAGTTTTGAGTAAACCATCGGATGCGAGTGAATTGTACAGCCGAACAAGCATAACAGGTTACTGACACGTTCTCACGTCCTATGATGATTAGTGGTCCTGGCCCTGTGACCTGATAGTGGTTACTCTAGCGTTCAATTGAAAATATGGAAGGATGTTGATCATAGTAAAAAACCAGGTGGGTAAATATGTAATTTACTGTATATATAGCCTACACATACTGATTAGGAAAGAATCTGCCGAAAAAATTAGTTATTCACAAATATTTCAATATTTTTGGATGGCATATAGAGAGGAAAGGCTTTTGCATAAAAAGGAAATTTGCGAAAAAAATGAATTCCATAACGTTTAACAGAACGTACAGCCTAATCGATATTTAATTTGGTTTGCCATTATTCTGAAGGATTTGGGTGGGTACCTACAAATAACTTTTTCAAAGCTGTCAGAGGGCACATGGTTACTAAGATGAAAAAAACAGTGAGTTTGCTTTGATTCATACTGAGCAAAAGTGGATAGGTGGATATCTCAGTGACAATAAGGAGAAAGATCAGAGAATACAAATATGGCTGCCACAAAGGTCCCCTACTCACGTTTTCAAGAGCACCAATCTTGAAAATTCGTAAACAAATGCTTTCGATTTGGAAAAGCTGCCTCTTTTTGCAAGTGGGCAAAGCTAGGATAACAAATGCGGCTTGGTTCGATGTTTCATTCGTCAGATTCGTGCCTCTAAGGTTTGAACGAAAAATTGCAATGGGATTTCTTGCCGTTTCACCTTAAGTGCATTCAGTTGAGGCTGATCACAACAGTCATGCTTTTGTTTGTTTGAATAGGTGCTTGTTAAAACAGCATTACCTTTATTAGCATTGAGAAGCCATGTATGATTCAAGTTTTCATGAATTTATATTTTCTACATGTTACTTTAAAAATTTGTATCTCAATTAAATAAGGTACTATTAGAATTCAAAAAAAAATCAGTCATTTGAATTGGGTTTATAAACAATCTGTTACGAAAGCACGTAACAATTATTCCAGAAATACAAACCGTGTTTTAAGGTTAGTTTGTGATGTTTTATTTTAATTTTATTTATTGGTTTATTTTACTTATGATAATGTCCAAATTTTATTTATTAAAGGATGTATCGATCTGTAATTCAAGCGTTTCTGTAACTAGTAATGCAAACCAATCTGCACTATTAGATATACATTATCTATCTATTTGAGGCAATTGTTAGATGGAATAATTGTAAGAACTTCTTGTAACTTCTGTGCGTTGGTAAATTGAATGTGAATTCATAAATCATAATAAAAATAAAGGAAATCAGAATGCCTAAAATTTGATAAGCCAGCACTTATGTGTTTGAAGAAAATAAAAAAAAAATATTGACAGATTAATAATAGACAAGACTGAACTAGATGTAATATGAATATTATTTTTTTGTGAATCAGCAAGCTCGGGCGTGAATTTTTGTTTCTTATGTCAATCAAATGGGCGGCTAAATAAAATATGAATAATTAACACACATTGAGTAAAACCATGGTACTTTAGCTAATTTCTTTAAGAAGTTTTTTTTTATCTAAAGCCATTTTGAAATTTCAATCTATGACCAAATAATTTTTTTTAATCTAAGGATATAATTTGTTTCAACGAACGAAATAGAGTATTTGACCCACTAATGGTTTTCACCAAACTTATTCTGTGAAATATGCAAAATCTATACCTGTTAATGAAACCATAATGCTTGAGCGATGAGAGTCGAAATGAAAAATAAAAATACTTAAGGAGAAAATAGTTAGATCCTGCAATCTGGAATTGATAAAAAGTTATTTACATATTTCTAGTTACAGAAAAGAGAAATGTTTCCAAGTTCAAGTTCAATTGAAAATAATCTTAGTCCTTATGATAGATCATTTCTCGAGGGATCCAAGTTTCAAGCTTTTACGGGAAGCACTAGAGGCTTATAGAATTTTAGTATGATATGGGGATTGAAGAAATCCCGTAAAAGGCCGAATGAAGAAGAGTATTCTATTATGAATTATTTCCAAATTGATCAGCAGAGAGTAAAGGGAACACTGATTCCGGTCTACATCTCCATATGGAACGAAGGGGATTTGAAAATCTCGGTCCGTTTCTGTTAAAGGAACGAAGGGAGATTGTGGAAATTCGGTCCATTCCAAGTATGGAATGAAGGAATGAAACAGATCATCCGGTCCGCTCCTGGGTAAATAGAAGAGAGTAAAGGGAATACTAATTCCGGTCTACTACTCCATATGAAATGAAGAGGAAATCTAATCCTGGTCCATTTCTGAAAAAGGAACGTAGGGAGATCGTTGAAATTCGGTCCGGCTCAATAGAGAACCGAAGGAATTAAACGAATCATACCGTTTTATCATGAGATGGAGGAAGTGAAACTTCAGTCCATCCATGATAAAGAGAAACGCAAAGGAAACTAAAAGTTTTAGTTCATCCCAGTCCATTTGGCAATCCGGTCTATCATGAGATGAAGGAAGTGGTTCTTCGGTCCATCTATGATAAAGGGATGTGCAAAGGAAACTATACGTTTCAGTCTGCAATAGATAAGACCAAATGAAGGGGGTTCGCCCCAGCCCATTTGGCAATCCGGTCTACTATAAGATGAAGGAAATGAAATTCAGTTCATCTATGGTAAAGGGATGCGCAAGGGAAACTATATGTTTTAGCCTGCAATAGAGAAGACCAGATGAAGGAGATATACCTCAGCCCGTTTGGCAATCCGGTCTATCATGAGATGAAGGAAGTGGTACTTCAGTCCATCTACGGTATAGGGATGTGGAAAAGAAATCATGTTTTAGTCTGAAATAACTCCAGTCTACCACGATTTGAAGGAAGATAGTTGATCTCCAACCCATTTCTTACAGTGGTACAAGAATATTTATTCATACATATATTAAATAACATTTTTCAAGTCTCGTTTAGGTACAACAATCATTTTCAAAATATACCTAAACATTGGAACGGTATGGATTCAAGATTGCACGACAATGGTAAACATAGGACTCTGATATTTTACACATACATAACTGAAAAAAAGAGAATTATTCAAAATTCTGAGGTAAGAAAGCCGATTTCCTGATAAAACCAGGAGAAAAGCTAAGTATAACATATTTTTAGTAACTGAAGGTTGTCATTCTAATACTGTTTTATCGTATTTAGATTCACTTGCTCGTTCTATAAGCACAGTGGTTACTGATGCTGCTGAAGTACCAGAGAATCAAATGTTAGATGCATTATTGGATCGAGTGTTGAAGCGAAGCCATTCAGATATAAATAAAAAAAAAAGAAATCATTTCGTTGTACTAATTGAAAGTCGAAACTAATGAGGGCATATGTTGATTTTTTTTTCTTACGTTAAGGAGAGAGAGTAGTTCATACAAGAAATAATGTTTAAATAAATATACAGCAATTGCCATTTGTATAAGTAAAGAAAAGGAGAAATAGGGAAAGCTTCAAGGGTATGTTTACATTAAAGAATATTGGAAAATATTATTTATAATACACAATCTGTCATGACCTAATGAGAATCAGTTGTTATAGCAATAATCAATTGTTTCAATTTTATTGGAGAAAAGGAGAGATGTAGTATAGTGAAGTTGGATATATAGGAGTAGGCTGTGAGAAGTGCATGACAGGAGGATGAGAATAATAAATGATTATTGTTTAGTAATCTGAACTGCAAAGTCTACTTTATTGAACTTCTACAGAGACAAACTGCCATGGACCGAGTCGAATGGAGGAGGCTACTATGTACAGCAGAGGCCACCCCGGCCTTAGCCTGATTGGTAAGGTAAGTTAAATAAAAAAAGAAAATCGCGTTAAATACTGTTCCATTGAATTCCACTAAGAATTTGCATCCTTTGACAGATACGTATTTCGACCTCAACTTAAAGGTCGTCTTCAGTGTCTTGTACTTGACTCGACTTGAGTCAAGTGAGTCGAGTCAAGTACAAGATACTGAAGACGACCTTTAAGTTGAGGTCGAAATACGTATCTGTCAAAGGATGCAAATTCTTAGTGGAATTCAAAGGAACAGTATTTAACGCGATTTTCTTTTTATTTACAGATATTCCCCTAACAAGCCCAGGTTAATCATCAAGGTAAGTTAGTTGCAATTTTCGCTGTCACCCCCATCGCGATAAGTCGCCATGGATAGCCTTATTCCCCGGGACCGAGATGAACGATCCTAGGGCTAAATATCTCGTTAAAACAGATAAAAAATATCAAAATTTTTATTTTAACTTTAAATTGTTTTTTATTTTTATGAGAAAAATTGATAAGCGTGAAAAAACTTTTCAAAACATTTTCAATTACGGCACACTTCGACCTCAGTGGAAGCTAGGCTTACTATGGGCTCCAAAAGTAACTGCAGCCAAAAAAGATTTACTTACATCAAATCTTTCATGCACAAAAAGTCAATAAATCCGGTGGTTTTCTATGGTCACGTTTGTTTGGTAAGAACCAGCAGCTAAACAGGGTATACTGCAATGGGAACTTCGCACAGAAACGAACATTGAAATATTCATACTTTTTGCCCACAATATCCCCCGTCTACATCGAATGTCATTCATTGGAATTATCAGATGTGACGCAATACCCTCATTCAGTGACCGAAAACCAATTTTCCACTACAAAGCGAACCAACCGCAGGTGGTCTCTGGTGTCTCAATGGGGCCCACTTCGCGCTCGAATTGGCAGTAATCAATTGTCAGACTACCAAACAAAGTTAAACGATACGTCAAAACGATGCGTACCATCAACAAACACCAGACCGCGTCGCACCGGGTACGGGTAGGGACTTGGTTGCGTCAACGCATAAAAACAGCGAAATGTAATTTTCGCACAATAGGCTTTCATTTGGCCATTAAATTGAAGCTCTTCCCCCGAGTGCAACCAAAAATTCGCTCGGTCTGTGTGATCATGCACAGAGAGCAATAGGTGCTTCCTGCTACTCCTGACCCGACTGCATCTGGATGCATATCCTTCGAACGCGCTACACAGGATGCACAAACAAATCAATGGTGACCGTAAATTCTCGCGCAATTAGCGACCCGAAAATCGCCCCTGTCAAAGGGATTAAGCGTCAACCGACCGAGCGTGCGATGCGGATTCCCTCCCAATCCCAACGGATGTCACTACGATTTCGGATGTTTGAGTTTGGTTCTTGCTGCTGGCGTGTTTCGGTTTTCCGTATACGATAAGGACAAACGACAAGCGCGTAGATATTGAACTGAATCAAGAAATTGTCTGCTGAACGATTGTTTGGAATGAACCGAATGCTGCTCAATCGGTTCGATTTATCCACTTTAGGTGAAAACAACTTAAACAACGGCTTAACTATACTTTTAAAGTGAGCCTATGACTACAATTTCAATCAACGTATATACTGATATTTCATTCGAGACATTTTTGTAACGGTTTTCGACTATAGATCAGGATCTCATTCGCCTAAGTTATACGGATCAATACATGACCCAGTTAAGGGTGAATCAGTAGTGGTTTCGCTATCTTCTGTCTCCTTATTATCAGTAGCCTTATATGTTTTTATGTATAACAAACATTTGTAACATCTATTTAGTAGTTCCTGCCGGATGATATATGAAGAATAGCCAATTAAAAACATCCTCATTAAAACAACTATAATTATATCAACTGTATAATTTACAGTTGAGAAGTTTTCCTAGAATACTAAACGATTGCGTAGTGTTAGTCCAAGTATGAAAGTAACTTTCCGTTTGAAAAAGGCGTCACAGATTTAAAATGATTTCAAATCGAGCCGTTTTATTGATTTCAGGGAGACTGCAAACAGATGACATTTCTTGCAAATTTGAACACAATTATTGCTATATCCATGCACTCTAAGTTTCTGGCACATGCCTCACCATCAAATGAATCCTCGAATAAACGACATCGTCAACGAACTCACTGTACTGATGAAATTGCAGACGCAAAACTGCTTCCCACTGGCAGCCTCCCCACCAACCAACGTTCCTAACTAGGAATGCATCAAACGTTCGCTTCCGACGTGGAGCTCTGCTACTCTAGTGCAACCGGTAGCAGATAAACAGAGGGATCGAACCGATAGCATGCTCGATTTCAGCAAACAAAACACATTACGGCACTTCTCTCCAGCTGCAAACAGGACTCCCACTGGTCCACGCGGAGTGCACCACATACACTACACTAGCTGTGTGGACTAACCGACGAGACTCGAACGCTGTGCATATGTACTCAATCCTCGGCTATCGGTATCATAAACTAAATCAATTTTACGCCAGGTTGGGTACACGTCTCGTTTCTGCTTTTTTTTTGTCATTCTTCCATACGACAATCGCTCGTATCGATGAACTATACTGGTCAAACGGATCGAATGGAAAGACCTTGGAGAAAGAAACTGCTTTCCTGTAGGATTTTGGTAGGGTTGCAATTTGCACCATCTGTTGAGAGCGGACGGACCTCTATGTCGTCGTATCTGAGTAACGAGAACGAGTGGAAATGAGGTCAAGTGCTTTAAGATTGAAAATTAAAAATGAGTGCTCTTCATTTGGAGGTACATAAAAAACTGGAAAATTTTAAGGTGAAATTGGAGTCGCCCAGAAAACAAATCCGATGAGTTAAACGATATTCCTACTTGAATTTCATTAGGAATCCCCGGAGGACTTCCTGGAGGAATCCCCGGAGGACTTCCTGGAGGAATCCCCGGAGGACTTCCTGGAGGAATCCCCGGAGGACTTCCTGGAGGAATCCCCGGAGGACTTCCTGGAGGAATCCCCGGAGGACTTCCTGGAGGAATCCCCGGAGGACTTCCTGGAGGAATCCCCGGAGGACTTCCTGGAGGAATCCCCGGAGGACTTCCTGGAGGAATCCCCGGAGGACTTCCTGGAGGAATCCCCGGAGGACTTCCTGGAGGAATCCCCGGAGGACTTCCTGGAGGAATCCCCGGAGGACTTCCTGGAGGAATCCCCGGAGGACTTCCTGGAGGAATCCCCGGAGGACTTCCTGGAGGAATCCCCGGAGGACTTCCTGGAGGAATCCCCGGAGGACTTCCTGGAGGAATCCCCGGAGGACTTCCTGGAGGAATCCCCGGAGGACTTCCTGGAGGAATCCCCGGAGGACTTCCTGGAGGAATCCCCGGAGGACTTCCTGGAGGAATCCCCGGAGGACTTCCTGGAGGAATCCCCGGAGGACTTCCTGGAGGAATCCCCGGAGGACTTCCTGGAGGAATCCCCGGAGGACTTCCTGGAGGAATCCCCGGAGGACTTCCTGGAGGAATCCCCGGAGGACTTCCTGGAGGAATCCCCGGAGGACTTCCTGGAGGAATCCCCGGAGGACTTCCTGGAGGAATCCCCGGAGGACTTCCTGGAGGAATCCCCGGAGGACTTCCTGGAGGAATCCCCGGAGGACTTCCTGGAGGAATCCCCGGAGGACTTCCTGGAGGAATCCCCGGAGGACTTCCTGGAGGAATCCCCGGAGGACTTCCTGGAGGAATCCCCGGAGGACTTCCTGGAGGAATCCCCGGAGGACTTCCTGGAGGAATCCCCGGAGGACTTCCTGGAGGAATCCCCGGAGGACTTCCTGGAGGAATCCCCGGAGGACTTCCTGGAGGAATCCCCGGAGGATTTCCTGGAGGAATCCCCGGAGGATTTCCTGGAGGAATCCCCGGAGGACTTCCTGGAGGAATCCCCGGAGGACTTCCTGGAGGAATCCCCGGAGGACTTCCTGGAGGAATCCCCGGAGGACTTCCTGGAGGAATCCCCGGAGGACTTCCTGGAGGAATCCCCGGTGGACTTCCTGGAGGAATCCCCGGAGGACTTCCTGGAGGAATCCCCGGAGGACTTCCTGGAGGAATCCCCGGAGGACTTCCTGGAGGAATCCCCGGAGGACTTCCTGGAGGAATCCCCGGAGGACTTCCTGGAGGAATCCCCGGAGGACTTCCTGGAGGAATCCCCGGAGGACTTCCTGGAGGAATCCCCGGAGGACTTCCTGGAGGAATCCCCGGAGGACTTCCTGGAGGAATCCCCGGAGGACTTCCTGGAGGAATCCCCGGAGGACTTCCTGGAGGAATCCCCGGAGGACTTCCTGGAGGAATCCCCGGAGGACTTCCTGGAGGAATCCCCGGAGGACTTCCTGGAGGAATCCCTGGAGGACTTCCTGGAGGAATCCCCGGAGGACTTCCTGGAGGAATCCCTGGAGGACTTCCTGGAGGAATCCCTGGAGGACTTCCTGGAGGAATCCCTGGAGGACTTCCTGGAGGAATCCCTGGAGGACTTCCTGGAGGAATCCCTGGAGGACTTCCTGGAGGAATCCCTGGAGGACTTCCTGGAGGAATCCCTGGAGGACTTCCTGGAGGATCCCTGGAGGACTTCCTGGAGGAATCCCTGGAGGACTTCCTGGAGGAATCCCTGGAGGACTTCCTGGAGGAATCCCTGGAGGACTTCCTGGAGGAATCCCTGGAGGACTTCCTGGAGGAATCCCTGGAGGACTTCCTGGAGGAATCCCTGGAGGACTTCCTGGAGGAATCCCTGGAGGACTTCCTGGAGGAATCCCTGGAGGACTTCCTGGAGGAATCCCTGGAGGACTTCCTGGAGGAATCCCTGAAGGACTTCCTGGAGGAATCCCTGAAGGACTTCCTGGAGGAATCCCTGGAGGACTTCCTGGAGGAATCCCTGGAGGACTTCCTGGAGGAATCCCTGGAGGACTTCCTGGAGGAATCCCTGGAGGACTTCCTGGAGGAATCCCTGGAGGACTTCCTGGAGGAATCCCTGGAGGACTTCCTGGAGGAATCCCTGGAGGACTTCCTGGAGGAATCCCTGGAGGACTTCCTGGAGGAATCCCTGGAGGACTTCCTGGAGGAATCCCTGGAGGACTTCCTGGAGGAATCCCTGGAGGACTTCCTGGAGGAATCCCTGGAGGACTTCCTGGAGGAATCCCTGGAGGACTTCCTGGAGGAATCCCTGGAGGACTTCCTGGAGGAATCCCTGGAGGACTTCCTGGAGGAATCCCTGGAGGACTTCCTGGAGGAATCCCTGGAGGACTTCCTGGAGGAATCCCTGGAGGACTTCCTGGAGGAATCCCTGGAGGACTTCCTGGAGGAATCCCTGGAGGACTTCCTGGAGGAATCCCTGGAGGACTTCCTGGAGGAATCCCTGGAGGACTTCCTGGAGGAATCCCTGGAGGACTTCCTGAAGGAATCCCTGGAGGACTTCCTGGAGGAATCCCTGGAGGACTTCCTGGAGGAATCCCTGGAGGACATCCTGGAAGAATGTTAGGGGAATCCCTGCAGAAATTCTCAGAGGAGTCCCTGGAAGAACTCCTGGAGAAATCCCTGCGAGAATTCTTAGAAGAATCCCCGAAAGAACTCCTGGAGGAATTTCTGGAAGAATCTCTTGATGAATTCCTGGAGGAATCCCTAGAGGAATCTCAGGAAGAATTTCTGGAAAAATCTGAGTACAGATTCAAAAATAAAATTCTCAGGCTAGAGTTTATTGATCAACGCACAAAAGCTTAAGACTCAGTTAATCCACCTGGAGGTGATGGCGTCTTTCTCGTGCCTTTGAAAACATTTCAACAAAACTCTAGTGACATATTGATTAATATCGTACTATCATACATTTAACAAAAATCCTTTTCATAGCACCCGAAATCACATCGTTTATCTGGCTTTTGATGTTTAGGTCTTGTAATACAGCAATCTTGGATTTTGAGCCGCCATTTTGGAATTAGGTCCACAATTTTTGAAATTCTGGTCGCCAATTTTGGTTTCAAGACTTCTTCTTCATACCAGATATACCATGTTGAATGGTTTAAGAGTCTTAAATAGCCGTTATCTTGAATTTTGAGCTGCCATCTTGGATTTTAGACCGCCATCTTTGATGTTTTGATCGTCATTTTTGGACTCCAGACATCTTCCCCATATTAAATATACTCACATAGTTTGTAGCCCATATAAACACCATTAAACAGCCGCCATATTGAATTTTGGGCCGACATCGTGGAATTTCTGGTTTCCAGTGTTGATTTCTGCACAAAAATCGTCGACCATACTGAAGGTTACAAAAATCATCGCAGTTTGACGTGTCGCATGATGGGGCTTGGTTCAGTTTTATACGCGGCCAGTTCTACGGGTCTGGTCCGGATCACTGAAATGGCCATAACTCTGGAATGCCTTGACCGATCCGGACCATTTTCAATAGCAAACAATGCGGTAAAATTCCGGTTCGATTCGAGCTAAAATCCGTAAAATCGGCCAATGAAAAGTGCCTTAAAAGTAAGTGAACTTATTTCGCGCACAGACATACATACATACACACATACAGACATCATCTCAATTCGTCGAACTGAGTTGATTGGTATATGCGACTTCATCCTCCGAGCCTTTTTTTTTTGGAAAACCCGTATTTTAAGTGAATATTTAGCCTTTTCAGTACACTTAGTGTACGAGAAAGCCAAATATAGAAAAAAAAAAAAAAAAGAAATTCCACAGAAGATATGTATAAGTATTTGCCAAACAGAACATTTTTCATCATCCTTGTAAACAGAACTTCTTTCTAGTGCAAGTACCTTGTTCAAAGCAGACCCTTCCTATTCCCAAAGAGCCTATTTCATCGGCAGAGACGGGCGCGTTGCATACATATTTTGATCGCCCATAAATTTCACACCTTTTGTGCCAGTTTGGTTGCTCGGCACAGTAACCCAGAAAGCAATTCATTAAACTCACTTTTGCCAATTCCCACCTAGGGCGCATGAAAGATTACTGACGATGCTGGCGTGCCGGTCATCGTGTGTGCAGAAATGCATTGTTCCTGTAGAGCTGCCCGGCTGGGAGACGAAGGCAGACAACACCCCTAAAGGTACCTCTGATTTTTGGGACACGCAGTTGGAGGTATAAATCACAGAACGGACATTGTTCGAGATAGGGAAAAAAAGGTGCCAAAGTGGGTAAGAAGAGTGCAATTCAACTTTCCAATCCGAAATGTGGGATGATTTTGTTCGATGGCTGAAAAGCTGAAACAGTACAAACTGCTGATAAATCGTGCTAGGAATAGTGACAATGCATGTTTGTTTAGCTTTGACATTTTGCGGCTCTGGTTTGTATAAATTATATCCTAGTGTAGCACATAATTTCAAACTGAAAATTGTAACGCTTGTTATTGCACACTCTGTTGTATTGGTCGTAAATAAATCAAGCCACAATGAAAGATACGCAATCAGGATCCAATATGAACTCGTTGATTAAATTCACTAAGCCCATGCTCCACCCTGGCAGCATCTTCAACATTTCAACATAGAGCTGTGAATTTATTGAACTCATCTAGCAAATTGTTGTTCCTGAAACTATTACACTGCTCCACTATCTATCATGGTACCAGGATGCTCGCTCGGCCATAGATTTGTATTCGTAGCACAGCATAACGCAACCCATCTATGCACTCCCGAGTAGGAGGAAATACGTCCACAATACAACTTAACACGACGTTTCAGATAAACGTTGGTTAAAAATTTGTTATTTATTTATTTCGACATCACTTATTATTCTTAGACAATGACAATTACGGATGGAGCACAACATAGGATCGAATAACCATGGTTAGTTTAAAGCAAAGAAACAAAGTGTTCATCTAAGTAAAAGGTTAACGTTAAAGTGTATGCCTTTCACGCCGATCCCCTGGGATTGAATCTGACTCCCGATAAACAATTATTATAGTAATGTTACCAAGACTTGAATTAATATATAATTTTACTAAAAACTTTATAATTTACTGCCGATGATGCTTCAAAGTTTGAAAAACTGTGAATCCGAACTGACACACTTTCTTCGTCGGGATCCCTACCCGCCAATAATGTCGGATAGATGTGCTCAACTTCCGAATAATAAATTACCGAACAAACTTGCGATTGAGCTTAGGAACATTCACCCAAAGTGCGTAGACAGAACACAGTCGTTCGCTCGTGCCCATGGAATGAGCAGAAGAGCTCCCAACCAGAACAACCAGCAAGCAACCAACGGCGACGACGACGCCTTGCAAATTGTTTTCGCTGGTCCACTCGAATGCGTCTTTAGTGTTCGGGCATATAATAATACGCTCTAGTTGGGGCAATAGGGTAAAAAATATAATTTGGACATGTATATAATTTGGACATGCACTGCGATGTATGTCTTGTTCCGGAGAGCTAATAAAAGTAGATACTTCTGAATATCGATTATTGGATCAAACAGACCCTATTCTGATGACTTACGTTAAAAATACGCTCAACAATTAAGAATTTACTTCAAGATTATCGAAAATGTAAAATTTTTCACTGAAACCCCTCAAATGCACAGGTATGAAGACGACATACACTTCACAGTCACATACAATATTCACCTCAAAATCGTTGAATTGATAATTGTAAGAAATTTAAAAGCCTTATTGCAATGAAAACTGTTCAATAAAGAAGCATTGAGCAACCAATCTCTTAACATTCATCTAGAACGCCTAAAATAGGTGGTGTCCAAAATACATTACAAGTTTTCTACTGTAAATATATTTTGGTCATCTGACGAACTACATGGGGAAGCTGTGCGATTGCATACTTGGAGGCGTATTATGTGGTTCTGGCAATATTTCCTCGATTTTAACAAAAACTGTAATAGTTATCAAAATAGATGCCTGTTAAGCGAAGAAGTTTGATTATTTACAAGAAAATATTTGTTAATTTATGCAACTTTCATGATAAAGTAGTATTCATGGCTAAACATGGAGATAATTGCCCTGTCCAAATTATATATACCTGAGGGTGTCCAAAACATATATTCGGTGTCCAAAATGCAATTCTAACAGGCGATTGGAAATTGTGATTTTCTCAGCTTAAAATGCGTTTGTTAAGCTTTTTATCACCAGGAACGCAAAGTACAATCATGTTATAAGCGTAATAGCAACTTTGCAAAATAATCAATTACTTTTTGATGAAGCTAGGGGACGATTTTTCCAGCGTTGTCCTCAGCCTGTCCAAAATACATGAATTACCCTAAGACGTGTAGAAATGGAACATGGCACATCATCGTTATAATAAATGATCCATTTTGTCGGATTGGCGGCGTGGCGGCCAACGTTGAGTGCTGCTGAGGTCTTCTGGTGACGGTTTTGGCTTGAGTGCGCTGGCTGGTTGTCGGCTGCTAGCTGCTTGGTGCCGGACAGGGCCACGAGCAGGATTGACGCGGGAGGAGCATTTTTGACAAATAACGTTTCCCGCTTGATGACAGTTCGGTACATATTGCAAGCTTGTCATCACGCATCTAGTGGCAATTTTTCAGCGTCGGAAGACTTTGGTCGAGTCAGACTGGCGACAGCAATGGGTTTTCGGTGTTTGATTTGGATGATTGTGTTTGAGTTTCGGATTTGGAGCCGCAAAACAGTTTCCTAACTTGGAACGGGTTTGTGGGGTTCTTGTTGATGCACAAATTATCTTAACTTATGAGATATTTTTTAATTGAGCAGTTGATAGAACATTTCAAAAATAGAAATATTTTTAGTCAAACACAAACCGGATAATCGCGAGAACCCGCATGAACAAAATTCTACAGGTACTGTCTAAAGCAGCCATCGTCCGAAACGACCTGAGCCAGGTGAAGCGTCTATTGATTCAACTATTTGGTGGAACTATTCCACGCAGGTTATCATTTGACCGTTGAGGCCAACCTAGCGGTGCCACGTATGACCCTTGTGATCAACCACGGGTGCACAGGTGGCTAAATCAGAGTAGACGTGGCAGGTCTCTTCAGAAATTCGGAAGCAACTTTGTACAAACGATATGACACCGCTTTCAAAGTGTCACAGCCCAGCTAGAAGTGCCTCGGGCACATCACAAACGACGCTAGTAAGTTTTTGTTTATGGTATACTGGTCATGCTTTGTAATTGGTAACTGAGACGGTACACGCTTAGATAACAACGCACGGGTGAGCTGTTAGCGACGACATTCTATCCCCTTGGTAAGGTCGGATGACACTGACTTCAAACGGTGGATAGGCTAATGGCGGCGCTGTCTTGCGTCCCATAAAACAGTGACATGGCCTTAGACCAAGCCCACTCATGGGCTCAATCAAGCGTTTTAACGTTAAGTAGAGCCCCGAACAAAGAAGCGAACCGCACCGGTCACTGCTAAGTAGGGCTCGAAAGCGAAAAGTTTACGTACGGTTCGTAGCGGGGCTTAGAATATAGAGACACGCAAAGTACGGCCTCTCCGTAGGCTCGTGCGCTCTCTCGCGTTTAGCTCTCTGGGTAGCGTAAAGAGGAGACGAAAGAACATGATGCCAGGTATGTATACACTGAAGTTTTTTTTTACGCGGTTTTTTTTTACGCGGTTTTTTTTTACGCGGTTTTTTTTACGCGGTCCGTCCTAAAAAAAAACCGCGTTATTTCAAGACCCGTCGTAAAAAAAAACCGCGTTATTTCAAAAACCGTCGTAAAAAAAATCCGCGTTTTTTCAAAAACACGCGTAAAATAGTCAGCACCACATCTAACGTGACTTGACTTTTTTTACGACGGGTCTTGAAATAATGCGGTTTTTTTTTACGACGGGTCTTGAAATAACGCGGTTTTTTTTTACGACGGGTCTTGAAATAACGCGGTTTTTTTTTACGCGGTTTTTTTTTACGCGGGACCATTACCGTCGTAAAAAAAAACTTCAGTGTATAGTTTCTAGAGAATGATTTTCTTGTTTTGTATAGGTGGGAGTTTATTTTAGTTTGCATCAAATATTTAAAAAAATTATTTTTACTTGCTTTGAAATTTTCAACCAAAACACGAATAACACAACAAATTGTCTGACATACAATTGTGATAGAGTGACAATACAAACGCAGAAAAATAAAAGGTTTAAATTGACAAGCTTTGCTTAAGTATGTTATGAATAAAGTTTTCCCTTCTTTGCCAATTTTAGGATCATGCATAACGAAAATGTATTGATTTTCTTATAAAAATAGTTACGATTGTTCATAATCACACCTTTAGTTTTTGTTTCGGCCGATCGAAACTAATATTTGAAGAAATGTATAGTGATTCAGTGAGTTTTGCTATTTTAACACGTACATGTTTGAGCCGGGATTGCTACGCAGCAAGTAAGGTTTGGTTTCGCACATTTAGAAAAATGTCCAAATAAATAACTCGCGAAGTTTGTTCCAACAAGTTCCAAAATTATCGTCATCCGTCGCAGATTCCGGTGAGGAGATGTGCGTATTTTCTAACCCGGAAAGATACCATTTGACGGTAATAAGTGACCACAAGGTTTTCTTTCTTCACTTTTCGGGCTGAGATCCCCCGCTATGAAAGAGCTGTGCCTCGCCTTTCGTTCTGTCGTGAATATTTCGAAAAAGGCAAAGGTGTTTTGGTTTGATTGCTGTTTTTGAAAATGGTGGTCATCAATGGGTGGTTTATTAAATATAAATTTAAAAATATAAATTAAAATAATGAGACATTAGGAAGAAAGTGTGCGAAATGGGTAACTTCACCCTTGTAGAAACAATTAGGCAAAGCAGGAAAAAAATCTGCGAAGACCCCATGCGAATAACACCGATCATACAGAATAGGAGGTTCGACATTAGATCTGTAAAAACAACCCAACAATTGGGGAGATCTTTCCAATATTACACATTTATTCACAGCTCTTTTATCCACATTTTCATATATTTAAAACATATTCATCAACCAGATAACATGGATCGTTTGGTACAATATGTCCACGCATCCTTCCTCCCCTGTAAATTCGAAAAGTACCTTGCCGAAAGAAAATATTCTGTACTGCAAGTATTTCGAAGAATCATTTTTGCGCGTAAATACAACGCAGTAGACCTGGCCGCTTTGATGCATGTGTCATATCTATGATATGCTGCAAGCATCAATATTGACAAGAAAAGTAACACGATTGCTTTCCAGGGTGATTCCGTACTGGCTGCGTATGTATAAGATTAGATAAGAGTAGTTACGATTTTTCAAAGATGCTTTGACTGTACCTAACTCAATTCAGATATCATAGAAACACTTCAGTAATTTTTTTTTTTGTAAAAACAAACTTTAATCATACCGATAATAATCTAAGAATAAATGTAGTCGAGCTGCCAAGTTTCATCAATTAAAATAGGCGGTGTGCAGGACTGCCATATTGTAGGTTCCTCGTTATAGAAAAAGCAAGGTGTTGGATGTTAAAATACAACAATTGTTGTATGAAGTGCCAAAAAGGAGAGTGGGCTCATTATGTACTTTGACAAATACGCAGTCTACTTCAAGCGCATAGAATCTGCTTCCAACAAAATATTCATATACCAGCATCCAAAGGATCGCAATATATATTAACATTTCCGATTGATGCTTTGTAACTAAAAGGTTGTGACTGAGTATAGAATAAGCTGAAGTTAAAATACACGTTAATGAAAAAAGGTTGCGCAAACTTATCGCAGACTGTTAGAAGACAGCTTCTACTATGACCAGGATTCAAAAATCTTGACCTACGCGAAGTTGTAAAAGAGACAACTACGTTATAAATGTGTTGGAAATGCAAGGGATGTAATTATTCAACAAACCTAATTATTAAAAAGATGCTCAAAATCTCAAATTCAGATAAATTTCTTGCGAGAAAGGCAACATGGATATCGAAGAGATGGATATTATTTTAGATCAAAATTCAACCTACAAGTCATACAGTAAGCAACAAAACACATAATTTAAAAAAAGATTGCTTGAATTCCGAGATTAAATACAATCATACATTATTGAGAAAATAATATCTTTAAACGCACCTAAACTGGTACAAATCTCCAAGGGAATTATTTATTTGAGTTCAATTTTTGCTAACTGTTTTCAGTCTTATCCAAAACCCCTTCTTTCAAAATATGAGCACAAATTATTATACAGAATAAGATTTGCAATAACACCATAGAAATACACAAAATATTGCGATGATTTACAGAAGTGCAAAAAACCGATGGTACGGATAGAATAGAGACCACCGGTGCGCAAAGGCGACCGATCATTATTTTACTCACATGGAAACGAACGACCGGTGCGAAAATGGGTGGATAACGAAATTAAAAATCGTTAACGACGTGCTGTTGCGTGTGTAGTGTTAAGCCCACGAGTGGGCTTGGTCTTAGGGTACGTTCCTAACATGTACTCAGCTGAGGCAACCACCTGGCTGGAAATAGGTTCAGATGAATACTCGTGATTAGCACTGATCCGGCTTTGAGATCAGTCCCCACAAGGGCATGTGCCCATGCCTGTGCCAACCCTCGGATATCTTCCCTTCGTACATACATAATCACCAGAATCATTCCTACAGAAATTAGTACTAAACCATGTGTTTGAGAGTGGAGCGACAGAGGGAACGGCGAGATCGCCACTATAAGGGACTGGCGTACCCACCGGCGATCAGGCAGCAGGATGTTCAACAGGAGGAGCACGAGTCGGCACAGCACCGGCCGGCGAAGCGCAGATGACCGGCGCGAGCATCACGCGGACGCTGAGCCGCAACTGGAGCGGACTACCAAAGATGTTGCCAGGACGAGCTGATCGGCGAGCGGACTGACATCAACAAGGATCTGAAACAGAGTCTGTTGAAGCTCCGCAAATCGCTGGCTCTGGTCAAGCATGAGTACGATCTCCTAGTCGAATCAGTGGAGTGTGGCTGATACAAGCAGGGAAGAGCGGTATCAGAAGGTCGGCTCCAGAGGCACCTTCTCCTCCATTTGGGAAACTTGTGCCATCGCCATGAACACGAGCCTATTCATCATTTACCTGACGGAGAAGGGAAGGAAAAAGGATAGGACATGGGAAAGGACAGGTAAGGGAATAGGATCGTCATACTCGCAAAAGCGTACCACAATGGGTTCACATAGCGTCCTGAGAAGGGCACTGTAATAACGCATAAAGCGTAAAGAGAGCCTATAGCTCTTTACCACAGCGGCTCAAGAACAACAGAACGTCCTGAAGATTCAGGTTTCAGAAGTCAGTTTCACTTAATAAGTGTTTCCCGAGTACCGTAAACCGGGGTCAAATTGATCTCCGGGTCGAAATTAATCAGACGTTTTTCAGTTAGATTAAGCATACTTTACATAGTTTCCTTCCAAGTTTCGTGATGTTGGAATCCTATATTAAACAATAAGTGCGAGAAAAACATTTAAAACATACCTTATCTAACGGAAAAACGTCTGATCAATTTCGACCCGGAGATCAATTTGACCCCGGTTTACGGTACTCGGAAACGCAATTGCGCAAAAACTGGACAGTTACATATTAAATGATACGAAGTTCCATAATCGGATTCACAGCTATCACAGGCGAATGAATCAGCTTGCTGAATATTCGCCTTGTGATAACTGAGTCGGCAGTGGCCAGTCAATGCTTTGACCAGCATGCTGCAATTCTGCTTAGACAGATTAGTTAGATACTTTGCCACCCCTAGAGATGGCTCAGTACAATACAATTTTGTTTGACGACATGACTCCAAACTATTCCAGTATTGTTTGTGCTGAGTGGCAGCCCAGATGTCAATCTGAAGCTTCACCCAACACTTGGATACTGAAATAGCTGGCTCAGGGCCAATGAAGTCATGTGATGCTCCAGTGCGAGCTAACTCATCAGCCAATTCATTTCCAGCGATGGAAGAATGGCCAGGTACCCATACAAGGTGAACAGCGTTTGCTGAATTCAGCTCCTCGATTTGAGTTCGACAAGCGATAACTATCTTCGACCTGGAGTTGGCCGAAGCAAGTGCTTTAATAGCAGCCTGGCTGTCTGAACAGAAGTATATCACTTTGCCCATTACGTGCTGTCGAAGTGCTGATTGCACTCCGCACATAAGAGCAAAGATTTCGGCATGAAAAACGGTGCAGTGGCTACCAAGTGAATAAGACTGATGCAGCCTTAGCTCACGAGAATAAACACCAGCACCTGCTCGACCTTCGAGAAGGGAGCCATCAGTATAACATACGATGCCGTCTGAAATACTTCTCTCCAGATAACCAGATGTCCACTCTTCCCGGGAAGGGAATATCGTGGAAAATGTCCTATATGGAAAATTAAAAGCAATTGTAAGATCACTTGGAGCAAGGATAACTTTGTCCCAATTCACCAAAAGTGGAAACAACAAGGTGTGTGTTGAACTGCGGTTCACAGGAGTCTCCTCTAGTAAACCGAGTACCCATAGACGGTAAGTGCAAGAAAGTGCTTCTTGTTTGAGATGAATGTGTAGTGGGACAACGTCAAAGAGCACTTCTAACGCTGCCGTAGGAGTTGAAGAGAACGCTCCAGATATCGCCATTAAGCACATCCTTTGGAGATGGCCTAATTTTGATTGGACCGTTCTCACTTCGCCCTTTTGCCCCACACAAGACATCCATAAGCCAACAACAGATATGTAAATCCATTTGATATACTTGGGTTTTACACCCCAAGTTGTACCAAAGGTTCGCCGGCATTGCCCGAAGGCCATACAAGCTTTCTTGATTCTGA
The DNA here is from genome assembly GCF_035046485.1 of Aedes albopictus. Lineage (NCBI taxonomy): Eukaryota > Metazoa > Arthropoda > Insecta > Diptera > Culicidae > Aedes > Aedes albopictus. The sequence continues at coordinate 274,424,210 of NC_085138.1, forward strand.
ACTGAATGGCAGGTGTCCAGGAAAGCTTGGAATCAAGAACAACTCCAACGTACTTTACCTGTTCAGTCACATAGATTTCAGAATCAAAGAGACGAAATGTTCTAACACCATTACGGTTTCACTTTTCCGTGAAAAGAACAATAGATGTTTTACTCGGATTTACCGAAAGGTCATATTGGCGACACCAACTCTCAGCTACCTGAAGAGCGTTTTGCATCAGGTCGAAAAGATTGCTTTTAAGCGAATGCTTTCTCGATATCGTAAACAACATTGTGTAAAAGAGTCACAGTGGACTTACCAGATTGGTAGGCATGTTGGTTCACATGAAGAGGCACGTTGGCCAGATGAACATCACGGATGTGATGATCCACAATGCGTTCTAAGCATTTCAGAAGAAAAGAGGTCAAACTGATAGGTCTGAAACTCTTTGCTTCTTCATACGATGCACGACCCACTTTTGGAATAAACTTTACAGTAATATCCCGCCAGGATTTGGGAATATACACACTTATTTCTGAATTGCCTGTTCGGTACTTTTTTGACGAGATTATAACAGCAGTACGATCTCGGTAGTTTCGGTAATCGATTTTACTGAGGCTCAGTAAAACAACTGTCAAAATCGTATGGAAAAGGTAAACAATGCATTTTTGCTGAACGAGTTCGGTGCTCAGCAGTTTTAATCTCGTCAAAAAATTACCGAACTCGGTAATCAAAATTAAGTGTGTACCCTGTAGCAAAACTGCAAACAAGTAGTTTTTTCAAAACATGTTTGAAATAATCAAATCCCTTCTGAAGCAAAATAGGATTAATCCCATCTGCCCCAGGAGATTTGAAAGGAGCAAAGCTATTAAGAGCCCACTCAATCGATTCTATAGTTACAATACTCCGAGCCGAAGCTAAAGAATCATAACTACAAGAAAAGACATCAGGATCATCCGAAGATGTAATATCCACACATCCAGGGAAGTGTGTGCTGAATAAGCATTCCAGAACTTCCTCATCAGAGGAAGTCAGATCGCCATTTGGCAAACGAAGTTCGTTCACCCGGAAATCCTTAGATTTCGCAAGGATTTTTTTTAACCGACTGACTTCACTCAAGCTGGAAACATTTGTACAAAGGTTTTTCCAGCCGGATCGTTCAGCAGACCGGAGAGCTTTCCTGTAGGCCTTCCGAGCCGACCTGAAAGCCTCCGAACCAGCCGAACGTCATCTGTTCCAACTCTTTCTACATTGTTTCCTGAGTTTCGCCAGATCAGAGTTCCACCAAGGGGTTCCTCTTGTGATCTTCACAGACCGTAGAGGGCATGCTTCTTCAAAAGCTTCCATGATGAAGGTCGTTGTAGTATCAACGGCATCATCTAAATCACTTGGAGTTTCAATGGATGGTGAATATCCATGAAATTTGGCTGCAACCAAATCAGTATAAAGATCCCAATTTGTTGACCGAGGATTCCTGAAACACAATGTTTGCGAAGTAACATTTAAATGTCCAAAAAAGATGTAGCGATAGTCAGATAAAGATTCTTCATCTGACACATGCCAATTGGTCAGCTCGTGACTAATTCTGCTAGAGCAAAGCGTTATATCTAACACTTCCTCTCTAGCAGATACCATGAAGGTTGGGCGGTTGCCTATGTTAAGTAATGCAAGATCTGTACTACTTAAGTACTCCATCAAACTGGAGCCTCTCAAGTTAATGTCTGAGCTGCCCCAGATGATATGGTGAGCATTAGCATCACTGCCAACAATTAGCGGAAGGCCTTTTGAAGTGCAGTATGCGATGACTTGTTTGAAAGCATCCGTAGGGGATGGTTCATCATGCGGTAAATACACAGAACAATAGACGTATTTCCTGTTGAGGTTTCCAACAGATACATCAATTGTGATAGCACATACATCTCTGGTGGTTAGTTCAGAGATGAGTGCAGCAACTATTGCGTTGTTGACAAGCACACAGGCTCGAGGCATGACACGCGAGTTTGCCATTTCATGTTTACTGAAAGTGGCAAACACCGGGTTCACAAGGTTCCCTAGATAGAAATTTCCCTTACGAAAGTAAGGTTCTTGTACCAAGCCCACTTGGGCTGTACCATTTTGCATAAGTCTGCAAAGATTGATCGTTGCTGTTCTTTTATGCTGAAGATTGATCTGAGCTATCTTAACCGTAGCCACTACCCAAACTAGGTAAGATTAAACTCTTCGCAACAACAGCACAACAAAGAACAGCAACGATAAAACCAAATCGGTATCGATTGGAAAACGCCAAAGGCAAGGATACACAGAATACACTGTGTAAATCGCATAATGTGAAACCATATAGGTGAAAATTTAAACTAATTAACAACATCTTCATAATCCCGCCCTTATTTAGCCTCAAGTGAGACTAAAGAAGGGCAGCTGATTGTCTCGGAGAAACACAAGGTCCACTGCACCATTGCTCCGGTTAGCACAGTAAGGGCGTAATACTGTGGAGGGCGCCCTGGTACTCCACAGGCTCCGTTAGCGGTTAGGTTTTTATTAGACCCCCCTAGCCATTCATTCCTAGGCACGGTAAGCATAAAGCCGCATCACACCATGAATTAGGGGTCACCTGTTGGCGGATTCTTACCAGCGGAACAGGCGGTCCGTAGTGTTATTCTTAGCCAATTGAGACAATCGCTACCGACACTACACAGCTATCTAGGCTGATCGAGAAAAGAAGTTAATATTGATGATCAACTTCATACGGACTCGAAGAGCCGAAAATAGTGAATAAAATTCGATAACTGCAACGTCAAACAGGCGTCAACAACCCATCAATTAGGATAACATGGCGGACCGTTTTGGCGGATAGCAGTGCGATAACTGCAAATTTGTTGACCTTACCGGACTTGCAGTTAAAAAGCATTGCAGTCTACTGTAGTACCTTTAGTCGGAAAGCTGCGGATCGATTATTTACGTTACGCTTTGTAGTCCTGGCCTAACAAGTAGTTCGAACTGGAGAGTAGACGATAGCTACACTCACAGCGATCATCTGGCGGTTCCCACAGTATCGACTACAACAACAGCAGGCAGCGGGTAGAAGAAAAGGCGGCTAGGCCGAGGCCAAACCCTTGCAGGTGGAAGACATCATACTCCGACGAAATGGTATTCGGGAAGGCGCTCCGCTGTGAGGGAAACCTACTTGGTTTAGACGGCGACGTGCTGGTAGCGGTGATCTCGCGTGCGTGCGATGCGACCGTGCCTAGGCGAGTCTACCCTAGATACGGGAGGCCACCGGCTTACTGGTGGACCGACGCGATTGCGGACCTGCGCCGCGCCTGTCAGAGTGTCAATGCGAATCCGTGGGGTGATGCCTACAGGATCGTGAATGTCAAGACGAGAGGTGTAATGGCTCCTACTTAGCAATCTCCAGAGATGTTGGAGGGGATCGTCGAGGGACTTTTTCCGTGTCATGATCCTCTGTCGGTTTGTGTCATCGACTGCCCCGTGGAAGTATGAGGTAGGAGCTTGTGAGCTACAGAGCTATGTTAAACGCTCCTTCCAGGTTGTCGACTCCCATTTTTTAGCCTACCCTTCCACTAGCAACACCAGACTTTCTGTGACGTAAGATGTCTCTACACTTATGTTAGGTTTCCAACATATCTTTCATCCCATCCTTCAGCTGTCACAACAACTTGGACAGGTTAGTTCTCGACCGTTACTTCAGATTTGTCCCAGATTTGGAGATTAGTCCAAAACCTTTGTGCTTTGGTTACGGACGGGAAAAAGGCAACCGTAATACAATGTTCAAGGACTGTACCACCTATGGGAATTTGTACGGCATGTTTAATGCTAATTCTGATGCTAATGAGTATTATCAGAATAAACAGTCAAACCTACTGTTCTTTTGGGCTTGTACGTCATTTGGTGCTAAAGCTTCAGAGTGATACCGCGATGGTTCCCTTTAAAGTTATTGGGTTTCTGATCAAATCTGCTGATATGCTAGAAAATTTGCTTACGACCTACCCGACAGACAGAGTGACATGCAGACAAACAGACGGACAACAGTCTAAGTGATCTATTTGCTCTTCCTTCATTTCCTTCTGCTGCCCTACTGACATATGCCATGAAAATTGTTTTCTCGTCGAATGAAGCGTGCAAATGAAAACATGTCTAAATTTCCAATGAAAAATATCCACACTGTCTGGCGGGTGATTAAATTTCCAAGAACGCCAAGAAGCAACAACATCTGAATGAAACAGACATCACTAGCCGGATTAGTCCTTTAAAAATCAAACACCAGTCGTTCACAGTCCAACCAACCCATGTACCATTTAAATTTCTTCCCCGCACAAACGCCATAAGCTGTAAGTGCATGTTTTGCAACTCCAACTGAAGACGCGGGATTGATGGAGTTGCTGAAATGTGTACACGATTCCGCTGCTCGAAATGGATTTCTAGCGCTCCCTGGGAAAGATGGGAGACGACATGTGGGCAGTTCTCCGTTCGTTTCGTCCGCCTGGGAAGGGGGGCGTGCACGGTGCTAGCGAGGGGCAGGAAAACAAATCTGCATCAATTATTCATAAGTAAGACATTACACTATGAATTATTAATTTCTCGCAATTTCATTTGTTTTGAAACCGTTTGGCTGCGTTGGGCCCCGGGGAGATTTGTCGGGACGAGTTCGATGTGATTCGCTTTCTGACGACGACGACGACGATGGTGGTAGCGATTTGCTTGTGCAGTGAATTAACAGAAGTAGCAGGATCTTTTAACGAAGTGCGGCTTGTTCGACTAGTGGCACTGGGTGGTGTGGATCTACAGATGAATAATTGATGGGGAAGTGAATTAATAATTATGAACCCATCTATATGTTGGTGTTTAGTTGTAGAAGGCAATCGGAAGGTGCACGGATTTACAAATATCCGATGGCCGGAAAGGAAAGCGAATATATTCAGTTTGGTTTGTAGGAAAAGCGGTTAATGAAAGGAATCATATTTCACTTCCTCCAAATCTAAATGAAGCATAACTATGGACTGTTGATAAATTGAACTCTCACCACTTATAAAACTTTGATGTTCACCTTTCCATTTTAATTAGTTGATAAAAGTCCTCAAATCACGAACCCCTCTTGAACCTGCTCGTTAATAAAGTAAACGATTCCAACAATTATCTCCGTTTACAATGGATCATCTTCCCGACATGCAAGCAAAACAGTATCTCGCACCATTTCTCCACTTACAAAGCAAAACTTCCTCCAGATGCATCCCAACTGGGTGGGTAGGCAAGTGTTATATTGTTGCTATTGCCTGCTGTCGAATGTGCAATGATGCAAACGAGCGAACGAGCAAGCGAGAAAATCAGAGTCTTAATAGACCTCACGCATGCAACTTCCTCCCGGTTTCGATTACCCAAAGACGGCGGTGGCCTGCGCGCCGTGCCGTCTTAAACTTTGCCTTTTGGCTTTGGTCCGTCAGTGTATCGTCGTTCAAATCGTTCCATCCTTGCCTTTTGACTTCCTGCCTTCGGGGCCTGCCGAGCTAGTTGCACATCACTGCACATCATCTTCGATCGCGCCGCGCCACCCCGGCCGGATGGTCTGTGCGGAGTGATGAGCTGTTTCTACGTGCCGTGTTCATCACGTCTGTGGCGTTCACCAGCTACGCCTACGTCTCCCAAGGATTACTCGAACGCCTTCTGGGCATCACTTCCTGCCAGTGCCAATGCTTTTTGCACATGAATTTCATGCAAGCTGGAGGATATTTATTGACTCGCGTACTCAAACAGCCGATAAGTTCACCATGTGAGGATTGTACAGTGGCGCTCGTATAATGTTTGACTAAATCAGTAGCTGGGTTCTGCAAAGTTGTGCCAACCGAATTTGTTTCGAAAACCAGCTTTGCAGGGTTGCAAATTGGTATTCTCACAACATGCCCTGCCCATTGCATCCTTCCTACATTGGCAACCTTCTGAAATATTACTGGCCTCGTCGCATAATGTGACAAACGCGTAGCTCATCCTGTGCATTATTTTGTAAACCCATCATTGGTATGTTAATAAGTAAAGTTGATTAAATTTATTTCATCATAATTTTGAACACTACTGTACCCAGTGAAATTCTGTTAGAGAAATGGGACTGTTGTGGGAAACAGCAGGGGAAAGGCGATTTCCTTTTCTTCCGCTCTGTTCGTTCCGGTGGTGTTGTGTTCGAACGGAATGTACACATGTAGGTAGGTAGATAGGCAGGCATACGGAAAAGCCAAAGGAGAGACCTCCGACGTCGTTGTCGTCGCCGCGCTCGCCGTTGACCATCCCAGCAGAGAGGAGGACGCTCTAGTTCACCATAGGTACGGTGTGTGTGGCAGCAGCAGCGGTGGTGTTTGTTTTCATATCAATCGAAAGACTATCCCATGGTGTATGTTTACAGTACATCACATCCCGAGTTGCAACAGCAAACACAAGCTCCGATGGATGGATCGTTCTGCTGGCTGCTTGCTAGTTAGACTATACCATAGTGGGAGTCGGTACTGTGCCAAAGAACACGCGCTCGGTGTTGTAGGTATTATGTGAGTTTCAGCTTATGAACTAGTGCCCGACGAAAGGAGTGCATTCGCGCAGAGTGCAACGATGAACTTCTCAACAGTTTTGACGGTTCACGATTCGAACGGTTGTGGGCATTAAATTCGCTCCAAGTGTTCTGCAGTGTTTGTTGCTGTTGGAAACTGCCCTGTGAATAGTATAGGCACCGATGGGCACTGGCGAGCAACAGAAGCTGGAAGCGCTTCCGAAAATGTAAATAAACAAACTTTGTTGGGGAAATATTGATGGATTTGGAGGAAAACTTGCCTAAGAGGAGGGCGAGGAGAAAAATTGAAATGCGGGAAAAAAACGCCAAAACTGTAAAGGTGTTTTATTTAGGATTTGCTACCTACCAATTTATATCGAAGTTTTCGCATGTATACATGCATGTATGCATTAAGGACAGACTTGTTAGAATCCCAAAATGGCCGCCACAATGGCCGACTTTGGCACCTACTCACGTTTTCGAAAGCACAAATTTCTTTGTAAAAAAACAGCGCACCTGAGCTTCTTATTTTAAGCTTATTACAAGTGAGCAAGAACAGAATAATAAAATGCACTGTTGTTTGAAGCTTGCTTCTTGAGATTTGTGCCTCTGAAGTTCTGATGCACTGCTGAAGCGGGATTTCAATACGTTTGTCCTTAAGATTACTCACATTTATAAAACTATTTAAAATACCAAGTCTTTTTTTTTCCTTATTTCATGGGCGGATAATCTGCTCAACAGACACTTGAGCAAGAAGGTCCAGGTATAGTGTGCGGGTTAAGGACCGTCTTCTACAAAAAAAAGTGAAATCCAGGACTACTCTTTTCTCGACCCATTAAAAAGCATTCCCATGATCGCCAAACCCTTCGTCTCTCTGGTACCACCAAGGATCCATTGTTTCAGAAAGAGGCTAGTGCAAATCGCACGCTCAAGGTTAGCTGCAGAGCCTGCAGTAACAAACATCGATAACCCGCTTTGGGGAGTCCACCAAGAAAGTATCATGCTGGCGCTTAGTCAGTTTCCCGAGTGATCCTTACCACTGTACTTCTTTTGTCCTCGGAAGGCAGACAGGGTCGACACCACGCTGACTTCCAACTGCAAAGCAAGTATCAAGAACTGAAACATTTTGTACAGTAATTTGGCCTACCGTCCTGTAGGAGGGAGTGTTGGTGGTGAGGCTAACACCCCTTCAATAGAAGTCGGTTGGCGAGGTCTCCGTTAAGGGGAAGCGAGGATGTGGGAGCGGGAAGCAGCACACGCAGCTCCAACGTGGGAGCTCCGATTCACTTCCCCGGCAAGCCAGCCGGGGAGATACTGGACAAAGTAGGGCAAACCAAGGGACGAAGGTCGAGCGGTAGAGGAAGAAGAAAAAGCCACAAATTGAGGTAGTCAGGGACGCCAAAACCAAGAAGGCGTAAAAGAGCAGGTGCCAAGCGCGAGAAAGGTGATGCACTCGTCATCAAGACTGAACAGTCTAAGTACTCGGAAGTCGGAAGTCTTGAAGACGATGCGAAGCGACGCCAAGGTCGTGGATCTGGGAGCCGACTGTGCAGTATCAGACGTACTCGTAAGATACGCAAGGGCGCCGCCTACAAAAGTTTGGTGGCTGATCGAGCAGTTCACGCAGATGCTGGACTGTATAACGACCGTGCTGACAGGGCGAAGGCCAGTGATAACAGCGGGTGACTTCAATGCCTGGGCCGTGGAAAGGGGAAGCCGTTTCACGATCCAGCGGGGCCAGATCCTGCTAAAGATACTGGCCATACTAGATGTCGACCTGGCTAATGTCGGTACCAAGAGTAGCTTTAGTCGGAACGGTGCGGAGTTTATGTTTGACGTTACTTTTGTAGTCCTGGCCTAACAAATAGTTCGAACTGGAGAGTAGACGATAGTTACATAGTTACACGAAAAGCAAGAACCTGGCGGTTCACTACAGTATCGACTACAACAACAGCAGACAGCGGCTAGAGGAAGATGCGGCTAGGCCAAACCCTCGCAGGTTGAATACATCATACTTCGACGAAGGGATATTTAGGGAGGCGCTCCGCCGTGAGCGAAACCTACTTGGTTTAGACGACGACGAGCTGGTAGCGGTGCTCTCGCGTACGTGCGATGCGACCATGCCTAGGCGAGTCCACCCTTGAAATGGGAGACCACCGGCTTACTGGTGGACTCAAGCGATTGCGGACCTGTGCCACGCCTGCCTACGGGCTAGGTGGCGGATTTAGCGAACACGATCTGAGGAAGAGCGAAACGAACGGCGGGTGATATAATGACTCCTACAGAGCAATCTCCAGAGATATTGGAGGGGATCATCGAGGGGCTTTTTCCGCATTCTTGGTGCTAGTCCTTGACCTCCTTTTGTAGAACAGCCGGGGACAGCGGCTGGCGATGAGGAAAGGATCACCGATGTGGAACTTGCGGGGATTGCAAAGTCCCTTAGCGTTGGTAAGGCCCCAGGTCCGGACGGAGTTCTGAACCTGGCCTTAAAAGTAGCTATTGCAGAGGATCCCGAGATGTTCAGACCTGCTTTGCAGTAATGCATGGACGAGAGAGTTTTCCCAGAGGTTTGGAAACGGCAGAGCCTGGTTCTGTTGCTAAAGGCGGGGAAATCACCCGGAGACCCGTCGGCATATAAACCAATATGGTTGATCAACACGGCGGCGGGGAAGGTGCTCGAAAAAATCATCCTCAACAGAATGGTGAGGCACACCGAGGGTGTAAATGGTCGTTTGTCCAACCAGTTCGGCTTCCGGAAGAGAAGGTCGACCGTAGACGCTATCCTGTCGACACATACTGTCGGTTACAAAGACAGCCGATATAACGCTCCAGCGTAAGAGGAAAAAAATCGCTACTGTGCAGTAGTGACTCTGGATGTAAGGAATGCGTTCAATACTGGCCATTGCCGATGCGCTTCTGTGTCTAGAAATGCCCAGGTACGCGTACAAGGTACTTTCAGAATCGAGTACTAGATTACGATACTGAGGTGCGTCGGAGGTGCTTTTATATAAACTCAGGAGTCCTGCAAGGTTCCATCCTGTGTCCGGTGTAATGGAATGTCATGTACGACGAGGTGTTAGGGTTGAAGCTTCCGGTGGGAGTGGACATCGTCGGCTTCGCTGACGACATGACGCTAGAGGTCTACGTTGAATCGATCGAAAAAGTGAAATTGCTGCCCACTCGATCGCAGTTGTGGAAGAGTGCATGCGATCCAGGAAACTGAAATTGGCTCACCGGGCTCACCACAAAACTGAGGTTGTGGTCGTGAACAACCGGAAGTTGGAGCAGCAAGCGGCGATCAGTGTAAGCGATTGCACTATCTCGTCGAAGCGCACCATCGAGTACTTGAGTGTGATGATCGACGATAAGCTTACCTTTGGTAGCTACGTTGATTATGACTGCAGGAGAGCCTCCATAGCTATAGTGACACGGCAACACTGTCTCTGGTGATGCCCAATAGCTCTGTGGTGTATGCCAGCAAGTGCAAGCTTCTGGCTAGTGTCGCCTCGTTCATACTAAGGTATAGTGGCCCGACTTGGGGCGTAGCACTAAGTACCGAAAGCTACCATGTTAAACTTGGTTAAACTGCTGGAAAGTACATACTTAGGCATCGTACACAAATTACGTAACGCTATAGGGGGAGGGGGGGAGTCCAGCTTAGCGTTACGATCCATACAAAATATTTTTGGTTTTCATACAAAAAGCGTTACAAGGGGGAGGGGGGGGGGAGTCTGAAATTGCTGATTTTAGCGTTACGTAATTTGTGTACCATGCCTTATAGGCTAATGAACCTGAGGGTTGCGGTGTCATACGATGCGCTGTGTCATCACTGATGTGGTGCCTATTGATATCCTTATCGGGTAGACAAAAAGTTCTTCGAAATGCGCAGCACAAGGGGTATACGTAGGACAGCCTCTATGGCGGTTGGTCTCTATGGTCAACTGGCAGCGTGCGCGGGATAAAGTACTTGAGCGGCGAAGCAGGTTCTGGTTGTTAGAGCAACACTTTTCAAATCCCGACGGTAACCGTAACCATTACCATAAACAGCGAAAAACCTAGTAGGAACCCTCCAGCAGTACAAAATCTCTCATTCAACCACAAATAAGTCCACCTGGAAAAACCATGTCGCTTTTCCAAGAACAGGGAAGCCCTCGGTAATAAAGGCACCCATTTCCACCATTCCGGCGAAATCTAATTTGTTCTGTTCTAGCTACTCATTTCCATCCAAACGGCCGAGTATTTCGGAGTCGCGACTCTGTTCATCGCATGATTCTGCTAGCACTTTTACAATAGGTTGATTTCTCACTCCCTAAAAAGTAAGTTGTTTTTCTCATAACACTCTGCCACCCACAATGCAATGAGCAATTTCTCGGTTGCCTTCCAATAAATTTGTTGATTTATGGGAAAAGCTAAACAAAAGTCAGCTCAATCAAATGCAAGACGGTCGAGAAACTGCGGTTGGTGTAAAAGTGAGTGGCAGAGAGTTATAAGAGACTCCACTGTACATCCTCGCATTTCTTTTCCAGCATGATAGCTCATTGTTGGGCCTCGTTGAACGATCCAATTCGTGGCCAAAGTTCTATCCGCGCTGGGAGGTTTGCTTTTCAATTTCTACAATTAAAAACTTACTTTTTTCGGGCCCATTCATGTAACAGCGGAATAGAAATACGCTTTTTTTTATATCCATCCAACTGCTCCGTATATTTACATTTGCTTCCTTTGCGATACGAAAAGAACGCTGCTGCTGGCTGGCCGGCAATGGAAGAGTTTTTGTTCCGAGTGGGCAAATATTGCCTTTTCCGGTTGAGTCGCGCCACACGAAGAACCTACGCTGGAACGACGGGTGGTGGGAGGCTTTTGTGTGTTCTGCTGCAAACGAACCTTTGTTGGCCAAATCCCAGAGCAGCCATTGAACTAGGTATAGTGGTTGAACTTCCGGGTGTTAACTGGCCCGAGAAGCACGAGAAAAAAAACGGTCCTCGGGCACAATTGGCTTTGTCACCATGGCAAATTCGTGGTGGTTTTCCGGGATAAAAGAACTATTTTTCGAGATATAACGTTGGCAAACATAGATCACATCACACACTGACTGTGGGCTCGTCCGCAAACTAGCTCATCTTTCAATTGTGTTCGAGGGCTTAGCTTTTTTTATAAATGACGAGGTGGCCGAAGCATTGTCCTCTTACACATGTTCGGTTCAGACTTCTATGGATGATGGCAATCACATGTTTGCTCTATCCCCGTGACCCGTCTAGGCAGCGTTCTTTTCTGTCACCACCACCATGGATGTGAAAACTGAAGAGTGAATGGTCGAATGGAAAGAAAAAGAAAACGAATGCTGTGGTGTTTAATTTTCTGCTGGACCTCACACGATCCGATGGTGGAACGACTTTTTCATTTAAACTCTTCTTAACTTTAGAAAAGAATCGATCGATGGAATTGTGTGTGAAGGTGCTCTCCTATGTTGCGGGGTGTCACCATGATGTTTGTTTATGTGTATTGAGGCACAGTGGGATAGTTTGTCTTTGTCACTATCTGTTTTGATTTTCGTCGTGCTGTGTTTTCCGGTCAAATGATTTTAAAATTTATCTTGCTTTGTTGTAAGAAAATGTGGGGGAGCTAGCATGTTCCTCTTGCTTCATTTTATTTTTCGTGGCGTATTATCTAACGTTCGAGCTTAGCGCTCTATTTATGAGCACTTGGCACTGTCCTTAAACGGCGTAGACTCATTCTTAGACATCTCAGACCCCCTGCGTCTTCCTCGTAGACTTTTGCCCATACAAAATTTTCGAAATTTTTATGGACCGTTTTTCTACGTTGTTTCTTTGTGTATTTTGTTTCGCTTTTCAAAATATAAAGAATTAACAAATATGATTTTTTGACAGTTTTGCAAACTCACAAATTTCAGAAGATATACACTTGGGGTTATTTCATGTTTTTGCGCTCTATCATGTGCAAAACTAAAGCTCTATTAATAAATTGGGACTTTTTATCATTTGGCAGAATATATAAAAATCGCCTTTATAATGTTTCCGAATGTTTAAGTGTCCTCATCAATGTTAGAAAAGTTACCTCTGTAATATAACAAAAATGTTTTGTTTCTCCATTTTGTAAAAAAAAAGAAATTGGGAATTTTTATATCACCCTTCTATACTGAAATAGTAGAATATTGTGTTGCCCTTACAATAACCCTGGTGAATATACGAATTCCTTTCCAGATTCTTTGAAAACACTTACAAGTATTCATTCGAAATCTTTCTTCACGGACTGTTTTAGAAATTCCGCCAAGATGGATTCCCACAGAAATTTCACAAAGAACACAAAGGCTATTCCGAGTTTATTTTTCAATCTCCAAAAATTCATTCGGACATTATCTTCGGGGATTGCTTTGGACACTCCAATGGGCCTTTCTCCAGGAATCTCCCAGAAAAATCTTTAAGAAAATCTTGCACGGATTGCTTCTGGAATTTCTCCATGATTTTCCTGAGACATTTCTTTAGGACTTACTCCATAAACTCTTATTGGAATTCTTTGGGATATTTTTCCATGGATACCATTAGAAAATCCTGCATTTTTTTCCAGGATGTTTTCCAGAGACTTCTTCAGATTTTTATCTTACGATACCTCCAGAAATTTCTTCAAATGTTTCATTTCAAATCTTCCATGGACTCCTTACGAGTTCTCTACATGGGTTGTCTTAGAAATATATCTAGCTTTTTCTAGAATATCTTCCATACCTTTGCCTCGGATATTTCTCTAACGATATTTCAAGAAAATCTTCTCAAAATTTCTACGAAGTTTTCTTCAGAAATTCTTCTAAAGGGTTCTCCAGAAATTTCAGCAAGGATTCTTTGAGAAAACCTTCCATAGATTTCCTCAGGAATTCCTCCATAGATTCGCTCAGTTATCTCTCCGTGTATATCCTCGGAAAATCTTCTGCGGATTTCTTCAGAAATTTTCCTATTGGCTTCCTAAAAAAACGGAAACTCCATAAAATTATTTCAAAAGATTTTTTTCATATTTTTTCCAGAGGAGCACTTAAGAAAATTCTCAACATGTAATTCCGGAATTCTTCCCAAAATGCATGATTTTTTTCCAAAATTGCTTCATGGATTTCCACAGACTAGTTCAGAAAGTACTCCAAGAATTTCTTCATAAAATCTTTCTAGGATGTTTTCAGAAAATCCTCAAGATATTTCTTTAAGTTTTTTAATTCAATTTTCTTGAAGAATTCGTTAACTAGTAAGTATTGGTTAGTTAAGCCTTCAATGGGGTCCTTCAGAAATTCCTCAGCGATTTGTTCAGAATTTGTTTTTCAAAGATTTCAAGGGTTCTCTTGGAAATTCCTTAAGCAGCTTCTTTAAGAACATCTGGCAAGAAATCATACACGTATTTTTGAATGAGCTGCTTCAGGAATTCATTTAGAGTGTGATTTTGGAGGCAAAGTAAAAAGGCCGCTTTTTTCATTCGGACTGGCCGCGTCGTCGTCGTCGTCGTGATTTCGGAGAAAAGGCCAGTTAGTAGAAGATGCTGCAACACATACGCACTGGACTTCGAAGGATGTTTATTGGTGAGCTCGTTCCATTTTATCATAATAAGTAATGCTAAAGGATATATAAAATTCTGCTCCGGTTTTTGTGTATTTATCTAACAAATATTGAAAAGTTCGTCACGCCATGTGTCGGCGCCAGTTACCAATGCACATTCAGTTGATATTAAATATTTTTCTTACATTTTTTGCATTCACACAAAAATTTGAATGATTCGTCATCTTCGGTGTCGACATTTGTAATATTTTAGTCAAAATGAATAAATGTTTTGACTCAAGTAAAGGTTGCATGAATCACATCACTTACCAAATAATCCAAATCATGTGACTTTCCCCCTCCCCACTAACAAAAACTCCTTCCCGTGACAGTCGTGGAGAAGATGAGGTGATCTCGGTCTCTAGTAGCAACGTACGTCACACTAACATTCCTTTCCTTCCTCGATGACCGTAAGGACGTGGCCGGCGCCGTTATTGACTAATAAAGTTTGGTATTCTCGAACTGTGCACATTGAGAGCGGTAGTCACTCCCAAGCTCCGTTTGTTGGTTCCTTGTGCAATTTCGATTGTTCTGGTCAATCACGGAGTAGCAACTACGAATTGTACGGTCATCTATGCTCATGCTCAGCTGCTTCAGGAATTCATTTAGGATTTTTTCCGCAGTTCCCATCTTGAAATAGATTGGAAATTCCCGAAGAATTGTCTCCAGGAAATGTTATCAAAAATTCCTTCAAAAATTTCTGTATGTTTTCTTTTACAAGTCAAACAGGGAGTCATCCAAATTTCCCTACAGAAATTCATACAGAGATTCTTTTATTAATCTCCCCAGATACATGTATTCCTTTGTGTTGTCTCTGAAGGCACGGTAAAGGCTAGGTAATTCGCGCAATATCCTATTGAGATCACTAGCTTCTGTCTAGCAACTCCTATCCCTACCTCCACGTCCACGTGACACCGGCCGGGTTGCGAACAACCTTAGGGAAGATCGGGTAACCAATTGGTTAACTCCGGTGGGAGCTTTTTTCATAGGCTGACAAGAAAGGGGGGGAGGGGGGGGGTGTTGCTTCTGCAAACCTAAGCGTCTGTTCTCCAGGAGGAGCGGCTCACAACAGCGTTCAAGTGCCAGAAAAGGACTTTCACTGTGCACTACGTTCCTCCGGAAAGAAGAGGATGGGTATCAGGCCCTACGAGCCAACCAAGAAAAAAAACATTGTAACGGAAAATCAGCAACAGAATAATACGAACGGAGACCAACGGCAACCACCCCAATGAAAAAAAAAGGTTTTGTGATTGGAAACTCGGTACGTGGAACTGCTGATTTCGCAACTTCTTCGGGAGCACCCGTATACTTGCCGATCTACTGAAGGATCGCAGGTTCGGCACCGTAGCGCTGCAGGAGGCGTGTTGGACAAGATCCATGGTGCGAACGTTTATATGTAATCATACCATCTACCAGAGCTACGGCAACACACGCGAGCTGGTAACAGCATTCATCGTGATGGGTGATATGCAGAGGCGCTTGATCGGTTGGTGGCCGATCGACGAAAGAATGTGCAGATTGAGAATCAAGGGCCGATTCTTCAACTTCAGCATAATAAACGTGCACAGCCCACACTCCGGAAGCACTGATGATGACATGGTCGCATTTTACGCGCAGCTCGAACGCGAGTACGACCGCTGCCCAAGCCACGACGTCAAGATCATTATAGGAGATTTAAACGCTCAGGTTGGCCATGAGGAGGAATTCAAACCGACGATTGGAAGGTTCAGCGCCCACCAGCAGACGTACGAAAACATCCTACGACTCATTGATTTCGCCGCCTCCAAAAATATGGCCATACGTAGCAACTTTTTCCAACACAGCCTCCTGGAGATCACCACAGCAGACGGAATCTCAAATCGACCACGTTCTGATTGACAGACGGCACTTCTCCGACATCATCGACGTCAGAACCTATCGTGGCGAAAACATCGACTCCGACCACAACCTGGTGACGGTCAAACTGCGCGCAAAACTTTCCGTTATCAACAATGTAAGGTACCGCCGACCGCCACAGTACAACCTAAAGCGACTTAAACAACCGGATGTCGCCTCAGTACAGGCCGCGTTGCCAGACGATTGCGAGCTCGATAAGGCAACTCTAGATGACTGGTGGAGCTACCATCAACGACGCAGCCGAGAGCACCATCGGGTACGTGGGACGGAATCGACGAAACGAATGGTTCGACGAAGAGTGCAGAACGGTTTTGGAGGAGAAGAACGCAGCGCGAGCGGTATGCTGCAGCAAGGGAACTGACAGAACGTGGAACGTTACAAACAGAAGCGGAAACAGCAGACCCGTCTCTTCCGGGAGAGAAAGCTACCTGGAAGAAGCGGAGTGCGAGGAAATGGAATTGCTGTGCCATTCCCAAGAAACACGGAAGTTACCTGAAGCTCAAAGCATCCCGCAACGGCTTCGTGCCGTGAGCCGAAATATGCAGGGAGAAGGACGGAGGCCTCTTTATGGATGGATGTGAGGTAATCGAAAAATGGAAGCAGCACTTCAATTAGCACCTGAATGGCATGGAGAACGTAGGCACGGGAGACCACGGCAACGGAAGAAACGACGATGCCAGTGCAGTTGCGAACGGAAATGAACCAACTCCCACCCTGAGGGAAGTTAAGTAAGTAGCCATTCATCAGCTCAAAACCAACAAAGCAGCTGATAAGAATGGTATCGCAGCTGAACTCATCCAGATGGGATCAGAAAAGTCTGCAACGGTTAGCAGTCAGGATCTAGGAACCCGAACAGCAAGGAAGGGAAGGGGTAATCTGCCCCATTCACAAGAAAGCCAACCATTTGGAATGTGAGAACTTCAGAGCAATCATTATTTAGAATGCTGCCTACAAAGTGCTATCCAGGATTATCTTCCGCCGTCTGTTACCTAAAACGAATAAGTTCCGTGGAAGTTATCAAGCTGGCTTCATCGACAGCCGGTCGACAACGGACCAGATCTTTATCGTACGGCAAATCCTCTAGAAATGCCGTTAATACCAGGACCCAACGCACCACCTGTTCATCGACTTCAAAACGGCATACGACAGTATCGACCGCGCAGAGCTATGGAGCATAATGGACTAAAACGGCTTTCCTGGGAAGCTGACTAGACTGATTAAGGTAACGATGGACGGTGTGAAAAACAGGGTTTCGGGTGAACTAACCAGTTCATTCAAATCTCGTGGGGGACTGCGATAAGGTGATGGACTACTCTTCAACATCGCTCTGGAAGGTGTGATGTGATGAGCCGGGCTCAACAGCCGGCGGACGATTTCCACAAAATCCGATCAATTTGTGTGCTTTGCGGATGACATGGATATTATTGCTAGAACATTTGGAACGGTGACAGAACTGTAGACCCGCCTGAAACGTGAAGCAGTAAAGGTCGGACTGGAAGTGAATGCGGCTAAGACAAAGTAAATACATAGGTGGGACTGAGCGAGACAAGACAAGACAAGCCTTGGCAGCCATGTTGCGGTAAACGGGAATATTTTCGAGGTGGTAAAAGAATTTGTCCACCTCGGTTCCTTGCTTACGGCTGACAATACCGTGAGCCATCAAATACGAAGACGCATCATCAGTGGAAGTCGTACCTAATACGGGCTCCAGAAGAAACTGCGGTCAAAAAAGATTTACCCCCGCACCAAATGTACCATGTACAAGACGTGTTCTCTACGGACACGAGACATAGACGATGCTCGAGGAGGACCTGCAAGCACTCTGAGTTTTCAAGCGACGTGTGCTAAGAACGACATTCGGCGGTGTGCAGGAGAACGCAGCATACAGAAGGTGGCCAACGCCGGAAGGATCCGATGGGCAGGGCATGTTGCAAGAATACCGGACAATAACCCTGTAAAGTTGGTGTTCGCGACAGATCCGGTTGGCACAAGAAGGCGTGGAGCGCAGAGAGCACGATGGGCGGACCAGGTTGAGCGTGACTTGGCGAGCATCGGGCGTGACCAAGGATGGACACGAACCGTGTATTATGGAGAAATATTGTTGTTCAGTTTTATCTTGAATTTGATGTAATACTAAATAAATGAATAAAACTCCAAATACCTTGCCCTTAATTCAGCTACCCTAATTTCTCTTCATCACCGTTCAATTTCCACTTCGCCAAATTCACTTGTTGAACTGACCTTCAATTTACATCCCACGAAAGCTCTGTGGCACTTCAAAGTTTGATTTCACTGCTGCAGAATTCAGCACCACTTACTCTAAAGGTGTAATTTCAGCAGCTTACACATTTTTGGATCAGTAACGGTACCGACCAAGTCCTTACAGTCAGTCAGGAAAGGAATTTTGGTGTGTGATGGTTGTTGCTACTAGAGGCCGAGAGCACTCTGAGTCCCCACAACCAGCATGGATGGGGAATATTTGTTACTAGGGTAGGATGTGAGGTCTGGGAATCTGGGAAGAAACAAAAATTCAAATCAATTGGTATGAAAACAACTTAGTAAGTGTAGAATTAGCTTAAGTTAAAATACACGTTAATAAAAATAAAAATAATAACTTAGTTAAGGTACACCGGGGCAAGTTGAAACGGGTGGGGCAAGATAAAACAGTGGGTTAACATGGTGATTTCTAATGATGATAAACAGTTTGATCATTGTAACACATTTTTTGTGATTCAAACAATCTTTTAGCGAGGGACAAATTTCCAAATTGTATTGAAATCTATTTCAAAACTTCGTGTTTCAACTTGCCCGGTGTACCTTATAGCAACAAGTGCCCAAAATAGATGCACCTGCTCAAATGACACAAGACCCTATTTAGATAGATTGGGTGTTGATTACTCTGATTGTGATGAAGAAGCGGCACAGTTTACTGGGTTGTAGGCGTTATATGATAGATTAACACTGTGCTTGTTGAAGGCAGGTGCAGGGGAACAGTTTTTCAACCCTCTCGAACATTTAAATTTATGTACGTGTGTAGAGAAGATAAAAAGCTAAATTAGATAGAAAGAGAAGGAAAGGGACGTGCTAGGGATGAACTGGGACCTTCTGCATGCGAATCAGAAGCGGTAGTCACTAGATCACCAAGCCCGTCATTTCAAAAATGTATTTGAACATAATATCCTAATGAACTGCAGCCGTGTATCTACATGCTGTTTCGTCTCATTATATTTTATTGAATAGGAATGGAAAAAATATATAAAGGCAATTGTTGCGAAGCGAATATCACTCCTATGGAAAGTTGTAAGAAAATCTCACATTTCTTAACTTTCAAACCTGTATCCCACTGTGCATAGATGCACTCCTTCCTGGATTGCGCAGCTGATGCCACCAGATAGGGACGGTAAAGCATGCCGGCGAACAATATTTGTTCTCCTGTATTGTCCAAGAGGAAGCCTAATTTAATATTGTCGTCTTTTTTTTCGGTTGGGTATGTTTGCAAACAAAACACCAAGTATCATGACACCTTTTCTATCTTCACGACGATGACGATGAAGAATAAAACGACCGCATCGATTGTTAGGTTGGTTGCGTGGTTTATGCGTGTGGTAGGTATTATACGTAGATTTCCGTTTTTCACTTTCTTAGGAGAACCATTGTTCGATCAAACCAAAATTCGGCCGGGGACATTGTGTGGTGACGTTTTGCCTTTTATTGTCATTTGCCATAAAGTAAGGCGACGGATGAAAAAAAAAATAAAACCCAATAAAATTTTATTCTTCTGCAGCTTTACGGTTCTTTATGGGAGAAAAAAATCTTCAACAAAGTGCAGAGGGTTGCGCTTGCTGTTGCTGCCGGACTGCCGCCGTCGTCTTTTGGGTGCTGATTTCTTCGCTTTTCAAAATATATGTACACCATTCAGCTAATGCTGATATATGGGCGAGCGCATGAGAAGTCACCCAGTTTTTTTGGGTGCACACGTAAATTCAATTCTCAGCAAAAGTGTTGCGTTTGAATTCGGAACACCAAAATTCGGCTTAAGCTACACCGTGAACTCGGGAGCACGAAAAACTTCTGCCACGATGAAGCCGGTGTTTCTTGATGCTTGTTTATTCCGCTGTTTTTGCGGGCAGGTAAACGAACCAGCTGCTTGTTTCGTAATATCAGCATGCGGATTAGGGTGCTGAATTATGACAAGAGCACTTGGCTGATAATTTTTGACATATTTTTTGGTTTAGAAGAGTGCAAATTAAATGCTTAAGATCATCAATGTATTTTTGTAGTAAAAAAAGCAAATGCAAAAAGGAGTACAACAAAAATGGTCGATGATATATATAACTGCCGCATTTTAAATGGGCCTACATACAATGTGTTTGTGAACAAACATCTTTCGGTAGCTTAGGCCTTCAGTAGGTCGGCTCCAGAAACACGTTCTCCTCCATTTGGTAAATTTGTGCCTTGAAAAAGCTTAGGCCTTATCTGGATTTACAAACAAAAAATGAATCTTGTATCGGCTGAAAGCTTCATGCTTTTGAGCAGGTGGGTGGATGACACACTTAACTTCCTTCAACTAGGGAGTTGATTGATATCTGTCCTCTGCTACACTGACAGTATTTACTTTCTCTGCCGTATTCACTAAATACAAGAAAACTCAAATTTAAGTACATGTACGTTCCGTTTTTATCACTATCCATTTTTGTCGCTACTCGATTTCGTCAACAAATTATTCCGTTTTTGTCAACACTCAAAGTGTTCTTCAAAGGGACTTAAGTAAATCTTTTAAAAAATACTTCCGATGTGCTTTCAGGGATTTGTTCAAATATTTCTGCATGGATTCCTCGAAAGGTTCTCGAACAAAACATTCCAAAAATTTTCATCCAGAATTGTTTTAGAACTTAGCGTTTCAATGCGTTTCATGGCATTTCAGAAGGTCCCGATGAATTTGAGTGGGCTTAAATGGCGCGCAGGTGAATTTCACGGAGGTTCAATTAGAGTTTCAGAAGCGTTTCAAAGCGTTTCAAGACGTTTCAATGCGTTTCAGGGCATTTCACAGGGGTTTTATGGGGCCACAGAATCTCTCAGGTAAATAGCACGAAAGGTATTATAGGGATTTCTGAGGCGTTTCAAGACGTTTTAGGAGTTTAACAGGGGTTTTAGGGGGCTTCAGAGGCTCTCAGGTGACTTTCACGGAGGTTTTGAAGAGGTTTTAGAGGCGTTTCAAAGCGTTTCAAGACGTTTCAGGCCGTTTAATGTATTTTCAATGTGTTTCAAGGTGTTTCAGGAGGTCCATGGAGGTTTCAAAGGGGTTTTGAAGCGTTTCAAGGCATTTCAATGCGTTTCAGAGCATTTTAAGGTATTTTAGGAGGTTTCCGATTAGTTTGAGGGAGCTTAAGAGGCTCGTAGGCTGAATTCCACGAAGGTTTCATGAGGGTTTCAGAGGCGTATTTTAATGTTTCAAGGCATTTCAATGCGTTTCACGGTGTTTCAGGGTATTTCAGAAGGTTTCACAGGAGTTTTAGGGAGCTTCGCAGGCCTTCAGGTGAATTTCACGGAAGTTTTGTGGAAGTTTAAGAGACGTTTCAAAGCGTTTCATGGCGTTTTAGTGCGTTTTAATGCGTTTCAGGAGATTTAAGGGGACTTGAGGGGACTGCAGTCTGCAGAGGACCTCACATTAATTTCGATGTTTCATAGGGATTTCAGAAGCGTTTCAAAGCGTTTCATGGTGTTTCAATGTGTTTCAGGGCGTTTTAGGAGGTTTTACAGGGGTTTTCGGGTGACTTTCACGGAGGTTTTACAGGGATCATAGAGGAGTTTCGGAGCGTTTCAGGGCGTTTTAATGCGTTTCAGGAGGTTTAAGGCTTTGAGGGGGCTTCAGAGGCTCGCAGGTGAATTTCACGGCATTTCAATGCGTTTCATAGCATTTCAGGAGGTTCCCGGAGAATTTGAGGGGGCTTAAAAGGTTCGTATAAACCGCGTTCTAAATACTTTTTGATACATTTAGTAGCCCTCGTAGACTCGATCACCTATACTCATGGGAGTTCTTGGAGACTCTTAAAGATTCTTCTAACTCAAAAATTGATAGATCATAGTTACCTGAGGTTGTGTGAGTATGAACCTTAGTAGTAAATCTCTTAGAAATGACCAAATACGTTAGTAGAGCCGATGACCTACACTCAAGGAAGCTCTTGGAGATCCTCAAACTGACAACGAACTCACCACTTGACAACACATAGCAACATGAGGCTGTGCAAGCATAAATTTCATTCATAATGCTCCAATAGATCGTTGATTACTCTTGTAGACCAGATAGACTTAATTCCATGGAGCTCTCGGATACTCTTGAACTTTTAACCCTTAAACACTCCGTAAACGTCCCTAAACTCTTAATTGTGCTATTTTCCCGTCAACTAACTTTATCTGTAATCTTGTGTACTCCAACTGCTCAGAACATAATCAAATTCTATTTAGGCAACGTTACCTGAATGAAGGGACCCAAATAGATTTTACCTTAATGGAGGTTTCAGTGTATATGGACGCCGAGATTTGGTAATCTTGCGTAACCTTCACTGGTTTTGTAATAACAGCACTGTACCTTGATATCCCTATATAATCTGCGTCTTTAACCGACTAATACCCTTTTTTTAATTAAATCTAAATATATTTTTTTGTTATTTAAAATCGATTTAAAGATGTTCCGGAAGGTGATTCTTCCCTGCCAATTTTCTGGAAGCCTATTTGAGATACCAATTTTTTTAAGGCGAAAACATTTCAAAATTTGATGATAATAGGATTCTTTAGGGGTATCCAGATTATTTCAAAATCGAAATCTATGTCTCAAAATTAATCAAAATTCAAAATTTCATCATTGTTGGTGCTCTGAAACCATTTTTAAAATGTATTCAAAGTTTGTATGGGAACAATTGCTGCTAAATGTTGAAATATATTTATTTTGAATTTTTTTCATGAAGAAACAATATTTTCCATGTAGCTTCAAAGAAAATAATGTTAAAACTTCTGATCGGAAGTGTACATACCCGACTTTAAATAGTAGGTAGGTGTAGGCAATGAAGTTTGAAGTGTTCATTAGACGAACTAGCACATTTTGTATAATCCTTCAATATCTTATGGACTTTATACGGATTATTTGTTCAAAATGTTGCCCCACAGATTAAAATATTACGATAATGTCTTGATAATTTTATTTATGTGAAATTAATTGTCTGCTATCACCGCCGATCCAAAGCGCTCGATTGTTTGCAGGGATTATGATGACAGATGAACGGCGTGTTGATTTATGAATATGCATAGGCGAGCATTTTTTTACGAGTAGGTAGTACCAACCGGATTGCTCGCTGGAGCACACTAGTTGAGGGGCGATAAAAAATTCAGTAAGCTCCCGAAACTGTCTCATTTGCATCCGAAAGTGAACAGCAGCAGCAGCAGTTGGTAGTTTGGTAGTTTTACTGACTGGGCAACAAGTCGTTGCTGCTTGCTGAACTCGAATAGCCATATCAAGCATACTCGCTTGCCATACGTTGGATTCTTTTCTGGGCATTAATTTGTTGAACTTTTACGGTCCAGTTGTTTGAGTGTCTAACAAGCCTGGGTGCAATAAATTGACTTAAATGATCGGGAAACTAATAACCCCTTTGCTGGTAGAGAGCAACGTCTAATGGCATCCATTAAAATAGTCTAATTAAATGATCCCCGAGCAACCAGCCATAATCTTCGCTTCTCTCGGTGTCCAACTGTAAGCACTGGACATGGGATGAGATTTGTTGCTAAACTACTAGTTGATACAAAGAAGGACGAATCAACTTTCAGTAATTAGCAAAAAGGTATTTTGCAGAACGAAATAAGCCGTGATAATCAAGCACCTTCACCTTTTTTGGGTAGTACTCAGAGGGAAAAAAGCCGTACAATCCCAGGAAGATGGTTTTTATGTTTATCACCAATCTGTTTCGGTTGCCGGTGGAGAATGAGCCGGACTCCGCTGGCGCTGTTGTACTTGGCGGAGTTCACTTCCATGCAGTCGCAAAAGTGCGCCGTATAATTAAACCGGGATTACCGAGCGGGATTAAAAGGCAATATCAAAGTCTGTGGCAATTGCTCTTACTCTCATCCGGGCGAGCGCTCCGAGAAGGTAAGCTTTGGTTACCGAGAAGGTACCATTTTGAGAGGGATTGGGTCTAGGAAGTTTTTACAAGTGGACACCAATTTGCCTCCAAATAGGTGACATCGTGAAGTCTAGATTGGTTAATTGTTCCTGGCAAATTGAGCATAAGCCGTGGAATAAACTGTCTTTCTTTGACTAGTCAGTTTGATGCTTTAGAGTTTGGTACGGTACCCCATCGGTTATTTTTGACCACTTTTCAGTTATAATATAATTTTTATTTTGTACGCTGTATTAGTTATTTATGCAACAAGTTGCAAAATAATTATTTTTTCAGCACGAGTCGTTGGTTAAATACGATAAGTGCTGAAATAATCGAGTTTTGCAACGAGTTGCATACACAATTTTATGTCATTACGAAAAATGAGGTTTGAATAGGATTTTTTCTAGGTTACATACTACCGCGAATCGCATATCAGTCCCTTGTTTGCTGGATTTCCTATGCAAATGAGACAGATATGCGATTCAGTATACTTCTGCTGCAAAATAAGATACGACTGAGTATCATGGTCAATCAACCTCATTTAACATGCAGTTCATCCTACAATTGATTACACACACGAAAATGAATGGAAAATGTATGTTGACAAAAGTGCCGAAAAGTGCTACTTTTCAGCTCAAGTGTCGAAAAGTAGTACTTTTTTAGATCTATTGTGACATTACCCGGATCCTTAGTGTAGTGCATGTCGCATTACTCAATTGCCATTGAAGGGTAATAAAGTATCGATTTTGATACAGTTTTTTTTTGTTTTCTTAGAAATTTCTTTCTTATAGAAAACAAAACAAGAGCACTGTTACAACGCCGCAGGGATATAAGTTTTTGTAGTTCTGGACCGGTCTAAAACATGTACCGGTCTAGCCGCAACATAACCACCGCAGCATGACAGCTTGCGTGTGGTGGTAGTAGTAGTGTGATAGGCAATGAGCGAGAAGGTAAATAAAAACCATATGATGATGATGGGAATGACTATAGATAGTAGAGTAAACATAGATCCGTGATGATGAATCTGTTGTATCCAAACGAACTGTCAAAATCTGTATCCAAACGAGCATGACGTCATGATTCCAACAACACCAATGGAGCGCATGACGTCATATTCAACCGTCGCACTCTTAAAAAATACTATTCACACGCTTGAAACATTACACTCAGCGATGTCCGCGGATCTATGTTTACTCTACTATCTATAGGAATGACGATGATTATGACGGTAGGCGCGGTAGGCAGATATTTCGCCATTGCAGTAAATAGATAAGGCAAATTAGTTGAGTTGTGCAAAGGTGCGTTATTTTATTGAAATTGTAGTGAATTCGGGGCGAGAACGCTTCCAAAGATCGGTTGTAATTATCAGCAATACGGTAAGAACCTGAAAAGAAATTAATTAGTGTTGACCGTGAAATGTTTGTGTGAATACTCACCAAGATTATTTCGTAGCTGTTGCCAATCCGATCCGTGACAGATACCTGGGAATCACCGGTAATAGGAATAGGAAAGGTGTCCACATTCCGGCGACATTCGCTGTAAGTAATTACACGTAGATAGTAGCAGAAACGGTTTGAGTGTTTATTTATCATTTACTATCTACCGTACTACAGATTCACACTAAATCAAGTTAGGGTAACTGCACCCATTATCATCCCAAGATAGAATTGGAAACCACTTCTTGTGAGTATATGTACTAGAATAGATTAAGAATGTTAATTGAATGATTAAATAAATTACAGTTTTAAGCGTTGCTTCAAAATCTGAGCCGCTCTAGAAATTTTGGTTTCCCTTCGGGAACAAGCACTGATAACACACAACGCAACATTTTTTTTGTCTCAAGAGCAAACTTATGTGTCTCTGACAGATTTTGGGCCGCTGAATCCGAATCCGGGCTCAGATTTGCTCCAGCACGTCACAATTTTTAGCTGAACCTCAATTTATAGGGCAGAATATGCGATATTGGGCTTTTTTGACTGCAAGCCATTAAGCATGGAAATATTTGTTTAAGCAATCAAAGGATAATTTGGTCAATTTACGTCTAAATTAACAACTCATGCAAAATATTTCGTTTTGCCAAATTAAATTTGATAGATTTAAGCATGTATGGTAGTCTGTTAAGGCCGGACGGGACGGTGGTTGAATAGTCCGCCATTGCTCTGTTGCTAGTAAGATGCAAATCTCAACTTCTACTTCATATTATTGACTAGAAATTTGATCGTTCATTTGCTCACTTGTGGTGCACAATCGACTAAAGTTTCAGCTACGTCAGTGCAGTGAAAATTGATATTTGCTTCTTCAAAATCGCGAGGCAAATTGTTAGAAAGAGAGGGAAGATAGGAAAAATTACACGTCGTCCCGTGCGGCCTTAACTTGCATGCAACTTTCGGAGGGTGACTTATATGGGAAATATCGTACCTAACATAAATCGCTTAAAACTATAAAATTAGATTAGGTAAAACGAAATATTTTGCATGAGTCATTAATTTAGATGTTAATTGACCAATTTATCCTTTGATTGGTTGAAAAAAATATTTCCATGCTTAATGGCTTGCAGTCAAAAAAGCCCAAAATCGCATATTTACCCTATAAATTGAGGCATAGCTCAAAATTGTGACGTGCTGGAGCAAATCTGAGCCCGGATTCGGATTCAGCGACTGAAAATCTGTCAGAGACACATAAGTTTGCTCTTGAGACAGATCAAACGTTAATTTTTGTTACTCTGTGTAATTGGCCATGCATCGGAAACCAAGTATTTGCTTACAGGATAAATTGTAACTTCTCGAATAAAAAATTGGAAGAATCTTTGAAGGAACCCCTACAGAATTTCTTGACGGATTTCTGTGGGAATTTATGGATGAATAGCTGTTTTCCTAGGAGGAATCTTTGGAAGAATTACTGAGATATAGTCCTCATAGAAACTAATATGGAAATTCTTGGAGGTATTTAAATTAAAATGTTTGATGAAGTGAAATGGAGTCATTGGTGAAGTTTTTAATATAATTCTTGGTTTTTAAGAAATCTTGGATTGAAACATAAATTAGTTTTCAGAAAATCCTTGATTAATTTTCTCAACGAATAATTGTGCAATTTTAGCTGGAACAATTGGAGAAATTCACAATACGCGCGACGTGAGACGAGACATAACACTTGTAGTTCTTACTATCGTCAAGATATTAAAATTTACCTTTCGTCGACCGGTTTCGGGCCCGATGTCGCCCATCAACAGGACAATGTCCGGGTCGGACATTGTCCTGTTGATGGGCGACATCGAGCCCGAAACCGGTCGACGAAAGGTAAATTTTAATATCTTGACGATAGTAAGAACTATAAGTGTTATGTCTCGTCTCACGTCGCGCGTATTGTGAATGTCGTTACTGTTCTTACGTTAGCACAAATCACGTAAATTTAATAGTAATTGGAGAAATGTTTGATGAAATCCTTGCATGAAACTCTTACAGCATTTTGGATAGGTTCTGAACAAAGCTTTAGAAAATTGGACGAATCTTTGGAAGAATTCCTGACGGCATACTTGAAAAAAATATTAAAAACCCCTTTGGTAAAATTTCTAAATCAATCCTTGGTAAATTTCACAAAAAATCTTTGGTGGAACGCCCGAGCAATGTTTTAAGAAATGCAAGAAGAATTTTTGAAAAAAGTTACCAAAGGAATCATGGGAAAACTCGTAGAGAAATTTTTGGAGGAATTCTGGAAGAAATCATAGAGCAATTCCCGACGGACGCCTGGAAAAAATCATAAGAGAATCTTTGGAGGGTTGCCCAAATAGTTTGAAAATACCTGAAGAAATGTTTTGAGAAAATTTTTAATGAATTCCTGAAGAAATCCTTAAAAAAAGTTTTGAAGTAATGCCTTGAGGATTTTTTAAGGAAAACCATTGAAGGCAAAATTCTTAATCCGCAATCGGTCGCGTGGTATACTTAGTACGCACATCATAAAAAATGCATTTATAGAAAAAATATGTTAATTGTGAATACTTACATAGACTTTAGATAGTGAAAGTCTTTAAAATATAATTTCCTAACTATAATTTATTATCAATTATGTAAATTGTTACTCGGCACCGGTTTGCTATAATTTGCCATTGTGCCTTATAAATAAATAAAAAATGGGGCTCACTCCGAAAAAACAAATCATAAAAAATGCACGCTGGTTGTACACAGGGTGAGCATGGTATCA
Organism: Aedes albopictus; assembly: GCF_035046485.1. NCBI lineage: Eukaryota > Metazoa > Arthropoda > Insecta > Diptera > Culicidae > Aedes > Aedes albopictus. Next base: position 274,452,568 of record NC_085138.1, read on the forward strand.
CTGAAAGTGGTCGGACAAGCGACTGCTCGAGATTTAATAGTATCGTAGGTGGAATTCCTGGAATCATTTGATTGCATCTTTGCAGGAAATTCTAAGTCGAATGGAGGAATTCTTAAAAGACTTAATGCTTAAGTCGTTAAAGCTTGGAAAATAATTCCTCGAAGGAATTCTACATGGCCGAAATTACGTATTCTTGCCAAGGGGTGCACTACAAACAAATATTCATTAGTTCATCCATTCATCATTCATCGCCCTATGTTTCACTGCAATGCATTTGAATTCTAGGGGGTGCCTGCCCGAGCAGGGAATGAGAACAAACCTATAACAATTTGATAACTCATTTTGTTATTGATAACAAAATGAAATCAAAACAAGTTTTCGTTCTGAATTGTTTTTATTTAATATCACATTGAGATATCATTTTGTTATTATTTCAAAAACTCAATGATAACAAGATTTGATTTCAAAAATCCAAAATAGTTTTAATATGCTTTGTTAACATTAATTATATTCACAAATGATTGTTCAATCTACCTGAGTATTGTACTTCCATATTGACACAAAATTTATAACTTGCTGATTCTGGGTAATGGTCATGCTATTGATTTAAGGTGAAATATCAAGAAATCCCATTGCAATTTTACATACAAACTTTAGGGGCACAAATCTGACGAACGAAGCGTCGAACCAAGCCGCACTTGTTTATCCTGGCTTTGCTCACTTGCAAAAAGAGGCAGCTTTTTCAAATCGACCGCATTTGTTTACGAATTTTTAAGATTGGTGCTCTTGAAAACGCGAGTAGGGATGCAAGTCGGCCATTGCGGTAGCCATATGTGTATCCTGTGATGTTTCTCCTGAAATTGGCTTGAACTTAAATAAGTCTTTCTAGGGTGACTGGTTATTATCAGCAGGGTTGTTCTCTTCGTTATGAAGGATTTTTCATCGACCAAATTACCTGAAACTTGGTCGTATGGCTCAGCTTGGTTGGGAAAGATTTGAAGCCAACTTTGAATTTAACAGGGTTCAAAAAGCCTTCCAAATGATGAATGCCATTTGACTTATTATTATGCCAAACGGTCATTTTGATAAACGACTGTTATGTCAGATTATGTTATTTGACCATTATACCAAAAGACTATGCCAAACCCGATAGAATTAATGTAGTAAAATATTTTTCCATGCCTTATTTTATCAATGTCATCATTTTTCCCCGGGTAACGAGGGAAAGGGCTGAGAAGCCGAATGTGACTCAATTCGTTGCTCTATGCCATTCAAATTGAGTCCAGATGCCTGTGGCTCTGGGACGTCATGAACATCTCCCACATTTGTTTTACTAAGGCATATAATAAGGAGGAAAAGCTGAAATATAATTATACAAAAATATTACGTGCAGTTGTCCTTTGACTCCAAATTTACTTTCTTTGTCACTTCAATGTCCATCATTAATCTTTTAGTTTGAATAGGGGCCATATTCTGATGATGTCGTATCAAATAAAACAAGTTTTCAATCACGAGATTCTTCTGAGTTTAAAATAAAATCTCATTTAAATTTCTACTAATTCATGTAAATTAATGCCTAATAAAATATCAAAATGAATACTGAATTTGTTATTAATTTTTAGTTATTACCCTATAGATTTGATCACTCCCTGAGAACTGCGTATGATATCAAGTCGTAAAATGTGGATAACAAAATGAAATATCAATTTGTTATCAATGAGAACTCATTCTGTTTTCAATTAGATATTCCAGTACATTATTTTGTTATCATTTTTGTTATGTTAACACTTAAGTCATACAAAATGAAAACTCACTTTGTTATCAAAATTCGTGATATCTAAATAACTCAATTTGTTTTCAATTAGTTCTCATTCCCTGCTCGGGTGGCAACTCCGGTTCCCCGGTAGTTTCGCCCATGTAATTCTAGAAGAATTCTCATAGGAATCGCAAATTACTGGAAGAATTCCAAAGGCATCTTTTATAGAACGTGAAGAAATTAAATCACTTTTGATAGAAGTATACCTAATAGCATCATCAGTTATGAAGTACTTCATGGAATCGGAATTTTTTCTTGAAGCCAATCTTTTTCATAATTTCTTAAGATCTAGTTGCTACAACCATCGAAAGAATTCTGGAAGCAATTTCCAATACAATTGTTGATATATTTTTTAAAATATTGGAGATATTGCATCCAAGAGGTCCTTGAAGAAATTCTTGAAAAAAGGCCTGGGAAAATATAGAAGGAATTTGAAGAACTTCTGAATAATACATTGATGTTATTGTTAATTAAATCTTTTGAAGTGTTTCCGAAAAAGTCCTAGAAAAGAAACTTGTATGGGATTCTTATAGAATTCTTGGAGGAATTTCCAATGTTGTCGTTGGAGAAACTTAGAAGAATGCTTGGATAAATTTCTAAGGGAATTCTAGGAGGAATATCTGATGGAATTCTTGGAAATATCTCGAAGATATCTATGCAGGAAAAAAATCGCAAATAAATGCTGGAAGGAGTTCCTGAATCTTTGCGGAAATTCCTAGAAGATCTCTTAAATAACGCATTTTCTCAGAAAATTCTAGAAAGGACTCATAGGTGAATCATTTAAGAAATTTGTGCAAAAATCCTTGGAGAAATCTCATACAGACCCCGTGGAAAAATGTCAAAAGGCTGCACCTGACCTCATCAATTTTGAGAAGATCCAGCACTCAAAGTCCTTATTTATAGCTCTGGGTGCTTGCGTTAGTTGGGGCGAGAGTTCCATGGCTTGCGGTATTGTATTCAAATTGTCGTTGATTTTCATTGCACTCAGTGTGACAGGATAACCTGCCATCATGATCCTTGACTGTCCTTGAAATGTAGGAATCAAATTATTTAAGAAAACTTGGTTACCGAAGATAAAACCGGAAAAGTGAGGAACTCGGCTAACCAAAATCAACGAACAAAATACCGAAAAAGTCAGCAGCCTTTTTCTAGAAAATTTACTGACTTACTCTGTACTATTTGACAACTAATAAATTTTTGAATTTACTGCATTATCAGTAATCATAAAGCTACTGGTAGTCAGCAGTTCAAAAGCCCAGTAAAATTTTACCAAAGTCGATAATTTAAGCAAGCAGTGTACATGAACCCCTGATAAAATTAATCAAGAAATATGTTGAGAAAAATTGGAAGGATTTATTTTTAATTCCTGAATGAATGTTTGATGAAGTTTCTGAAAAAAACCTGTCAAAGTATTCTTTGGAAGCATTCCTGAAGACATTTTCGAGAAATGATTTGAAAAATAATTGAAGAAATTTTCATAAGACTCCTTTAAAAAAATTGAAGGAATACTTTAAAGAATTTCTAATGCAATTCTTGGTAGCAATGTCGAAGATTTTTTTTAAGCAACGCCAAAATGAATCCTTGAAAAAAAAATCCTTTTGGTAGTCCTGTAGAGATTCGGAAAAACTTTTCAAGGAAAACTTGATGAAATCATTAAAAGTCTTCGGAAAAACCACTAAATGAATATTTCGAAAACCCCAGAAAAGAATTCTTTTGCGGAATTTCTGCAGACATCATGAGGAATCTCTGGAGGTATTAAGAGTTTTAAGGAGGAATTTGTTTAAGATTTGCTGCAGGAAGAAAGATGTTTTGGAAGAGGAATTTATGGAATAATTGTATTATATTGCTTTGTATTACTCATTTTAAAGATTCTTAAAAGCACTCTGAATGAATTTTTCATAAAAACGATACAGCAATACTTGAAGGTGGAATTATGGAACGATTGGGAGTATTCTGTTAATCAAAGGCTCGGCTTTATTATTGTTAGTTGAAACATTCTTCTGGAAGGAGATTAACTTCCCCTGCAGCGAGTTTTGTGGAAGTGTCTTTGGAATGTCTGATAAATAACAACCGCGCAATACATGTAAAAAATACAACAGCGCCACTCAAGAGCTAGTGAGTCAAGTACACGCTATAAACTCTGTTAGGGACGGAGATTACCTTTCGGAGATCTTTTTAGCAGACTCAGCAATGTTGAAACTGTTTGAAAGACTAAATGAAAAATAAATAATTTCACATTAAGGTCGCACGAAATGATGTGTAATTTTTTATATCTTCGCTGAAATTCTAAAAATTTGCCTCGCAATTTTGAAGATGCAAATATTAATTTCCACTGCACTGACGTAGCTCAAACTTTAGTCGAATTTCTAGTCAATGAAGTAGAAGTTGAGATTTACATGTTACTAACAATAGAGCAATGGTGGACGATTCAATCACCGTCCCATCCGGCCTTAATAGCGCAAGTTTGATAAAATTGCAGCGTAAATCTTGGGGGAAGCACTTTAAGCGTTCTTGTTTTTATTCAGTTCTCTGAAGACTTTTGGCCTTCTTCGTTGCCTACTTGTGGCTTTATTGACTTGTACAAAATTGATATCATACTGGTCTTACATCACCCAACATGTATACCCAACAATGCCCAAAGCGAGTGTGATATGTTAGAAACATATAATCTATTCAACGCTATCGCAACAACATGCTCTCGTAATTAACTTTGAGCGACAGCGATTTGCATTTGCATGTCACTCCCCGGAACAGATTTATTGGCTCCTATTGACAAACACGAATGTGCCCATCTCTAATTTATGTAACATCGTGTTCGTCTGCAAGCCGCTTTGCGTCACTCATCTTCCAGTAGCAAGCGATAGTTTCTTTCCAAATTTTCAACTTTTAAACCGGAGGAATTCTTTGGATTTCAACAAAAGCACCACAGATGAAAACAAATGACCGTTATTAATCAAGCAGATAGCGTGTTTGTTTTGTTGCTATACAACGCACTACGTATACGGTTTGGATTTCTCGCCTTTTCAAAAAAGGGCAAAGGTAGAAGAAGAAAAACTAATCTTGTAGTACACCATAGCAAGCCAGCATCCTCCGTATGGCTTCCCGGGGTCAAGATGCTGTGCCGGCTTCAATTGCCGAGAAAGGGTGCGCACATGAGTTTTTGGACCACTTCAGTTCCCCGAACTTGTCACCCGAAGAGGTTTGGATTGTATTTTTAGTCTCCTAATGTGACACACACGCTGGCTGCAGCCCAGAGCCGAGAGACGCATCATTTGCCTACCGAAAAATCGGAGATCCTATCGCACTCCAAATCGACCGTGATTTCGAATCGCCGCCGTGAGCCTTACAGCCAGCATACTCTACGCACCCATTTATGCTCACACTCTCCTTTCGTTTTTTTTTTTCTCGCGTATGCAACCAAGGTGCTTCCCTGAAAACAGCTCCTCACGCTGTTAGAATTCAAATAATCATAAATTTTGGAAAACTAAACAGACAAACGTACACGGCTCCGCACTTTATGGTAGATGCAGCATGCGGGAGGCTCCCAGTAGGAAAGGAAAAAAAGGCGAGAATGGGGAATGTGTTTAAAATTTACATTCTACTCAAAGCAACAGCTAAGTGGTTCATTCAGAGAAGAATGAGATCAAATTACCGAGGACAAATTTCTTAACGGATTAGGTACACATGGTTTCGTTATTTTCGGCTACCAGTATGGAGGAGTCGTTTCATTGGAAGATGTGGTGAATAAAAATTTGATTATGTCTACAGTCATCACGGAGTTTTGTAACAAAAGTCAAGTAATCATTTTAGCCATTATGTAAACAAACACTCGTGCATATAATAACGCCACTTAGCCACGTTCTCACAGGAAAATAGGACCAACAGGCGCAACAGGAAACTTGAAGTCCTACGAATTCTAACGAGACCTAATTTATGACCCACTCGGGAATGAATTAGAGCAATGTCACAAGTTCACATCCTAATTTAGCAGCTTCAATATCCGTTCTGGGAAACAACCAACCTCCGCCCTGACACGGATTCGTTAGAAGCCATCAGTATACTGTTGCTCAACATTCGATATTTCGTTGACGACATATCCTTTCGCACCCTGCAATATTCTGGCGGTACGTGGTGGTGCACCCATGTTATGCTTTTGGCCTTCAATTTTGGTTCATCTGCATGTTCGTCATCATCATCATATTGCCGGTCGTCGCCGTCGTCGTCATGTAAGAGGAAATGGGACTTAATTTCAAATCACATACGGGTAACGAACAGCTTCCCTTGGGTTTCCACCTTGGGCGTGACAAATTGTCATGCTTCATTTAGCGGAGTGATATTTTGAGCACCGCTGTTGCTGTGAATGCCATGGAGATTTGAGCTTGAGCAATTACTCTATCTTCAGTTATCGTGTTTTTCTTATTTTCGGTAAAAGCCGCCAGATTTTTGCCACGACTATTCGGTAAAAATCGCTAGAAAAAAGAACTCGCTACAAAATTTTCACAACCTAACACCACTCCACAGCGAACATTACATGGACCTAAGCATTCAACAACCTTCATCTATGATAGATATTGATGTAGGGTTTTATCTAACTCCCGTCTAATTAAGCACTAACCCACAATGATCGAGTTTACACTTGCACCTCACCTAATGTCTCATGGTCAATTTGGTATTATTTATTAATTTATAAATTCACATAATATGAAAATGTGACACCCCTTATTAATCCACCTAGCGGTGACGTCACTTTTCTCGTGCCTTCGAAACCGCATTTCAACAAAATTCAAGTGGTATGTTGATGAATATCGCACTTTCAACCATTTAACAAAAATCCATTTCATGGCACCAGAAATCATATCGTTTAACTACTTTTTACTGTTTGAGCATTCAAAGATGCAATCTTGAATTATCAGCCGCCATTTTGAATATAATTCCACCATCGTGGAAAATTCTGGCCGCCATTTTGGATTCCAGACTTCTTCCCCATACCAGATATACCCATATTGAATGATCGTAGAGCGTAAAACTCCATTAAACAGGCGTCATCTTGAGTTTTGAGTCGCCATATTGGATTTAAGACCGCCATCTTGGATATTCTGGTCGCCATTTTAAGAGTCCAGATATCTTCCCTATTCCAAAAATATGTAAACCCATATTGCATGGTTTTAGAGTCTAAAACTCCATTAAACAGTCGCCATTTTAAATTTGAACCGCCATCATGGATTTTAGAACGCCATCGTGGATATTCTGGTCGCTATTTTCGGACTCCGGACATCTTACCCATACCAAAAATATCCATATTGCATGGTTTTAGTGCCTAAAACTCCAATAAACAGCTGCCATGTTGAATTTGGAGCCATCTTGGATTATAGACCGCTACCTTGGATATTCAGGGCATTTTTTTAAACTCCTGTCATCTTTTTTATACCATACCCAACAAACATTTTTGCTGTACATGAGTGGAATAAAACACTCTCAAGCAAACTTTAGCTTAAGAAACTGTTATTCAGCCATTTTTTGTTTTTTTTTTTGGAAATATACCCATATTGAATGATTTAGAGCCTAAAACTCCATTAAACAGCCGCCATCTTGGATTTTAGGTCTTGGATCTTGGATATTCTGGTCACCATTTTTGGACTCCTGACTTCTTCCCCATACCACATATACCCACATTGCATGGTTTAGTCCTAAAATTCCATTAAACAGCCGCCTTCTTGAATTTGAAGGCGCCATCTAGCATTTTAGGTCTCCATCTTGGATATTCTGGTCGCCATTTTTGGACTCCTGTCATCTTTCTCATATCAAATAAACCCATATTGAATGGTTTAGACCACAAAACTCCATTAAACATACGCCATCTTAAATCTGGACCCGCCATGTTGGATGTTGAACCGCCATCTGGGGTTTTAGACCGCAATCTTGCATATTATAAGTCACCATTTTTGGACTCCTGACTTCTTCCCCATACCAAATATGTCCATAGTGCATGGTTTTAAAGCCTAACCTAAAGTAACAATTTTGATTCTATCTTGATTTATTTGTTTTTTTTTTTGATAGCTTTATGAAAGCTTTGCGTAGTCTAATTGATCTTATAATTGTTTCTGTTAGCACAACTATTCTTCAACAATATGTGGTTTAAAAACATCTCCAAGAATACTTGGGGTTCAGTGCATAACACCACAAACACAATAAGAACTATTGACCTTAATGTCAGTTTTAAGAGGCTCTTGTAGTTTTCTTCAATTACTAACCATTCTTGAGCAAGAGTAAATGTTCTTGGGTGAGAACAGTTTGGTAAGGGACAAAATAAAAAAAAACTCATGCCTCAGATTTGGATTGACAGCGACCCATTATCGCTGCCAAACAAGAATATCCGTTCCGAAAACCAACTCTGACGCGGCGCAGTGTCAAACTCCTTCAGTTTTGGCACACGCTATGTCCAAAGGGAAGTATTATGAAAATCGAATGTACCTCAAAGTTTATTCGCTAGAACAGTATTTTTGGACCTCTAGATTCAGAATATGTGCGATTTAAAATAATCCATCTTGGGCTTTTTTCATACATTTTTATATGGGATGAAATTAACCTTAAAATGACTTTTTTCGCCATTTGTATGGGAAAATAGGAAAAAAATCAAACAAACCGAAAAAAATCGAAAAACCCAAGATGAAATATTTTAAACCGCACAGATTCTGAAACTAGAGGTCCAAACCTAAGATCGTATGGAATAACATTTGAGGTACATTCGATTTTCATAATACTTTCCTTTGGACATAGCGTGTGGCATCCGTGATCAGCCAGGATGTCGATTCCCGTCAATTCATCGCGTGCAGATAATAGAAATCAATAAATACTTACCTGTGGGGAACGTTATAAATCTCAGCATTCGTGAGTTACCCTTTTCACTCTTGCGTGAGTTAATAGTAGTTTACGCAACAAGTTGCAGAATGAAGATTTTTACAGCAGAGTCGTAGGTACATTTATCCAACGAGGTTTGCCGAGTTGGATAATTACGACGAGTGCTGTGAAATCGAGTTCTGCACCGAGTTGCGTACAACGTTTTTTTGCAATTTCATAAATTACTACTTCAGGCAAGACTTAAGGATCCCGAATAAAACTGTATCATAAAGCTGTGATTGAGCGTATCGTTTTTTGATTATACGGGGTAACATAAAATGTATGATACAATATCATAAACATGAATCATACCAATGATAAGAGTTATCATATTCGCGGTTTCAATGATAGACCGAATGGGTTGTTAAGTATAGTTACCATTCAAGAATGGCTTTTTTCGCGAACACAAATTTTGCCATATTACTCGTGTTATAATCACTTTATCATTTATTTTACGATTGACCGAATAATAAAAACAAATCTGAAATATTTCATAACTCTACTTAATCGACTTGAAGAAAAAAAAATACACCCCTGCAGTTTCCACTGCTGTCATAGCGAGGTTGAGGTTCGTGACGTCATGTTATTGTGTTGTTTTTGTGCTGATTTTTTTTTAGCTTTGAGTGCTACGATCCCGATTCGAACTGATGACTGGTGCTGGGATTCCCATTTTGCTTCACACGGTGCCTGTGGACCATATCGCGGGTTATTCAAAGCCAATGATAAGAAAGTAGCTGGAACTGGAACATCCGAAATCAAGATATACAGGGTAAGTTAGTTCAGTTGTTTGCCAATGAGATCGCTAACTAGAAAATCGCACCTATACAGTGTCCACCGATCGGGCCTCCAATGCACACAGTGCCATTGCATTGGCATTGCATTGAATAGAGATTCCTCCCGAGGTATGATGCATGAAGTTCCTGGTGAAGTTTCCCATTCTGCCCATATCGGCAGAGAGGAATACCGTACTTCTCGCCCCGTAAGGAAGCTGGTACCAAATGCTGGTGCCACATAGCAAGTTTTTTTTAATTCTGAAAGTGACACGGAAACGAAATCAAATGCTTCCCGACTCTTGCTAAGGGCAGAATTGGGAAATTTGCACTCTATTAGTGTAAAAAAGTGCTATATTTTCAAATTTATGATGAAAAAAAAATATAGACAATCATATATTTATCATTAGATGTATCATTATCATTTGTGCTATGATACCGGAAAAGTATTGAACAGTTCCAAATTGTCCAACCCTATCATTCAATCATAGTAGTATGATTATCTATATCATTATCATTCAGTGAATTGAATGCATATGATATGTACGATAACATGAATTGTAAAAATCTATGCGGGCAGTTTTAAACAAAACGTTTTCATCAAACTCCACACTGATGTCCACAGCCATGTTTAAAAAAGTTTGATCATAGCAGGTTATGCTGTGCAGTTGTCACAAATTTTCAAAACCGCGTCCAGAAGCATCGAGAAGTTGATCAAAACTAAAAACAGTGCTGTAATGGTTCATTACGCAACGCAAATCAGTGCTGTAATGAACCATTACCGCACTACTTATTTGGTGTGGGAAAGTAGGCCTTTTCCTGGCAGATTTGTGTGAGGTAAAACAGCCTATTACGATGAGAAATTGCAAAAATGGAATTTAAGACAAACTTATGGTGATGCTGAATAAAACCACCGATAATTAGGCCGTTATAAATATTTATTTCACTCTTTGTCCCTCCACTTTTTGACGAACGAGGGGGGGGGGATAAAAATAATAAAGCATTTAATCTGAAAAATATTAAAAACTCATCGGATTTGTTATAGAATTTTCACCAAAGCCCAATATTTTGATAATTATTTTTTTCTCTGCCCCCTCAAAATGCTAAATTCAGGCAAAAATTTTGGAAGGGAGGGGAGGGGGGAGACAAAAAGTCAAAATTAAATTTGTATCAGCCTTAATGACGTCTTTGAGGAAATGAACGGAAGCCATGTTGAGAAAACTCATGAATAATGCTCTCCCAACCTGAAATAATAATTTTCTTTATTTTATTACGCTGGTAGTTCATCGATTGGTTTTCGGCGAAAACCAATCAATGAACTACCAGCACATCAAATCGCGGCGATTAAAACAAAAATAACTTTATTTTATTACGCCATTATTATAGCAGCGCGTTGCAATTTTTGAAAGTAGGCACGTTTTATCGTGCACTTGAAGTGCTCTGCAAGCAGAGATCAATTCGCCTAGAAGATATATTGTGAAGTACAACAGGCTTTAAGAAATTCTTAAAATCAACTCTCCAAGACTATCATAGGATGGGCCTCTTTAGTCTGATGGTGGGTTTATGATTGGATTGGGTTGATGTCTTTTTGTAGAGCAACTGGATTTATAGTCGGATTTATAATTGGATTTAAAGAACAGATGTTGAAGAATTCTTCAAAAGCATTATAAAATTAATTTTGGGAATACTCTATTAACCCTTATGTGGCCGACAGGGTACCCGGGTACCCAGTGTCCATTCAAAAAGCACGGTGTAGAAAAAAGCAAAAAGTTTGTCGGACACATAACGGTTAAACAGCCATCATCTTGAATTTGAAGCCGCCATCTTGAATATTAGGCTGCCATCTTGAACTTTAGGCCGACATAGTGGAATTTCTGGTCTCCAGTGTTGATTTCTGCACAAAATTCCTCAATCTTGATAAAGGTTACAAAAATCGCCACAGTTTGATGTGTCGCATGATGAGGCTTGGTTCAGTTTTATATACGGCCAGATCTACCAGTGCTGGTCCGGATCACTGAAATGGCCATAACTTCGGCATCTCCTGACCGATGCGGACCATTTTTAATAGCAAACTATGAGATAAATATCCGGTTCGATTCGTGCCTAAATTCGAAAAATCAGCCAATGAGAAGTACCATTAAAGTGAGTGAACTGTTTTTGCGCACAGACATACGTACATACATACATACATACACACATACAGACATCATTCCAATTCGTCAAACTGAGCTGATTGGTGGTATATGTGACTTGACCCTCCGAGTCTTTTATCGAAAGTTCGTTTTTTGGGTGAACATATAGCCTTTCAGTGCACTTAGGTGTACGAGAAAAGCCAAAATATTATGAAAGAGCTTCAATTTCCTTAAAATAATAAGCTTGAATAATTGTCTCTAGAATTCTTTTCTGGCCACGTCTATTTCGGACACAGCCCGAATTCAATTCCCGGCATATCTTCGACGCTCAAAAATTATGATTTGGCCGTAAATTTTCATTCAAAAGTCAGTCAAATAATTCGCAATCCAATTCAAATTATGTGTTGAAAGTACTTTTGACCAGAAAGCTCTTAAATTGAGATGGATGTAGCTCTGGAATAACGACCAAAATATTTAAAATAATATTTTTCCCACCAGATCATAACAAGTCAAAGCAGTGCAACGTGTAAAAAACGATGTTCTGCATGCAGAAAATCCACGCATACATTTGCTTGCATTTTCCTGCGACGAAGACAACTTGTTGTTCACACATTACCGATGGGAAAAGAGTGAGTTATTGAATTAATTGAACAGCTTTTGCAGTATTCCACAGCAGTGAAGTACAATTTTGAAGTACCACAGATCTTCGGTGGGTATGAACTTAAGGTTAATTAAACAAGTGAATTTGGCGAAGTGAAAATTTAACGGTGATGAAGAACAATTCGTCTAACTGCTGCTTTTGTGCGGCTGCCTTCGTCATACGCAAAAAGAGAAACGAGATTTCAAACTCGTAAGTCGAATGAAATTTTGCGTTATTGTTCGATTTTTAATGCTATAGGGGCTTGTTATTGATAGTGTTTGCTTCCATCTGATGAGTCATATATGTAATACATAATTGGCTATTTCCCGTCAGATATGACGGGAACTAGCGCACATGCTAATGTCGATTTCTACCCTCTTTTGATTAACCCTGAAAGGATGTGGACAACTTTTTGCATACTTTTACTCATACCTTTTGGCCTAGTGGGTGGACTTTCAGAATCAATCGTAATCCTCTCGTGTTGTGCTATTATATGCTTATATGGAGGTTATGTTATGATAGAGTATTTTGGAGATTTAACTGCAAATGTAGTGTACACCCCTTCTTTTTCACTCGATTTCGGCTAGTATGCCAATGCATGTATTATTTATTTTAATGAAAATTGCACAAAGCTCCTTGTTTGGGTTGCGGCTGTTAGATAGAAATGATTTATGCCCATTTACAGCAGTAACATTGATTGAATTGTCTTTATTATAGAGATTTTCAGCCCTTAGCTGGGTCGTCTCTAACTGTAACATAAATCTTCAGGTAATCCAAAATGTCCAGAAGTTTTGAGCTTAGTCTACTGAATACACATAATTATGTTTTTGCCTTTCTCGTACACTAAGTGTACTGGAAAGGCTATATGTTCACTCCAAAAACGACTTTTTGATAGAAGGCTCGGAGGGTCAAGTCACATATACCAATCAACTCAGCTCAACGAATTGAGGTGATGTCTGTGTGTGTGTATGTGTGTGTGTGTGTATGTGTGTGTGTGTGTATGTGTGTGTACAAATAAACTCACATCACTTTTTGGCAGTAAACCTCAACCGATTTTAATGACCGACGGTTCATTCGACGCGGAATCTGGTCCCATTGTTTCCTATTGAAAATGGTTCGGATCGGTCCAGCCGTTCCGGAGTTATGGCCATTTACGTGTTCCGGACCAGTACCCTTGGAAGGGGCCATACATAAAAATGTAACAAACACATACATGCGACACATCAAACTGCGGAATTTTGGATAACCTGATGAACAGTCAGCAAGAAAACAGTCTCAGACCATATCTGAACCGGTAGTGTTCCGGAACCGGTTCCGGGAGTCCCGCCGGAAGTGGCCAAATATAGAAGTGAACCAAATCCATGCATGCGACACATCAAATTGCGGCATTTTGGATAACCTGATGAACAGTCAGCAAGAAAACAGTCTCAGACCATATATGAACCAGTAGTGTTCCGGAACCGGTTCCGGGAGTCCCGCAGGAAGTGGCCAAATATAAAAGTGAACCAAATCCATGCATGCGATATATCAAAGCGCGACTTTTTTGATAACCCAATGAAAGGTTGGCATAAAAAAAGACTCAGACCATATCTGAACCGGCAGTGTATCGGAACCGGTTCCGGATGTCCCGCTGGAAGTGGTCATATATAAAAGTGATCCAAACCCATGCATGCGGCACATCAAACTACGGCATTTTCGATAACCTGATGAGCAGTTAGCAAGAAAACAGTCTCAGACCTTATATGAACCGGTAGTGTTTCAGAGCCGGTTCCGGGTGTTCCGCCGGAAGTGGCCGTATATAAAAGTTGACAAAACGCTTGCATGCGGCAAATCAAATCACAGCTTTTTCGACAACTTGATGACCGGTTATTGAGGAAGTAGGCTAAGACCACATTATGGACTGTCAGTAGTGCCGAAACTAGTTCCCTCCGAAAGCGGCTAAATATAAATTTGAACCAAACCCATGGCTTTTTTGATAACCTAATAAACTTTAGCAAGCAAATAGACTCAGACTATTTAAGAGACTATCGGTAGTGTTTTGCAACCGGTTCCGGGCCGGAAGGGACACCAAACCCATGCATGCGATACCTCAAATCACGGCTTTTTAGGTAACATGATGAACAGTTGCAAGAAAATAGACGCAAGCCCTATCAGTGTGTTACGGAACTGATTACGGGTGTCCCACCAGAAATGATCAAATGTTAAGAGAACCAATACATGCGACATATCGATGACTGATTCAGTAACAAGATAAACGGTTAACCAACAAATAATCTCAGACCATATTTGGGAGAACCGGTAGTGTTCCAGAACTGGTGACAAGACGAGTAACGCGTCGGAAGTGGTAAAATATAGAAAGGAACTAAACCATAGCGGCGTTTTTGATAATCTGATGAACGGTCAACAAGAAAATAGTCTCAGGCCACAGTAGTTCGGAATCGGTTGCGGGCGTGATTTGATAGAAGTGAACCAAAACCATGCATGCGATACATAAAATCGCGGCATTTTCAAAAATTTGCCGAACGGTTAGCAAGAAAATAGCCTCAAATCACATCAATTTCCGGCTTTTCAGGTCACGTGATGAACAGTTGACAAAAACATAGTCTAAGACCATATTTGAGACAACCGGAATCAGTTCCAGGTGTCCCGCCGGAAGTAGTCAAACGTAAAATTTAACCAAACCCATGCAAGCTGCACATCAAATAGCGGAATTATAAAGGTTAACAAAATAAATGTCAAAGCGATAAATCAAATTGTGGCTTTTTTATAGCATGTAAACGTTGGGTAAGATTATAAATGAAGAAATGATCAAAGTCTTCATATATGCGAGAGAACAAAATCGTGACCAAAGCGATCTCTTCAAATCACACCATTTCAGATTCTTGCGGTGTAAATGTATAGTAGGATGGATCAACGTTTTATATAAAAATATAATTTAATCGCATCAACCTTATACAGTTTTTCAATCTCCAATCTCCTTATGCTTCTAAAATTACTGCTCACAATTTGGGCGCGGCTGGTTGAGCCCTCACTCTTCTCATTGCGATTGAAATTTGAATGGAAAATCTACATTTTCTGCATTTTCCTCGTGTCGTAGGAAGGTCAAATTTTACATGAATCGTGTTACCAATGATAATAAAATATAGCCTAAAGTGTGATGAAATAAACATTGGCGAAGATCACAAAGTGATCTGTGATTGTGAATAAAGTTAACCTTCTTCAAGCATTAGCTGACGCTCACCCCGCTGCCGTAGTGGATGGAATGGGGTCACAATGACCCCAATACACGACTAGGGTTAAGGTGGTCAAGCAGTCAACTGAGAGGTCTGATCTTTTTCTGCTCTGTTTTTTTGTTGAACATAACATCGGAATATGTATCATCAATAAGTTTCGAAAATCGATGATGGCTTTGTTAAAATTGTTGCTAGTGTAAAGTGTTTTCAGGATTCAGGAACATTTTGGCTAACGTCGAAGAAAAGTTTATGAGTACATATTCAACGAGAAAGGCACTATCACCACTAGGTGGATTAATCTGGGTTTTTTAAGACAAGGACACGTTCAATGCTTCCAGTGAGCTATACGCTATTTGAAGGAAGCACTTCTTAAATCACTAGAACTTTATTCATTACATTCAAAGATATATTTCAAAACATGAAATGATGGGGGGCATGACCTGGTGATGTTCTAGGCAACACAAAACGCTCTGGAGTTCTGATTGTAAGGTCTTTACCTGTAATAGGATACTAAACTAATGTAGATATGAATGGGTGACAAAACGTCGAAAGACAAAACGTCGAATACCAAAACGTCGAATGCCAAAACGTCGAAAGGACAAAACGTCGAAGGGACAAAACGTCGAAAGGACAAAACGTCGAAAAGTGTGTAACTGTTCGCAGTTCAGTGTGGATTTTTTTTTTGATTTTGTGTGGATCGAATTAATCCTGTTGATAGCTTGAGAGGGGTGGCGATACGGTAGATCCACGAAGATGGCAGGATGACGAACTAATTAACGGGGACACACTCATTATGTCTCATTATCTCGGGTCTCTGCCCAAGCGCTGAAGGTCAGTGACTCATTTTCCAATCTATGATGCTTCAGACCCGAGTTGAAACCACCAGCTGTGTAAAGATTATTGTGTGGATGCTTGGCATTGTTGTGCTAGTACCATATTCTGGAATTCCGGATGAATTGCGGAGAAGTACAGCCGTAGCCAAACCAGACGTCCTTAAAGGAATTATGCGCCCGATGATCGTCATCGCCACCCTAAATGCGCCAGAGATCCCGCCGACGATAGCTAGAGACCACCATCGTAGCCACCTCGAAGCAAGCTATGACGTAATGCTGAAAATTTGTGGAAGCTACAACTGGCATTGTGCCACTCGCAGTGTTGCATTTGACCGCAATCAATTTGCGTTGAAGTTCAAAAACGGCACGCTGCGATCAAACATATTTGAACATTGTTCAGTTCAAAATTTGAAACGCACGTGAGCTCGACAGTGAACGCAACTTGAGCAAGAACTGCACCTGCAGAATGCCAACATGGTACCCAGATACCTGGTAAACTGAAATGGTCATTTTTCTACCATTTTTTCACCAATTCTAGCCATCTTGGGCTGATTCAATTCAGAAACTCATCCTCTGTTGAGAGGGGGAACCGGTTCGGTCATCGTGAATTACCTGAAAATCCGGATTTCGGTGCAGAATCTCAATGCCCGATGCCAAAATGTACCACTTCATTGTGGTGCATATTTCCACGTAACAACGCATGTATGCAGACCTAGGAGTCCTAGGGCAGCACCTTGGCCAGGACGCACATAAGATTTGATGACACATCCCAGCTCAGTTCATTTTTGGCTCGCGTTTAGTTCAAATGCAACACTGGGGATGCCAGTAGAAGGGGCTCCAAAGAAGTAAGAGAAGAAAGAGCCGGGAAAGTCCGGGAATAAATAATGTTACACTTAACGTGACGTGATGTGAGTTTTTATACATGACAGTACGAATATTCCCTACCCGCGAAGAATTGGTCAAGAAACATGCCAGGAAGGCTCGCCTCTGAACTAGTTGGCAGATACAAGTGAAAGAATGAGTATCCTTTAAAAGAATAAAAAACTCACTATTTCCTTAGTTTACTCGTTTTCGACGTTTTCGACGTTTTGTCCTTTCGACGTTTTGTCCCATTCGACGTTTTGGCATTCGACCTTTTGGCAGTCGACGTTTTAGCATTCGACGTTTTGTCTTTCGACGTTTTGTCCCTAAGCCGTGACAATGGTTTTCCACAGAGAAACAGACGTCACACTTTCATTGCTTCCCATCGATCACCTTTTTAACGGTTGATTCAAATATTCAGTAGTAGGTCGACTGACCAGTCGCGGCGCTGATATCGATTTTGCTCCGTTTGACGTTTGCTCACTACCGCCATCTAGTGGCTTTAATCCGTCCAAGGTGACGACGAACGTCCCACGGTGTCAACGTTTCAAAATGTATTCCCAAAATTTATCTAGCAGTTGTCACCGGGTAAAAATTTGTTCCGTCAATGATCGGCCCTCACGAAAACCAACTTCGTGTTCGCCCAATAAGGACTTCTCTAGCGATCAAATCGATTGATTAAAATACGTAACTTTCAAAGTTCATGTATCCTCAGCTGTGAATGCGTGGCGCATGGGAATGATCATTGATCATGGATCATGCTTAGGATGACAGGTTAAGTTCAGGAACTTCTCCTAATAAAAATGTCTCTGACTTCCTTAGACATACAGATCTTTGTGCCTGCTACACGAAATACACATGCAAAATGTCAGGGCAAATGGCAGGGGAAGCTCTCAGTCAATAACTAAAGAATGCTCTTAGAACATAAGGCTGAGAAGCAGACTTTGTCCCAGTGAGAACGTTACGCCATGAAGAAGAAGAAAAGCTTATTTTTTTAATTCCATCCCACCAGTTATTGATCTGTTATTGCAGTTGCAAACAATCCAAAGTCAACATGTTCTCGGCCCTTGCTTGTACCTTTTCCAGCAAGAGTCCGTCAAACCATGTTTTCGTTTCCAGTAATTGAAAATCTTATTAAATGACCGCCGGGCATACCAACCGAGATTTCTGTTGGTTTTCTACATTGTCGAGCTCACCGGGAACCTGCAAAAACAGAACCTCCATTTGAATTATTCTTTCTTCCCTCGCCTCGCAAACACCGAAAGGAGCCTGCCGGTTGTGTGTATGTGAACCTTCTTGCAATGTTTGACGATGGCAACAAATACCATCATTTGCCAAAAGCATGTCGGCGAATCCCACCAGAACAACAAGGAGTTTGTGTCCCAAAATAAGAAAAGAAACAACATCCCATCATTGAAAATCCGAACCCGTGAAGCCTCCTTCCAATCCGATGATGCTTGCAGCATCAGCAGCCAGCCGTACAGCCTTTTCTCCGGACCACTACGGTTAGCAATTTGGCTTTCTTTTGTCCCGACAGGCTCAAGGGGCACGCACTGCCGTCGCTTCTTGGATCCCGCAAACCTTTTTCCCTCCCATTCTTCTTAATCAACCCGAGAATGCCAATCCATCTCGTGGGCTGCTCCTGTTGAAGCGGTACGAAGTTGGCCGACTCCGACTGTTTTCGGGTATTTCGCCATCAATAAACATTTGCTGTTTATGAATGGAATTATTTCGTAATAAAATAACAAATGAATCGAAGGGTGAAAATGGTGCATGAGGGTAACCCTTTTTGGCCCAGTTTTTTTTTTTTTGTGAAATAGAGATCAAGATGACAGCAATGACGTAACAAGGATTGCAATAGACAGTCAGGAAACATTAGTTGTGGTGAGTGTTATATTATTCCAAGAATTTATAATAGGCCTAAAACCAACCCCCTGAAGAAAGCGTTAGTTCTTGAAGCCGCCGCCTTTAGTGAGGCGCCACAGGTTTGTTTACGAAATTTCAGTCTGCTGGCCAATCTGCTACGTGCGGAAGCGAACTTTGTCGTGCGAAGATAAATTTGTGATTGAAAAACGACCATTTCCACATATTTTTCAATGGGTTTTGTGTTCTTTGTTTTATTTACAAGACGCATAAGTATGAAAACACATTTAGCCCATTTAAAACAACACTTAAGTCAATTAAATTTGAATGTCGCACCTGCTCGAACAGAAAAAAACACTGTGTTTTCAGCCTTATGCAACCGCCGATTCAAATCAGCACCACGTCCAGCACCATATTTTTGGCTTCAATCCAGTTGTATGTGGATGACAGCCGTTTCATGGGGTTGCCTAAAACCACTATTCCGTAATGGAAATTTCCTTGACATTCTTGAGCACTCTATCATTGTGCCTTGCCTACCACCAGGGATGCCATATATACAGATTTATCTGTATTATACAGATTTTTGAGCATCTGTATAGATTGGGTTTATATAAAATACAGTTTTTCCATTTGTATGGAATTCAGATTTTTCACCCAAATTTTGTATGGGATACAGATTTTTGAACAAGTGATACAGGAAATCATCTGGCATCGCTGCCTACCACACGATATACACATGCAAAATTGTCATCAACAGAGGAAACACTCAGTTAATAACTGTGGAAGTGCTCATCGAATCAGTGAAGTGGTATTAACGAGGTTACTTAAGTTACTCACTGAGAAATCAGCTCCACACATCACTTCTTCACCGATTTCAAATCGGCGTATGATACAATTGATCGAGAATAGCTATGGCAGATTATGCACGAATACGGACACCCGGATAAACTGATACGATTAATCAAGGCGACGATGGATCGAGTGATGTGCGTAGTTAGAGCAGGGGTTCTCAAACTTTTCCAGCTTGTGACCCACTTATGATTCATATAGAATTTGGCGACCCACCACCACGTTTTTTCGTAACATAGGGTCTCAAATGGTCCCAGACCCTACGCCATTTCAGAATATTTGGAATGTATTTTTTAATAAATACATACATTCGCTTTCAAAGGTTTTGATAAACTTACGTGAAGGGGCACTTATTTTTACATTTTTTTATTTACAGTGATTTTTTTTCGTTCCCAAGTGATCAGCTTGAGTAAGCTCTTTGTCTTAAGAGTTTTAGTTAAGTTTGCAAGTTTCTAAAACAAATTTAACCAGTCTGGCTTTATGCAACGCTTCAGAACACCATAGGTTATAGGTATTTAACCACACATTTTAGAAAACATAGAATTTATGCAAAGACTTAGAAGATATAGTGAAAACTTTATGCAGAACTTTCAAAATTTCCGGAAAAGGAATGAAATCAAGCATTTTGTATCGTGCCCATCAAATAGATCAGTTTACCAATGCTATTCTATATTTAAGGCACGTGGATGCATAATAAGTACAGTTGTTAGAATTAAAATACTGGATAGACAGATTTGGAAGTCTCTATTTTAATCCAATTTTATTGACACCATTTTTGAGCTGTTGTGGTTTTTTTGAAAAAGCTCAGATTATCGAAATTCAGAAAATCCTTATTCTACCAATGTTATGCTCTACCGAAGTTCAGTCAAAATAAGCAGAAAATAGACCACCAAACGTTTGTTTTTTTTTTTGTTGAAATTTGATAAATTATTGCTAAGTGTTGGTGTTCAAATTTTCCATAAATTCTTATTGCTGAAGTGTACATTTAACACAAAATGAAAACTTCAAGCAACAACTTGAACTCATTTTTTCCAGAGCACAGCAAAATCTTAAACTTTCTGATTGAAAACTCATAGTTTCAGAATCGTTTTCAATTCGCAGACAGAAGTTTCAATATTTTTTTTATTCAATAAAGACTAAGACTTATAATAATACAAAAGTTTGAATACAAACAAAGAGGAACCTAATTGCTAGAAAAAGATCTGCCGATTTTCCAACAAAGTAGGTGTTTGTTAATTAGAAAATGGCTAACAATGTCATTTGATATCTGTTAGTAAAGACATTTATTACAATAAGGCCTAAGCCTTCGCGACCCACTAAAAATCATCCCGCGACCCACCAGTGGGTCGCGACCCATAGTTTGAGAAAAGCTGAGTTAGAGTATCAGGGACACTCTCGAGTCGCTTCGAATCTCGCAGAGGATTACGGAAAGGTGATGGTCTTTCGTGCTTGTTGTTCAACGTTGCGTTAGAAGGTGTAATAAGGAGAGCGGGGATAAACATGAGTGGGACGATTTTCACGAAGTCCGTTCAGCTGCTTGGTTTCGCTGATGATATTGATATTCTAGCTCGTTAATTTGAGACGATGGCGAAAACGACTAAAGAGTGAAGGCGAATCGGATTAGTCATTAATGTGTCGAAGACAAAGTACATGATGGTAAAGGACTCCAGGGAGGAATCACCGCGCCCGCCACCCTAATTTATATCGACGGTTATGAAATCGCAGCGGTTGAAGAATTCGTATACTTAGGCTCACTGGTGACTGCCAACAACGACACGAGCAGAGAAATTCAGAGACGCATTGTGGCAGGAAATCGTGCTTACTTTGGACTCCGCAGAACTCTACGATCGAATAAAGTTCACCGTAACACGAAGTTAACTATCTACAAAACGCCGATTAGACCGATAGTCCTCTATGGGCACGAAACATGGACCCTACGTGCAGAGGACCAACGCGCCCTTGGAGTTTTCGAACGGAAGGTGTTGCGTACCATCTACGGCGGAGTGCAGATGAAAGACGGGACTTGGAGAAGGCGAATAAACTACGAGCTGCATCAGCTGCTGAGAGAACCAACTATCGTCCATACCGCGAAAATCGGAAGGCTACAGTGGGCGGGTCACGTCATCAGGATGTCGGATAGCTACCCGACTAAAATGGTTCTCGAGAGTCATCCGACCGGTACAAGAAGACGTGGTGCGCAGCGAGCTAGGTGGGTCGACGAAGTGGATGACGATCTGCGGACCCTACGCAGAGTGCGGAACTGGAGACAAATAGTCATGGACCGAGTGGAATGGAGACGACTACTATATACAGCAGAGGCTACCCCGGCCTAAGCCTGATCGGTAAGGTAAGGTTCAGACATCTTCAGATGATTTTTGGCGAGTTTCAGAGGTGTTACTTAGGCGTTACGAAGGCGTTTTCGGTAGTTTTTTAGAGTTTCAGGTGCGTTACATGAGGTCCAAGGGACTTTTAGGGGGATTTCGAAGCCATTTCAGAAAGCTTCCGATGATTTTTGGCGAGTTTCTGAGGTGTTGCGCAGGCGTTACGAAGAATTTTTCGGTGGTTTTTGAGGGTTTCAGTTGCGTTACATGAGGTACGAGGGGGTTTTAGGGGGAATTCGAAGGCATTTCAGACAGCTTCTGATGTTTTTGGCGAGTTTCAGAGGTAGTACTCAGGCGTTACGTAGGCGTTTTCAGTAGTTTCTGAGGGTTTCAGGCGCGATACATGAGGTACAAGGGGGTTTTAGGGGGATTTCGAAAGCATTTCAGAAAGCTTCCGATGATTTTTGGCGAGTTTCAGAGGCGTTACTCAGGCGATACGAAGGCGTTCTCGGTGTTGCATGAGGCATGTGGCTGTGTAAGCATGACTTTTATTCAATCATTTTAGCACACAAGTTATGCGAGTAGATTCGATGACCTATGCTCAATGAAGTTCTTAGGAAACCTTAAGCAGTCCCCATCCCCATCCCCCTCATTGTCCCCCCCCCCCCCTCCTAAGCATGCCCTGAACTCCCCTGAACAACATTTGCAACTTAGGGATAAATTATGTCACGCAAAAATTAGAAAATACTCGATTTTTTCGTGACGTAAGCCAACTCTCCTCTTGCCACACTTTTGGCATTGGACCTCTGGAATTCTTGTATGGGCCGAAACACCAACTTTGCAGGGTTGTTGTCCGGCATTCTTGCAACATGCCCTGCCCATCGTATCCGTCCAGCTTTAACCCCTTTCAAGGTTGGTGGGTTCACCATAGAGTGCAGCGAGCTCGTGGTTCATCCTTCTCCGCTACACACCGTTCTCCTGTACGCCGCCAAAGATCGTCCATTGCACACGTCGCTCGAAAATTCCGAGTGCTTGCAGGTGCTCCTCGAGCATCGTCCATGTCTCGTGTCCGTAGAGAACCACCGGTCTAATTAGCGTCTCGTACATTGTACATTGGGTGCGGGGGGAATCTTTTTTGACCGCATTTTTTTTTTCTGGGGCCCGTAAGTAGTAGGCACGACTTCCACTGATGATGTGCCTTCGTATTTCACGGCTCACGTTATTGTCAACCGTTAGCAAGGAACCGAGGTAGACGAATTCTTCTACCACCTCGAAAATATCTCCGTCTATCGTAACAACGCTGCCAAAGCTTAACATGTCTCGCTCAGTCCCACCTACCAGCATGTACTTTGATTTAGCCGCATTCACCACCAGTCCGACCTTCGCTGCTTCACGCTTTAGGCGGGTGTACTGTTCTGCCACCGTTCCAAATGTTCTAGCAATAATATCCATACCATCCGCAAAACAGACAAATTGGCCGGATTTCGTGAAGATCGTACCCCGGCTGTTGAGCCCGGCTCGTCGCATAACACCTTCCAGGGCGATGTTGAATAGTAGGCAGGAAAGTCCATCACCTTGTCGTAGTCCCCGTCGAGATTCGAATGAACTGGATAGTTCACCCGAAATCCTTACGCTGTTCTGCACACCGCCCATCGTTGCTCTTATCAGTCTGGAAAGCTTTTCCGGGAAAGCCGTTCTCGTCCATGATTCTGAGAATTTCTGCAGAGGAACGTCCATAAATTTCATCATGCTGTTAGGGGCGAGAGGGGGTAATTGTACCCCTCTCCCCCTAAAACATGATGAAATTTATGGACGTTCCCTTACACATATTCTCAGAAAATGCAGAAGAACCACAGTTTAAATACAGTTTTGTCTCCTATAATACCACCCTACCACCCGCTCAAAACATTGAAAATGAAGTTCAAAATAAGTAACCATCTTACTGAGTTCGCTACTGGTTGATTACTGCTGCCCTACATAGAATCGTTGATGATGGACCCTCCCGTCTCAAAACGTGATGGCATTCGTTACGGTGGTGTTTAGAGGACTTAGGCGGTGCTGCATACGGCCTGGCTGGTTCCGCAGGGCCTCGAATGGTCCATGTTGGAAGGGTTTACGAATCGGAAAGCGCACTTAATGGGATTAGTTCTCATGTCATTCTTTTGCTCCTTTCTTCTTTGCAGATTTCACGTGTTTTTTTTTTGTTTGGCTTTTCAGTGCAGAGTCGGAATCCTTTTGCCAACGGAGAGTGTGAGCCTAAGAATAGAATGGGATTCTCTTATTATGGTCCGACGAAGTCCCACAAAAGATGCTTTGTGAGGGGGTGCCGCAGGATGCAGTAGTGTTTCACTGACAGCTTTAGGTCAAGAGCGTGTTTCTGAAAAAGAGATCCTTTAAAACAGATTTATTCGGGCGTGCTGAAAGGATTGAAGTGTATCGAACGGTCTGTGGGTCACAATTGCTGAAGATCGCAATTGATAAGAATTGACGAAACAATGAAACTTGAGATGAATGTAACTTTCTCAACAAAAAATCCCTTTTGTTAGCATTGAAAATTGTTAAACCATTTAACTAATTGATTCAGAACATTCCGACCTAAATCATACGTTACAAAAAAGTTGAAAATAAAACAAATCATTTATCTCCCTTTTACTGTAGGTTTTCCAGAGATCGTATTTCATTTCACAGTAACCAACGGAGCATCTGGTGCTCTCATTTGTCTGATAGTGCACCGGGCGTTTGACACCAAACATAAATTTGTTCAAAATTTGTCAACGAACAGATACCGAGAAGCACAAGGTACTCACACATAAAAGGAAATGAAACGAATCCTATAAGCACTCACTAAGTGGAATAAGAGTCATTTCAAGTTTTAGTACCCAATTGCAGTTGCCCAGTAGCAGTTTTCATTCGGAGCAACTTTTCCGCTTAGTTCTTGTCAGCTTCGGCTCAAGCAGTGCCCAAGTGAATGCACTTTCCATGTGTGGCTTTGTGAGTCCTCTTTCCCGAAAAAAAAACTTGGACTTGTCGGGGCCAGAGTCTGGCTGACTGTCGGGCTGCGGTGCACCAAGTTCTAATGAAGACGAGGGTGTGAGTATGTTATGCGCACAGTGCACACGCTTTGGGAATAAAGAGGAAAAATGCACCCAAAAGTGTTCCACTCTGGAGCCAAAGCAGCAGAAGCAACTCGTTTGTAGAGATTATTTATGGTGATCCTTCTAACACGTTTCGGCAAATGCCACTGTGAAAGGGGAAGCTGCGTTCGGGGATGATGGTGTCACACAGGAAATAGCTCATATGTTCAAATGATTATGCACTTATACGATGTTGGCAGTCAGCTGCAGCTTGTTGCGCTTCAAGTTGGATGCAACAAAGAAAGTGGATCACTAATGCGTGAAACTCTTGGAAAATGTACGGGAAGATAGCTATTTTGTTTGAAAACTTTTGAGAACACTAATTATCCCTGCTTCATATGTACATGTCCCTCTATTTTGAGTGGTCTCGTTGCGGTTACTTCTCTTAAAAGCCTTGAAACTATCACTAAAGGAAACCCTCGGGGTATCCTTGTAATAATGCCTGAAAGTAATCGCTGGAGAAATTCTTGAAGAATTTCTTGGAGGTATTTCCGGAGAACTCTCTAATATTAATGGAATTATTGGAAAAATCCTGGAATTCATCAGAAGCAATTCCTGGACGAATCGCTGGAATGTGATTTCGTGGCTAAAAACCGAAAAAAAAACTCTCATGGTTATCTAAACTCCCAGTTTGAGAAAACTCTTGAGGGGAATTTCTGAAGAAATCAATTGACAATTTTTTGGAAGAATCTCTGGAGGACTTTCCAAAGGAACACTCTCAAAACATCCCTGGGAAAACTCGTAGAGGAATCTGTTGACGAGTTCCTGAAAAAATCAACGCTGGCGTACAATTTGAATAGGTGGAATCTGCATATGAATTACATTACAGCAAACATACGACATATTCAAATCAAACGCCAGAATGGATAACTTCTTGAAAGGTTCCTTGGTAAAAAATAATAAAGAATCGAAGGATGTATTCCTGGAAGAATAGCAGGACGAATTTCTGAATGAATTCCTTTGCAGTAGCTGCGGGGGAATTAATGGATGTACTCCTGAACAATTCCGTGGAGGTCCTCCTGAAAAATTCTTGAAGATATTAATAATAGAATTCCTGGATGACTTCTTGGAGAGCTTACTGGCTCCTGCATGCATCCCTCTAAAATTATCTGAATTTTATCAATAAAATCACTGGACGAAATCCTCCTTTAAAATCAGAGACAAATGCCACAGAGGTAAAGTCTCTTTAAGCAATAACAAATTCCCTAAAAACCATGAAGTAATTCAAAAATCTTCAGGTAATCCTGAAAAAAAAATAGGTGCCTCCCTGGAAAAGATGATAGAAGGTTTTTTGATTTTTTTTTTTTTAAGGAACACCTGAATTAAGTTTTGAAGAAATCCTGAGATAAATTTTTGAGAAAATCATTAGAGGAATTCCCGGAGCAATCCCTGGATCAATTCTTGCAGAAATCTCCGGATGAATTTCAGTAGGTGTACCTGGAGGTATTCCCAGAAGAATCCCTGGAGAAAATTCAGGATAAATCTTTTAAGATATTAAAGGTATTCCTAGAGTTATTTCTGGAGGAATGCTTAGGGGTATCATCGAGAAATCCCTGGAAGAATTTTTTGAGGAATCCTTGGAGCAATCTTTTTAAGAAATTTACGGTATTCCTAGAGTTATTTTTGGAGGAATGCTTGGGGATCTTCTTCTTCTTCTTTGTGGCTCGACGTCCCCACTGGGACTTGGCCTGCCTCGCTTCAACTTAGTGTTCTTTGAGCATTTCCACAGTTATTAATTGAAGGGCATTCTTTGCCTGCCATTGCATGAATTTGTATATTGTGAGGCAAGGACAATGATACACTATGCCCAGGGAGTCGAGAAAATTTTCCCGACTGGAACGGGAATCGAACCCGCCATCTCCGGATTGGCGATCCATAGCCTTAACCACTAGGCTAACTGGAGACCCTGCTTGGGGGTATCCACGAGAAATCCCTGGAAGAATTCTTGAAAAATCCTTGGATAAATTCCTGGAGCAATCAATGAAGAAAATCCTGGAAATTCTTAGAAGAAGCTTTGGAGGAATGCCTAAAGAAACTTCTAGAACAATTCCTGACGGAATCCCTAGAGGAGACCCTGGAAGAATTCCTGAGGAAATACCTAGATTAATCCTTGGAGGAACTCCTGAAGGATTGCGTGGAGGAATCCCTGAAGAAATTCCTGGAGAAACCCCTGATGGAACCGCTATGGGAATTCTGGGCAGAATCTCTGGAGAAATTTCAGAAGAAATTTTAGGAGGAATTCCTAGAGGAATTTCTGGAGGAATTCCAGGAGGAATCCTTGGCAGAATTTCTGGAAGAATTCCTAAAAGAATCGTCAGAGGAATTCCTGGAGAAACCCTGTTAGTAATTTATGGGAGAATCTCTGGAGGAATACCTGGAAGAATTCCTAGGGAAGAATTCCCTAGGGAAATTCCTAGCGGAATCACTAAAGGAATTCCTGGAGGAATCCTTGGAGGAGGAATTCCTGGATAAACTCTTATAGAAATCCCTGGAAAAATTCTTGGAAGAATTCCTAGATAAATTACAAAAAAAAAATCTGGAATCCTTGGAGGAGGAATTCCTGCATAAACTCTTATAGAAATCCCTGGAAAAAATCTTGGAAGAATTCCTAGATAAATTACTAAAAAAAATCTGAAATCCTTGGAGGATTTCCTGAAGAAACTACTGTAGGATATGTTCTGAAAGAATTCTTGGATCAATTCCTGGAGGAATTCCTGAAGAAACGGTGTTATTCATTAAGAAATTCTTGGAGAAATTTCTGTAGGAATTCCGGTAGGTATTCCTTCAGGAGTTCCTGTAGGTTATCTTGTAGGTATTCCTAGAATCTCTGGAGGAAATTCTGGGATAAATTCCAAAGTGAAATTTCTTAAGTGATTCTAAGAGGATTTTCTGGAGAAATTTCTGTAGCAATTTCTGGAGGAATTACTGGATCAATTCCTAGAGGAATCTCTAGAGCGAATGCCTGGAGGAATTCTTAGAGCAATGCCAGGGGGAACCCCTGGAAGTGAGAAAGCATGAGCATGAGCATAGATGACCGCACAAGTTGCTACTACGTGATTGACCGGAGCAATCGAAATTGCACATGGAACCAATGAATAGAGCTTGGGACTAGCATACCATTCTTAACGTTTGAGAGCTCTCAACTAAAGCAAGGTCAATAAAGGCGCCGGCCACGTCCTTACGGTCATCGAGAATGCGAAAGCATGTTAGTAAGACAAACGTTGTTATGGAGACCAAGAATCGCTGCACAATGATGGACTTACTCTCATCATGAAGC
Organism: Aedes albopictus; assembly: GCF_035046485.1. Taxonomy (NCBI): domain Eukaryota; kingdom Metazoa; phylum Arthropoda; class Insecta; order Diptera; family Culicidae; genus Aedes; species Aedes albopictus. Next base: position 274,481,194 of record NC_085138.1, read on the forward strand.
AATTGTGAAAAGTCAACACAACGCCAACGCTTACTCACGATTCCGAGAGTATTTAAACAGTGTGTGAGTTTGTTCGCATCCGCCTGCTTCGTGAGTAACAAGCAAAATGAAAACAAAAACACTCATGAGTTTTTATTCGTGAAGAACAAGTGGAGGTGCGGGAAGTGCATTTTAATGTGCGGTTATAATAGCAAATCCAGTGATTATCCATCATAAACTAATGTTTTATGCTTCATTGTTACTGAAACGCAGCACTGCCAGTCGTAAAAATGCGTTTTTCTTCAAAATGCAAAAAAAACTCAGCGAAGCTTCGCGAAACTCATGCGAGTGCTTGCCATCTTCGTTCACTTACGAATAAAGAAGTGCGAGTATTCTCGGGCCCCTGTTGTTCACGAGTCGGTTTGTTTTGCTTTGTGTCTGCTCAGCTGCAATCTTCATCATTTTCCATCTCTGGTCGCAGGAAGGAGTATTTGTTTGTAGGATAAGGTACATTGTCAGGTTTATGAGTCACCTATGGTTGGTAATGTGGCCTAACAATGGGTTAACATACACAAACTGTCGCGAACAATCGACTACTTTTCCACGTGAAAACAAGTAAAACCAAAAATCCTATCGCGCGTCTCCACCTTATGTACCAGGAAGCAGAAACCTTTGGTCCATTCCACACAGAAATGAACTGAACGCAACGCATAGCTTAACATAGACGTACTTGGGAAGGTATTTATCATTCGATCAAATTTCCTCTATAACCTTTCGGTGTTGAATCATTTCATGCAGACTGCCGCGCTATAATTACAGGGGGGTGCACTAGAAACAAATATTCATTAGTTCATCCATTCATCATTCATCGCCCTATGCCACATAGCAATGCTTTCAAATTCTAGGGGGTGCCTGGCAACCCCGGCAGCCCCGGTAGTTTCGCCTATCATGTGTGAAACAAACAATCGATCATCCACGTCAGATGGTCGCTCAATCTAGTCTAAACATACATTCATTCATTGAAAGAATCCTAGAAAATGATAGCATCGACTAATTCTACCATTTTTTCTGGTTATTATTAATGTTTGCAGTACATTGGAAATGCATTACAAGCATTAAAGCGGCTAGGCCTACTGTGCAGCTTTATTATTTTTACAATAAAGCCATTAAGTGGGAACAGCTCCACTCAGCTTTTGAGAAAGCAAAATAAGTGAGTATCGATGGGGGTGACGATGCAAAGAAGGTTAATCCCAAGTAACCAAAAGTTCAGATAAAAGGGTACTTTATAAGCTAAGCAGCTTGTTCGAAGTTGTTCATTAGCCTTCTAAGCAGCTTCATTTTTAAGTAATTTTGGAACTTGAAAGTTCACATAAGCACGCTGGATAGCCTTCTAAGCAGCTTCTGACAGAACTTTGACAAAATTCATATAGAAACAAAAATATGTTTTCCAGAATCACAACCCTGTTTGGTGGGTTTGTGTTTCACGTCTGGAAATTGATTCTGATAATTATATTTTCACACATGTCGCTGCTATGTAGATTTGAACTGAATCCTCCTGCGTGATAACCTGCTGACTTACCGCTGCGCTGCTGAAGACACTTGACAAAGTCAAGCTAACTTCACTACTGTACAAATGTGCAAAACTAGCTGCCGACAGAAAATCGATTCAAGTTAGACTTTACCTACTGTCGACTCAATCGCAGCTGTAGTACTGTGGTAGAGCATAGGGTTCTCACGCAGCGACTATCGGTTCGAATCCGATGGTCGGCAATTTTTTTTTTTTTTGCTCAAGCCTAGTATTCATTGATTTGATAATTTCATATTTGTCTTTTATTCGTGTATGCTTAAATAGTTGTTTTCTGTAAAAGAAATAAATTTAATCTTCATTGAAACACAATGCTACTGAACTGAACTTCTATGAACTTGAAAGTTCCGACAAAGTTCCGAGTAGCATCTTAAGCAGCTTTAAAGTTCCGCGAAGTTCAGATAAAGTTCCGAATGGAACTTGCTGGCTGCTTAAGTGGCTAACAATGAGCCTTGCCGGAACTTGTGACTGAAGTTCCAGCAAGGCTCATCGTTAGCCTCTTAAGCAGCCAGAAAGTTCCATTTGGAACTTTATCTGAACTTCGCGGAACTTGAAAGTGCATTTTGTCATGGGAAGCGGAACTTTTGGTTACTTGGGATGTCACCCCTTCACGGTGCTGCCCAGACCGTTATTATAAAATAAAAATCTCCATCCAATCGGTACGTACCCACTATTCGGTTTCTATGACTGTCTGGACAAAATTTTAAAAAATCGTGGGGCCCATTTTTGAGTTAGGGCCTTTGCTTTTAAAGGGCGTAAAGCTTTATACAAATAAAAAATCGAAATATTTATGTACTCAGCCAGTTTTAAACCAATTTGTATAAATATTTTCTCGAAGATTTTTTATTGCATTGAGTATTAGAAATGTTTAACAAAGTTCTTGTTGACTTTTTTTTAAGAAAATATGAACATTTTTGTGAGTTGACATACATAATTGTGTATTTATATGAAAATATTTCAATAATGTTTGTAGCTTCTCAAGTTCAAATACGCTAAGAAAACCGTGGTTTCGGGTGAAATTGATCAGTGGGATGAAATTGATCGACGAGAGGACTCTTTTTATTTGTTAAAAATAACGCTTTAAACTTAAAACAATTTGTAAAAAATGTTTTTCATCTGGCTCAAGAGTTATTGAATGATGAGTTTACATGTTTTATAGCCAACTAGCTGTCCCCGGCAAACTTTGTCTTGCCTACTACGTTTTTTTGACGTCTCAAATCCTTAGCTAACCCCAAGTACCTGTTCAAAATGTCAGAAAACCCGATTTTCGTAAACTCAATTTTTCCATGTTTTTTTGCCTCATAAACCTTCCTTGGGTGAAAACTAACAGAACAAAACAAAAACGACGCGAATCCGACGTTCCGTTCGCGAGTTATGCGCGGTCCCACGTATGCCACTGCATTTTTATATATATAGATTAGTAAAATATTTCTGTATAAAATTCAATGTTTTCCGAAACTGCCTGTTCAAACTTATGTTACCGCAGCTGTATTGCTAATGTAATAAATATTCGAATGAATGTTTCTAGCTGCCAAGTATTCACTAAACTTGATTTTGCTATCAAAAGTTCTAAAAATATTGAAATTTTTGCAAAAATTGTACTTTTTCGAAAGTTATAAAATATTTAGTACGGAAATTGCATACTTTCAGGCGTTTTCTTAAAATTTATTTAACTTAAAACTTAAATAATTAAAAAATTAGTAGACTTGTAGAAATTTGACATAGCTTTTCGCATTCCGGGGTGATTAATTCAGGAGGAAAATATTTTCAGCGCATACAAAAACATTTTCTAACTGATCAATTTCACCCCGAAATTATTGTTTTTGATTTTTTATTTCAAATGATAGTTTTTGTAATAAAATGATTTGCAGTAGAATTTTTAACCTCGTTGACTGGGTCGTACTTGTTTTAAAGCATTAAATTTAGCTATATCGATAAGTGTTCAAAAATTATTGAGCTTGAGCTTGATTGATCGCCCGCAGTTGCTACTTCAGTATCGCCAGATCAGCTACACTCACACAAGGAACCAATGAGATAGCTGCTTGGGCCTAACAGGCATTTTCAGTGTGTGAGCGTTGGTGGTCTTGTATTTTAAGGCGACAATGGCGCCTGCTGCGTCAAGTTAGGGAAATTCAAATTCAAATTGAAATTCAAATTTCGTCATCACCTTTTATCGTGTGTTAGGCCCATAGATATTTATCTTAATATTTTCCTTTTCTTGTAATTTTTGTCCGCATTTCAATCTTAGTTGGAGCAAACCTATAAAAGGTTCTGAATTTATTGTAATGTTCACGAAATAGTACTCACTTATTCATATTACAACTCTCAAATGTTCACACTTTCGTCAACATTTCAGCCAAAACTATGGGGCTGTCCATAAACCACGTGGTCATTTTTTTGGGACTTTTCAAATTGTCTAGACATGAAGGATAGTCATAGAAAACGATTGGTGGGTAACGATTGGATGGAGATTTTTATTTTATAATAACGGTCTGGGGATCACCGTGGCCCTTGGTCCTTCGCTTCCTGGGATGAGCACAGGTATTTGGTCCGTGTCCTGGCCCTAGGCTTAAGCAAATTTACTCGCTCAATTCTCAAAACATAATCTACTCTGTATAAAAATCGCAAATTATGAGTCAATAGCATTACCTAAAGTAACGGACTATACAAAGTGTGATTCAAACATTACAAAAAAACATCTACAACTATCACAGTAATACTATCTTACTATTTCTACTATTCTTATCTTACTATTTTACTCTCTTCGAACGATAAACAAAGTGATAAAAACAAATCCAAGCGCGCGAAGTGGCTATTCTGCTGCATAACTATCGCACACTGAATTACACTGACATTTCTCATCCTTACCCTGGAGGAATGCCTGGACCAATTCCAGGAGTAATTCCTGGTGACATTGCTGTAGAAATTTCTGGTGGGATCTTTACAGGAATTGCTGCGGGAATCCCTGGGAAAATCTGTGCGTAAATCCTGGAGGAACCCTTAGAAGAGCTCGTGGAGAAACTCCTGGGGAATTCCTGTAGCAGTTCCTGAAGGTATCCCTGGAAGAGTTCTTGAAGAAACCCCAGTAGGAATCCCGGAAGCAATCCCAAGAGGAATTCCTAAAAGAGAATTCCTGTACAGTTGCCAGAGGAAGTCTTGGATTAAATCCAGGAGGTTGTTCCTGAAATAATTTCAGAAAGAGAAGGAATCCCATTAAGAGTTCCTGTAGGAATCCTTGAAGTAAATTTTAAAATAATTCTTGGGGTTGTTCCAGAAAGAAACACAGAAGGAATTCCCGAGTGAGGAACTATTGGAGGATAACCTGCAGAAATTCATGAAGAGCCTCCATGAAGAACCTCGGGAGCAATTCTATTAGGAATTCCTTCAGAAATCTCTGGAGAGCTTTTCTAACAAACTCATTTCTGTAGAAATTCCTGCAAGCAAAAAGTTGAAGGAACCCAAGTCAGCAGTAATTTCTGAACTTGTGATTGAGGAAAACCTTGGATGGACTCCTAAAGGATTTTTTGTACACAATTTTTAAGAATTACTGGATTAATTTTGAATAATCTCTGTTTAAATTTTCTGAATGCATTTTTGGTAGAAACTCCAGCAGAAATACGTCAAATAATTCCAGATGGACTTATTAGAGCAATCTCTAGAAGTTCTTGAATGAATATGTGGAGAAATCCCTGAATACATTAATACCTTCAGAAATACCTAAAAGGATCTCTGGTAAAATTCCTTTGTAATCCTTAGAGGATTTCCTGAAGGTATCCTCGAACAAAGCACTGGAACAATCACTGGAGGAACCTCAAAAGATATCCCAAGACAAATTCCCGAAAAAAAAGTCTGGTGAAATCCCTCCTAGAGGAAAGCTTGAAGGAATGATAAAATGATCTAAACAAGCAAGTAATTTAGAACTGAGGAACTTGGAAATTAGTTTAAAATTTTACCGTTTCGATAATTAGTTTAAAATTTTACCGTTTCGATAATTACGAAGAAAATTTTTTCATTCCGCCTGATGATTCATACGGATAAGTTTTGGATGACTGGGATAATGTTATAGAATGTCATACAAAACAGAAACCAGTTGCATGATGTGATTATTTGTGCCATGAAAAAAAAATCAACAGATGAATTTGTGCTAGGCTCAGTGTACCAGTTATGGCTATAGTACCTCAAATTGGCCATAGTTGATTTTTAAACTTTAACGATGAAAAACAACATGAAATATTGTGTGGTTACAAGATCATACTCACAAACGATGATTGCAATCATTCAAACTTCACAATTTGCTAAAATTGTTATAGAAATACATCATTTCCTTTATAATTTCGGCTTTCTTGCACCCTATTTCGCCATAGTATACCAGTTATGGCTAAGCCCATAAGGAATGCATGCAAATAGTGCGAAGAGGAACCGAAATAGGAAAATTTGTCCATAACTGGTACACGGTTCCTATCATTGGCAGACGCCGTAATAAATACTAAAAGTAGTCTTGGCTCAGTTTATTTATTTTCCTGTGAAGTGTGGAAACTACACAATCATTTGATATATTGGAAACATTCGTCAGTCTTCTTCTTATTTTTTGTAGAAATAGTTTTCCTAAGGTAGTGCGATAACTGGTACAGGCACCCTATATTCATCAACATGTTACATGAGTTTTGTTGAAATGGTTTTTCGAAGGCATGATAATTTATTGGATTTTTTTTCTGTCGAATGAGACGGGTCTGCTGTTTCCGTTTCTGTTCGTATCGTTCCATGTTCTGTCGAGTGTCATGCTGCAGCATTACCGCTCGCGCTGCATTCTTCTCCAAAATAGCAATACACTTCTTTGCTCTAGGCTGTGTTGATGGCTGCTTCAAGTATCGAGCTTTTAATCGCACTTCTTTTTCGTCGCTGCGATCGTTGCCATTGGTTTTGGTTCATATTTTTCTTACGGTGATTTTTATTTTGTTAGTGGCTTTCTCAAAGAGAAGGATTTTATAGAGGGCCGTATTAATTGTAGAATCCTTCACTGGCACTCAGGCGACAATCTGCCACACCTGGCATGGGAAGCAGATGCAGTAGGGAGCTTCTCCTAATCTGGAGAACCGAAGCTCCGATTTACAGAAGCTAAAACTTTTTCCTATTAGGCTGATAAAATTATGTACGTCCCCGAGCCTTCCCAATTAACGAATGAGTAAAAAAATATGTACTTTTCGGTTAATAGATTTTTTACTTTTCCGGCCTGGTTCAATGTAAGCCATCATGTGCGGCTCCGTGGTCGTGCGGCTAGGGTCACCAAGCTCTTAGTCGCATCGTGCTGAGGAGCGCGGGTTCGATTCCCGCCGCAGCTGTCAGGAAAAGTTTTCGGCTGTGCCACTGGGCGTTGCATGCTAGTCCGTTGTCTAGTGTCGTGCTTCCTTCAAAGAGCGAAAAGCTCACTGGAAGCATTGAACGTGTCCGTGTCTTTTAAGATATTAAACTCTAACACAGACATGTAGTATCCGCTAAAGTCTTTCAATCAATGTGTACTAAGCTAGTCGTAAATACCAAACATGCAAAACCTAAAACTTGTCCAAATCATTACCATCAACAAGTGACGAACGACGAATCATAGCTTCTGCTTTAGAAATGTAAATTTCCTGAAACTTTTTATTTTCCACCACTCCCCGCGCCGGTTGGTGAGGGGCTTCTTCAGGTTACTCAATAAAATATTCAAAATGGGAAGAGAATCGGAGGTAATTTCCATAACAATATCAGTCGAGCGATGATTCCATCCGCGAACCAAAGCAAAAGCAGGAAAAAAATTGTTTGAAGATTTCTGACCTAGAGTGGAGGAGCGCCTCTTGTCAAAAGTGTCGAATGATTGTGTTAGCTGGCCGCGGGTCTCTCACTCAACAGTCAAGAAAACGACCAAAGAATAACTCCGAAAATTAGAATAATGGAAATGACTTTTGTATTCTTCGAGCGTTTACGTTATTGAATTTGGCCAAAAAGCGTTTTGGAGGCCGCGGATTTGATTTGTCGGTAGCAATCGCTTGACACCTTGTGCGATTTCCTCGTTGGTGGTAATTTTACAACTTTTTCAATTTCTGGCGTGTTGAGAGACGGTTGAATCATCCGCGAAATATACAGTGAAGCATGGTTCCATTCAGAGCGTTGTTGCATTGCGTTGCCTGCCTACAAGCAGGGATGCGACGACCCGTGCCGACATGGATGCGAGCTGCAGTGGTTTCAATTTGTGGCAATTGCGCCATGTACTTTGCGTCAGGAATGCTTGTAAAGTGTTGACAAATTAATACTGTGTGAAAGGCAAGCAACAAGCAGCGAGGACGATGATGATGATGGGGAGATGACGTTGATCGGCATGCGACAAGGGGAACATCCAGAAAACTAACGGTTGCAACTACAGCACGATGGATGTGAGCTATTTTTGTCATGCGGCGTAAATGCCACCACTCTCACATTCGACCATCAAATGGTCCCGAAGAGGGGAACAAGTATCCATGGAAATCCAGGGAGCAATATTGGATGGTTGTTTTCGTGCACATCAAACATGCAATAAAAATTAAAAGCATTTGCTGATGTTTGGAGCACGTGAGCAGCGTTGGTTCCATTAAACCAATAAACTGGTCATAATTTTGTTCTCGAACGGTTGGGACGAACAAGTGGAGCGTGAAATCTGATCCTCACTTTTTAGGTGCAGTATATTTTACTCCCTGATTTATTTGACTAGACTTAGAAGCATTTTGTAGGCCCGTATATTTTTTCAAGAATTCAGACAATTATTTGAACGGAAATTTTCTTCACAGGGTATTTTCGAGCCTGCCCCACAATATACAAAATGGTCCTTGACAGAGGAAGCACTCAGTAAATAGCTGTGGAAGTGCTCAAAGAATTCTAAGCCGAGAAGCAGGCTTTGTTCCTGTGAGGATATTTTGTCAAGACAAAGAAGCAGTCTTTGACAAAATCGCACAAATTATTGAGAACAGCAAAATCCAAATTATCTCACTAGATCCATTGCAGGAGGATTTGTGAAGAAATTACTTCTAGGATTTTTCAAAAATTAATACAGGAGTTCTTCCAGGAATACGTATCGAAGTTTCTCCAGAAGTTTATCTACAACTCCTCCTGAAAGTTTTCCAGAAATTACTACCAGGATTGCTTCAGGAATTCCACCACCGATCAAACTGGGGATTAGAATAGCGATTCCTCCAGAAACTCCTGGAACTTCCTGAGGTGCTTTCGAGAGTACCTACCCGGATTGCTCCAGGAATTCTTACCGGGATTACTCTGGAATAAGTGTAGAACTAGCTTAGGATAATGAAAAAAATTCTCCATAAATTTCCCCCGGGTTTATTCCAGAAATTTCAACCGGAACTCCTCTAGAAATTCCTCCCGGAACTCCACAAGGATTTTCTCTTTTCATCGTTCCACTTTTTAACGATTAGTTCAAATATTTTGTAGTTCGCAAATCACTCGCTCACGGCGCTTGCATCATTGCTGCTCCTGTTTGACATTTACTCACTACCGTCATCTACTTAGTTGTTTGCGAATCACAGCGTAATTAGCACTTCACTCTAAGCCAGAAATCTTCATATGATTTTTCCTGGCTTTGCTTGGTTTCTCGGATGGAATCATCGCTGGACTGATTCTTATGGAACTCCATCGGGAAGTCCTCTTGCAATGCTTTAGTGGATTCCTTTTGGAATTCTTTCGGGGATTCCTCCTGGAATTCCTTCGGGGAATCCTCCTGGAATTCCTTCGGGGATTCCTCCTGGAATTTTTCCTTCGGATATTCCTTCTGGAATTCCTTCTGGAATTCCTTCAGCGATTCCTCCTGGAATTCCTTCGAGAATTCCCTCTGGAATTCCTTCGGGAATTCCTCTTGGAAATCCTTTGGGAATTTCTTTGAGGATTCTTTTTGGAATTCCCTTGGAGATTCCTTTTGAAATTCCTTTAGGGATTCTTTTTGTGGATTATTTTTGAAATTCCTTTAGGGATTCTTATTGGGGGATCCGTTTGGAGATTCCTTCTGGAATTACTTCGCGGATTTCTCCTGGAATTCCTTTGGGGATTCCTGCTGGAATTTTTTCGGGGATTCCTCCTGGAATTATTTCGAATATTCCTTCTGCAACTCCTTCGGGATTTGCTGCGGGGATTCCTCCTAGAATTCTTTCGAAGATTCCTCTAAGAATTCCTTCGGGGATTCTTTTAAATTCCTCTGGGGATTCTTCCTGGCATTCATTCAGAGATTCCTCCTCGAATGCCTTCGGGGATTCCTCCTGCAGATCCTTCAGGGATTCCCCCTGGCGTTCCTTGTGGGAATCTACAGGGGATGGCCAAAATGTTTGGGATAGGCAACTTTTTTTATCTCTTAAAAAAGTTCAACATGCTATAACTTTTCAAAGAGTGCACCAAAAAATCTCAAATTTTGACTGTTTGTCAACCTATTATATGTGCATCGCTGGTACAAATTTGGGCTCGATTGATTAATCTTTCGCAAAGTTAGATCCGTTCGAGTAAAACACTATTTTTTAGACAACTCATTTTTGAGCTGTCATATCTCGGAACCCAGTGAACCGAATTGAATGAAAATTTGAACGTACACTAACAATATACAAATGCTTCACAAACTATTAAAACATAGATACTTTTTGAACGTTGAATAAAATTATCATGGATTGACACTTTTTGGATTTTTTTCGAAAAAATGTAATTTTTTTACGTCAATGTCAATAAATTTTAGTGTTGATGTCCAAAGATTTTCCACTTCTGTTCTCAAGTTATCTATAATCAGATATATTTATTTATTTATTTATTTATTTATTTATTTATTTATTTACTGATCTCTTCAAACTTAAGACTGCTGTCTTTTATGTTTAAGTGCTGAGGACAAGAATTATTTGGTTGCTAGAAAAAAAATAAGAATTACAAAAAAAAAATCAATTTTTTAAATTACTTATTTAACTAATTAACTAACTAAAATGCTCAATACACGCCCTTTTAAACCCGCCTGCTGAAACAATCGATTGAATTCCAGAAGGTAAATCATTCCAGAAATGTACACCTCTTACAAAAAATGAGCTCCCATATTGTGATGTTCTATATCGGGGTATTTGAAACTTTCTGCCACGCTGACTTCTGAAAGGGACTAATTTGGAAAATAAATAAGGCGGGGCATTGGGTTTCAAAATGCTATGGAGAAGAACAGTGCTTCTCAATTTAATAAAACTATCGAATTTACAACCAATCAAGAAATGCTGTAAATGAGTCACGCTAGAATATCTGTTGAGATTAAAAATAAACCGGACACAACAATTTAATGCCACTTTGAAGCGGTTTATAATGTAAGCTGAAGCTTGTGGTAAAACAAAATCACAGAACAAAAAGTGTGGGTAGATTAGTGTTTTGAAGAGCATCAATTTGGTTTGGACATTAAGACATGCTGCTTTCATTCTTAGAGTTCGAAGAGATGCATATACTTTCCCGCATTGTTTCAGTAAGAATGAATCCCATTCAAAATTATTCTGAATGGTGATTCCTAAGCTAAGGACTTCATTCGAGAACTCTATTTTACGGCCATTCAAAATAATGTTTGGTTGATTGATGTTTCTACTACGTGTTATTAAAATGGCCTGAGTTTTGCTTGTATTTAGGATCAGAGAGTTTTCTTTGGCCCAACCGGCTACATCTGCAAGGCATTTATTTATAAGATTTTCAATTTCAAGCTGTTCTAAGTTAGAGCAATCGAAGAAGATTTGCACATCATCGGCAAATAGATGGACTATACAATTGCTCAATTTTGAAGGTAAATCATTTATATAAAGCGAGAAAAGAAGTGGGCCTAACGCAGACCCTTGGGGGACTCCTGAAGTGATGGGAAGCATTGATGAAAAACTATCATTACAAAAAACACTTTGAAATCTATTTGTCAAATAAGATCGTATCAAACGAACTGCGTTCCTGGAAAACCCGAACTGTCGTTCTAGCTTTCGGCACAAATTAGCGTGACTAATTGTGTCGAACGCCTTCGAAAAATCTAAAAGGATCATGATAACATTACCGCCTCTGTCAAGAACTACTCCAATGTCATCACAAATACTGAGCATAGCAGTTTTAATGCTATGCCCCTGGCGGTATCCAGATTGATAGGAAGAAAGCAAATTATGTCTTGTGATGAAGTTATTAATTTGATTTTTTGCAACCCGCTCAAATGCTTTAGATAGCGCACTTAGGATGCTTATTGGTCTAAGATTTTCAATAGAGGATATCGCCTTTTTTTTCTCAATAGGGATAATTTTAGAAACTTTCCACATACTAGGGTATATACTTGATTTAAGGATTTGATTGAATAAGTGTTTCAGCGGTTTGATTAGCAGGGGAAGAATCAATTTAACGAATTTTATAGGAATATTGTCCAATCCTACAGCATTTGATTTTATGTTGTATATAGCGTTGATAATATGGTACTCTTCAACCTCATTGAACTCGAATGTTGGATGAATAATGTTACTTTCAGTCATGTTACTTATCTCGCTAGTTTGGGAAAAAATACTGCCAAAATGTGCATTAATCTGATCTGGAGTGAAATCAGATGCGAAGCTTATCGGTTTCTTTTTTAGTCCAATCTTATCAATTTTTTTCCAGAGTTCCCTCGAAGACATGTTGTTTGTGAATAAGCTACGAAAGTGAGTCTCTTTCGCCTTAGTAATAATATTCGTTACCTTATTTCGAAGCCTTCTGTAACATTCGTGATCCCCCTCATCTTGACTGCTTTTCCATTTACGAAACGCGAGATCTCGATGATTTCTTTCGAAATGTTTGAATCAAACCAAGCATTAAATCTACTTCGCTTGTGAAAAGTTTTTAATGGCACACAAGAATCATGCAAATTCTGGACATGCATTGCAAGAAACTCAACTAATGAATCAGGGTTATCCATTTCATAAAAGTTGTTCCAACCAATCGTATTATATAATGCTATTACACTTCCTGGATCCATTTGATTGTAATCGCGATAGCTGACTGACTTTGGTGAAAAACTGTAATCCATATCGTACGATGCAAAAATCAAGTCATGATTGGACAAAAAGGGAACACTCACTTGGTTGAATTTCAATATTTTACTACGGCAATTCGTTATCATTAGATCAATTTGAGACTCACCAGTTCTGTGAAAATGAGTGGGTTCACTTCCAATACACTCTAATGATAAGCTGTTTAAAGCCCTTTTGAACCGCTTGCATCTATCTGCATCAATTTCCATCATATTAGTATTGAAATCTCCCATCAACAGAATGTTATCATATTGATTACTAATGCATGATAGTTTTTCATTCAAAACGGTACAAGAGTCTACCTGTGGAGGATTATAGAAAAATCCTAGAAGAATTCTCTCTTCGTCGAGTTTTATTTCTAATAGAATATATTCTGTTTGTGGACTGTCACATACACTAGCAGACATTTTTATGATTTTGAACTTTAAATCTTTCTTCAAATAAACAAGAACACCACCACCTAATCTACCAACACGATCATTCCTCAATATAATGTAATTTTCAATTGATATCACGTCATTTGGAACTGATTCATTAAGCCATGACTCGCATACACACATTACATCTACCCTCGAAACCATTGCAATATTACGCAGTTCGTCCAATTTTGTCATTTTTCTGGCGCATATACTTTGACCATTCATGCAGCAAGCAGAAAGCTTTCCATTAACCAATGCAGATTTCATCACAATACCAGGAATACTCAAATTTGAAGAGGTATTGGTACTGGATGCACTAGCCATTATCTTTAATAGTTGCAACAGCGACGATTAAAAGGGGGTGTCGAGAGAGCATTTTAAAACTACACACAATACTAAACGTTTTCATTGAAACCTACAGTTCTGTACGAACAATCTTTAATTTTATACAACAAAGAACAAATTAACGTAAAAGTCATAATATCAACCAGTATTCCTTCAGCACATACGAATAAAAATTTATGATGAAACAACAGCAACCCAATCAGCAACAACAGCAACAGCGACGTTCAGCAGCACAGCAACAGGCACCAGCATGACTTTCAGGATGGAATCATGGGATATTAAGGAAGGAAGGAAAGGATAAAAAGAGAAACTGTGAAGGAAAGGTTCAATTGCGTTGACCGATGCAAAGCAAATCCTCCTCTGACTTGATGACATGGTCCTGATCCGAGTTGGGAAGTCTGACATGTACCATTCCCCCACGGCAATAAACGCTGGAGAGCATACCCTGCCGCTTCAGTTCTACGGCTTTGGACTTCAGCTTCCTCGCGGATGGTGTCAGATTTTCATTGATGAAAACCCTGTTTTCTGACTTGAATCCGATTTGAGCCAATGTTAATGATCTGGATCGCAAATACTTGACAAAGAAATCGTTTCGTTGATTTGTGATAGCAAACTGCACAAGGATGAAACAATTCGCGCCCTCTCGTAGTGGTGATCTAGAAAGACGACGTAGATCTACCATAGGTACTGTAGAGTCAGCATATCCCAGAACTTTGCACCATATCTTGAAGTACTGCAGCAGATTTTCATTCATGACGAACGGTACGTTGCTAATGATCAAATCATTGCACAGAGCCGATCTCGCTATAGCATCGGTGTTATCGTCTACATTCGTCTTCACTTTTACCAGTTTGATGTTTACTTCAGCCAAATCGCCACGTATACCATCCAATCCTTTGTTGATCTCCTCTCGTAGCTCATTTCCAAGTCTGTGTATTTGCTCTTGCATTGCTTTCCCTTGTGTGGCTATCAAGCCCGCCAGCTCGTTGTTTGACACATCTTTACTTGTGTCATTCTTCGCCATCCCGCCTGTTTTGCTGCGAAGGCTCACTTGACTCATCGACCGATGTTTTGCTAGCAACGTGAGCAAATTCAGGCAACACTATGTTTCCGTGGATAACGACGTCACTTATGCCTCTCAGCAATATCTTCACGACGGCGGTTGATTTTAGCGGTAATTCAGCACATAACAACGTTAATTTTTGTTCAAATGCGCACTAGCAATGCAACCACTTCATTCTTACCACTGTTGCCAGAATAATGAGAGCCTATTAAGATTAAAGGAAGAACACATTTAGTAATTTTTGTGCGGTATTGTAAATTTGACTTATTTTCCTCAATATGGGTAAAAATTTCAACCCGGTATAACTTAATTCGCCGTGAGAAAATATTACATTTTATAACGTTGTATTAAGTATCAATATACTGTTGATAAACGTTAAAAAATTCATTCAATTCGGTTCACTGGTTTTCGAGATATGACAGCTCAAAAATGAGTTGTCAAAAAAAACATGTTTTACTTGAACGGTTCTAACTTCGCGAAAAATTATTCAATCGAGCCCAAATTTGTACCAATGATGCACATATAACAGGTTTATAAACAGTCAAAATTTGAGATTTTTGATGCACTCTATGAAAAGTTTTTTTGTGGGAGAAAAAAAGTTGCCTATCCCAATCATTTTGGCCACCCCCTGTATGTATAGCTGTGGGAATTCCAATCAGGGATTTCTCCAGAAGTTTCTGCAGGGATTTCTTCAAGATAGATTCTTGATCTACCAGGGATTCCTGCAGAACTTTCGTCAGAGATTCATACAGGAGTTCTTGCTGGTATTAGTCCATTAGATCCTTCAGGGATACCTCCACGAGTTCATTAAGAGATTTCTCCAGGAGTTCCTTCATGGATTCCTCCTGTAGTGCGTGCCAAAGGCGGCAGCTTCAAGAACTAACCCTTTCTTCAGGGGGTTGGTAGGTAGCATCCCGATTGCTTACCTAAATAGAGGATCCAATGCATATGTAACCCTTGACCTACTTACGACCTCACCGTATCTTTAAGTATTCATTATTTGGGGTCATAAGACATAATAGATTTATCAATTCACACAGCCACACACGCCATCATGAATAGTTTACGTCAACATGTACTCAAAAAAAGATAATAGAAAAAATATAAGAAGATTAATAAATAAAGAAGTAAATAACCCACAACCAAACCGGGACCAAGCTATTTTAATAAGGTATAAAATGTAATAAGGACCAAAATTTTACCTTCAACTACTAAAATATGCTGTTCCATAGTTGGAAGCAGTTAGAGCTAGGGTTCAATTGGTAGTTCTTTCACCGTAACGTAACCCAAAAAGGTGATTTACCCACGCTATGGGCTCCGTTAAAGATCGACCATCTTTTAAAGCCCCTCAACCATACATACACGGGTCGCCTTACACCTTGGATTGGGGTTGCCTGTTTGGTGGACTTTTACCCCCGCAACAGGTGGTCCGAATTCTATTCTAAACCGGCAACCACACGTCTAAAAAGTTTGCACTCACGAACCTAACACTATTTTTAGCTCTTAAGAAATCGATTAATCCGATTTTAAGGTTTCGTCTTCTACTTCTTCTTATTCTTCTTCTTCTTCTTCTTCTTCTTATTCTTCTTATTCTTCTTATTCTTATTCTTCTTCTTCTTCTTCTTCTTGGCGTAACGTTTTCCTCCATGGAATGAAGCCTGCTTCTCAGCTTTAGTGTTTTATGACCACGTCCTCAGTTATTATAGCTTGGAGCATCCTCTGCCAATGACCATTTCGCATGTGTATATCGTATGTCAGGCACGAAGGTAATTCCCAAGGAAGTCAAAAAATCCTTGGACGAGTTCCTGGAACTACCAGGAAGCGAACCCATCACCCTCAGCATAGTCATGCTGAATACCCACGATTTTACAGGGCCCATATAGCCGAGGCGGAAAACGCACGGGTATTCAGCATGACCGTGCTGAGGGTGACGGGTTCGATTCCCGGTCGGTCCAGGATCTTTTCGTAAAGGAAATTTCCTTGACTTCCTTGGGCATAGAGTATCTTCGTGCCTGCCACACGATATACACATGCAAAATGGTCATTGGCAGAGGAAGCTCTCAGTTAAAAACTGTGGAAGTGCTCATTGAACAGTAAGCTGAGAAGCAGGCTTTGTCCCAGTGAGGACGTTACGCCAAGAAGAGAGAGAGAGACCCACGATTTTACAGCTGTGGCTATAGGGGACCTTAAATATCAAACGTAATAAATTTTCTTTATTTTGAACTCCTTTCTAAATTTTCTCGTTTAAAAGAACATTTCAATAACTTTTTCCTAGCTATTTTTTTTCTCAAGAGTGCTACATTTCCAACACTTCAACTAATCGGCACCACACGGAGAAGAAAATTGGCTTCCTATGGTAGCCATTCCCGCTCTGGCAATCATCATAATTAAATTTCTGCAGTTCGACCATTTCCTCGCAGCAGTGCCAACAAACAAACTAATCTAAACAAATTTATGATGTGATGTTTTGCCTTTCGCAACACTCCCGCTGATCGACAGTCAGAACAATTTCAGCTCATGCCCAATGCCCGAACGCACTCACACAGACTGACTGACTAACTGACTGGAGAAGATTAGCGCGCTGCTGCACCACTGCCAGTAGCTGGCCCAGTTGGGATCGAAGTCGCCACTAGGACCACCAGAGGAGAAATTGGAATTGACTTCTCCATCCGTTCGGTGTTGCTCTTCCAGTAGCATATCGGCGGGAACCATCCAGTAAAGTCGACAAACTCTCTCCGACGCCGAGCTAATGAAAACACATTGGCACAGGCGAGATGTGAGTCAATTAATGCATTTTTATATTCCTGTTGCTTTATGAAGTCACCACGCGCCGGGGTATCCAATTTGCTGCCAAAATAGCCCCCGGGACTACCACCACTTACGACGACTCGACTCGATGCTGATGGTGGTGCAAATTGTTGTGCAGGCGCCAAGCAAGGAAAATAAGAATGAAACTCTTCAGAGCTCCGAGAGTGGACTTGAAGGTACGAAATGTTCGCAGCCGAAGGGCATTTTTGCACAAAAAAGTGGAATATTAGCAATAAAGAGCACATTTGACGTTTTTATTGGGTGTGGAATAGACCGGCCCACATTTGTATGGCGAGAAAAAAAAATTGGAAAAATTCACGGGGCACCCTCTAGAATCGTGCCTTTGGATGAGAAGAACAATCTGTGAAAGATTCAGCTCAATCGGTTTAAAACTGAGCTGGCGCAAATGAGTTGAAGGTTTGTATGGGATTTTCAGTCCAAATATATGGGAAATTGGATGTAATTGAATTAATTAATTATCGATTTTTGCGGCTTAACCAGCCGAATGGAAGTTTTACTTTATTCCAAAAGCTAGACTTTACATATACTGGCGTGAGTGAGAAATGGACAAATTGAGGTGAAATTTGCGAAAAAGTTACTCGTCCTTTCGGTGAGACTCGAACTCACGACTCCTACTCACTAGACAGGCGCGTTGCCGCTACGCCACGAGAAGACTCGAAGACGTAGCTGCTAACCTGAATTCAAGTTCAACACAAAATTCCGAGGTTATCTTTTCCACAGATTGCACCCCTTTCGGATGGAATGAGATGTACATCCACACTACGCATATATTGTATATGTAAAGCCTAGGCGAGAGCGCATTGTTTTTATGTGTTGGAAGTCCACACACCTCTCATCGACGACTGTGTCGAAGAGATCGCGCGGTGAGCGGAAAGCTTCCAATGGGTCGCGACGTTCTCAAACGACCGGTTACGGAACATGAGTCCGTTGCTCGATGACATAATTGAATTAATTAATTATCGATTTTTGCGGCTTAACCAGCCGAATGGAAGTTTTACTTTATTCCAAAAGCTAGACTTTACATATACTGGCGTGAGTGAGAAATGGACAAATTGAGGTGAAATTTGCGAAAAAGTTACTCGTCCTCTCGGTGAGACTCGAACTCACGACTCCTACTCACTAGACAGGCGCGTTGCCGCTACGCCACGAGAAGACTCGAAGACGTAGCTGCTAACCTGAATTCAAGTTCAACACAAAATTCCGAGGTTATCTTTTCCACAGATTGCACCCCTTTCGGATGGAATGAGATGTACATCCACACTACGCATATATTGTATATGTAAAGCCTAGGCGAGAGCGCATTGTTTTTATGTGTTGGAAGTCCACACACCTCTCATCGACGACTGTGTCGAAGAGATCGCGCGGTGAGCGGAAAGCTTCCAATGGGTCGCGACGTTCTCAAACGACCGGTTACGGAACATGAGTCCGTTGCTCGATGACATAATTGAATTAATTAATTATCGATTTTTGCGGCTTAACCAGCCGAATGGAAGTTTTACTTTATTCCAAAAGCTAGACTTTACATATACTGGCGTGAGTGAGAAATGGACAAATTGAGGTGAAATTTGCGAAAAAGTTACTCGTCCTCTCGGTGAGACTCGAACTCACGACTCCTACTCACTAGACAGGCGCGTTGCCGCTACGCCACGAGAAGACTCGAAGACGTAGCTGCTAACCTGAATTCAAGTTCAACACAAAATTCCGAGGTTATCTTTTCCACAGATTGCACCCCTTTCGGATGGAATGAGATGTACATCCACACTACGCATATATTGTATATGTAAAGCCTAGGCGAGAGCGCATTGTTTTTATGTGTTGGAAGTCCACACACCTCTCATCGACGACTGTGTCGAAGAGATCGCGCGGTGAGCGGAAAGCTTCCAATGGGTCGCGACGTTCTCAAACGACCGGTTACGGAACATGAGTCCGTTGCTCGATGACATAATTGAATTAATTAATTATCGATTTTTGCGGCTTAACCAGCCGAATGGAAGTTTTACTTTATTCCAAAAGCTAGACTTTACATATACTGGCGTGAGTGAGAAATGGACAAATTGAGGTGAAATTTGCGAAAAAGTTACTCGTCCTCTCGGTGAGACTCGAACTCACGACTCCTACTCACTAGACAGGCGCGTTGCCGCTACGCCACGAGAAGACTCGAAGACGTAGCTGCTAACCTGAATTCAAGTTCAACACAAAATTCCGAGGTTATCTTTTCCACAGATTGCACCCCTTTCGGATGGAATGAGATGTACATCCACACTACGCATATATTGTATATGTAAAGCCTAGGCGAGAGCGCATTGTTTTTATGTGTTGGAAGTCCACACACCTCTCATCGACGACTGTGTCGAAGAGATCGCGCGGTGAGCGGAAAGCTTCCAATGGGTCGCGACGTTCTCAAACGACCGGTTACGGAACATGAGTCCGTTGCTCGATGACATAATTGAATTAATTAATTATCGATTTTTGCGGCTTAACCAGCCGAATGGAAGTGTTACTTTATTCCAAAAGCTAGACTTTACATATACTGGCGTGAGTGAGAAATGGACAAATTGAGGTGAAATTTGCGAAAAAGTTACTCGTCCCCTCGGTGAGACTCGAACTCACGACTCCTACTCACTAGACAGGCGCGTTGCCGCTACGCCACGAGAAGACTCGAAGACGTAGCTGCTAACCTGAATTCAAGTTCAACACAAAATTCCGAGGTTATCTTTTCCACAGATTGCACCCCTTTCGGATGGAATGAGATGTACATCCACACTACGCATATATTGTATATGTAAAGCCTAGGCGAGAGCGCATTGTTTTTATGTGTTGGAAGTCCACACACCTCTCATCGACGACTGTGTCGAAGAGATCGCGCGGTGAGCGGAAAGCTTCCAATGGGTCGCGACGTTCTCAAACGACCGGTTACGGAACATGAGTCCGTTGCTCGATGACATAATTGAATTAATTAATTATCGATTTTTGCGGCTTAACCAGCCGAATGGAAGTTTTACTTTATTCCAAAAGCTAGACTTTACATATACTGGCGTGAGTGAGAAATGGACAAATTGAGGTGAAATTTGCGAAAAAGTTACTCGTCCTCTCGGTGAGACTCGAACTCACGACTCCTACTCACTAGACAGGCGCGTTGCCGCTACGCCACGAGAAGACTCGAAGACGTAGCTGCTAACCTGAATTCAAGTTCAACACAAAATTCCGAGGTTATCTTTTCCACAGATTGCACCCCTTTCGGATGGAATGAGATGTACATCCACACTACGCATATATTGTATATGTAAAGCCTAGGCGAGAGCGCATTGTTTTTATGTGTTGGAAGTCCACACACCTCTCATCGACGACTGTGTCGAAGAGATCGCGCGGTGAGCGGAAAGCTTCCAATGGGTCGCGACGTTCTCAAACGACCGGTTACGGAACATGAGTCCGTTGCTCGATGACATAATTGAATTAATTAATTATCGATTTTTGCGGCTTAACCAGCCGAATGGAAGTTTTACTTTATTCCAAAAGCTAGACTTTACATATACTGGCGTGAGTGAGAAATGGACAAATTGAGGTGAAATTTGCGAAAAAGTTACTCGTCCTCTCGGTGAGACTCGAACTCACGACTCCTACTCACTAGACAGGCGCGTTGCCGCTACGCCACGAGAAGACTCGAAGACGTAGCTGCTAACCTGAATTCAAGTTCAACACAAAATTCCGAGGTTATCTTTTCCACAGATTGCACCCCTTTCGGATGGAATGAGATGTACATCCACACTACGCATATATTGTATATGTAAAGCCTAGGCGAGAGCGCATTGTTTTTATGTGTTGGAAGTCCACACACCTCTCATCGACGACTGTGTCGAAGAGATCGCGCGGTGAGCGGAAAGCTTCCAATGGGTCGCGACGTTCTCAAACGACCGGTTACGGAACATGAGTCCGTTGCTCGATGACATAATTGAATTAATTAATTATCGATTTTTGCGGCTTAACCAGCCGAATGGAAGTTTTACTTTATTCCAAAAAACAATGCGCTCTCGCCTAGGCTTTACATATACAATATATGCGTAGTGTGGATGTACATCTCATTCCATCCGAAAGGGGTGCAATCTGTGGAAAAGATAACCTCGGAATTTTGTGTTGAACTTGAATTCAGGTTAGCAGCTACGTCTTCGAGTCTTCTCGTGGCGTAGCGGCAACGCGCCTGTCTAGTGAGTAGGAGTCGTGAGTTCGAGTCTCACCGAGAGGACGAGTAACTTTTTCGCAAATTTCACCTCAATTTGTCCATTTCTCACTCACGCCAGTATATGTAAAGTCTAGCTTTTGGAATAAAGTAAAACTTCCATTCGGCTGGTTAAGCCGCAAAAATCGATAATTAATTAATTCAATTATGTCATCGAGCAACGGACTCATGTTCCGTAACCGGTCGTTTGAGAACGTCGCGACCCATTGGAAGCTTTCCGCTCACCGCGCGATCTCTTCGACACAGTCGTCGATGAGAGGTGTGTGGACTTCCAACACATAAAAACAATGCGCTCTCGCCTAGGCTTTACATATACAATATATGCGTAGTGTGGATGTACATCTCATTCCATCCGAAAGGGGTGCAATCTGTGGAAAAGATAACCTCGGAATTTTGTGTTGAACTTGAATTCAGGTTAGCAGCTACGTCTTCGAGTCTTCTCGTGGCGTAGCGGCAACGCGCCTGTCTAGTGAGTAGGAGTCGTGAGTTCGAGTCTCACCGAGAGGACGAGTAACTTTTTTCGCAAATTTCACCTCAATTTGTCCATTTCTCACTCACGCCAGTATATGTAAAGTCTAGCTTTTGGAATAAAGTAAAACTTCCATTCGGCTGGTTAAGCCGCAAAAATCGATAATTAATTAATTCAATTATGTCATCGAGCAACGGACTCATGTTCCGTAACCGGTCGTTTGAGAACGTCGCGACCCATTGGAAGCTTTCCGCTCACCGCGCGATCTCTTCGACACAGTCGTCGATGAGAGGTGTGTGGACTTCCAACACATAAAAACAATGCGCTCTCGCCTAGGCTTTACATATACAATATATGCGTAGTGTGGATGTACATCTCATTCCATCCGAAAGGGGTGCAATCTGTGGAAAAGATAACCTCGGAATTTTGTGTTGAACTTGAATTCAGGTTAGCAGCTACGTCTTCGAGTCTTCTCGTGGCGTAGCGGCAACGCGCCTGTCTAGTGAGTAGGAGTCGTGAGTTCGAGTCTCACCGAGAGGACGAGTAACTTTTTCGCAAATTTCACCTCAATTTGTCCATTTCTCACTCACGCCAGTATATGTAAAGTCTAGCTTTTGGAATAAAGTGAAATTGGATGGCCTACAGTCTCTCACTCAGTACGCCGGTTCAGCGAGTTCGATTTAGCTCAGAATTGAAAGAAGGGTAGTTGATACCCTAAGGAACAATTTTGTAGAAGACCATATCACGATAAAACTTAATTTAGTTGCAGTTTCAGCTAACGAAAGCAGGATGAGGAGATCTTCCCCCGTTTACTCTCGGTTGTTACATGCAGCACGTGTTTGTCGGTCGAAGCTTGCGCGCTACATCATAGGCAGCTATTAAATTCTTCATTGTTTCGATACCCGCCCACGTGCGTGAACAATTGAAATGAAGGACAACATAGCCGCCTATGATGTAGAGCACAAGTTTCGAACAGCACACACGTGCTGCATGTAACAACCGAGAGTAAACGGGGGAAGATCTCCTCATCCTGCTTTCGTTAGCTGAAACTGCAACTAAATTAAGTTTTATCATGATATGGTCTTCTACAAAATTGTTCTTTAGGGTATCAACTACCATTCTTTCAATTTTGAGCTAAATCAAACTCGCTGAACCGGTGTACTGAGTGAGAGACTGTAAGCCATCCAATTTCCCATATATTTGGACTGAAAATCCCATACAAACCTTCAACTCATTTGCGCCAGCTCAGTTTTAAACCGATTGAGCTGAATCTTTCACAGATTGTTCTTCTCATCCAAAGGCACGATTCTAGAGGGTGCCCCGTGGAATTTTTCGACGTTTTTGTATTTGGGCCGGTCTAGTGTGGAAGAACCCTTTCTTCCAAACATTCTCGGTGAAGGCTGAATGTTCTAAAACAGAACGAACACTGAGGAATATTGATCGTTGCTGTTTTTTTTTTTGTTGACTTAAATTTGCGATTAAATTATCACAATTCTGTATGAGTTTGTGAGAAGCTATCAAGCCGGCTTCGCTGACGGTCGCTCAACAATGGACTACATCCTAACTATGCGGCAAATCTTTCAAAAATGCCGCGAATACCATGCGGCCACTAGACTGCTCAAAGTGACGACGGATGGTGTTGAAACTGCGTAAGGGTTTCGGGCAATCTGTCTAGTTCGTTCGAATCTCGTCGGGGACTACGACAAGGACGATGGACTCTCATGCCTTCTGTTTAACATCGTCCTGGAAAGTGTTTTGGGACGAGCTGAGGAATTCCACGGAGTCATGTCAGTCGATCCTGAGCGACCATTTCAAAAATATCTGAAACTTTGCGCAGTTTTTCAATTTCATCTAAATCGCCATTTTTCGATATCAAACCTTCATATTCACTCACGACTAACTTTTCAAAAGGGTGTATGCGAAAATAGTTCAAAAATATTCTAAAAGCTGTACAGCAAAAACGGATTGTTCGATTGTTATGAATTTTTCAGCAAAGTTAGATAACTAAATGATGATTCCTTAGAAAATATACACTGTAAAAAATTTCTTTTTTTACTATAAAAAAATATGATCTTTGTCACAAAAACTCAAATATCTCAGAACCCTATCTTTTTACCAACGTCAATTTTTTAGGGAAAATGGCCCATTATATCAGCTATCTACCATAAAATTTTGGTGATGGTAAACTGATAAACAAAAAAGTTATGACATTTCAAACATTTCACAATTTTTACATTTAGTAACAAAAAAAATTTTTTTTCTGTGTAAATTATTTGGAGAACTATATTTTGATGCTGATTTTATTGTAAAGGCTACCGGATGAATTAAACAAGTAGTTTTCATGATATTTTTGTTTGATTATTTATAATTACTATAGTATCTATTTGAACCTTAGACGCGATCCAGTGTTGTGATCAAAAATATTGAGATTGTCATACTTTTTATTGTACGTGACTGGTGAAAAAATCCCTTGATAGTGTTGAAAAGCTGTTGATCATAAGAAAAATGGAATTAAACTTATTTTGAAGACGAAAGCTGCATAATAAAAGTTTTATATATACGCGTATACGTCTAGTTGATCTGCAAAAAAATACCTCTTAGAGAACAGACTAAAGTCGATCGGAAAAATGCGAGTAACTTCAACAACAACAAATGCATGAGAGGTACATACCACAGACAAACAGACGAAACGCCTAGAATAATTTTCGTGAAAATCCATCGCCCAGTTCACACTACCACCACCTGGTAGAAATGTTTCACGAAACACTGCGTTGTGCAATATCGTCATCAGAAGGCGCTAGTGTGAAACGTCAAACGCAAAGAAAAACGATGGGCACTCTTCTGGTTATGAAAGCCACAACCAAGATTCAAAATGATCGTTAAAGGCGTGGTCAATGAAAATTTCGTCAGTGTTACGTTTGTTTGTCTGTATACATACCATGAAAATGCTCACGAAAAAGCAAAAAAATACTACCGCTATGGATATTAAAAATTTTATAGTAAATTTTTTCTTCGTCCAAGCAAACAACACCAAACTAGTCAGTTAAAACTAATAAGTGATTTTGTTTATTATAATCTAACGAACAACATGAACAGTCGCTTTCTCAAAGGTCTTCAACTCAACGCTCTCTTGTAGACCGTTTGTGAAAAAAAAATGTTCAAAAGAGTTACGAAATCTCATAGATAAACTGAAAGAGACTGGTTATGCCCAAATTGAATACAAATTTACGCATTTGCACGTCCTGCCGTCTAGACTTTGACAAACGAGCCATCTGTATATCATCGGTAAAGCAGGGCGCAGGAAGTTCGAAAACGACAACAACTGAGAAATTGCCAGAAGTGCTAAGTGCAGAGAGTCATGCCACCGTACCATCAGCGACATCTGTTTAAACAATTTAATCACCCCTTTTTTCAAAAATGCTTTGAAATATACTTCAACATTTATACCCATTTCAATATTTTTAACGTTGCAAAACACGCTTTCAACATTCATCTTGAAGAAGAGGGAAAACACTTGTCCTCAAATGTAACAGCAAATTAATCAATAAACGACTAATGCGCGGAGGGCGTGATAAAATCGGAACAGTACTGTACATATAATATACATAATACATAATAAAAACAGATTGTTTTACTCACGCAAGGCCATTAACAATAAAATCAGCATCAAACTGCGCTTTCCGGCCGAAATAATTTACACTAAAAAAAAATTATTACTAAATGTGAAAATTGTGGAATGTTTGAATTGTCATAACTTTTTTGTTTATTAGTTTATCATCACCAAATTTTTATGGTAGATTGCTAATACAATGGACCGTTTTCCCTAAAAAATTACATTGGTAAAAAGATAGGGTTTTGAGATATTTGAATTTTTGTGACAAAAATGATATTTTTTAATGTTAAAAAAAGATTTTTTTTTCACAGTGTACATTTTCTTAGGAATCACCATTTAGTTATCTAACTTTGCTGAACAATAAAATCTGCATCTAACTGCGATTTCTGATCGAAATAATTTACACAGAAAAAAATATTTATCAAATGTGAAAATTGTGAAATGTTTGAAATGTTATAACTTTTTTGTTTATTAGTTTACCATCACCAAATTTTTATGGTAGATTGCTAATACAATGGACCGTCTTCCCTAAAAAAATTACGTTGGTAAAAAGATAGGGTTTTGAGATATTTGAGTTTTTGTGACAAAAATGATATTTTTTAATGTTAAAAAAGATGTTTTTGCACAGTGTATATTTTCTTAGGAATCACCATTTAGTTATCTAACTTTGCTGACAAAATTTATAGCAATCGAACGAACCATTTTGGCTGTGCAGATTTTTACATATTTTTGAACCATTTTCACATACACCCTTTTGAAAAGTTAGTCGTGATTCAAAATAAAAATTTGATATCGGAAAATGACGATTTAGATGGAACTTAAAAACTGTGCAAAGTTTCAGTTCAATAGAAAATCATGAATTAAAAAATTTCCTTAATTTTGATGCTGTTGCTTGGAATCGCTCAGCTGGGCTTAACAATCGGGACACGTTTTTCACGATATCCGGCCAATTAGTCTGTTGGGGATATAATTGCTTGACAAAGTGTTACCGGAGGAATGGTTGGAAGGTATCGTGTTCCCATCTACAAAAAGAGCGACTAGTTGGATTGCGGGAACTATCGCGCGATCACACTACTGAGCGCTGCCTACAAGATACTCTCTCAAATGTAATGCTGCCATCTATTACCGATTACAATAGAGTTCGTGGGGCACTATCAGCCTGGATTCATGGGTTAACAACATTCTACAACGAACCAGCTGTTCGCCATCCACCAGGTGTTGTAGAAATGCCGCGAATACGACGTGCCCATATTGTTCATCGATTTCAAATCGGCGTATAATACAATCGATCGGCAGATTATTCACGAATACGGATTCCAGGTAATTGGGCCTTGCTCACACTTTTGAAATCAGAGCAGCATTTCTCAACGTCATCAATAGTGATAAAATGAGCAAAGGTCAGAATTAAAATGCCAACTCTAGGATGACGACGAAGTTTTCATCATTCAACGAAGCGACCACCAGTTTCAAATTGCCCAAATTTGTGAACAAGTAAGTCATCCCCAAAAGTCTTAATTATTGAGTTTCCTTTGAGTTCTTCTCTTCCACGTATTCTACTACCTCAGCCGGCAACCTTATATCGAAGAGGATGGTACAATTTAAGAAACTTTTCGGGTGCAGCTTCTAAAACTGCGGTCCCTCCATCAGCTACTGAATGGAGGTTCCTTCCGCCACCATGTAACAGAAAAAAAACAATGATCCATCTCCATCAACAACGACGGAACAACAGCAGCGCGCGCGGGGGCCCAAAGTTTGTGTTTTCTCTTAGGCAAATTATGCTAATGAAAGGAGAATTTTTCCGAGCCGTGCCGCGTCATCGGAGCGAACCGTTTGATTTATGCCGATTCGATGCGGCTGTTAAGGGAATAAGTCAATTGGGCGTAATTAACACCTGGATGGATATGACCATTTCTATTTTGTTTACCGAGCGCGGGCCAAACGTACCGACCCCGACGCGAGCGGTGGACCTCAATGTGGTCGGTCGGAATTCTTTTGTTTTTGTTCGTCTAATGGTTTTCGGTCAGCATTCATCACCTCACAGTAGCCGCCGCCGGCTGGCCACCACCACAACGGGTAATCGCTCGCGGTGATTGCAGTGCAGTGTGGTCGCGGTGGCAGCTTGGTACTGACGGTTTGACCGTAAACATGGGTGGCATCGCTGGGAGCGCAGCGCAGTCAGCGCGCGTGCAACTTCAATTTGCGTTCATGAATGAAAATTATCATTCGCCATGGATCGTCCAGCGATTTTCGACGGCTGTTTATATTGTTCCATGTTGATTGGCGTGAAAATTTCCTGATTTGGTGTTGTTTGTTTATTTCATTCAAACCTTAAATTCTTTGTATTCAGAAGAAACCATTGTAATGATGTGTCTTGATAGTTATCCACGGCTCAACATGAATAGAGGATATGATGAATCTCTAAAATATGATATCACCACATGTCAGTGTCAGCAACACGGTTTTACTTTCCAAACTATTGAACTTTCTAATAAAACTCTATATTCGGACTGACCGAAGTCGTTAATTCTGATTATGTGTTCGAACCATATTCCCAAATTATATACATGAATCAGGGTGAAAAATATTCACAGTCTTTGAGAAATCACAGCACGAATTTGATTATTTCTGCACTAAATGCATACAGTTGAGTCTGCATTAAGTGTTGTCATTTACAAAACAGTTATTCCGCGAGGAACATACACTTTAGAAGCCACGGCCTTTATAATAATAGTTAATAGACGGATCATAATTTCAAAACTTTGAAAGCTCTAAAACCATCCACAAAGCCATTCGACAGACAAATGATATGATTCACTCCTAACGTTTCTGCTGAAGTGCGATTATCGTCGCCAACAAGCGAAAACGATACACAAAAGCCAATAACGATCGGTAATTATGTTAAACGGATAATTCACTTATAGTAATTAGAAATTAATTTCACCAAGCTCCGCCTTCCCACCTGCACTGCTGTCTGGTGTGGGTTAACGTGTCTCTATTGCAAGCACGCTGCTGCTATACGCACTCCACTTCTCTATCTCTTCGGTGTTGCTCACTTAACCGTACCGTGCGTATCAATAACATTGAACGGTAATTTGCCGTATGATTGAAACGCTTCCGTCACTCATCGCCTCGTCTAACCCCAACCGGTGCTACCGCGTCGATGATACCACCTCCAATCCAACTAGGCGTGGTGAGACCGAGCCAGGCAAGCGGAGAGTCATCAAAAGCCAATCATGGCTCCTCAGATGCCTTTTATCGCCTTTTGTTGTTACCGCAAGCGACAGACGTGCGACGACGACCGCCACACCAATTTCTCCGGCTTAAGGCTGCGCCCGATGAATTTTGGACACTGAGTTACACTATTTGACCAAGTGTTTGCTGGATTTCTAAATAACGGACAGACCCTGATTACTATTCCAAATCTGTTTATTGAGAATAATTTACCAGTTTCGAAGCTGTTTTACTTTCGTGCACCATTTACGCTGTGCTTCACGTCGTAATGTATAAATATGTTGAGAACATAACTTTCGCAAAGAATTTTTGCAATATGTAAAGCCCATCGTATCCTTCCAACTTTAGGCATCCGTATGGATGCTAGGCTGTAAAACGGTGAATCGATAAGGATAGCGTCCAACATCTGGTCCTCACAAGTTCATACCTCATGCTTCCACGGTTCAAGCGATGATAAAGATCGCCAACTAAGAGTTTTGTGCTTAGCTGGGCACTGTTGTCCTTCTGCCTTCAGCTAGATTGAGGAGGTACGACCCGAGCATCTGTTCACCAAGGAGGAGTGGCTCAAACAGTTTATGTTCTGGCTACAGCGACTGAGTGAGTAAGAAATGCAACATCACGCCCAGATAGATCTATAAGGCTATCGCCATCAGCGTTGTCGCCCCAGTGGGACGCTAAACAAAACTGGCACGATGGCCCTCCGGCAAGACAGGAGTGTTGGCGTACACTCCCGTTCAAAAGTTTGGGGTCACCCCCTCAAAAACATGTCATTTTTTTAGGCCCATATCTCCGCCAATTTGCGTCCGATTTCAAAACCCTAGGTTTCATTCAAAAGATAATTAGTCAAAGAAACTTTGAACATGATTTAAAAGAAACTTTTTAAAAAAAAAATTGTATGTAAACTTAACCCAAAGTTGCCAAATTTTCTAAAAAATGAATATAAACTTACGGCAGTGTCGCTGGAAGTTGGGTCGACCAAATTTTAAGATGAGAGCGGTAATATGACCCATTTTCTATTAGCTTTCAACTGCTTTTTACAGAACTTAGCTAAAAAATCTAGAAAAAAAGTTATTAAATAAATTAATCCTTGATGTCATCGACCAAAAGTTTGGGGTCACCCCTCAATATGATGTATCGGCCAAAAGTTTAGGGTCACTATCGTAAAACATGGAAAAGTGATTTGGTGATATCTTCGTCATCTATAGTTCAATTTTAATTATTTTTGGCTCATTTCAAAGAGAATTAACTATATTTACGTTTGACGTCTTCAACTTAACGTATTTAACGATTTTTGTATACAAAAATGTTATGTAAAGTTAGCACATTTTACCACGCTTCAAAAAATGTGGCAACTTTACGTTAAGTTTTAGTATGTAAATTTCAACAAATATGTGTGGTTCAATGTCTATGCAGTAAGTATCATTCATTTTGTTTTAAATAAGCCAAGAAGAATTAAAATTGAATGAAAGATGACAAAGATATGAACAAATCACTTTTCCATGTTTTACGATAGTGACCCCAAACTTTTGGACGATACATCATATTGAGGGGTGACCCCAAACTTTTGGTCGATGACATCAAGGATTAATTTATTTAATAACTTTTTTTCTAGATTTTTTAGCTAAGTTCTGTAAAAAGCAGTTGAAAGCTAATAGAAAATGGGTCATATTACCGCTCTCATCTTAAAATTTGGTCGACCCAACTTCCAGCGACACTGCCGTAAGTTTATATTCATTTTTTAGAAAATTTGGCAACTTTGGGTTAAGTTTACATACAAAATTTTTTGAAAAAGTTTCTTTTAAATCATGTTCAAAGTTTCTTTGACTTATTATCTTTCGAATGAAACCTAGGGTTTTGAAATCGGACGCAAATTGGCGGAGATATGGGCCTAAAAAAATGACATGTTTTTGAGGGGGTGACCCCAAACTTTTGAACGGGAGTGTATGTCCAATAAGCCACCCATGCATATAAACCCCGTTAAGAATAACATAGGAGAAAATACGCCTCTATACGACAAAGACCCACGCGATGAAAAAAGGACTTGGTACGATTGGAAACTTGGAACATGAAATTGCAAATCACTTGGTTGCGCAGGGTGTGACAGGATAATCTACGACGAATTACACTCTCGCAACTTCGACAGTTCCTGCAGCTCCACACTTTGTTGGACTGGACAGAAAGTGTTCAAAAGCGGGAATTGAGCGACTACGTTCTACAAAAGCTGTGGCACCACCAATGCACTGGGAACAGGATTTATAGTGTTGGGCAAAATGCGACAACATGTGGTCGGGTGGCAGCCGATCAACGCAAGGATGTTGAGAGTTAAGGGCCGTTTCTTCAACTACAGCATCATCAACGTCCACTGCCCACACGAAGGGAGACCCGATGACGAGAAAGAAGCGTTCTATGCGCAGTTAGAGAAACATACGATACGATAGTTGCTCGCCGCGTGACGTGAAAATTGTTGTCGGCGACATGAACGCGCAGGTAGGAAGGGAGGAAATGTACAGACCGGTAATTGAGCGAAACAGCCTGCACGCCGTATCGAATGATAACGGCCAGCGATGCGTAAACTTTGCAGCCTCCCGTGGTATGGTAGTCCGAAGCACCTTCTTCCCCCGCAAAGATATTCACAAAGCCACCTGGAGATCATCCGACCATCAAACAGAAAACCAAATCCACCACGTTCTAATCGACGGTAAATTCTTCTCAGATATAACCAACGTCCGCACATACCGCAGTGCGAATATAGATTCGGATCACTACTTAGTCGCTGTATGCATGCGCTCAAAACTTTCGACAGTTATCACCACGCGTCGAAGTCGAACGCCGCGGCTCAACATCGAGCAACTTCGTAACGTAGAAGTGGCTCAAGACTACGCGCAGCAGTTAGCAGTGGCCATACCAACGGAAGAGCAGCTTGGCGCAGCTACATTTGAAGATGGCTGGAGGGACATCCGATCCGCCATAGGTAGTACCTCGGCTACAGCACTAGGCTTCGCGACTCCGAATCACAGAAACGACTGGTACGACGGCGAATGTGAACAGTTGAAAAACGAGAAGAATGCAGCATGGGCGAGAGTGCTGCAACACCGTACGAGAGCGAATGAGGCACGTTACAAACAGGCGCGGAACAGGTAGAACTCAGTCTTTCGGATGAAGAAGCGCCAGCAGGAAGAACGAGATCGCGAAGCGATGGAAGAGCTGTACCGCGCTAAGGACACACGAAAGTTCTACGAGAAGCTGAACCGCTCGCGCAGAGGCTTTGTGCCACAAGCCGACATGTGCCGAGATAATCACGGGAATATTCTCACGAGCGAGCGTGAGGTGGTCGAGAGGTGGCAGCAGCATTACGATGAGCACCTCAATGGCGACGTTGCAAGTACCGAAGGTGGCGTGGTAACAGATCTAGGAGTATGTGCACAGGACGAAAGACTTCCGGCCCCTGACCTTCAAGAGATTGAGGAGGAGGTTGGCCGGTTGAAAAACAACAAAGCCGCTGGAGCAGATCAACTACCAAGCGAGCTTCTAAAATACGGTGGAGAAGCACTGGTGAGAGCACTACACTGGATCATTACCAAGATTTGGGAGGAGGAAGTATTACCGGAGGAATGGATGGAAGGTATCGTGTGTCCCATCTACAAAAAGGGCGACAAGTTGGATTGCGGGAACTACCGCGCGATCACACTACTGAGCGCTGCCTACAAGATACTCTCAAATTTTATGCCGCCGTCTATCACCGATTGCAAGAGAGTTCGTGGGGCAATATCAGGCTGGATTTATGGGTGAACGCGCTACAACGGACCAGATGCTCGCCATCCGCCGGGTGTTGCAGAAATGCCGCAAATACAACGTGCCCACACATCACTTGCTCATCGATTTCAAATCGGCGTATGATACAATCGATCGAGACCAGCTATGGCAGATTATGTACGCATACGGATTCCCGTACGATTAATCAAGGCTACGATGCGATGGATCGAGTTATGTGCGTAGTTCGAGTATCAGGGACGCGCTCAAGTCCCTTCGAATCTAGCAGAGGGTTGCGGCAAGATGATGATCTTTTTTGCTTGCTGTTTAACATAGCTTTAAGGGATGTAATAAGAAGAGCGGGGATAACCACGAGTGGAAAGATTTTAACGGTTTCGGTTTGGCTGATGATATCGAGCTCGCAGATTTGAGACGATGGCAGATACGTACATCTGACTTAAGAATAAGGCCAGGTGAATCGGAGAAGTCATAATTGTGTCGAAGACAAAGTACATGATGGCAAAGGACTCTGGAGAGACGGAGAATTAACACGCCTGCCACCCCGAATTTTTATCGACGGTGATGAAATCGAGGTAGTTGTACTTGGGCTAACTGATGATCGCCGACAAGTACACCAGCAGAAAAATTCAGAGGCGCATTATGGCTGGAAATCGAGCTTACTTTGGACTCCGCAGAACTCCATGATCGAATAAAGTTCGCCGTCACACGAAGTTAACTATCAACAAAACGTTGAATATACCAGTACCTAGACTCTACGTGCAAAGGGCCAACGCGGCCTCGGGGCTTTCGAACGGAAGGTGTTGCATACCATATACAGCGGAGTGCAGATGG
This sequence comes from Aedes albopictus, assembly GCF_035046485.1. NCBI lineage: Eukaryota > Metazoa > Arthropoda > Insecta > Diptera > Culicidae > Aedes > Aedes albopictus. The sequence continues at coordinate 274,514,608 of NC_085138.1, forward strand.
AAGAGGGACTTGGGGAAGGCGAACGAACCATGAGCTGCATCAGCTGCTGAGAATACCAACCATCGCCCACACCACGAAAATCTGGAGGCTACGGTGCGCAGGTCACGTCACCAGGATGTTCGATAACTACCCGATAAAAATGGATCTCGAGGGTCACCCGACCGACACAAGACGATGTGGTGTGCAGCGAGCTAGATGGGTCGATTAAGTTGAGGACGGTTTGCGGACCCTTCGTAGAGTGCATGACGCACAGTCATGGACCGAGTAGAATGAAGACGACGTACAGAAAAGAACACTCAGGCCTTAGTCTGACTGGTAAGGTAAGTAAGTGAGTATTCCAAACACTGCCTAAAAGTTCGCACCATGGATCCTAGCCAACACACTTACTGGAGCGCTACCGTGCCGAACCCGTGGCCCCATGCCTTTTCGTAGAATATTACAAAAAATATACAGAGATTCGAAAATGCGCAATATTTTTAGAAATCGTATTTGCCCAACGATTGTTCAAGTCTTCTGCAGACAGAGTCTTTTGGGTAATTCAGATTTAATATAACAGCGCATATGTTTTTTCAACGCACTAATGAGATTAATCTGTTTGTAGGGGGATTAGGGGCATAATGGACACCCGGGGCGAAATGGACACGCCTGTTTTTGCCGAAACCGTTGACTTTTATGTAAAACTTTTAATGCATAAGTGTAATGCATAAGGAACAAGTCATTGTTCCATATTTCAAAAGTATAATTTATATTCCTTCAAAATAACCAAAATAGGGTAAAAGCACTAGATTTCGCCCCCCTAAAGCATTGAACTATCCAAATTATTGAGTTTCAACATATATTTCCGATAATATCTATGTTTCTTTGGTGATTCTTGCTAATTATCCTTCAATCAGTGGTAACCCAGCTCAAAAGTACCATTAAATAAAGATTTTATGCATTAAAATAACAATTTTCAATATTGATTTGTGTTTTATTTTTCGCCCCCCAAAATTCAATCTTCGCCCCACTTCCGCTCTAATTTTCGCCCCCTACAGTTGCCCATAAGTTTTCCTCAATTCGATCAAGGCAGTCCTTAAAATTTTATTGAATACGAATCATCCCGATAAGCTTAGTACTGTCTTCTGCGTTTTTGAGTTATCCAAAGCAAGCTCCCGCCTGGAAAATCATGAAAAAATGAATTTCTTGTATGCATAATTCGCCTCCTTCGGTTTAAATTAACAGAATGAAACAATACATGCATAGATCAATAGATTGATTGTAAAGTAGAAAACATGGGCAACTAAAAATTACGTATTAATGGGGTACGTACACAAATTACGTCCCGTTTTGTGGGGTGAAGTGGGTGGTCTGTTGACGTACCATGTAAAAAAATAGAATGGAAGAGATGATTTTGAAATGGATTTTTTTGCATTACATAACTTAAGGGGAACATCCATAAATTATGTCACGAAAAAAAATATCTATTAGGGGCCCTTAGGGCTACTTATTTTGAAGTCATACACTAGATATAACTATATTTGCGAATTCGGCTGTTCTCGCACAGCTGCTGACAGTACAGCAAACTCACCAAGATAATAGTAAAAAGTAACGTTTGTCAGCTGATTCTCAGAATTGATTGATTGATTTGTCTTTATTAGAGAGACTTTCAGCCCTTGGCTGGTTCGTCTCTTCTGATTCTCAGAAAAAGAAATTGGTAAATCTGAGTAACAAACTATCAAAGTTGCTGAGGGATCGGTGGTATTGTTTTTTACTGTGTGCTTGGCTGCGTGGTTCTTGGCGAATGTTAAAAAAATGCAGGGATTTTGTGAATCTAAAATGAGTGTGTTTAACAAATCTGGCATTCGGTTTGAATAAGTCCAATCTCCATAAGAATCTCAGCAAACTTAAGACTTACTTAAATCGACAGACGACTGAAATACTCTTATAAATAAAATACGTCAAAAAGATTTTCTAAGATTTGGCTTCAACATGGAATTCAAGTTGCTGACGCGCCAGTGAATACTGGTCACCCTAGATCAATGCAGTCGCTATTTAGTTGGATGGAATTTATAACAAAAGAGGAAGGTAGATTGGTGGGCTCATTCAGTTGAAGCGAGTTAAGTAGATTGAAAAATAAGTTAATCGAAACAGATTCGAAGTAGAGCGGTTTGAAACCATTTTTGAAGAGTATTACGGCACTGATAATTGTAAGTGAAATTGTATTGAAGTTGTAACACAAACATATTAAATAAAGATATTTTTAGTTCAAGCTGATCAACGAAAACAAGGTCTTTTGATCTGCTCTGAAGCACAGTACCTTGAGTGTGGTTGAACCAACTCAACACAAGTGATTGACAATCTTCCATAGTTGTTGCGAATAGTTAAATGAGAGTTGAAAGGAAGTTCATTACTAGCCAAAGCGAAAAATGCCAGCGGACGTTTCGCCCCGTAAAACTTTTCAACACCTAAAATTTAACACTTTTTTAAATTCAGAGATTGAGCTCCCTCGAGAGTAAAAGAGGCGCGAAAATTATCTCCAATTGTTCACCCCATGCAAAATCTTTTAAAATCAATTCCATTTTCGCTCCCATTTTTTTGTATTTCTTCTCATCAACGTGAACATAGTTTTAAACAAGTTTAGAAAATTTTGACTTTCGGGATTTTTTTTTATATTCAACAAAAAGGTCTCTTACATCTAGAATTTATTTGATTCTGTAAATTTGCGTCACGAAAACCAAAAATTAACACGTTTCATATAAAATAGTAAACTATCCTCCAAAATAGATTGTGTGGACATTCCCTTATAGAACACGACGGTTTGGAACGTTCGTCCCACAAACAGTCCCAAAAATCGCCCGTTTTTGCCATCACACCTGACTTCACAGTCAAATGTGTAAAAAGTGACAAATTGGCACGTGCTTTTCTGGCTGGCTCGCTCGCACTTCATTTACGCTCTTTTCCTTTCTTGCAACGATGACGATCAAAAATGAAGTAGTTTGTGTGATATCTAGGAGACTAAATTTGACGAGGATCGTTGAAAATTGCGTTTAAAATTGGTGTCGGATCGACCTTTGAATTCAGTGGCCAAAAATCACAGAAGACCCTCATGAAATAGATTAGAATGACCATGTTTGCATTAATGGTACATTTTGCCCCACTTTCCCCAACCTCAAAAAGATCAACTTCACCTCATTCGATATCTCCACACCCGAGTTCAGTACGAGAAAGAGAGGGGCGAAAACTGAAACACGCAATACGAATAGAACGGGACAAGGGATTTCGCCAGGGGCGAAAATTGGAAACTTAAAATTTTGTGCTCTAATTTTCGCCACCTATAAAAATAGCTAAAAATTGATAAGTTTTATTAATTTAGCTGAATAAATAACCTGCTGTGTATTCCTAAGACTTGTATGATTTATCAATGTTCATTATTTTGGGTTAGAAGAGTTGATTTCGTGTGTCTTCCCAGGTTCTGATTATTGCTACTGTTTGCATTGCGTTGAAAAAAACATACATCATTGCCATGACTATTTCATAATCGCTAATTTGATAGATTAAGTTATTGGTGTTGTGGAATATCATTAGTGCACAAGCTTGTTTTTTATTTGCTCTCTCAGATACGTTGAAAAGCAATCAACAATCTACCTAATTAATCACAAAAACTATGAATGTTTTATTAGGGGGGGCGAAAATTAGGGAGGGGGCGAAGACTAGTTCATTTACCCTATCATTGAAATTGAAGCATGTTTTTCATATGGTGGATTTCTTATAATTTCGAAGCAGCAGCATATAAGGTATTACGAGTGTTTGAGAGTGTTCACCATAAAAACAAGTATACGCAGATTCAGCAATGGATGAAGTGTTATATTTTTGATCATAATTTACTCAAAATAGCAATTTGAATGTTGTAATCGATTCGGGGCGAAATGAACACTGGCAATTATGCATGGGTGTACGAGCGTTGCATACTGTTAGGCGTTTTAGAGAGTTTGTCAAAAATAAATCCGAATATTTTAGCTTAAAATTTATTTAATTTACTTTGATGTTATGTAAACTCGTCTAAGATGGAGTATTATATCTGTGGTATTGATCTCCGTAGCCAAATTACTTAACTGGTCGATGTTATCAAAGATACAGCATAGACTATGCAGGGGTGTCCATTATGCCCCGATGGGTGTCCATTTCGCCCCGTACCTTTCCTGCCAGCCCTAAAAAACACACGATTTAAAATTTATTTCTTCACAATTAAGACATTCTAACTGCGGTAAATGATTGAAATACGTAGGAAACAAGCTAAAGTTGTAAGCCAACTGATAATATGTTAAGTTTTTCTTCGTTATGAAGGTCTCACGTACACATTTGCTTAGGGTGTTCATTATGCCCCTAATCCCCCTACCTGTCCAAAATTCATCGTGCACTAGTCCAATATCAACTGGTGCTCTACAAATACCTCCAAAGAAATCATTCCAATACTCTGGTCCCGACCCTCAACCCGAACCCCCAGAAGGATTTTGCATTATTTATCTTCGTCGCCAGTTGGCTACTTGCCTGACTGCCTGCCAGTCGTCACCTTCTTGTGAGCAAAAAGGGCTTCTGTTTTCTGAGGACGACACCACGCAATTAGCATACTTTCGATGATTTTCCTGTGCTTCTTGGCTGCCGTCATCGTCGTCATAGTCGTGATGGCCCATCATGTGTATTGAGAACATTTCAGCACACAGCAGGAGGTCAAATATTTGCCAAAAGCATTATCTCTCACTCCACCTCCGGGGTCCGGGAGAGCAAAGAAGCAACAAATGCTGCGCTGCAGCCCAATTGACGACTTCAAGAAGGTAAACTTTTCAATCACTTCCCGAGAACTTTGCCCGCGTTTCGTTCGTTTATCGGTTGGAAAAGGTGCTCGGTTCGGATCCTCATGGCCAGTCAAACCAGAAAGGAAAGTCACTACCGGATTCATCGTCGCACTTGTGTCGTCTAGACGGGTATTAGGAGGACTTCCAAGAGTTTTGTCTCGAATCGACCGACCGACCCACCGACGGCGACGGGACACAGCCGGTGTTGATGGTTGAACGCGAGCCGATAGTATCTTGTTGTGTCTGTCAAAGACGACGACCGGTGACGCTGGGAAGTGGATCTAGAATGGGTGACTCCGTCATCATTGAACGAAGGGTCAGAAGGGATAATCTGAGGATTTTGCATACAATCTTGTCAGTTTATCGGTTAGTTTGTATCATAACAGTTCTAATACAGGCAACAATGTTTACCAAATAATGGATTGAAAGACTTTTCTTGTTATTCGTGGGATAATCTCCGATTTTCTTAAATTCAACCCAACTAGAACGCTTGCATGAGTCCTATTGAGGAACAGCTTATGGAGCTATGTAAATGAACAGTAACTAAATGCAATGAATTACAAAATACATTGCAATACAATGCAAGCTAGTTTTTAATACCTCAAATACAAACACAAACATGAGTCTTAAATACACATATTACTATCATCATCACTTAATCTAATTAAACTATCTACGCTCATTACTCAGGCAACATCCGTCTAATGGAAGTGTGGGCAAACATTTCCATTTCCAGTATTTACACACTGCGTCAGCCAAATGGGAAGACGCTGTGTGCAATCAACAAACATTCGACTGAAGACAATCAGTCGCTTCCATCTCATTGGTCATGCACAAATCAAACATTTTCCCAGCATCCGAGCGGACCGAAAGCGATCCAAAATCCGTTCCATTCCCACCGTCGCCATCGTCATCATCAGACGGCGTCCTCCTAATCCACCGGACACCGTACTCTAAACTCCACCACACTACTGCACTGGTTAGCTGTCTGTTTATCTTGCAATTTACTTATTGAATGTTAACAAACACATATCAACACTGACGTCGTCGCTGGCCGGGCACTTCACGTACCTACCTACAATCCCACCAGTTCCATTTCACTACGTTTGCTGTTCTGATCATTAACCCTTTATAAGGCCGAGAGAACCAGGCACGGAATCCACTCGTTCTACATTGGAATATAAAGTACATGTGGTGTAATGAATAAAAACGTTTTTATTTTCAAAAAATTCGATGGTCGATTTTGTATGAAAAAAATTGGTCTAAATTTCAACTTTTTGTCAACAAAGTTTAAAATGTTGTTATATTGTGATGCGTTTATCAATCATGCTGATTTTTTGACAGGTTATTGCCCTAATATTCATGAGTTACTTGTGTGGATTTGAGCTCGATTGGTCAATTATTTTGGACGATATGGCAATTTTAGTACATGCCCATTTATTATAGTACATTTTTTTTCAAAAGGCCGAGTTTCTAAAAGTAATGAAGCAATCAAGTTGAAATTTTGTCCACAAGTAAAATGAACATAGGCCTTTCATTCCCCATCATTCGATTTTCATTTTGCTCACCACAACAGGAGTTCGAGCTTATAAACCTTTATGCACTCAAAAATGGCGGTTTTTGGAGAAACATTTTGTTCTAAAAAAGCCCATTCATATTTGTTATGGCTCAAAAAAATCATGAGTGCTCACAAAGGCCTAATGTGTCCATCAGTTAAAACAGAAGTTTTAAAAAATTTCCAAACGAACAGAAAAAAATATGAGTATAAGGTGGCAATATAGTTGCCACTGCCTTATAAAGGGTTAAATCAAACCCCCACAATTCCTCCTTATTCAATCTGGCCGAAACCCGCCGGGTCTAAGTCTCAATATTAATCCGAAACCATTATTATCCAACAGTCTGGCTCGGTTTTGGCTTCGTTTTAATCATAGAGAGAACTCATACAAGCCGGATCGGATGAGTTTTCCCAATACTGACTGGCTCGATGATTGAAAGCAGATGGACGGCTTCGATGTGTTTTTAGTTTCAATTAGTAAGATTTTATTCATTTCGTTATAATCAATATTTGCGCAGACAGTTTCCTGTCGTACTGGCAAAAGATTTGTGTTTCTTTGTTCAATGGGTTTGAATGGACTGCAGTAGACCTATAGCTTATAATAACATGATAGCTTTGAGTGACTACACTTGTTTTAACGAGATTTATTCTGAAAATTACCGTGTTAAAGGCTTTAAAAAACTGTTACAAATGCTAAATTATTCCTCAAGACAACATTTTAGGATTATGTCCTGAATAGCCTCTGATCATTCAATTGGCATCAGCTCCAATCTCAGTCAAGGCACATATCGTCGGTTTCCTGCAATAGGGGCACAACTCAAAATTTGTCATTTTTGAGATTTTGAAGGCAAATGATGAAAAACTATGTAAACTTTCATCTCACAAAGACCCGTTCCGAAATTCGTTGAGAAACGCGAGATTTTCTCATTTTCACAAATTTTCCGCATTAAAGGCACAACTCAAAATCAGTCAACTTTTTCAATAGTCTTTAAAAAATAGTAATCGAAAATTCATGAAACAGATAAACCGTCAGTCCCTTTCCATGATACAACAATCAAAATTCGTTTACTTCTGTCAAATGATGAGAGAAATAAGTGAACATGCAGAAGGTGCTTCAACATTGGTAATTTTCAAACGCTCATTCTGAAATTTCACATTTTTTGAGTTGTACCCCTATTGCAGGAAACCGACGATATCATTAAATTGAGCTCCAGCTAGGAAGCAAAATGTGTGGTGTTGTAGGTTTAAAGCTTTTACCATCATTGATGACGTCAAACCCGACATCAACCTATCATTCACCTATTTTTATTTTGGCCACCAAACCCAACATGGACCCAATACTTGTTCGATGTTGGTCCAACAGTGGCCCAACATTCGATAAAAATTGACCCGACATTCGATATTTTTTTCAGTCTGGCGGAATTCGGCAGGGTTTTTCGTGTTTCGTGCCCAGCAACTCATTCGTGTGACAATGTATTCAGTTGACAAGAATTCGCTTCTCATTTGATAGGTGCTCTGATTGAATGAAATCGCTTTGAATAGAAGGAAACATGACTAAAAAGATGTGTTGGTCAGTGTTCAAATGAATGAGATGAATTATTACAACACTGGTTTGAACCGGTTCGTTGTCAAGGCTCCAACTCACAGGTGTCGCATAAGTATCGAAGTACAGGCAGTCAACCATGTTCACTTAATAGTTAAAGATCACAAGAACTTCTTAGAAAATTTTGGGATATTCCAGGTAATCCTAAGTGTTCTGGAACTCTGTCTATTGCTGTAACAGTAGATTCTTAAGCTAAAAATAGTAACCATTCATAATTAGACAGGGTTCAAATCAATAATTATTCCAAAATAGTTTTGAAATATTTGACATCAGCCAGTTGAACAGTCAGAAAATTTACTGGACATAATAGATTACAAATCATAGCTTTGTACAATGAAAAAAGTTACCGGTACACCCGTAGACTTTGGGATGTAATCTCAATAACGGTTTGGGTGTCCTTAGACATCTCAAAAGATCTGATGCTGTCTATTGAACTTTGATACAGGCGTACCTCGATAGTACCTACCCTCGTTAGTGCGTACCCTCGATAGTACGTACCCTCGATAGTACGTACACCAAAATTTAGTGGCAGCCAATTAATCGTCCCATAATAAATTAAAAATTTTCCATAAATAATTCGAAAATTGCCAATAAATAAATAGGGGTGGAAGCAATAATAAACTATAAAAGTTCCATAAACAATTCAAAAAGCGCATAAATAAATCAAAACTTCCCATAAATAATTGATTTTCGAGCAATAAAAAATGTCAGAATTTCCATAAATCAATCAACAATTGCAATAAAAAACCATATTTTTTCCAACAAAAAATTTCGAACATACTACATCTTAGAACTATGATAGAAAAACTGAAACTATTGTGCAAATTAACAGACAATCGCTTGCTGTCCGAACTCGCTAACGCTCGTCGGACTTTAAAAAAAGGATAACAACTCTGTTCGCATTATACCGGGCAAATTCTTGGATCTGTGGATTGCCTAGAAACGAATCGACGCAGTTACGGTGCATCGGCTTTCGGAAACTTCGGCGGCCTTCTGCCGCCTCAGTTCCTCAATCCTCTATGCGGCTTCGCCGCATGGCTCAACCGGTACTTTTACTTTGCTCATTATTTCGTATTTATTGCTTAATTTTCAATTGCTTTTTTGATGTTTTTCAATTGGGAATTTCTAAATTATTTATGGAAAAATCAGATTTATTTATGGAAAATTTAAACTTATTTGTTGGAAAAAATATAGTTTTTTATTGCAACTGTTGATTTATTTGTGGAAATTCTGACATTTTTTATTGCTCGAAAATCAATTATTTATGGGAAGTTTTGAATTATTTATGCACTTTTTGATTTGTTTATGGAAATTTTATAGTTTATTATTGCTCCCACCCCTACTTTTTTATTGTCAATTTCTGATTTGGTTATGGAAAATTATCACTTTTTTATGAATCGTTTATATATTAGCCAAATTTAGTTAATTTTTAATCTACAAAAATGAGTTCGAATCATTAGTAGACGTATAGCAGAGACTCCGATACTATGAATTTGTGTTATTCAGTAAAATGTTCTTAGTTTTTGACGTTTCGTGGCTTTGTTGTTTGCGATTCGGACTTAAAAAAAGCGTCAGCTCTCGGATTAAAAAAAAAAATCGCCAGCTTATCACGAGTGGTTGGATTTAATTCAAAATGTGGGGTATGCGTGCGTGTGCTGCTTTATAACTTGATGGTGGCATGGTGACTCACCTCATGGAGTTCCTTCTGGGATTGCATAAGAATTCCATTCGGGACTCCCCTCGTGTTTGTCCACAAATTTGTTCCAGAGCGCTATCTTCTGGGATTCCGTAAGCTCTTAAGGTGATACGGGATACAGTGTTATTTTTCCTATCTTCCTTCTCTTTCTAACAACTTGCCTCGCAATTTTGAAGGTGGTAATCTCGATTTCTATTGCACAGAAGATAAAGAAAAATAATCAGCATATGCACTGCAAGTGAGCATACACAATGATAGGTTTATGTGGCAAAATGTGAATTAGAATCTGAGATTACCATCTTAGTAGCAACAGAGCAATGGCGGATATTTCCTCGACCGTCCCGTTCGCCCTTAATGCGATTCTTCCGGAAGTTTATTTAGGATTCCTTCAGAAGTTCCCTCTGGGGTTTTCCAGGAGTTTTGTTTTCTCAGATTCTTTAAGAGGTTCCGTCTGGGGTTCCGTCAAAAGCCCTTGCCAGGATTGTTCCAGGAAGGTCCCCGAGATTCTTCCAGAGATTCCTGGATTTCTGTAGAAATTAATTCCGAGATTCCTTCAGCAATACTCCTTCTAGGATAACCTTAGTAATTTTTCCTCTTCCAGGTATTCCTTCCATGGTTTCTCCACAAACTTATTCTAGAATCCCTCTAGGATTATGTTATTCTCCAGGGAGCTATATCTAAGTTGCTTTTTCCTGTGTATATTCAAGGAAATCCTACAGGAACTACATGAGGAATTCCATTTACAAAATACTTTAAAAAATTCATAATAAACTCCATGAGGATTTCCTTTACAAAGACCTGAAATAATTCCAGAAGTGTGTGCAGGAATTCCTGTCGGAGCTCTTGGTTGAAACCAGAAAAGAGTCCCTAGATGATTCCTGGAAAGAGTTCTCGAAATCAGTTTCTGAAAGAATTACTAGAAGAAGTTCTAAGAGGAATCCCGAAAGAAGTTCCTGAAAAGTAATTCCTGACAGTCACCCAGAAGAAATTTCCGGAGGTATCACGGAAGAAATTTCCGAAAGAATCCTGGAAAAATCCCAGAAAGATTACCTGGTGGAATTATTGTAGGAATCCCAGAAGGAATACTTGAATCAGAAGTAGCTCCCGTAAAAAAACCGGAAGAAGTTCCTGGAGGGATTTCGGAGAAGCTTTTAGAGGAATACTGAATGAAGTTCTTGTCAGGGATTTTGTAGGATTTCTGGAAGGGTTTCAGAAGGAATTTCTGCAGAATTCCCAGACGATACTCAGGGATGAATCTCGTATTTAACTCCAGGAATAAATCCTTACGGATTGTTGCAAGGAGTTTTTAAAGGAATTTCGGTAAGAATTTCTGATACAATTTCCAAAAGAACTCCTAGAGAAATTCTGGGTGAATTTCCAGGAATACCATCTAGAAGCCCAAAAAAAAATCCAGAGACATCCTATAAGAAACTATTGGGAGAATTTCGGATGAAATTCCTGGAGGATTCCGGAGACATTTCGATTCGTCGCTTGCTTTAGGGATTTCTTCAAGTTTCTTTCAGTTCCGAAATTCCTCTGGGTGTTGGTTCCGAGATTTCTCTAGGAATTCTTTCTGGGACTCCTTAAGGATTCTTCCAGGAGTTTTTCCTGCGATTCTTAATAACACACGGTGTGTCTGGTAGAACAAATTTATTACAAAAAAAAATGGGCATCGCTAATTTTTACGCTACGTGAAAGTTGACGCTACCAGCTTTCATTCAGGCCCAACATTGAAATATTCCATCGGGGGAACTTTTTCATACAAAAATTGGGTATGTTTGTTATGTAGAAATAGGGATTAATTTGGAACCGTGCATTTTGTATGGGGAAAAACAGTATTCTGTAAAAGTTGTTCGGGATCCCTCGGTGGGTTTTTTTGAGGGACCCTGCAAATGAAAGCTGAAAGCCTCTATTTTTGAACAGCGAAAAATTTGACGATGCCTATTTTTTTGTTATAAACTTTTCCCATACACACGCCGTGAACAATCCAGGTTCCCTTCAGAGATTTCTCCAGAGATTCCTTCCAAATGTTCACAAAGAATTTCTTCTGTAATACTTTCGGGAATTTCTTCCAGAATACCTCCTGGAATTTCGTTCCGGGATTTCTTCATGAATCAATTCCAAGATTCCTCCAGAAATTCATTCCGAGGAATTCTTTCTAAGATCCATCAAGTAATTTTTCCTTGAATTGCTCCAAGAGCTCCGAAACTTCTCCAAGAGCTCCGTGATACCTCTAGGAATCTCTTCTCGTAAAAAATAAACTCTTGGAGGATCCCTAGAAGGAGCAATGTTCAGGAGATTTTGAAAATATCACGGCAATAAATATTGCAGGAGAAAATACATCTAGAATGTTTCTATAACAAGATATAACTGATCTAGATCGATTTAATTGTATCTAGACCAGTTTGGATGGTTCTATAAGATAACTCAAATATAATCAATATAAGTTCTCAATGACGAGATGCCTCTACGAAGCATCCCCAGTACACAAGAAGATTTTTCCAATAAAGATAAGATCCTAATCAAGCAAAATTACGTAATTAATAAACCGACCCTTAGGCCACATGTAATTTTTTGGCAATCCTGACGTTCTAGAAATTACATTCTTTGATTTGAAAATGATATTTGAATAAAAAATTTGTGATTCGATAGTACGTACGTTTCGATAGTACGTACACTAAACGAAGCGGTGGTGTACGTACTATCGAGGTATGCCTGTATGTCCAGTAATTGATGAAATATTACAAGTCGTGGCTTTGAATTACAAATGAAGTTCCCGTTACACCCGTAGACTTTAGGATCTAAACTCCAGAACAGTTTGGATGACCCTAGGATATCCCGACTGATCTGAAACTATCTATTGACTTTCAAAAGACTTACTGGACATAATAGTTTACAAATCGTAGCTTTGTATAATGAAAGAAGTCACCGTTACAGCCATAGACTTTAGGATCTAAACTCAAGAACAGTTTGGATGGCACTCCCATAGGTGTCAAGGAGTTGGATATTTGGAATGGGATGATTGGGGATTCCCAATGGGGAATCACTATAAGTGAGTGATGCGGCAAGATTCAGATTGTGTAGGTGTATTTGAGTAGATAATGTAGATGTGTTGGTGTGAGTGCAAGTGTTTTAGTATATTTATACACCAACGCACACTGTTTCCAAAGGCCCAATTTCGTGATCGAAATTGTTTTGGGCATGAAAAATTGATTTTAGAGGTTTGGTGTCTTCGAAGAAGTTGTTTGGTATATCAGAGCCCTTCTTTTGGAAGTATCACTAATGTGAATGATCCACCTAAAAGTGAGATAGAAATTCGATATTTTTTTTTTCATAAGTGAAGATAGCGTGTTTATGTCTTCAGCAAAGTTGTAGAAAATGTCATTATGAGAAAACTTGCCGAACACATTTTTGCTCTATCTGCTCAATTTCTAAAGATATGGGCCATTATTTGTGAATGACCCCTTAAAATCAGTTTTTTTGTTCTAACTTTTTCCAGACATTTTTGGGAATTTTCAAATGTTCTACAAAGTTATTTAATATGACAAAATACGTGTTTCTTCTAAAGACGGCAACATTGTATCTTTGATAGTTTTTGAGATATTCAAAAATTTATTTTAAAAAATAGCCTTTTTTGCCGGCTTTGTGACATTTACAGAGGCAAAATGGGGCAAGATTTTTCAATTGAATATGAAAGAAGTTTATAATAGGTGTACATTTTGTTTCAACTCAGGCTGGACACTTGCTTCCTTGACAATAAAATTGAGCTGTGAAATATTTTAGTTCGTAACTGAAATTTTCAAAAAACTCAAAAAGTATTGAAGATAGAACTTTGTCGTCTTTAAAGAAAACATGTATTTTATCATATATAATAACTTCGTAGAACATTTAAAAATTGCTCAGAATGTCTGAAAAAAGTTACAATGAAAAAAAAAACTGATATTTAGGGGTCGTTTTCAGGAAATGACCCATATCATTCAAAATGGAGCATATAGAATAAAAGATTGTTCGGCAAGTTTTCTTACAACTTTCCTGAAGACATCAGTATACTATATTCACATATGGTAAACACTGAATTTTCATCTCACTACTAGGTGAATTGATCACAAAAGTAATACTTTCAAAAAAAGGATTCTTGTCTATCAAACAACTTCTTGCAACAAACTTTTGTCCTATCTGCTCCGTTTTGAAAGATATGGGTCATTTTCTGTTAACGACCCCTAAATATCAGTTTTTTCATTGTAACTTTTTTCAGACATTTTTAGGAATTTTCAAATATTCTACAAATTTATTATATATGATAAAATGCATGTTTTCTTTAAAGACGACAAAGTTCTATCTTCATTACTATTTGGGTTTTTTTGAAAATTTCAGTTACGAACTAAAATATTTCATAACTCAATTTTACTGTCAAAGAAGCAAGTGTCCAGCCTGAGTTGAAACAAAATGTACACCTATTATAAACTTCTTTCATATTCAATTGGAAAATCTTGCCCCATTTTGCCTCTGTAAATGTCACAAAACCGTAAAAAAGGCTACTTTACAAAATAAATTAGTAAATATCTTAAAAACTATCAAATATACAATGTTGCCGTCTTTAGAAGAAACACGTATTTTGTCATATTAAATAACTTTGTAGAACATTTGAAAATTCCCAAAAATGTCTGGAAAAAGTTACAACAAAAAAACTGATTTTAAGGGGCCATTCACAAATAATGGCCCATATCTCTAGAAATTGAGCAGATAGAGCAAAAGTTTGTTCGGCAAGTTTTCTCATAATGAAGTTTTCTACAACTTTGCTGAAGACACAAACACGCTATCTTCACTTATGAAAAAAATCGAATACCTATCTCACTTTTATGTGGATTAATCACATTAGTGATACTTCCAAAAGAAGGGCTCTGATATACCAAACAACTTCTTCGAAGACACCAAACCTCTAAAATCAATTTTTCATGCCCAAAACAATTTCGATCACGAAGTTGGGCCTTTGGAAACAGTGTGCAACGTTGGGAGTGACGTAGCTATAAGATTTTGTCACTCCATGGGCCTTTTTGCTTCCGGGATGGGGCACAGGCATTCGGGCCATGTGTCCTGGCCAGGCTTGTTATTTGCTCCCACAATGTGCCTCAAATGAACGTTTTTGCTCTCTTTATCTTTGTGAGTTACTACCGAAGTCGTTTGTGCGGGAGCGATGCACAAAGAGAGAACGGGAGCGAGACAAAGAGAAACTTCGAGCCACTTGAATCAACACAAAGTGTAACTTTTTTGTGCCTCATTTTTGAGCAACCCGGTAAGTTGGTGGACTATTTTTATGGCGTTGTTCGCAGTATGAGCTCGCCGATCGGGTGGTATGTCATAATTGCACATATAAATACTTGTGCAATTGTTAATAAATGATTTGTTATCACAAACATATTCATGTTTACTCCCGGCGTACACAAAGTGCCTCAATTTTGAGGAAACGCACTTTTTTGAGCAATCCATCCGCACGTTTTTCGGAGTCACAAGCTACAAACAGGAAGCTGAAACAAAACGAGAGAAAACGCTCTAGCTTTGAATGCGGGAGCGCGGAGCAGATTTTTTGTTCTCTTGTTTTGCTCTGAGGAGGATTCCATGCCTGGTCCTGGCTAAAAAGCCTAGGTTTAAGCGCCATTGATCGCTCTCTGAAACAATAAGAAATACGTTGTGTGGATAGGAAGGGATAGTATGGAGTGGGTGATATTTATTTATCGAGATGCCAGTAACTCACCAACGCCCTCGTAAATAAAAAGGAGATGAGATGTTGGTACGGGAATGGTTTGGAATTCAGTATGGTTAAGTCAAGCGACTGGGTTATTATAAAACTATATACAACTTATGTGTGGTAATGGCTCACTTAAAAATCTGTTCCACATTGGAACGAACTCACCAAATTATCTGATTCACAGCAAATAATTTTGTAATATCCAGGCACGTAATTTCTGGCGATGTATCCATTTTTGAACGTAATCTCACTCGGATACATCGTTTTCCATCAATTATCACACTCACCTTGTACCCTAGCTGGCACAAGAAAGTGTCAATAAACTCATTCCAGTGGATATTTAGAAGCAGTATATCATATTTATCACCATCCTTCTAACTCGGTGAAATAGCCGAGAGGTAAGGTATATGCCTCACAATCAACGGATCGGTGTACGAATCCATGCCAATAGTTTACTTATATATGGCCGGGGTTCTGCTAAACCGAACTGAGCATCAAAATAGTAGTTTACGCAACAAGGTGCAGAATGAAGATTTTTACAGCACGAGTTGTACACTTATCCAACGAGGCTTGCCGAGTTGGATAAGTACGACGAGTGCTGTAAAAATCGAGTTCTGCACCGAGATGCGTACAACGTTTTTTGCAATTTCATAAATTACCACTTGAGGATAGTTTTTAACAAATCTTTTACATCAAACTGCACACTGATGTTCATAGCCATGTTTAAGAAAGTCTGATCACAGCAGGTTATACTGTGCAGCTGTCACAATTTTTCACACCTGCGTCCAGAAAGCATCAAGAAGTTGATCAAAACTGAAAACAGTGCCGTAATGGTTCATTACGCAACGCAAATCAGTGCTGTAATGAACCATTACAGCACTGATAATTTAGTGTGGGAAAGTAGGCCTTTTCCTGTCAGATTTGCGTGAGGTAAAACAGCCTATTACGATGAGAAATTGCAAAAAGATAATTTCGAGATAATTAAGCTTAAAGTTCAACCACTCACAAATAAACAACAGCGTAGATTATTTGAAACTTTTCCGCACACATGTAGAAACTTATTTTGATTATAAATTTGGAAGTCATTTTGGAACGCAAGAGCAAACTTTTCCGATAACTGGTTTTAGCGTGCTGTGCATTGCAAACTCCGCCACAGTTTCTATGGGTAACCAGGGAATTGTTATCCAAACCTAATACAGCCTGGATTCGCTGGTTGGGTCACGACTGCGCCCCGATTAGCGAACCGTGTTCGTTTGTTGAGGCAACTGACAACTGATCAGAATGCTCTAGACACACGCAAGTGACGAGAAATACGTCACGAAACACTCACATACTTGCACAAACGTTCTGTATATAGGAGCTGCGATGCAGCGGCGGTCAGACGTCAAACTCGTTTTGACATCGATTTTGACACTGACAGTGCTTTTTGGTTGGGTTTTGCCCCAACCAGTGAACATTCAACCAACGAGACAGCCTATCTAACGAGCCCCCAACTAACGAATCGGCACTGTAAACAAGGACACTATTCTCTGCAGTGGATGACGATGTTCCAGCTCCAGGTAGTTTATGATGTTTTATTCTTGGTTTCATTTAATTAGTTTTAATAGGTTTTATTCCTTGTTGGGTATCCAAGTCACTGCGACCAGTTGATAGATCTATTGTGGTTTTATTTTTTAGGATGCGAAATTGAGAGCTGGACCTCCAAATAATGAATAGTTCGGAATATTGGAATCGGGAGTGCTCCGAATGGCATGTCCCTTGCTTTCTTTACGTCAAAACAACGAAGATATTCGTTCTTAAGGTTAATATATAACGAAGCCACACTTCGAATTTTCAAAAGCTCTCTTCATATTAGTACTTTTTATGTTTAATTACAATTTGAATTGATCGAAAAAAAACGATAAAACTAGTTGCGAAAAGAAAACTTCCGTTGAAAGTCATATTGGTGACTATCTGTTGATGGAACCGTATGACGTCATCACCTTCCCCTTAAATTGTGTTTACATTTTGAGGCTCACTAACCAATCGTACGGGGACTTCCTCCTCACCTTTTCTAAACCACATTGGACAGAATGTGGATTGATAGAGACACACGTCATTTTTGACATCAGTTATCAGGTCGAGTATTTGAAAGTAGGTAATTCGTCAACACCGCGAAAATCGGGACAAAGACAAAGAGAAATTTTACAGCCACTGGATGCTGTTGTGGACAAGATTCCGGAAGGTGATATCAAGATCCTCATGCGGGCGACTTCAACACGAAGGTTGGTTCCGACAACTCGGACTACGAGCACGTCATGGGACACTATGGTATCGGAGAAATGAGCGAGAACGGAGAACTTTTTGCAGTTTTGTGACAACAATGACATGGTGATTGGGGAATCGTTCTTTCCCCATCAACCAGTGCACAAAGTGACATGGGTTTCTTGCGATAGCGTCACGGAAAATCAAATCGACACATCTGCATCAGCCGAAAATGAAGACGGAGCCTTCTAGGATCCAGCGACAGCAGCAGAAAATTGGGCGCCGGTTCAACACACGCCGACTGGAAGACGCTGCAGTGAAAAGGTCCTTCGTCGAGGAGCTAGAGAACCGCGCTGCGGATATTCCGGAAGGAGGAAGCGTAGAAGATCAATGGAGCGCCATCCAGAACGCCTCCATCACCACCGGCGAGAATAATTTGGGTGAGCTACGCACCCGTAGAAAGCAGTGGATCACAGATACCTAAAAAAAGATAGAAGAGCGAAGGAACGCCATAGCATCGAAAGAGGCGTCTTAGTAAAGGTACCCAAGAAGGGTGAAGTTGTATGCGATAAATTGGCGGGGCATCATGTTACTGTGTATCGTTCTCAAAGTCCTCTGCAAAGTGATCCTAAACCGGATAGAGGAGAAGATTGGCGCAACGCTCCAACGGCAGCAAGCAGGATTCCGTGCCGGACGATCCTGTGTGGACCATATTGTCACGCTCCGTATTATTCTGGAGCAAACTTGGGAGCAAATCAATGAATTCCAAGAGTCTCTCTACTTGGTGTTCATTGATTACGAAAAAGCTTTCGACCGTCTCATTCACGAAAACACGTGGGAAGCTTTTAAATGCAAGTGTCTTCCTGAGAAAATCATTGACCTCATTGAAGCACAGTTCAGGACATTTTCGTGCAGAGTTCTGCACAACGGTGTTTTGTCCGATCCCATCCAGGTCGTTGCTGGAGTGAGGCAAGGATGTATACTATCACCGCTACAGTTCCTTATCGTAATGGACGAGATCCTGGTAGGTGCGATTGACCGTGATCCAAATCGTGGATTGCAGTGGCAACCCATTAACATGGAGCACCTAAATGCCTTCGAATTGGCTGATGACGTTGCTCTCCTAGCTCAACGGCGTTCTGATATGCAGAGCAAGCTCGATGATCTTGCCAATCGCTCCTCAGCGACAGGTCTTACCATCAACGTTAACAAGATCAACATGTGTAATGTAAACACGGTCAACCCTTCCAGCTTTACGATAGCTCAATGGAGAATGTTGAAAGCTTCCAATATCATCCAATCCAATAATGGAGGCCGATGGCGGCAACAATATCGGATCAAGAAGACGAGGGCTGCTTTGGCGAGTTTAAGAAATGTATAGAAAAACAACCAGATCAGTCGACGCACCAAATCCGATTTTTTAAATCGAACGTGAAATCAGTGCTGCTATACGCCAGTGAAACCTGGTGTGTATCAATAGAGAACACGCAACGGCTGCAAGTCTTCATCAATAGATGCCTGCGGTATATAATTCGTGCATAGTGGCTGTTGCACCCTGTGCATTTGTTTCAGTGTAAGCCATAGCAGAAACGATAACAAAAACAATTGAGCCCGCGGTGCGACCGTGTTTCGAGTACGTGTTCAAATAAAGGCTGTTTTAAGTACAATCGTTTTGCTACACAACTAATATTAGTCCGAAACCAGATCTCAACAGTCGCTGACGAGGACGGAATAGGAATACCAGGAGAAATCGACTTTTTTTTTGCGATTAACCACTTTTCTTCTCCGGCACCAGTTTGAGGTTAATCCCGAGTACCTGCAGCGTTGAGGTAAGTTTGGTTTGTTTTGGTTTCAAAGGTTCGAGCTCTGCCATAAAAAATAGCTTAACTGATGATGTGTATGGCTTAGATGCCGATGGCTTAAATGCCGGAAAACAGTGGCTTAGATGCCGATGGCTTAAATGCCGGAAAACAGTGGCTTAGATGCCGTTGGCTTGAATGCCGGAAAACAGTGGCTCGAATGCCGGAGAACAGAGGCTTAAATGCCGGATCTGTAAAACATAATTCAGTTGAGATATTTCTTAAGGTAGGCCTCGAAAGCCTGGACCGATGAATGTTATGTAAACCTTAATGTAAACGTTATGATATGATTTGATTAGGACCATGGACAAATGGGACATCCTGCCGTTTCTGTTTAAATCGCTACCCCAGAACGAAATTAGGGGTCAATGGACAAAATGGAAGCGAAATTTTGAGTACATCGTAGCTGCAAGTGAAGTGACGAACAAGACAAAGTTGAAATTCTTTCTCCTGGCCAAAGCGGGCCCTGACGTTCAGGAAATCTTCCAAACGATTCCTGGAGCGGATGTTGTTGAAGATGCGGAGAAAACTGTGGATCCGTTCTCTGTTGCGCTAACTAAACTGGATGAGTACTTCGCTCCAAAACATCATGAGTCGATGGAGAGACATATTTTTTGGACGCTAAAGCCGGAAAGCGGAGAAAACTTGGAAAAATTCATGCTGAGAGCACGAGAACAGGCGTACAAGTGCAATTTTGGTACGTCCCAGCAAGAAAGTCGTGATATTTGCGTGATAGACAAAATCACACTTTTGGCGCCACCAGATCTGAAGGAGAAGCTACTGCAGCGAGACCAACCAACCCTGGATGATGTATTCAAAATTGTGGCGTCCCACCAGTCCGTCAAGTACCAAGCGAGTCAGATGGTGGCTGGTCCTTCGGGGTTGTCCCAATCAGTAGCCGCAGGTGATGTCAACCGTATGTATGCATCGTCGTCGAATCGCTTCTCTACAGAGTGCTCCCGATGCGGCAGGAAAGGACATTTGGGTCACAATCCGGTATGTCCCGCTCGCGACAAGCAATGTAATCTTTGCAAGCGAGATGGCCATTTCGCCAGAAAATGTAAGACACCCAATACAAAGAGTCTTGCGCATGGTTCGGTAGGTATTGTTTTGTTAATGTCTTGGTCGTGAATGAAAATCGTTATTGTTTTGAATTAGCCGATGCAGCTCAAACCACCAGTTCGCGAAGTTCGTTCTTTGAAACAAGTTTCGCCACAGAGAACAGACATTTAAGCTCGAACAAAAATACGTCGAAATCGTGTGTAAAGGATTTGAGTGTACCTCAACGCCACCAACGGGGACTGCCCCACTTATAAAGTCGATTTGACCCCACGATGGCAGTGTTCATCGTCAAAATACACTAGCCCACAAAGCGACACGAGCGTCAAACGGCCAAAAACGGCGAGCACTGGAAACAAATTTGACAACACAACAATGTAAGTGATGGGACGCTAGCGCCGCGCAACGGGGTCATAACCACATACTCTGAAATGACCGTTACAAAGTTTTACACAAGGCAGAAAACGAAGATAGACGTCTGTTCTCTGTGGTTTCGCAGCGTATTCGGGCGATACCTGTAGAAGAGAACGAATCCAAACCGAAAGCGGAAATGCAGAGCTTCATATTTGCTATCGGAGACGGTGACGAATTCATTTGGTTGAAAGTTGGTGGAGTGATGATGCAGGCTCTTATCGATTCGGGGTGTAACAAAAACATCATCGACGATGGCACGTGGGACCGAATGAAATCCCAAGGTGTTGTCATTCGTAATGCGACAACGGAAGTGGACCACAAATTCCGAGGATACGGAAAAGATTGTAAGCCGATGGATGTAGTGGGTATGTTTGATGCTACGGTTGAAATTGTCAGCGACGATCAACAGGCTAATGAGGAAGCACGATTCTACGTTATCAAAGACGGAAACCAGCCTCTACTGGGTAAAGAAACGGCTCGACAACTGAACGTTTTGCGACTGGGACTCCCGGAGCCAAATGATGGAGTGTACCAGGTATGAGTAATACTTAAGTTGGAAATATTTTTTTTTTTAATTTGTATACTGATTTCATGTTACTGTAAAGATCGGAAGTATCACTCCGTTTCCTAAAATGAAGGGGATTAAACTTCGCATTCCAATTGACAAATCCGTTACCCCGGTAGCTCAACATGCCAGACGACCGCCGATCGCTTTGCTAGGACGTATCGAAGAAAAACTAGAGCAACTCGAAGCAGCAGACATAATTGAGAAAGTAAGCCAGTATAGTGATTGGTTGTCTCCGTTTTTCGTTCTAGTGAAGGACAACGGGGACCTGAGAATTTGTGTAGACATGAGGATGGCAAATAGGGCTATCAGACGGGAATATCATTTCATGCCAACAATTGACGACTTTCTGCCACGAATGAAATCTGCGAAATTCTTTTCCAGATTAGATGTAAAAGAAGCATTCCATCAAATTGAACTAGATGAGTCATCGCGTTCAATTACCACGTTCATCACTCATCGTGGTACCTACAGATATAAACGTCTGATGTTCGGGGTCTCTTGTGCCCCCGAAATGTTTCAGAAGATTATGGAACAATTGCTAGCGGAGTGTGAGAACTGCATTAGCTTTATCGACGATATAATCGTATTCGGGGCCGACGAAGCAGAGCATGATCGATGTCTGCACAAAGTACTTGAAGTTCTAAAGAGCCGCAATGTTTTACTTAACATGAAGAAGTGTTTGTTCAAGGTCACTGAGCTTGATTTCTTGGGCCATCACTTGTCTGGAGATGGGATAAAGCCCGCGGAAAGTAAAGTTGAAGCTCTCAAAGCTTTCCGAACTCCGAAAGACGTTGAAGAACTCAGGAGTTTTTTGGGATTGGCCAACTATGTCGGGAAATTTCTGCCAGATTTAGGAACAATAGCTTCTCCCCTACGTTTGCTAACGCATAATGGAGTGCCTTTTGAATGGACCGACATACACGAGAAAGCATTTCAAACATTGAAAGACATGATCAGCGATGTCAAGCAGCTAAAGTTTTTCGATACGAAGATGCGAACAAGAGTTGTGGCAGATGCTTCACCGGTTGCACTTGGTGCAGTACTTTTACAGTTTGCACATGACCGTTACGACATGGATCCTCGCATTATCTGCTACGCCAGCAGAAGTTTATCACCCACGGAGCAACGGTACTGCCAGACGGAAAAAGAAGCTCTGGCATTGGTATGGGCAGTTGAACGCTTCGCTGTGTATCTGGTAGGACGACGATTCGAACTTGAAACTGACCACAAGCCGCTTGAAGCAATATTTGCTCCAACTTCAAGGCCATGTTCTCGCATAGAAAGATGGGTCCTACGGCTACAGTCGTTCACCTATGATGTCAAGTATCGGAAGGGATCCGCAAATATCGCAGATTCCTTTTCTAGATTAACCAACCACCATCTGGCGGATAAAGCTTGTTCTGAAGACGACGAAACCTTCCTTATACTCGCTATCCTGGAATCAACTGCAATTGACATTGGTGAGGTAGAAAGTTCTACAGTTAATGATCGGGAACTGATGCTGGTCAGAGAAGCTCTTCGTAGTGGAATCTGGAAGGACGTTGAGATAAAACCGTACGAAGCGTTTCAAAATCAGCTTGGAATAGTAGGAGAACTAGTTGTGAGGGGGAACAAAATGGTGATTCCGATAAGTTTGCGCAAACGATTTCTACAACTAGGACACGAAGGACATCCTGGAGAATCAGCGATGAAAAGGAGACTTCGGGACAGAGTATGGTGGCCAGGAATGGACAAGGAAATAGCCAGGTTCGTGGCAATTTGTGAAGGCTGTCGGTTAGTAGGCTTGCCCCAAAAGCCCGAGCCAATGCACAGTCGACCATTGCCATCAGAAGCTTGGACAGACGTGGCCATTGACTTTCTAGGTCCATTACCGAGTGGTGAATACCTGTTGGTCATTTACTACAGTCGCTACAAGGAAGTGGAAATAATGCGACAAATAACAGCAAACGGAACAGTTGACAGACTTCGACGAATTTTCCAGCGCTTAGGTTTCCCTCGCACTATTACACTCGACAATGCAAGACAGTTCTTAAGCTCCGATTTTGGAGATTTCTGTAAAGAAAGTGGCATTTTTCTTAACTTCACGGTACCATATTGGCCGCAACAAAATGGGGAAGTAGAGAGGCAAAATCGATCTTTGCTGAAACGCTTGCAAATAAGTTGTGCGCTCAAGAGAGACTGGAAGCGAGATTTGGAAGAATATCTCATGATGGACTACTCTACTCCCCATTCTGTGACGGGTAAAACCCCTTCAGAACTTTTTATGGGTCGAACAATCCGTACCAAGATACCATCATTGAAGGACATTGAGTCGATACCAACGAGCGAGGACTTCAGAGACAAAGATTGTTCCTCCAAGTACAAAACATGCAAACGAGAAAATGCCAACAGGAATGCTACAGAGTCAGGAATCAAAGAAGGAGATAAAGTTCTGATGCAGAATTTGTTGCCGGGAAATAAGCTGTCCACAACATACAATCCTACGCAATACGAGGTAGTAAAGAAAGCTGGATCCAGAGTGACCATTCAAGATGAGGAGTCTGGCAAAATCTATGATCGTAGTTCAGCTCATTTGAAGAAGATATCTGAGTCAACAGAGGCGTCAACAATGTCTACCGAAATTGATTCTCTTCCACAGGTAACTGATCAAGGAACTACGTCAACGGCCCCACTTCGAGATGAGGAACCTCGGCCAAAACGTTCCTGCCGACGTCCAGCCCGACTTGAAGATTATGTGGTTGACGATGACCCTTCAGATCTTTGAAAGAAAGGAGATGTTGCACCCTGTGCATTTGTTTCAGTGTAAGCCATAGCAGAAAAGATAACGAAAACAATTGAGCCCGCGGTGCGACCGTGTTTCGAGTACGTGTTCAAATAAAGGCTGTTTTAAGTACAATCGTTTTGCTACACAACTAATATTAGTCCGAAACCAGATCTCAACAGTGGCCTCACAATTGGATCTCCGAAGTGGAGATCCATCGTCGATGTCATCAAAAGTCGATAGCGACAGAAATTCGGGAGCGAAAGTGAAGGTGGGTTGGCCACACTCTACGCAGGGGCGAGCACGAAATCTGCAAACAAGCGTTAGACTGGAACCCAGCAGGACATCGCAGCAGTGGCAGACCCAGAGGCTCATGGCGACGCAGCTTCAACAACGAAATCAAGCAATCTTTCAATTCGGCCCTCTGCACCACCTTGACTGCCCAGGGCTGATAATAGGTAAGTGGGTGTAAAGATTTTGTTCAATTTCTGTGATTGTTTGATAAAAAAAAAATGCCGTTCAAAATTGTTCAGACGGTGGAAAACGGAAAGCTTTGCGTTGTGTCAGTGCGGTGAGAACACAACGGAGTGCTGTCGTGGCCAAAGAAAATTGCAGTGGCTATGCCGCGATAGAAATTCTCACCCAACCAAGATCGAATTGGGAGCCAAGCCAGCCAAGAAATGGAAAGAATGGAGTTGGTTCCGGACACTCAAGTGGACGACGAAGCAGCTGTTCCTTCGAAGGCAAAGAAGCTGCGTCGAAAAAATGAAACAAAAGCTTAACGTTATCAAGAACTTTTACGAATTTGTAAGCCATCCGGAAACAAACAACAACGATACCTCCGCTGGGGCCGAAGAGCCGGATGAAGCTAACATGGCTTATACTTGTTTATTTTTCATTGATTGAGGCGGACAAGATCGACTGCGTTGTCGAAGAAAGGCCTGGTCATTCAATTGTTCCAATTAATGGAGAAGAACAGCATTCGGTTATGGAAGAACGTGTTCCAGAAGTTGAAGAATTCGAAGTGGATGATGTGAGTGATTGCAGAAGCTTCACTAAGCGCTATCGTGTGCAAACCAAGTTGTTTTGTACAACAATCAATTGAAGATCATGGCAAGTTGGGCACATTTGACCACTGCAATCGAAGCTCTAAATAAGAACGTGTTTTTTTACTGGACAAGGAAACAGATGCTCCACAAATTTTAAATGAGCAGTTCAAACCAATCGGAACAATCAAAGAATTAGATCGGTTAGAGCGGGAGCGGGAGATGAAGCTACCATGAAGCGTTGCATCGATAACCTAGTACCATTTGCGGAACGGAAAGAGATTCTGCTTTCCGACTGATCGATTATTTCGCAACGAGGGAGTTCATGCATTCATGCTCGTGGACAGGGGTAGCTCGAGATAATCCAGATGATGATACACCATTCACATCTAAAGAGTCGGATGTGCCTCCTTCAAAAATTCCGCTGAAGTTTTATGTAAAGTTCCGAGAATTGTTCCTGACGATAATCCGGCTGTCAGACCGTGACTACTCGGAGGCTTTATGTGAAAAGTTTGAAAAACAGCAAGACGCGCATGACTCAGAAAGAGTTGTCTACGCAAAAACGTCCAATTTGAAGTACAAGAGAAAAAAAGGATGGAGTAGAGCAACAATCAGAATAGGACAAACAGTGTTTTCAATAGAGATGGGCAAAACGGCTCACTTCAGTGATCGGAACCGAGTCGGATCAATCACTCTAGTGAACCGGATCTTCTGAACGGATCTGCGGCTCAGTCATAAATGACCGAACCGCACTGAGCAGTCATAACTTTACGACACGTGCTTATTCCTCACGCCAAGCAAACACTGCTAAACAGCGGTGGCTACGAACCCTCACCACTACAGTTGCATACCAACCGTTCTGTTCACTGGTGAAGAATTCACGCATGCGGTCCGCTTACAACGCACACGATGTTCAATCGGAAGATCACAGATCCGAGTGTCCTAAGCGACCTGACTCGAACTACCCAAACACGCAGCTAGGGGGTAATGTGGATGCGGGGATGCCAAAGCACATCAAGAGAGTGAGTGTCGTATGCTGTGTCTGAGAGAATGAGCTGCAAGCAATTCAGAGCGATGCAAAGAGAAGCGAACGGTTCTTTTCTCGGGTCTTTCGTACAGAGGCATGCGGACGGGTGATCCGGCTCTCCCTGGAAAAGAGCCACGGTTCACTCACTCATTGCACGGATCCGGATCTTTTCAACGGGTCCGGATCTGATTGCCCATCTCTAGTTTCAACGCTGTTGAAAATGCTTTGACATCCATGTTCACAACAGAACATGTGCTCGATGAACAAATTGAACTACGTAGCACCTTACAAATGTTAATTTCTTGAATTTGGTTTGGCTGACCATGCCGTGTGGGAAATTACACTGTTGAGAATGCTTAGTCATTGGGAGGCAGTGCCCGTAGCTCCCGACAATTAAAAATTATTTCCTCTCCCGCTTTGACATACATATGCGCAACAGTGTATGTGTTAGATGTTCATCTAATCCCATCCGAAGGAAGTTTGTGAAAAGAAGGTAAGGGGCTGTCCATTTATCACGTAAGGGAATTTTAACGATTTTTCGACACCCCCACCCCCCCTTGTAAGATTTTTTGTATGAGAACCCAAATATTTTTGTATGGCGCGTAAGGTTTCTCAAACCCCCCCCTCCCCCCGAAAACCCTTACGTAATTAATGGACAGCCCCTAACCATGTGCGACTGTGGAATCGAGTCCAGCTCTAGGCCTACTGGCGACGGGGATAGTCGAGTGACTCCGTAGCTTGAAGGAGTAGAAGCGCCCGTTCTGTTGTGCACATAGATGTCAAAACATTTTCAACAGTGTAATTTCCCAATGGCTTGGTCAGCCAAAGCAAAATCAAGAAATTGACAAGTGTTTTCAATGTTCTACTAATGGATGTCTTATGCGCTCGATAGCCTTTTTGTATTTTTATATTCGCTAATGACACGTGAACTTAAAAGTCATTGACATTTCATGTTTGAATGTTTTCTGTTTTGTTTTTATCACAAATACCAATCAACAAAGCAAGGTGAAGAAGTGGAATAAATCTGGAGCTCGATTTGAATAGGTCGTATGTGCTTTTGTCGATTAAAAATTCGATCAGTTGGATTCGCTTATTATAGCGAAAACCGTTGCAATTCAGCAAAGTTGATACATACAGCAGAATCCTCACAAAACAGGCTTTCTGTTCCATCATTAAAAGTTTGCAAAATATCTGCCATATTGCTACAATTACTAAAATAAACTGATTGAATTTTATATCGACAAAAGCACATACGACCTATTCAAATCGAGCTCCAGAAATACAGTGTTTTTCTTATCGTCGATCGGAATAGCCACCATCTTACATTTTATGTCACGCAAATCATGATAGGTACTTAATATTACATCGATGTATGTGTATGTGTTTTACATTGACCTAAAAGGTGTAACAAACATTGTTTAAGTTGTCTCAAGCAACTTCCTCTGATTTTTATCTCTTCCTTAAAGGGGATTTTTCCAGATGATCCAGAGATGATCATTCTGTTCAAATTTTTGATTTGATACAATTTGTTTTCATATGGATATGTACAAAATTTTGAAAGAATTCCAAAACGATTAACATCCTCTACTATATGACAAAACTTATGTACATTATTTAAAATATAATCTTCCCCGTAAAAGTCTTTGAAGTGATCAAGAACAACATGATCAACATGTTGGCCAAGTCTAGCAGATGAGTGATGTATTACTCTCTGAAGAACAAATGGTTTTAGCATCAAAAAGGAAAAGAAATGCTTATAGACATCAGATGACAAAAAAGGCTTTAGAACAACTATTAGTTGTACATTTTTGGCAACCGTTTTGAGTGTTGAAATATACAGTGCTTGAAAACGGAATATGCTTTAAATTCAACGAATAAGTTACAATAAGTCACAAACAAACAGACGTATTACTATAAATATTTTCGTAAAATATTCACAGATTTTTAGTTACACTATTTTTGACTATCATTCTTAATGTATACCTTTGATAAAGGCTCTCGCAGGAGAGTCGCAATTGAAGCACCTAACTTTCACCCTTATTTTTTATAGCCGTTCAGGTGCAGTCCTTCTTCACACACCTTCTCCATTTCGTTAGCAAAAGGAGTCAAGACAGCCATGATGCTGGTGGTTTTTGTTTGCTTACATAAATTCCTACTATCATAGGTTCTACTTCAGCAGGGTGTCTACTACCTGGAAAAACCTGGAAAACCGGGAATCCTCAGGGAATTTTATTTAACAGGGAAAAACCTGGAATACTCAGGGAATTTCTGGAGTACTCAGGGAAATTTTACTCCGATAAAAAAAAAACATTGGGTCGTATGAACCTGGTAGTAAAAATCCATACAGAAATTTCGCTACAAGGATTTTTTCCAGAAACTCCGTCAGAATTTCTTTCTGGAACTTCTTTAAAAATACCTCCTGGAATGTCTCCCAGGATTTCTTAAAAAATTCCTTCCGCATTTTTGACGCTATCTTTCTTGGTATTCATTTTTGATTTTTTTTTTTTCAGAAAGGTATACTTCCGGATTTTTTCCAGGATTCCTGAATTTCTCCTGGAGTTTTTCACGGGGATGCTTCCCAGAGTTCCTCCAGTGCTTTGCTCAAAGAAATCTTCGTAGGATTTCCACCAGAATTTATCCCGAATACTCTATAAGAATATCTGTCGGGATAAATCGTGGAATTTCTTTCGGCACTCCTCACGGAAATTTTACCCGATTCCTTCCGGAGTTCTTCTGGGGACTTCCCCAGAAGATCTTCACAGAATGTCTTTCAGAGTTGCTAAAGGAGTTATTCCTGGGGTTTCTACTGAAGTTCCTCCATGGGTTTCTGAAGGAGTTTTCACGAATTTACTGCAAGAGTTCCTCAAGAGATTTCTTTCATTTTTTTCCTGTGATATCTTCAAACCATTGCTTTGGGCTTTCTTCGAGATGTTCTTTCTAGTCTCCTACGGGAATTTGTTAAAAGTTTTCGCGAGGTTTATTTCGAAGTTTTACCTGAGATTTTTCTCGGAGTATCTCCTGGAACTTCTCTCAAAAGATTCCTTCCGATGATGGTGTCTCTCAGAGTTTTTCTTAATTTACCTTGGATTTTCTGCTAAGATTTTTTTTTCCAGAGCGCCTTCTGAGATTTCCACAGGAGTTATTGCTGATATTTCTCATTGAATTCTTCTCTTGCATTCTTTCAGAGCCAGGCTGTTTCTTGTAGTTGTACCGGATTTCTTGTAGTGATACACATGAGAGTTTTTACAGATATTCTGTGCATTATTCTCAAAATTCTTCCCGGAATCTTTACCAGAAATTGTCCCGAGATTCTAAATACTCCTTTAGGGATTTCTCCCAAAGTAATTGCAGGGATTCAGGGTTTTCCTCAGAATGTCTCCTGAGATAACTTGCGAAATACCTTATAAGAAATTCATGGAGAAATATTCGAGGGAATTTAAATAAAATCTTGCGAGAAACTCCGCAAAGCGTTATTGAAAAAATCGGGAACTTCAGGCAAAACCTGAGAAAAAAATGAGACATCTCGAAAAAAGTTCTAGGTAATAGTAATCCCGAGAAGAAATATTAAGGACATCCAAGGAGGAATTCTGAAAACCTCATAGAATCCTGAAAGCAGCTGCGGGCGAAGTTCCGCGAGGAAAACAAGAGGATTATCGGAAAACTACCGGCAAAGTCCAATAATTTATGGATAGCTGTCCCGGAAAACCACTAAAATAGATATGGACACTGGCTTTAACCGGCGGCTGTACCGATTGAAAGAAACTTAACACGGAGTGGCTACGGATAAGAAGCTATTCTCGTGAAAAATTTCATCGCTCGGAGCGGGAATCGAACCCTCATCCACCCGGACTCTAACCGCATGGCTACGAGGTTCAACCAATGACATTCTTGAAGAAACTTTGAATAGTTTTGGATGGATCTTCAGGAGGAATCCAGCGAGAATCTCTAGAAATATATCGGAAAACCTTTGCAAGAAATATCGGGACGTACTCAAACAGATATCTCGTGTGAAAGAATCCTGCGGAGAGCCAGGAAGAAACTTTGAAAGAAATTTAAGGAATTATGCTCAGAAATCTTGAAAGAATTTTTGAAGAGTAAGGGAACTTACGTATTTTCGGCAGTTTTGTTCTCTTCGTCATGGGGTTTTTTTGAAACCTGTTGAACTCAGAATTGGCATCAAATCTTTCCCAACCTAGATGAATATGATCAAGTTTCAGGCAATTTGACCGGCATAAATCCCTCATGACGAAGAGAACAAACCTGCCGATGATACCCTAAGTCACCCTTTATAATTTTTAGAAAATTTGGGTTGTTTTATAATTTATTTAAAATTTCATCTGGAAAAACCTGGAAAACTCAGGGAATTTTATTTTGAGTTATTAGTAGACACCCTGTTCAGGGAACTCTTCGATTTTCAATAAATTCGGCCAAAATTCGTCTTTTGAGCTCTTGTAGACAGGTAGACCATCGATGTTAAACTTCAGTGAAATCAACAACGACTCAGTGATTTCTGGAAACACCCTTTCGACACACGATTTGACACTAGACCTGTGCGCCGATTATTTTTCGATCGGCGGCGGCGTACGGGCAATATTTGGTCGGCGGCGGCGGCGTCATCGACGTCACGCCGATGTCAACTTTCGGCGGCGGCGGCGGCGTGAGTCGGCGTGGGAATAAAAAAAATCGGCAACAAGCGTTTGTTCGTTTAAGACACTGTTTTTTGTCGTTTTTGCTCTTCTTACCCTTACCTTACCCTTCTTACGCATTTTAATAATTAAATGAATTATTTGTTTTTTTTTTTCTTGCCATTCAAAGTATTCCAGAAAAAAAACTTTCACCAAACCACCCGAAGCTTCAAGAATTGAAATTAATATTCCTGATAGCAAGTTTTACAATACAATGATTAATATTAACCTTTCAGGACACCCGCGGGTTGGATCTTCAAACTGCACCAGGCTCGCGCTGTATACGTCGAGCGAGGTTCTTTATTGGTGGTGTTGTGCTTTTAACGGTGGCGCGCGTCCTGAAGGGTTTAACCAACATTTTTAACTGAATCTCATTTAAAATTATTATGCAGTAGAACGACAGAGAAATTTTGTTTTTATTTCATAGATGTGTTTTGATCAGTTCAACATGTAATTTTTTATCTTTAGACAAAAAAAAGCATTACGATAGTTAGAACGCCTTATTTAAGTTCAGCGCAAATGTCATAATTATCGTGGATAAAAATTGTCTTGTCAACATTGCTTGGATGAATTCCTGATCTTCGGGCAGAAACTATCAACCCTGCAACATTGAATACCCGCTCGCTGGGAGTACTGGTAGCTGGAATACACAGAATTTTCTTGCCAAGAGTTGACAACCAAGGGAACTGCATTCGTCGATCCTTCCAAAAGTGCAGGATATCGTTGTCCACTACCTGGTTAGCATGTACGGTGGAAAAATATGCTTGGCATTCCTGCAGAATAACCGATTCTGTCGTATCAGTAACGCGCGAGTGTTTAACCGCCAGTGCCAGCACTGAAGTTCCAGGACCACGGTTTTCGGGGTTGACTGTTACGCTGGATGTAGGCCGATCGACATCAACTTCTTGGACCTCCGATTTAACTACTTCCGCTAGAAATTCCGCTTTTGTCTTAGATTTCTCCTCCAGGGCATCTTGAACACACTTCAAGTTAATGAAGCGAGGATCCAAAAGAGCCGAAACCAGTAATATTTCAGTGATTGGGAATCGCTTGTTCAATTGATCCTTCATTCCTAGTTTGACTTGCATAACCGCAAGGGAGTCGTCGTCGTTATCCTCCAGGCAAGTTTCCACCTCTGATCGTAGAAGAAGGGCCAAGTTGAGAGAAGGCTTTTTATCTGCCGACAGTAGACTGACAATCGTCTAGAAGAAAAAGTGTATTTAGGTGTTTTTGTAGCTTTAGTTGTTACGTTTGTAAATTAGTTGTGACGCATGTAAAGTAGTTTTAAGAATTTTCCATGAATTAGACAATGCAATTCTTGGAAAATTCTTCGATTGTTGCATGGAGTGTGTTACGTTTTTTGTAAATAGTTGTGAACATTTTGTCAGTTGATTTTCCATTTTATACTAAGGTTTGTACATCTGTCCCTGAATTTGAATGTGCATTTGTAGTGCTCCAAACATTTTAGGAGTGATCCAGTACAAAACACACAAGCCGTCCCCTAACACGGACATCAAATTGCAGACGGTCTTGTGTTGTTGCTCAAATCAGGATGCCCCCTTAGGATTAGAAATTCCTAGACCAAAACAAGCTATGTAAGCAAGTAACGCTGCAAACAAAAGGCAATCCGCCAGAAGAAATACGATTACAGGATTGACTGATGGACCAAGAACAAAAATGAAACCTCGTCATCCTGGGTTCGGACTTAGTTATCTATTTGGATAACTGGGCACAATTTATGTTATGTGTTGCATGTTTGTGTTTTGTGCATTTGTAATGTTCCATTTTACTTTTCGTATCCAAGTTCCCAGACGTGGGGCCCGATACGGAAAATAAAATGTACATTTATAAGGTTCCAATGTACTTTCCGTTACATAGTTTATTCCAAACGTGCATGCTTTTTTACCTCAAAAGGCTGAAGAAATTTGATCAAATCCTCAACCAACGTCCACTCAGCCGACGTAAATATGAGTTCTGTCTTTTCAATCGTTCCCAAAATAGTGTTTATTCCCGATCGGTTCTGGCCCACGCTCTTGAGCATGTTGAGCAAGGCATGCCAACGAGTGACGGTGAATGTTTTCAATGTTGGTGTCGTTTTAGGTGAGGGTCCTGCTTCAATAATTGGAGACTGCTCGGGTTCTACATCGTATCAGGTATCAGTAGGTCGGCTCTAGAGGCACGTTCTCCACCATTTGGGAAATTTGTGCCATCGCCATGAACACGAGCCTATTCATCATTTACCTGACGGAGAAGGAAAGGAAAAAGGATAGGAGATGGGAAAGGACAGGTAAGGGAATAGGATCGTCATACTCGCAAAAGCGTACCACAATGGGTTCACATAGCGTCCTGAAAAGGACACTGTAATAACGCATAAGCATGCCACAATGGTTTCGAACAGCGCCCTGAGAAGGGCACTGTGATAATGCATAAAGCGTAAAGAGAGCCTATAGCTCTTTACCACAGCGGGTCAAGAACAACAGAACGTCCTGAAGATTCAGGTTTCTGAAGTCAGTTTCACTTAATAAGTGTTTCCCGAGTACTCGGAAACGCAATTGCGCAA
Source organism: Aedes albopictus (assembly GCF_035046485.1). Taxonomy (NCBI): domain Eukaryota; kingdom Metazoa; phylum Arthropoda; class Insecta; order Diptera; family Culicidae; genus Aedes; species Aedes albopictus. The sequence goes on from NC_085138.1 coordinate 274,548,263, forward strand.
AAGCTGGACAGTTACATATTAAATGATACGAAGTTCCATAATCGGATTCACAGCTATCACATGCAAATGAATCAGCTTGCTGAATATTCGCCATGTGATAACTGAGTCGGCAGTGTCCAGTCAATGCTTTGACCAGCATGCTGCAATTCTGCTTTGACAGATTTGTAAGATACTTTGCCACCCCTAGAGATGGCTCAGTACAATACAATTTTGTTTGACGACATGACTCCAAACTATTCCAGTATTGTTTGTGCTGAGTGGCAGCCCAGGTGTCAATCTGAAGCTTCACCCAACACTTGGATACCGGAATAGCTGGCTCAGGGCCAATGAAGTCATGTGATGCTCCAGTGCGAGCTAACTCATCAGCCAATTCATTTCCAGCGATGGAAGAATGGCCAGGTACCCATACAAGGTGAACAGCGTTTGCTGAATTCAGCTCCTCAATTTGAGTTCGACAAGCGATAACTATCTTCGACCTGGAGTTGGCCGAAGCAAGTGCTTTAATAGCAGCCTGGCTATCTGAACAGAAGTATATTACTTTGCCCATTACGTGCTGCTGAAGTGCTGATTGCACTCCACACATAAGAGCAAAGATTTCGGCCTGAAAAACGGTGCAGTGTCTGCCAAGTGAATAAGACTGATACAGCCTTAGCTCACGAGAATAAACACCAGCACCTGCTCGACCTTCTAGAAGGGAGCCATCAGTGTAACATACGATGCCGTCTGAAATACTTCTCTCCAGATAACCAGATGTCCACTCTTCCCGGGAAGGGAATTTCGGGGAAAATGTCCTATATGGAAAATTACAAGCAATTGTAAGATCACTTGGAGCAAGGACAACTTTGTCCCAATTCACCAAAAGTGGAAACAACGAGGTGTGTGTTGAACTGCGGTTCACAGGAGTTTCCTCTAGTAAACCGAGTACCCATAGACGGTAAGTGCAAGAAAGTGCTGCTTGTTTGAGATGAATGTGTAGTGGGACAACGTCAAAGAGAACTTCGAGCGCTGCCGTGGGAGTTGATGAGAACGCTCCAGACATCGCCATTAAGCACATCCTTTGGAGATGGCCTAACTTTGATTGGACCGTTCTCACTTCGCCCTTTTGCCACCAAACAAGACATCCATAGGCCAATATTGGCCGAACAACAGTTGTGTAGATCCATTTGATATACTTGGGTTTTAGACCCCAAGTTGTACCAAAGGTTCGCCGGCATTGCCCGAAGGCCATACAAGCTTTCTTGATTCTGAACTCAACATGAGGTGTCCAGGAAAGGTTGGAATCAAGAATGACTCCAACGTACTTTACCTGTTCAGTCACATTGATTTCAGAATCAAAGAGACGTAAAGTTCGAACACCATTACGGTTTCGCTTTTCCGTGAAAAGAACAATAGATGTTTTACTCGGATTTACCGAAAGGCCATATTGGCGACACCAACCCTCAACTACCTGAAGAGCGTTTTGCATCAGGTCGAAAAGGGTGCTGATGCACATACCGACTAACAATGTTAGGTAGTCGTCGGCAAAACCATAAGTAGGAAAACCGCTATTATTGAGTTGCCTCAATAGCGTATCTGCTACGAGATTCCATAAAAGTGGTGATAAGACTCCCCCTTGGGGGCATCCACAAACACTCAATTTCCTAATCGCCGCTTGACGCAATGTCGAGAAGAGATGTCGGTTTTTGAGCATTTGGTGAATCCAATTGGAAATCATTGGAGATATACCATGACCCCGTGCGGCTTCCAATATGGCATCGAAAGGCACGTTGTCAAAGGCACCCTCGATATCTAAGAAAACACCCAAGCAGGATTGCTTTTGAGCGAATGCCTTCTCTATATCGTAAACAACTTTGTGTAAAAGAGTCACAGTGGACTTTCCAGATTGGTAAGCATGTTGGTTCACATGAAGAGGCACATTGGCCAGATAAACATCACGGATGTGATGATCCAGAATGCGTTCTAAGCATTTCAGAAGAAAAGAGGTCAAACTGATAGGTCTGAAGCTCTTTGCTTCTTCATACGACACGCGACCCACTTTCGGAATAAACTTCACAGTAATATCCCGCCAGGATTTGGGAATATACCCTGTAGCAAAACTGCAAACAAGTAGTTGTTTCAAAACATGTTTGAAATGATCAAATCCCTTCTGAAGCAAAATAGGATAAATCCCATCTGCCCCAGGAGATTTAAAAGGAGCAAAGCTATTAAGTGCCCATTCAATCGATTCTAAAGTTATGATACTCCGAGCTGAAGCTAAAGAATCATAACTACAAGAAAAGACATCAGGTTCATCCGAAGATGTAATATCCACACATCCGGGGAAGTGTGTACTGAATAAACATTCTAAAACTTCCTCATCAGAGGAAGTGAAATCACCATTTGGCAAGCGAAGTTCGTTCACTTGAAAATCCTTAGATTTTGCAAGGATTTTGTTCAATCGACTGGCTTCACTCAGACTGGAAACATTTGTACAAAGGTTTTTCCAGCCGGATCGTTCAGCAGACCGAAGAGCTTTCTGGTAGGCCTTGCGAGCCGACCTGAAAGCCTCCGATCCAGCCGAACGTCGTCTGTTCCAACTCTTTCTACATTGTTTCCTGAGCTTCGCCAGATCGGAGTTCCACCAAGGGGTTCCTCTTGTGGTCTTCACAGACCGCAGAGGGCAGGCTTCTTCAAAAGCTTCCATGATGAAGGCCGTTGTAGTATCAACGGCATCATCTAAATCACTTGGAGTGTCAATTGATGGTGAATATCCATGAAATTTGGCTGCAACCAAATCGGTAAAGAGATCCCAGTTGGTTGACCGGGGATTCCTGAAACGCAAAGTTTGCGAAGTAAAATTCACATGTTCAAACAAAATGTAACGATGGTCAGATAAAGATTCTTCATCTGACACATGCCAATTGGTCAGCTCATGACTAATTCTGCTAGATCAAAGCGTTATGTCTAACACTTCCTCTCTACCAGATACCATGAAGGTTGGGCGGTTGCCTATGTTAAGTAATCCAAGATCTGTACTACTCAAGTATTCCATCAAACTGGAGCCTCTCAAATTGATGTCTGAGCTGCCCCAGATTATATGGTGAGCATTAGCATCACTACCAACAATTAGCGGAAGGCCTTTTGAAGTGCAGTATGCAATGACTTGCTTGAAAGCATCCATAGGGGATGGTTCATCATGCGGTAAATAAACAGAACAATAAACGTATTTCCTGTTGAGGTTTCCAACAGATACATCTATTATGATAGCACATACATCTCTGGTAGTTAGTTCAGAGATGAGTGTAGCAACGATTGCGTTGTTGACAAGCACACATGCTCGAGGCATGACACGTGAGTTTGCCATTTCATTTTTACTGAAAGTAGCAAACACCGGATTCACAAGGTTTCCTAAATAGAAATTCCCCTTAGGGACCGTTCATAAACCACGTAGACTTTTTGGGGGAGGGGGGGGGGGGTCTGGCCAAAGTCTACGCTCCATACAAATTTCAAAATTTTTGTATGGACAGAAGTCTACGAGGGGGGAGGAGGGGGGTCTGAGATGGCCAAATTTTGGTCTACGTGGTTTATGAACAGCCCCTTACGAAAGTAAGGTTCTTGGACTAACGCCACTTGGGCTGTACCATTTTGCATAAGTCTACAAAGATTGATCGTTGCTGTTCTTTTGTGCTGAAGATTGATCTGAGCTATCCTAACCGTAGCCACTACCCAAACTAGGCAAGATTAAACTCTTAACAATCACAGCACAAAAAAGAACAGCAACAATAAAGCCAGATCGGTATCGAATTGAGTGCGCCAAAGGCGAGGATGCACAGAATACACTGTGTAAAACGCATAATGCGAAACCATATAGGTGAAAATCTAAACTAATTAATAACATCTTCATAATCCCGCCCTTATTCAGCCTCAAGTATGAGATTGAAAAAGGGCAGCTGATTGTCTCGGAGAAACACAAGGTCCACCGCGCTATTGCTCCGGTTAGCACAGTAAGGGCAAATACTGTGGAGGGTGCCCTGGTACTCCACAGGCTCCGTTTGCGGTTAGGTTTTTATTAGACCCCCCTAGCCATTCATTCCTAGGCACGGTAAGCATAAAGCCGCATAACACCATGAATTAGGGGTCACCTGATTAGTGGATTCCTACCACTGGAACAGGCGGTCCGTAGTGCTATTCTTAGCCAGTTGAACTAACCGCTACCGACACTACACAGCTATCTAGGCTATTCGGGAAAAGAAGTTGATATTGGTGATCAACTTCATACGGGCCCGAAAAGCCGCCAGAGGTGTCGTTTTAGGTGAGGGTCCTGCTTCAATAATTGGAGACTGCTCGGGTTCTACATCGTCCTCATGATTTAATGGGTTTTGTTCTTCAATTTCCAAGACTTCTCCCGTTTGCTCGATGGAAACTAAAATATCCCTGTGGTGTTTCTCCATTTCGTTTTCGAGTTCACATGCCCTGTACCGCAATGCTTTGACTACCTTAGACGTTTTTTTGACCACTTCGGTTATTCGAGCATCCTTCTTCAAGCCACCATTGATAATCAGGTTATGTAAACCGTGTCCCAAGCATAAGTGGTTGTTGATTCCTGCTAATCTGCAGGCGAGCTTGACATTTGATCCTGCATCGGTTACCGCATATAACGATTTGGATTGCAATCCAAAAGATTGCCTCAAATCAATTATTTCGTTTTTTTATGTTCTCGCCAGTTTTCCGGTCCTCCATGGCCCGGGTGCGTAGGGTCAATTTACGAACGATCATGTCAGCTAAAACATAATATTATAAATCTATTCTAATAAACCATAGAAAACTATTACCGTCGATGTAATGGTAGGTGAAAGTTATATAAGATCGACGACGAAAACCGTCTGTCCATAAATCGAAACAGATGGCACCGAATCGATTAGATTTCGATATGTTGTCCTTAACATGTAGAACCATGGCATCGTACACATCGGTGAGAGCTTCCCTTGATACTGTCGTACGACATGGCAGGTTGTCCTTACTGCCAATAACACCGTATTTCTAAAGAAGTTATGTGGCAATATTATTAACATCAATAATATACGTGATGCACAGTAATATTATCTGGTAAAGGAGCAAGATGGTTCGTTCGATAAAAAAATAGCCCATCCTTGCGATTATATGCAACATTATAAATTCTCATTCCTGTACATTCGCATTTAGTATCATACAGGCGTATCTACAATGATCGATTTCCCTTCATCGATTTTCTCTTCGGATTATCCCGGGAAATACTGCCAATATTCTGATGATCTCTTGGTGTGTTTCGGTGAAGGAGAACTAGTACTAGCATCCAAAACAACAAAAACAACCGAACATGATTTGCGGCCAAGTTATTAACGAAAGATAAAATCGATGAAGAGGATTTCATATCAGCTGTACACAATTTCAGCTCGCTCAGAGAATCTATAATTTTAGTGTCCGCTGTTTTAAGTTTGTATTCGATTTACTATGAGGAAAATTCATTTTTAAAGAAAGATCACCAGAGGTCACCCGTTCCCCTAAAATTAAGTCGATGAATGGTTTCTCTAGGAAACCAGACCTCTGAAGACCGCAAATCGACTTATTATGAGGGGTTGAAGGGTTGTAGTTCACTGCGAAACGCCTAAATTTTTACATTGATTAGAAACCCCTCTTGCTCCTTCGGATCCTACGAATTAAAAAAAAAGTTTAACTTACCCGCATGAAATCAACCATCCCTTGGTCACTAACTGCATTGAAGGGCTGCAAGTCCCGACTGAACCACAAAACAAGGTCCCTTGCAAGGATAAATTTTTGGGATTTCTTATCACTCGTTTCCTTCGGCCTTGGGCTTGCCGAAAAATAGTGGTCGATCGATACGGTTTTTCTCGCCCGCTTGCATTCCATTATGCCGTGCTCTTCCCTGATGTGTCTTGTCAGATTGCCAGTGCTGACCGCCACAGAATATGATTTTACAGAAAATCTACAAAAACATAAACATTGTGACATTTTTTATTTGTAGTAAAGTGTAGTTCGGAAATATTTGAGAAATGAGGTGCATTTTACATAAAATTCACATATTTCAATTTAATCCTTATTCGTACATTATTGGAAAGATTTCTCTACGATAACAAACAAAAACTATAGTAAAATTGATCAGCATTGATTGTAGTTCAAATGTTTTTTTTTTACAACTGGTGTACCTATTTCGTAAATAAAAAGTAGAATCACAATCGCACACATTGATCGTTAATTAAGTTTCAACATTCAAAGGCATTACTTCAAAACTTCTAGCGAAAAAAAATCTTTCATCAATTAATACATGATATGTTCAACAAAATTTCAACCTAAAACCTTATTTGGAAACAATTAAGAAAAATTAATAACCAAACATAAGAATCAATGAAAGAAAAATACAAAAAAGAAAGTACTACAAAAAGCTGTTTAAGAATCCTTAATAGCTTAAAAATTCGTGATGCATCTATCTCTCGAGACATTCTTTATGATAATGCTTGGATGAATTCCAGAAAAAATCTTGGCAATAACTCCAAAAACAATACTTAAAGACAAGTGAATATGTTAAAAAAACACACACACAAGAGAGAACCATGATAGAAACACCTGGGACGGTCCCGAGAAAATTCTTGAACAAACGCCTGCAGGAATTCACAGGAAATTTCAAAAAAAAAAAAAATTTTTGAAGATATATCTAAAGGATTCCCACCTAAAATCCCCGAAGAATTCCTGGAGAAATCTCCGGAGGAAATCTTGAAGATATCCCCGGACGAATTCCTAAGAATATCCCAGTAAAAATTCCAGGAGAAATTTCCGGGATAATCCTCGAAGAAATTCCCAGCGGAATCCTCGGAAAAAATCTAAGAAAATCCTAGTACAAATACCTGGAGAAATCTGCGGAGAAATTTTCGGAATAATCCACGAAAGAATTCCCGGAGCAATTATCGGAATTCCCGGAGGTATTTCGGGAAGAATTCCAGGAGGAATCCTCGAAGGAATTCATGTAAAAATCCCCGGAGGAATTTCAGGAAGAACCTCCTGAATAATTACTGGAAGAATCTCCATAGAGGAGTTCCGGGAAGAATATCCGAAAGAATTCTCGGGGGAATCCCCGGAAAAAAATCCTAAGGAAATCTCAGAAGAAATTCCTGGAGAAATCCCCGGAGATATTCCCGGAATAATCCACGAAGGAATTTCCGGAGAAATGTGCGGAGGAATTCCGGGAGGAACGCCTGTAAAAATCACAGAAGGAATTTTCGGAAGAACCTCTGGAACAATTTCTGGAAGAATCTCTGGAGGAATTTCCGGAAGAATTTACGGAGGAATTGCCGGAAGAATATCCGCAAAAAATCCCGAAGGAATCCCCGGCCCGGAGGAATCCCTGCACCGGAGGAATCCCCGGAAGAATTTCCGGAAAAATCCCCAAAGGAAATCCTGGAAGAACTTCCGAAATAATTCCAGAAAGAATCTCCGTAGGAATACCTGTAAGAATCTGCGGATGAATTCCCGGAAGAATATCCGGAGGTAATCCTGGGCGAATTCCCGGAGCAATCCAAGAGGAATTCTCGGAGGAATCTCCGGAGGAATTCCCGGAAGAATCCCCGGAAAAATTCCCGGAGGAATCCCCGGAGGAATTTCCGAAGAAATATCCAGAGGAGTTCCCGAAGGAATCTCCGGAGGAATTTCCGAAGACATCCCTAGAGGAATACCCGGACGAATCCCCCTAGTAATTTTCGGAAGAATCCCCGGAGAAATTCCAGGAGAAATTTCCGGAGGAATTCCTGGAAAAACCTTCAAAATAATTTCTGGAAGAATTTCCGGAGGAATTCCCGAAGGGATCTTCGGAAGCATTCCTGAAGGAATTCCTGGAAGAATTTCTGGAGGAATCTCCGAAGGAATTCCTGGAAGAACTTCCATAATAATTCCAGTAAGAATCTCCGGAGAAATTCCTGTAAGAATCTGCGGATGAATTCCCGAAAGAATATCGGGAGGATTTAACTCTGCGGGGGTTTTAACCTAAAAAACTCCCCCTTGGTTACGCCACTGCCCGTAGGAATTCCAGGAAGAACCCTGGAAGAATTCCCGGAGAAATCCCCAGAGGAATTCTCGGAAGAACCCCGGAGGAATCCTCGGAGGAATTTCCGGAGGTATTCCCGGAGGAATTCCTAGAAGATCTTCCGAAATAAATCCAAGAAAAATCTCGGGAGGAATTCCCGAAACAATCTGCGGATTCAGCTATGCGGGGGTTTTCACCGAAAAACTTCCCCTTATGCCACTTCCCCATGGAATTCCCAGAAGAATGAATCTCTGGCCTAATACCTGGAAAAATCTCAAGAGGAGTTCCCGTAAGGGGCCGTTCATAAACCACGTAGACTTTTTGGGGGGAGGGGGGGGTCTGGCCAAAGTCTACGCTCCATACAAATTTTAAAATTTTTGTATGAACGAAAGTCTACGAGGGGGGAGAGGGGGTCTGAGATAATAAATTTTTGGTCTACGTGGTTTATGAACAGCCCCTAAGAATCCCCGAAAGAAATCCCGGAAGAATCCGGGAGCAAACATCGGAGGAATCACCGGAGGAACTCTCGGACGAATCTCCGGAAGAATCACCGGAGGAATTTCTGGAAGAATCCCTGGAAGAACTTCCGAAATAATTTCCGGAAGAATCTCCGGAGGAATTCCCGAATGAATATTCGGAGGGTTTGGCTCTGCGGGAGTTTTAACCTTAAAACTCCCCTTAGGAATCCTGGGAAGAATTCGCGCAGGAATTCCCGGAGGGATCCCTGGAGGAATCCCTGGGGGAATTCTCGGAGGAATCCCTGGAAAATCTCCGAAGGAATTCCTGGAAGAACTTCCGAAATAATTCCAGGAAGAATCTCCGGTGGAATTCCCTTAAGAATCTACGGAGGAATTCCCGGAAGAACATCTGGAGGATTTGGTTGTGCCGGGCTTTTAACCGTAAAACGGTCCGTTGGTTACGCCACTGCCAGGAGGAATTCCCGGAAGAACCGCCGGAATAATTCCTGGAAAAACCCCCGAAGGAATTCCCGGAGGAATTCCTAGAAGAGTTCCCGGAGGAATTCCTGGAACAATATCCGAAAGAATTCCCGGAGGGAGCCCCGGAAGAATTCTCGGAGGAATCCTCGGAAGCATTCCCGGAGGAATCCCTGGACGAATTCCCCGAGGAATCCTTGGAGAAAATTCCGGAGGAATTCCCGGAAGAACCTCCGGAATAATTCCTGGAAGAACCCCCGAAGGAATTCCTGGAAGAGTTCCCGGAGGAATTCCTAAAGAATTCCCAGAGGAATTCCTGGAAAATTTGTCTGAGGAAACCCCGGAGGAATTCCTGGCAGAATTTCCAGAGGAATTCCTGGAAGAATTCCCGGAGGGATCCCCGGAAGAATTCCCGGAGGAATCCCCGGAAGAATTCCCTGAGGAATGCCCGGAAAAAAAAACCCGGAGGAATTACCAGAGGAATCTCCGGAGAAATTCCCGGAGGAATTCCTGGCAGAACCTCCAAAAAAATTCCTGTAAGAATCTCCGGAGGAATACCCGTAAGAATCTACGGAGGAATTCCCGGAAGAATATCCAGAGGATTTGGCTATGCCTGGGTTTTAACCTTAAAACGCCCCCTTGGTTACGCCACTGCCCGATGGAATTCCCGGAATAATTCCTGAAAGAATCCCCGCGGGAATTCCTGGAAGAGTTCCCGGAGGAATTCCTAGGAGAACTCCCGGAGGAATTCCTGGAAAAATTTCCCTGAGGAATCCCCGGAAGAATTCCTGTAGAATTCCCGGAGGAATTTTTGGAAGAATTCCCGATAGAATTCCCGGAGGGATCCCCGAAAAAAAAAACCCGGAGGAATTTTAGGAGACATTTTCGGAGGAATTTCCAGAGGAATCCCCGGAGAAATTCCTGGAGGAATCCCCGGAAAAATTCCCGGAGGAATTTCCGAAGAAATCCCCAGAGGAATTCCCTGAGGAATTTCCGAAGACATTCCCAGAGGAATTCCTGGAGGATTTTCGGAGTACTTTTCGGAAGAATCCCCGGAGGAAATCCTGAAAGAACCTGGAGGAATTCCTGGAAGAATCTCCGGAGGAATTCCCGTAAGAATCTACGGAGGAAATCCCGGAAGAATATCTGGAGGATTTGGCTCAGCCGGGCTATTAACCGTAAAACGGTCCCTTGGTTACGCCAGTGCCCGAAGGAATTCCCGTAAGAACCGCCGGAATAATTTCTGGAAAAACCCCCAAAGGGATTCCTAGAAGAGTTCCCGGAAGAATTCCTGGAAGAAATCCCGGAGGAATCTTTGGAAGCATTCCCGTAGGAATCCCTGCAGGAATTTCCCGAGGAATCCTCGGAGGAAATCCCCGGAGGAATCCCCGGAGGAATTCCTGTAAGAATCTCCGGAAGAATTCCCGTAAGAATCTACGGAGGAATTTCCGTAAGTATATCCAGAGGATTTTGGCTCTGCGGGGGTTTTAATCTTGAAACTCCCTCTTGGTTACGCCATTGCCCGAAGGAATTCCCGAAAGAACTTCCGGAATAATTCCTGGAAGATTCCTCGGAGGAATTCCTGGAAGATTCCCCGGAGGAATTCATGCAGGGATTTCCGGAGGAATCCCCAGAGAAATTCCCGGAGGAATCCCCAGAGGAATTTCCGAAAATTTCCCCAGAGGAATTCCCGGTCGAATCCCCGGAGTAATTTTCGGAAGAATCCCCGAAGGAACTCCTGGAAGAATCTCTGGAGGAATTCATGGAAGATTCCCTGAAGAAATTCCTGGAAGATCTTCCGGAGGAATCCCCGTTGGAATTTCTGGAAGAACTTCCGAAATAATTGCGGGAAGAATCTCCGAAGGAATACCTGTTAGAATGCCCGGAGGATTATACGGAAGAATTTCCAGAGGTATCCCCGGGGAACTCCCGAAGGAATCCCCAGAGAAATACCTGGAAGAATCCCAGGAGGAATTACCGGAGGAATTACCGGAGGAATTACCGGAGGAATTCCCTAAAGAATCTCCGAGGAAATTCCTGAAGAAGTCCGCGGAGGTATTCCGGAGAATCCCTAGAAGAAATTTCTGGTAAAATCCTGGTGTATTGTTGGATGGTTTCGTGGAGGAATCCCCGAATAAATTCCTGGAAGAGCCTTCGTCAAAATTCCTGGAAGAATTTCCAGAGGAATCCCTGGAAGATTCTCCGGAGGACTCCCCGAAGGAATTCCTAGATGAACCTCCGAAAGAATTCCCGGGAGAATCTCCGGAGGATTATTCGGAAGAATTCCCAGAGGCATCCCCGGGACACTCTCGGAGGAATCCCCTGAGGAATACCTGGAAGAATCCCAGGAGGAATTACCGGAGGGATTCCCGGAGAAATTCTCTAAAGAATGTCCGAAGGAATTCCTGAAGGAATCTGGGGAGGTATTCCCGGGAGAACCTTTAGAAGAATTTCCGGAGGAATCCCCGGAGATATTTCCTGGAGGGTTTCGTGGAGAAATCCCCGGACGAATTTCCAGGACGGAGGAACTCCAGGAGAATTGTCGAATGCATTCCCGGAGGAATCTCCGGGAAAACGCCCGAAGGAATTTCCGGAGAAATCCCCGGAGGTATTTTCGTAAGATTCCCCAGAGGAATTTCAGTAGTAATTATTGCTGTCAGAATTTCACGGGAAATATCGGAATAGAGCTACTAAATCATGAAAGAATATCAGGAAAATTCTGGGGAGGAAATGCAGTAGGGATTTCTGGAAATTTTATGGCACTTTCTCTAAACAATATTACCGAATTTGAACAAAAAAACGCACTTACCTGCCAAAGGCGTGTTCCTGGTTTGGTGGTGTTTCCATATCAAAATCTTCTCCTTCACTATCACTGTTTCCGGCACCCCCGATTTTCTTTTTGGCTTCATCGATACACAATGCACAAAACACTTTCTCTTGGACAATATTATCCGTGCAGTTGAAAATCGGAATTTTTGACACGCGAAAATCGAGTTTTCTCCTAAACCGTGTGTCGGACGTACGTCGGGCATAGTGCGCTGGATAGAGGGCCAGATCCGCTATCCAGCGCACTACGTCCGACGTTAGGTTTCACGCATAGATTTAGAGAAAAATCGATTGTCGGGTGTGGGGAAACTTCGGGTTTCAACCGCGACGACAATATGCTTCGAGCGGCCGTCTTTCTTCAAAATTAGTTTGCCGAAATAGTCCCAGGCATCACTCTTTTTCACTCCTCCGTGGGACGTATCCACAAGCAAATTTTTAATATCAATTTTATTTAAATTCATTTCCATTTTGTTCGCTTCCTTTCCACCGTTTTCACAATATTTATATTCACACAACTTCGAAACGCGTCAAACTTCCAAATTTAAATCCAGCAGCTACGCGAGCTCGGAACGGCTACCAACATTTGAACGCACGAAAATGGCCAAAGTGCTAACAGAGTCACCACGCACAAGGCACAGAAATTGAGTGCTATCTTCCTTCAAAGCACCAACCAACAACATCCGCTTTCTTCGCAAGTCACTAGAATATCTCCTTTCTTCTTTACTCCATTGGGAAGGAAAAATATACGTCTCACACGTCACATCAACAATGCCTCTGCCACTCGGGGTATGGCGTGGTTGGCGTTGTACGGCGGATCATGGTGTTTTCATGACATAAGGTTGTCTCGCTTGTCTAGTTATGGAAGACCAAAAATGAACAGCACAATGGGATTTTTCTGGTTAAATTATTTATCGGCGTGAAAATTAGCGATCAGCGGCGTGATGTTGGTCGGCGTACGGCGCGCCGCCGGTGTCACCATCGGCGTCGGCGCGAAGCAAAAAGTGTCGGCGGTGGCGGCGTGGCGCGGCGGCGCACAGGTCTATTTGACACATTGGTGCCAATATTGTCCACCCCACATTTGCATGATCTCAACAGCCAGGACCAAGGTGTTTACTTACTTTGGCCTGGACCGTTTTCAAAAACGTTCTCGGGTCCGTTGGAAGCTTGGAAAGACGTTCGATAAACGAGTGTTCAGAATCGATAGAAGTTCCTTCAACGCAGATTGCCGAATATTGAATTCGACCGCTTAAGATTGCAGACACAAGTTTACAGCATTTTTGAACTCGGTAAGCTGATGATCATTTTTGGTGTAGAATCATGCCCTGAGTTCGAAAACGCGAAGGAAAAAAAATACAGTAGAGCGGAAATTTTTTCGACTTTCCATGCAAGGTTGATGATTTGAAATCGATTTTTGTTCTATTTTTAAGCAACGTCGCTCACTTCACACATCTCATTCTCCGTAATCAATGCTCCGATTGAGCTGAATTTTTTACTGTAACTCGCCTACATAAGATATAACGTTGAGAAAGAATTTTTAGATTATTTTTTTCTTATTGAAAAAAATACATTTCTTCATATATTTTTGGAAATTTGGTCAAAATTTAAGGAGGTCGTCCCTAAAACTCGCCAATATCTTGAATTTATGCAATCTGACGCAAAACCTGCATTCAGATGATCGAATGGTATTGTATTCAGCTTTTAATTTATGAAAAAAGATTTAAAATTGGTTGGACAAAACGCAAGATATTTGAATTTTGGTAAATTTCATATTTTTAAAAGTTGTAAAACTCAATATTGAGCTAAAACTCAAAAACTGCTCTACTTAAAATTTTTTGAAGCACGGTTTCGAAATCAGTGCTAAATTATGCTTCAAAAATTTTGGTCGTTGACAGGAGTTCACGACTTTCGTTTTATATTGTAAACTAGTGAGATCGGTCAAAAGTTGGAGGTTAGCGAAAACGTCATCGTCCACTTCGAATTCTGAATACTCCTCCTCGTCAACATGGTGTCCGACCCACGTTATATGGGATTTCCTTATAACATGGAACAATTAGGGGCACGGTAAAGGCTGGGTATGCTGCGCAATTCAGATCGCATTGTGATCCACTAGCCACTGCCCTGCAACTCCTATCCCTACCTCCTCGCGGTACCGGCTGGAAACTATGAGCAACTTAGGGAAGATCGGGTAACCAACCCCGGTGGGAACTTTGGTCGTAGACTGACAGGGAAGGGGGGGTTTGCTTTGGCAAACCTGAGCGTCTGTTCTCCAGGAGGAGCGGCTCACAACAGCGTCTGATCCCCATGCTAGGGGCGGCTGATCTACGTCCGAGTACCAGGGAAGGACTCTAATCTCAATTGTGCACTATGGTCCTTCGGAAAGTAGGGGGTTGGTGTCAGCGTCAGGCCCTACGAGCCAGCCGTAAAAAAACATTGTAACGGAAAATCAGCAACAGAATAATACGAACCGAGACCAACGGCAACGACCCCAGCGAACAAAAAGGATTTGCGATTGGAAACTCGGTACGTGGAACTTCCGATCTCTCAACTTCATTGAGAGCACCCGCGTACTCGCCGATCTACTGAAGGACCGCGGGTTCGGCATCGTAGCGCTGCAGGAGGTGTGTTGAACAGGATCCATGGTGCGAACGTTTACAGGTAATCATACCATCTACCAGAGCTGTGGCAACACACACAGCTGGGAACAGTTTTCATCGTGATGGGTGATATGCAGAGGCGCGTGATCGGTTGGTGGCCGATCGACGAAAGAATGTGCAGGTTGAGGATCAAGGGCCGATTCTTCAACTTCAGCAAAATGAACGTGCACAGCCTACACTCCGGAAGCACTGAGATGATAAGGACGCACTTTATGCGCAGCTCGAACGCGAGTACGATCGCTGCCCAAGCCGCGACGTCAAGATCATCATAGGGGATCTAAACGCTCAGGTAGGCCAGGAGGAGGAATTCAGACCGACGATTGGAAAGTTCAGCGTTCACCAGCTGACGAACGAAAATGGCCTACGCCTCATCGATTTCGCCGCCTCCAAGAACATGGCCATTCGTAGCACCTTCTTCCAGCACAGCCTCCCGTATCGTTACACCTGGAAATCATCACAGCAGACGGAATCTCAAATCGACCACGTTCTGATTGACGGACGGCACTTCTCCGACATTATCGACGTCAGGACATATCGTGGCGCCAACATCGACTCTGACCACTATCCGGTGATGGTCAAACTGCGCCCAAAACTCTCCGTCATCAACAATGTACGGTACCGGCGACCACCACGGTACAACCTAGAGTGACTGAAACAACCGGATGTTGCCTCAGCATACGCGCAGAATCTCGAGGCCGCGTTGCCAGACGAGGGCGAGCTCGATGAGGCCCCTCTAGAGGACTCTAGAGGAGACGAATGGTTTGACGAAGAGTGCAGAACGGTTTTGGAGGAGAAGAACGCAGCGAGGGCGGTAATGCTGCAGCAAGGGACTCGACAGAACGTGGAACGTTATAAACAGAAGCGGAAACAGCAGACCCGCCTCTTTTGGAAGAAAAAGCGCCGCCTGGAAGAAGCGGAGTGTGAAGAAATGGAACATCTGTGCCGTTCCCAAGAAACACGGAAGTTCTATCAGAAGCTCAACGCATCCCGCAACGGCTTCGTGCCGCGAGCCGAAATATGCAGGGATAATGACGGAGGCCTCTTGACGGACGGACGTGAGGTGATCGAAAGGTGGAAGCAGCATTTCGATCAGCACCTGAGCGGCGTGCAGAACATAGGCACGGGAGCCCACGGCAACGGAGGAATCGACGGCGCCAGTGCAGCGGAGGACGGAAATGAACCAACTCCCACGCTGAGGGAAGTTAAGGATGCCATACACCAGCTCAAAACCAACAAAGCAGCTGGTAAGGATGGTATCGCAGCTGAACTCATCAAGATGGGCCCAGAAAACTTGGCCACCTCTGCATCGGCTGATAGTCAGGATGTGGGAAACCGAACAGCTACCGGAGGAGTAGAAGGAAGGGGTAATCTGCCCCATTCACAAGAAAGGCGACCATTTGGAATGTGAGAATTTCAGGGCGATCACTATTTTGAATGCTGCCTACAAAGTGCTATCCCAGATCATCTTCCTAAAATGAATGAGCTCGTGGGAAGTTATCAAGCCGGCTTCATCGACGGCCGGTCGACAACGAACCAGATCTTCGCTGTACGGCAAACCCTCCAGAAATGCCGTAAATACCAGATCCCAACGCATCACCTGTTCATCGACTTCAAGGCGGCATATTACAGTATCGACCACGCAGAGCTATGGAGAATCATGGACGAAAACGGCTTTCCTAGGAAGCTGACTAGACTGATTAAAGCAACGATGGACGGTGTGCAAAACTGCGTAAGGGTTTCGGGTGAACTATCCAGTTCATTCGAATCTCGCCGGGGACTGAGACAAGGTGACGGACTCTCATGCCTACTCTTCAACATCGCTCTGGAAGGTGTGATGCGAGGAGCCGGGCTCAACAGCCGGGGAACGATTTTCACAAAATCCGGTCAATTTGTGTGCTTTGCGGACGTATTGCCAGAACATTTGGAATGGTGGCAGAGCTGTACAGTGTGCATCCGCCTGAAACGCGAAGCAGCAAAGGTCGGACTGGTGGTGAATGCCTCAAAAACAAAGTACATGCTGGTAGGCGGAACCGAAAACGACCGGATCCGTCTGGGTAGTAATGTTACGATAGACGGGGATACTTTCGACGTGGTGAAGGAATTCGTCTACCTCGGATCCTTACTGACGGCTGACAACAACGCGATCCGTGAAATTCGGAGGCGGAAGTCGGGCCTACTATGGGCTCCAGAAAAAACTGCGGTCGAAAAAGATTCACCCACGCGCCAAATGCACCATGTACAAAACGCTAATAAGACCGACCCAGTCAACCAGTGATCGTATACGATGTTGTATAAGATGATAAAGTGGAGGCCATATGCGTGCATGCCTCCATTTAGGCGCATGTAAAATGTACGCATATCACCTCCACTTTAACATCGTACACAACATCGTATACGATCACTGGTTGACTGGTAGTGGTCCTCTACGGGCACGAGACATATGGACCATGCTCGAGGAGGACCTGCAAGCACTCGGAGTTTTCGCGCGACACGTACTAAGGACGATCTTCGGCAGTGTGCAGGAGAACTGTGTGTGGCGGAGAAGGATGAACCACGAGCTCACTGCACTTAACGGCGAACCCAGCATCCAGAAGGTGGCCAAAGCCGGAAGGATACGGTGGGCAGGGCATGTTGCAAGAATGCTGGACAACAACCCTGCAATGCTGGTGTTTGCAACTGATCCGGTTGGCACAAGAAGGCGTGGAGCGCAGAGAGCACGATGGGCGGACCAGGTGGAGCGTGACTTGGCGAGCATTGGGCGCGATCGAGGATGGAGAGCGGCAGCCACAAACCGAGTATTGTGGCGTACTATTGTTGATTATGTCTTGTCTTAAATGTGATGTTGAACAAATAAATGTATGTATGTAATGTATGTATCGAACAATTAGGCGTAGAACGGCAGTATAAGTTTCCAAAATGGTTTGTTTTATATTATGGTTTATGAAGAGTTTGAAGACAACTTCGAGAGTGGCATAACACCTTTGTTCGCTGGTTTGGTACATGACTGTCATAAAACAGAGAGTTTTGGTTATTACCACAATAAATCCTTAATACAAATTTAATAAAACTTAGCGACAATAGATATGTTACTTGGGAAGGCATATTGCAACTGCGACCAGGGCCTTTTAATGATTGTGAAACCAGTTATGTCCCATAGCTTGCAAACGAAACGAAGTTCGCTGTGTATGAGACGATGAATCTCCCAATACCCCTCTACGATCACGAGGCGTGAATGTTAAAGAAAGCATAACCAAAACTATTCGGAGGCTTAGAGCCCGAAGTGTTGCGGACAATTCTCGATTTGAAACGGGCTGTAGTGTCTATCCACCAAAACGTCCATTTAAGTAATGAGTCGGGACTGCCTAAATAGAATTTCTACCTAAATGGATTCATCACCTAAATAGATTCAGTTTATTACCTAAATGAAGTACAAGGTTGCAAAAAAGTTTAAGAAGGGAGAGTTACTAGGAGATTTAAAGGAGGTCATGCGGAGTTTCAGATGGTTTTCAAGGAGTTTCAGGAGGGGGTGGGTTTCAGGAGGGGGGGGCTTCAGGAGCGTTTCGGGTGTTTTGGAGGGCCTTAGATCAGAATTGTCATTCAAATGACTAGCTGAGAAAACAATATGGATTATGTAAACACGAAAAACCCTGCAAAATTCCGCCAGACTGAAAAATTATTGAATATCGGGTCAAAGTCGGGCCAATTTTTATCGTATGTTGGGTCATTGTTGGACCAACATCGAACAACTGTTGGGTCTATGTTGGGTTTCGTGGCCAAAATAAAAACAGGTGAATGATAGGTTGATGTCGGGTATGACGTCATCAATGCTGGAGCTGATATCAATTGAATGATGGAAAGATGGTTGCTTATCTCAATATCAGCTGGAAATGACGCTGGTTACTGACACTGGGGGGGGGGGGGGGGGGGGGGGGGGTGTTTAGGGGCATATCTCAACATTGCACCTCCCCCCATGCCCCCTTAACACCACTCACTACTTCTTTCCCGTTAACCAACCTTATACCTAATCTTAAGTACTCCAACTGGTCTGAACACGATCAAATTCCATTTAGGTAACGTTACCTAAATGGAGGGACCTAAATAGATTTTACCTAAATGGATCCTACCTAAATGGAGGTTTGAGTGTACTTGAATCGCCAGCTGTATTATGTGTACAAAGGAGTGAATATTGCGAAATATGTACAATACGGTAGACTTCAGTGGTCTTGGTACGTAGTCGAAATGCCTGTCGGATAAAATAATAGGACGTTATCAGTGAAGTACTAGATTGGAAGCAGTGAGATGGATTTTTGTATGGTCAGATGATCATTTCTCCATTTCTGCAATGAAATGGTGTGAACAGCGTGGGTATTATGATGTCTAATTTGATGCTGATTGAGCAAAATTTTGGGTAAACTGTGTTGTTGAAGTTGCAAGGAATAAATAATACAACAACACAGTTACCTGAATTTGCTCAAACAGCTTCGAATTCGGCTAGAAATCATAATACCCACGCTGTCTGCACCATTTTATTGCAGCAATAGAGAATTGATCATCTCACCATACAAAAATCCAGCTCACTATTTTCAATCTAGTACTTCCCTGATTACCTAATATTGCGAAAATAATATAGGCCGTAGGAACCCCAACCTTTGGGTACAGAATATCTCCCACGACCGATGCAGACGGTGATCTACATTCCGCTCGGTGCTGGAATAGACAAGGATATAGGGTAAGTGTTCCAATTATGGCTATAGTACCAATTATTCGCCATGGTTGATTTTCACCCTTTAACGATGTAAATCAACAAGGAAAATTTTGTGAACAACAAACAGATCACGTTCACTAAAGGTGGTTGCACTCATTTAAATTCTACATTTTGCTCAAGATAGAAAGAAAAAAAAATCCTTAAAATTTCAGCTTCCTTGCACCATTTTTCGCCATAGTGTACCAGTTATGGCTAATCCCATAAGAAATGCATGCAAATAGTGCGAAAAGGAACCGATGGGTAAAATATGTAGCCATAACTGGTACTGGTACACGCTGTAATAAATACTACAAGTAGTTTTGGCTCCGTTTCTATTTTTTTTTCCTGTAAAGTATGAAAACTAAGCTATCTTTTAACATATTGATGACAATCGTTGGTCTCTCGTTATTTTTCTACAAATAGTTTTCCTTAGGTAGTGCCATAATTGTGGTACAGGCACCCTACTGTATGCCGTATAAAATCAATGAAGTTTCCATAGAGCTTGCTGACGTTTATTCACCTTTCTCTTTCAAACATGCAGGCGGAATAGGATTTGTTGTCATCAGGAAAGGTTTCCCGATGAAAACAAATCCTATCCCGCCTGCAAGCTTGAAAGAGAGAGGCGAATAAACG
This sequence comes from Aedes albopictus, assembly GCF_035046485.1. NCBI lineage: Eukaryota > Metazoa > Arthropoda > Insecta > Diptera > Culicidae > Aedes > Aedes albopictus. Next base: position 274,568,105 of record NC_085138.1, read on the forward strand.
TCAGCAAGCTCTATTGCGAAAAGATCATGTACTGACCTGACCAGGAATCGAACCAAAGGCACTATCAGTATGTAAATTTGTACCTATTATAGTGTATAACCGAGCGATTTTCGTTTTGGACATAAAGATGGGCTCTTAATTATATAACAATATAAAACAAGTTTAAATAAAACATAATTGATTGCTCCATATCTATCTGAAACTCCCATTGACGCTGTTTATGCTGCGTACCATGTCTGCTCGAAAGACATGAAAGATATCTCAACGAAATATTTCACAATGTTAACCGTTTTGAAAGACAAACTTCCATCAACGGCAGTGGGCTCAACGAGCTCCTCAAACTTCCCGGCAGTTATTCAAAGTTTGTAATAAAGTATTCCGCCTAGCTACCTACAATAACATCAAAGCAGTATATTGACTAAGCCGTCGTCTTGCTCAATCACCCCAGCACGCCCATCCCGAGCGGGAAAAGGGAATTTCGAGCATCGAGAACGTGGTGTTACCATAGTGAGTTTCCGTGGAAACAATCGACAGCCCTCTCGAAAGTGTCTCCCCGCTGCGCTGGGAAGTGTGGATGTCTTTGGAAGGAAATTTGCAGCTTGCGAAAGGTGCTGGCTGGGTACCAAACCGCGCGCCGCCGCCGTTGCTAAGATCGATCGCTAGCTGCCGCCACCAACCCAGCAGAACACAATTTCATTGATTGACTGCGATAAATCAATATTCATGGTACCGAACCCGCCGGGTGGCGTTCCCAGCGGATATGGGAATCGTTATGTGGTGGGAAATGGAATCCAATCAAAATTGTTGCAATTACTCCGACGTGTTGTGGTACAAGTACCTACAATTGTAGGAAGGGCACCTTCTTGGTTGAGTACGGCGACGAGTGTCTATGAAGAAACGATCCAGAAGTGCTCAATTGTCTTGTGCACGTTATTGAGAAACAAAGATTCGTCGAAGTGTGTGGCTGTCTTCCAAGTGGAATGAAGCGACGTGTGGAAAAATTTCAATGAGAAGAGGCGTGTAGGTTGGCAATAGAAAGAACGTTATGAAGTTTTATAACCAATGTATCATAAATTGAAAAAATGCAGTTGAAGTTCAGTCGCCAGTAAATGCAATAAATGTCCGAGGGGTTGAAATGGGGACGATGAACTGTGTTCGTGATGACATACATTGAGGTATTTTTATATTGTTCTAACCAAAACTTAATTGCTTTTACTACACCTTGAATTGCAATGATCAGACAAGCCATTTTTTTCAATAGCTATATATTCTAATCACCATAAATACACATTTATAAAAGTATGGGCTTATGAGTAAAGGACTTGTATCTACATATTTTTACAACTGTTTGAAAACCTATCGACCAAGCAAGTTTCTTAATTCTCATACAAAAATAAGTAAAATTTTCATCATGATATTTAGTATTCACTACAGGAGCACATTTTATTCCTACACGGTATATGATGCACGTGCCTTTCAGGATCGTCTTCCTACACGTTCCGAAGAATTGTCATTTTCGGAACAAATCTCACGAGAAATGCCGAAACTTGACCTTCAGAATGTACTGCTCGAAACAACATTTCCCGTGGAGAGAACAGTTCTCAGGCAAAACAACCAAACACCGCACTTCCTAAAGGAAAACAAAGTCCAACACAAAAACAACACAAAACACCACTCGACAGCTGCAAAACCCATCGCAATCAAATCGTTCCAAGCAGTTAACATTTTTATCCGCATTGACATCGTGACGCCCTTCTAAAATTACCGAAAACACGTTCAAAGTGTTTCGTTCCCGAGCTGGGCCGTCACTCGCAGTAACGGCTCATCAACTGGGAAAATCTTCACACCATCGCATCGCCCCGTGGCTGGAAGTGCCATTGCTAGCAGCACACGGCGTGTGTATGGGAAAAGTTTATAACAAAAAAATAGGCATCGTCAAATTTTTCGCTATTCAAAAATAGAGGCTTTCAGCTTTCATTTGCAGGGTCCCTCAAAAAAATCCACCGAGGGATCCCGAACAACTTTTTCAGAATACTGTTTTTCCCCATACAAAATGCACGGTTTCAAATTAATCCCTATTTCTACTTAACAAACATACCCAATTTTTGTATGAAAAAGTTCTCCCGATGGAATATTTCGATGTTGGGCTTGAATGAAAGCTGGTAGCGTCAACTTTCACGTAGCGTAAAAATTAGCGATGCCCATTTTTTTGTAATAAATTTGTTCTACCAGACACACCGTGAGCAGCGTCCATGTTTACCCGGTGTCATCAGATTACCATCCGCTCTGCTCTGGGTTGTGATGCATTCCCGAAACCCCGGCACTAAAATATATGGGAGGAAAAGATGCACCACTTTTTCGTGAGCGTCTCATCAATGAAGCAGCAGAGTCACACTGCTGCACTGACTGACTGGCAGCAGGCGGACGGCTCCGGTTCCTATCTTAGACCGTGAGTTACAGTCAGTGGTGCCTCTCCGGCGGCGACACGTGTTGGAAATAACAGTAACAAATTTAGTATCACGCTGAGCCACGCAGTTAAGCTAGAGCAGGGACAGATAAAATGGATAAGATGCTGGGGCCACAGATAACAACAGTTAACATTAATGAACATGATTTGGAGGAAAAATTTTCAACAAACTTTACCTAAAGTTGTAACATTTAAAAAAATATATTTTTTGCCTTTCTCGTACACCAAGGTGTACCGAAAGGCTATATGTTCACTCCAAAAACAAAGCCTCCGGAGGGGTCAAGTCTTATATACCAATCGACTCAGCTCGACGAATTGAGGTGATGTCTGTGTGTGTGTATGTGTGTGTGTGTGTGTATGTGTGTGTACAAAAAAACGCACATCACTTTTTGGCAGTAAACTTCAACCGATTTTATTGACCGACGGTTCATTCGACGCGGAATCTGGTCCCATTGTTTCCTATTGAAAATGGTTCAGATCGGTCCAGCCGTTCCGGAGTTATGGCCATTTAGGTGTTCCGGACCGGTACCCCAGGAAGGGGCCAGATATGAAAACGCTGCAAACCCATCCATGCGGCACATCAAACTACGGCATTTTCGATAACTTGATGAATGGTAAGCAGAAAAACAGTCTCAGACCATATCTGAACCGGTAGTGTTTCGGAACCGGTTCCGGGTGTCCCGCCGGAAGTGACCAAACATAAAAGTGAACTAAACCCATGCATGCGACATATCAAACCGCGGCTTTTTCGATAACGTGGTGAACAGCAAGCAGGAAAACATTCTCAGACCATATCGGAACCGGTAGTGTTCCGGAACCGGTTGCAAATGTCTCACCGGAAGTGGCCAAGTATTAAAGTTAACCAAACCCATGCATGCGATATATCAAATAGTGGCTTTTTTGATATCCTGATGAACAGTAAGCAGGATAATATTCTCAGACCATATCTGAACCGGTTGTGTTCCGGAACCGGTTCCGGGTGTCCCGTCGGAAGTGGCCAAATATAAAATTGAAATAAAACCATGCATGTGACATATCAAACCACAGCTTTTTCGATAACCTGATAAACAGCAAGCAGGAAAGCATTCTCAGACCATATCGGAACCGGTTCCAGATGTTCCGCCGGAAGTGGCAAAGTATAAAAGTTAATTAAACCCATGCAAGGGACATATCAAATCGTGGCTTTTTTGATATCCTGATGAACAGTAAGCAGGGAAATATTTTCAGAACATATCTGAATCGGTTGTGATCCAGAACCGGTTCCAGGTGTCCCGCCGGAAATGGCCAAATATAAAAGGGAATCAAACCCATGCAAGCGACACATCAAATCGCGGATTTTAAGGCATCTTGATTTGACAAAAAAAAAAGTTTCCGGTCATATTGGGGACAACCGGTAGTGTTCCGCAACCGATCACGGTTGCCCCATCGGAAGTGGTCAAATGTTAAGGAGAACCAAACCCATAAATTCGACACAATTAAAGACTTTTTAGGTAAGCTGATGAACGGTTAACAAAAAAAAATCACAGACCATACTTTGGAAAACCAATAGTGTGCCGAAACCGGTTCCAGGTGCCCCAACGGAAGTGGTCAAATGTAAAAAAAACCAAACGCATACACGCGGCACAATTAATAACGGCTTCTTCGATAACGCGAAGAACGGTCAGCAAGAAAATAGTCTCAGGTCAGTAGTGTTCCGGAACCAGATTCGAGTGCCTCGCCGGAACTGGCGAAATGCACGAATGAACCAAACCCATACATGCATTACATCAATTTGCGACTTTTTAGGAGAACTGATTAATAATTTGCATGAAACTATTGGTAAGTGGTAAAATGTGAACCGAAAGTTGTAAATGTGAAATTGAATCAAATCCATGCGTGTCGTACCATAAAACCACGCAAATTCGACAATAATTGCTGTCAAATTACCTGTGTAAACTTTCAATTCGATAAACTAACTCTATTTTAGTTTTGTTTAGATTGTATGATTTGTTTTTGAACACAAATCTTACAGATATTATGGTGGTACGAATTGATAGCTTGTACATTTTACGATTGTTGGCTTCCGAGGTTTACTGTGGTTGATCATCAAACGGATCAGGTGTCAGAACGCACCAAATTAGAACTTTCGGAAGTAGCAGCTGCACGAGGAGCCGCTGCGGGTGTAAGTAACATCACAATATCGTATCATTCGTATTTACAGTGTATTACACTGTGATATTCGATCATTTTTTTAATTCAACAAATTTCGAATGAGCGGGGTACAAGTTAAAAAGTGTCTTATTAAAGAGTAATGAACACGCGGGGTTTGACAGTACATCAAATAGCAGCTTTTTTGATAACTTCTTCTTCTTCTTTATAGCTCGACGTTCGCATTGGAACTTGGCCTGTCTTTCTTCTACTTAGTGTTCTTTAGAGCACTTCCACAGTTAATAATTGAAGGATTTTCTTTGCCCGCCATTGCATGAATTTGTATATTGTGAGGCAAGTTCACTATGCTCAGGAAGTCGAGTAAATGTTCCCGACCGTAACGGGAATCAAACCCGCCGTTTCTGGATTGGCAATTCATAGCCTTAACCACTAGGCCAACTGGAGACCCTTTTTTGATAACACGATGATCGATTCGTAAGAACATAGCCTCAGACCATATTTTAGACAACCGGTAGTGTCCCGAAACTAGTTCTGGGTGTCCCACTGGAAGTGGTCAAATGTAAAAGTGATTTGTACCCATGCATAAGATTAATCAAATCGTGGTTTTTTTAGGTAACCTGATGTACGTTGGCAATGATATTGCCTCAGACTATATTTGGGAGACCCGGTGGTGCTCCGGAACCTGTTCCGGAAAGTAACCAAATGTACCATGCGACACATCACATCACGGCTTTTTTAATAGCCTGAGGAACGGTTAACTAGAAAATAGGCTCATACCACATTAGAGACTACTGGTAGGGTTGCACAACCAGCGTTTAATGCTTCGCCGGAACCACGAAAGTCAATAAAATCAATGCAAGCGATAAATATGTGTGAGAGAACAAAATCTTGACATATTAAACCCACATACAAACAGACGTCTCACGATACTCACTACGTTCTTGTTTTTAACGGTCAATAAAATATAACCTAAAATGTGCAGAAAAAACTTTATCGAAGACCGCAAAGTGATCTGTGAATGTGTAAAAAGTTATATCTTAGCTTGTTAGTATCGTCTTGATATTTGATCAGCAGTTAGTGAAGGTACTCAAGCAGTCAGCTGAGAAATCTGATATTATTCAGCTCTGCTTTTACGCTGAACACAACGTCGGAATATGTTCCATCAATAAGTTTTAAGTCAATTCAATGATGGCTTTGATAAAATGCTTGCTTTTTTTAAAAAAAATATCAGGATTCAGGAACACTTTGACTTACGTCGCCGGAAAGATCGTGAGAACATATACGACGAGAAGGGCACTATCACCTCTAGGTGGATTAATTTGGGTTTTTTCAATTAAATTTTAAGCTGGTGTTGCTAGATACTTGGTTGGCCACAAAATCAAAGATGGGAGTGCATTTATAATCTACTATCTAGAAGCTAAAATGGTTAATCAACTGTTGATGTAATCTTCCAAAAGCTTCTCTACCAATATGATGTAGCAGGGAATATTTCGTTTTTGGGTTTGTGGATGTCTTTGTCATCTTGCATTCAATTGTAGTTCCGCTTGGCTCAATACAGCATGATGAATTATAAATTTGTTGCCTTTCTCGTACACTAAGTGTACTGGAAAGGCTATATGGTCACACAAAAAATGACTTTTTGATAGAAGGCCCGGAGGATCAAGTCACATATACCAATCGACTCAGCTCGACGAATTGAGATGATGTCTGTATGTGTGTGCACAAATAAACTCACTTCACTTTTTGGCAGTGAACCTCAACCGATGTTAATGACCGACGGTTCATTCGACGCGGCATCTGGTCCCATTGTTTCCTATTAAAAATGATTAGAATCGATCCAGCCGTTCCGGAGTTATGGCCATTTAGGTGTTCCGGATCGGTACCCCTGGAAGGGGTCAGACATGAAAATGCAACAAACCCATGCATGCGACCCTGGTTTGAGGGCATTTTCGATTATCCGATGAACGGTAAGCAGGAAAATAGTCCATGATGAACGGTTAGTTGGAAAATAGTATCAGACCATAACTGAACCGGTAGTGCTCCGGAACCGGTTCCGGATGTACAACCGGAAATGGCCAAATATCTGCAAAATAAAATAGTGAACCAAACCCATGCATGCGACACATCAAACAGAGGCATTTTCGATAACCTGATGAACGGCTAGCAAGAAAACCGTATCAGACCATATCTGAACCGGTAGTGTTCCGGAACCGGTTCTGGGTGTCCCGACGGAAGTGACCAATTATAAAAGGGAACCAAACTCATACATACGTCACATTAAAGAGTGGAATTTTTGATAGCCTGATGAACGGTTAGCAAGAAGATAGTCTCAGACCATATCTGAGCCAGTCTTGTTCCGGAACCGTTTCCGGGTGTCCCGGAAACCGGCCTTTTATAAAATAGAACCATTTCCATGCATGCGACACAACAAATAACGGCTTTTCCGATAGCGTGATGACTGGTTATCAAGGGAGTAGGCTAAGACCACACTATGGACTGCCGGAACCAGTTCTGGGTGTCCCTTCGAAAGCGACTAAATATAAAATTGAACCAAACCCATGCATGCGAAACAAAAATTTCCCTTTTCTGCATTTTTTTTTCATAAGGAGGTCAAATTGTACATGAATCGTATTGAGCGTAATCTCAGGATCCGCTAACGTCGACGGGAAGGTATATATTCGACGAGAAAGGCACTATCACCACTAGGTGGATTAATCTGTTTTTTTTTACTAAAACTCAGTAACTTTGCTTAATTTTTTTTCAATAATGGCCTGCAAGTAGTAAAAATGTAAAATTTATGGAGTAGCCAGCATTGAATATATTAAGCTAAAGATATGTTACGCAAGTTTAGTTTGTTCATTTTGTTTTGTAAACTACGAGAGGACATTAATCAGTAGGGGAGACTGGGGAGACTTGATCCCTTTTTCTTAATTTGCCTGTAACTTTAAGAAAAAACACAAAACTAGATCCATTTTTCATACAGAATGGCAGGTAAACATCTATTGCAAATTTATACACAACAGAAGGACTTTAAATTATTGTTACAGTTTTCAAAACTGTGTTTTTATGGAGGCATGTCTTTTGATGTATTTTTCAAAAATGGGCCAAAATTGATCCCCTTTTGAGCACATGGTTAATTTAAAGGGAAACTAACTGCAGAAGCTTCCTATTCGTTTTCTTTTCAAGGTTTCTTGCATTTTTGAAGCATACGGTGTATTTGAAATTATAAGACTTCCTTAAATTGTTAAGGATATGCCATATCTTGAAAATGGGGAGAATTGATCCCCCTTTTCATGGTTTGTACTAAAATAATAATTATCTGACACGTTTTATCACTGAATATACTAGAATTCCGAGTAAACAGAGACTTCCAAATAGAATTTTATTTTTCACATGTATAATGCGTGTGTAATCCTCGAGGGATCAAGTCTCCCCATGTCACTGTTGTATACACTAAGCTACATTAATTGGAATATTTATATAACATCCTTATTTGGACAACTACGTTTGATATTACGTTATTTATACTACGTGCAGTGAAATTGACACGATTTGGTTCACACGACACGATTTGGTTCAATTTTGACAAAGTTTTTGAGATTTTTCGAAATCGCCTAAAAGATTTCTGAAAGACTGAAAACAAACCATCAGCCATTAAAAAATAATGCAATACACAATTAAAATCAATTGTAGCCAAAACATTGTCGTCTGTCCAGATGTCGTTTTTGTAAAAATATGCTAGAAGAAAACTGTTTTTGATTCCGAGAAAATATGGGGGGAACAAGTCTCCCCAGGGATCAAGTCTCCTCAGTCTCCCCTACGCAGTCTGTTTGCGCATTTTCAGTATGTCCTATTACTCCATGAGAAACCTCATTGTCACAAGTGCTCCCAGATAACATGAAATCCTTAAATCTTCAAGCGCATTCGCATCAATGGCTACTCCATTGATGGACTCCCCCCGTTAGTTATAGCCACAACAACTTTTGCAGACCCCTCGATTTCGGTTAAATGGTGGCTCATTTAAACCGTTATAACTCGAAGGTTTCTCCAAAAACCACCTCTGAACGAATTGTTGTTGAAAAGAGGAAATATAGAGCTACTATTTACAATTATAAAAAGTTGGGTCGGCCATACTTATTTTGGCCGCCATCTTGGATTTTTATATCAAAACATTTTCAAATTTGTTGCATCAATTGCTAGCTGAGACATCTATGCATAACATATCAAAAAATAAGAGATGTCTTTTTCTTCTATCAAAAGTTATCTGTCGTTTTGTAAATCATGCCACTTTTGCGCACTGGGCCCGGTGCCGGCCGTTTACATGAATGCAGCGTTATTTCGTATTTGAGCTTTTCAGCTTTTGAGCCTTTCAAAACACTAAAAAATTATAAAAGCAATGCCCTTATCATTGAGAAACAATCAAAAACGGAAACGAACCACCGATTTACTCAAATTTTGCGGCAGGTGTTTTCTATCAAAAGTTTTTCCAAGTGTGGTTTCTATTGATGTATTAAACACTTAAAAAAATAGACTGGCCCAAACCGGTAACTGTACTTTATTTTAAATTCCTTATTTTGGAATTTCTCTCAAATAATTTGACGACTTCTCATTTCCCACGCTATGTCCTTTTGAATCCGTTTCCATCAGAATCTTATAAAGTTATGGCAGTATAATAATTGCATACCAGCTGATGGCTCAGATAAGGGGCCGTTCATAAACCACGTGGACTTTTTGGATGGAGCGAGGTGTCTGGTCAAAGTCTACGCTCCATACAAATTTCAAAATTTTTGTATGGATAAAAGTCTCCGAGGGGGGAGGGTGGGTCTGAGATGGCCAAAATTTGGTCTACGTGGTTTATGAACAGACCCTATGAGTATATTAATCACAGAAGGATTACTCTCTTCAGTTCGGCGTACAAGATGTTGTAGCGTAGCGTGTCCTCTTCGACAGATTTGAATCCCTTGATGACTCCTTCGTCGACGGATACCATGTTAGTTTTCATGAGGGTAGCTCAACGACGGATCCGATTGTTATGCTGCGATTGATCCTACACAAATTTTACTAGCACAGGCCATTCATTTTAGATACAGTGAGTTCCACGGGGCTTCTGGTGCGTTTCAATGGGTTGTTTCAAGGGGTTCCCGCAGCCTTTTAAGGGCCTTCCGATAGGCTTCGTTGGCGTTCTAATGGGATTGGATCAGGAGTCTTCAAAGAGTACAAGGAGATTCAGAAGCGTAACATGATGTTTAAGGAACGTTTCAAGGGCGTTTTAAGGGGTTCATGGGCGTTTGTTAGCATTTCAGGGATCTTCCTCCTTAAAACTGAAAACTAGCTGAAGCCCATAAACACCCTCTGAAAACTCTCGGCGACGCCTTAAAATCAGTGCTGCTATTGGTCGAGACCACCCCATGACAATGACCAAGTTGGACTTGTCATCGTCACGACGTCACACAATGTAACAAGCATTCAAGCGCTTCGTAATTTGATTTTGCAATAATCAAGCATCATGACGAAAACTTCCATACTGTGTTTAAAATAAAATTTTCACCTGGCCCAAGCAAATTTAAGCAAAACAGTAACGAAATCAATCAATTCACTGGTAATTGCCAAGGTTACAACCGTGTCACACTCTGTCGTGACCGAAAAACGAGCGAGTATTGCTAGACCCAACTAACAAAAGTAGCTGCATAAGAGCTTATGGAACAAACGCTTATGTAAAAGTGGTTGATTAAGCTCTTCTACAGCAAAAATGTTTGTTGGGAGACTCTTTTAGTCATCGTATCGCGATTCGATGACATTGAGAGTGTCGCTTCTGTAAAAATCATAACACCCTTAAGGCCCTCAGAATCCCACTGAAAGGCCTCTGATACCCCCTTATTTCCCAATGATACCCCTGAAACCCCGCCAGAGCCCCCTCAAAGGTATCTGAATCTGAAAACCACTTCAATCGCCCATGAGACCTCCAGATACCACTCTGAAACCCACTAAGACTGCCTGAAACACGGAATGCCCGCGCCCCTGATACAGTGCCCCCAAAGGCCTCAAGAAATTCTCCTGAAACCTCTTGAGACCTCTGAAGTGATCGTGACACTTTCAGGTACCTCCAGAGATCTCCTGAAGTGCCCAAAGACTCGCTAGAGCCACATAGAATCCCTTAAACGCCCCTGAGAGTTCCTGCGACGCCCCTGAGATCTCATGAACGTTATGGTACTCCTGAAAGCTCCTGTAACTCCCTCGAAAGGACACTTGGAACTCCCTGAAATGCCCCTGAAATCTCGCTTTGCGTCGCAGGAACTCTCAGGGGCGTGTAGGGGTTCTATGCGGCTCTAACGAGTCTTTGGGCGCTTCAGGAGGTCTTTGGAGGTACCTGAAAGTGTCATGATCACTTCAGAGGTCTCAAGAGGTTTCAGGATGGTTTCATGAGGCCTCTGGGGCTCTGTATCGAGAGACAAACCGGACGAACGAGATATTTCGACTTTCTCGCACGAACGCTCGACACAGAATGATATATTAAATAATGTAAAATAATTTGCAAAGGAAACTGGAACATAACTCCTTGTGTTTTTCCAGTCATTAAAATTTCACCGCGCTTGGAAGACATGCGATGAATGTTGATCTTTCCACCGATGCTATTTTGTAATATGTACTGCAATACAACTATCACAAAACAAAATCAACTCTATCCAACTCTGAAAATTCTAGTCGGGATTTCAAACAACTGTGCTGTTGCCATAACTGTGAAGATCCAAAAACATCGTAAAACCTTTCGAAGCGCATGTGTCGTTAACTCTTTTGTCGACACACGCCACCACCATAGACCGGAGCGGATACGCACTCGAAAATGTTAATTGTTATTGCGCCATATAATAATTCAAAAATTCCTCAAATATCTGATTTCGAAAAGCGTGCCCAGATCTTCCGAAAGGGTTCTCGCATCTAAAAATAGGTAGCATTTCAAGCGGCTCGGAGCGAACGAGCGCTGACTGTCGATGTAACTGATCTCTTCCTTTCGGCACGTCATTTTTATTAATTGGCTGTTTGTTGAGTGAAAAATCGCCCTCACTTCGTAAGCTGGTAGGTACCTTCCAGGCGTTGCTGTGCTGTTCGGGCTGGCGCTCAGTTGCTTGGTAGATATGCGTTCTCTGACTAACCGTGCTACCGTGCCACACGATTCTTGGTGCGGCGTTGGTGCAGTGAATTCGTTCATGAGTTTAGTGCGTTGCATTAGCTGAAAGATTGAGATTGTTGAACCCCATATAAATCTGATCGTAATTTGATCACTGTAAAAATATATTCCAACAACTTCCACAGGAATGAATGCTTTAACGGAATATTTTCTTGAAGATTCATTCTGAAAACATCATCTTCTGGATGTTAGATTAATCGTTAGGAAGATTATACTTCTTAAACAGAGTCACATTGAACAAAGAACAGACGAAGGGCTAAGTAGCAAACGCAGAACGATTTCTCAGCATCAGGATGAAGTTGAAGCTAAAGAACAAACAATAAATTCCTTTTACATTTACCTATATCCAAGGATGGGAACACTCACTTGCAAAGAGTTACACTCACTTGTTATTTTCTCTGCTCAGAAGCGTGCAATCAAGAAACGATGTATGGACGATTGCCTTGTGATTTGGTCTAAAAGTTTGCCGAAGAGAGTAGGGGTCGCACTCGCTTATCAAAGTCGTGACAGAGCTGTGAAAGCGACTCTCCACGAGATAAGTGTAATTTACATTCACCTCGTGGAGAGTTGCCTTCACAGCTTCCTCACGACTTTGGTATGCGTGTGCGACTCCTAGTCTATTCAGCAAACTTTTAGACCAAATCACAAGGCAAAAGTCGTCCATACATCGTTTCTTGATTTCACGCTTCTGAGCTGAGAAAATAGCAAGTGAATGTAACTCTTTGCAAGTGAGTGTTCCCATCCCTGCCTATATCTACATTCCTCCACAACCCCGGATGATCATCAACAATTTATTCGCTTTGTTTAGTCTCATAATGTCGTGTCAACGGGTCATTGCTTAAGCATTGTTGCATATGTTTGCCGTGTCTCATCACCTCACTTAACCCAATAATAGGCTTGCATGCACAAACATCCATCACGCTTCTCGTTAATAAAAAATGATAATCACCTTCACCTTAATTAAAACGTGATACCCAGCAGATAAACGAGCATTTACTCATGGTTATAATTAGAACCGCCCGATTGCAACACCAGGAACTAACAACCAAAGGGACACAATCCCACCGAATAATAAATTCAATCTCAAGGATATCACTCGAACAGGGCAACTAAATAGCCGCACGGATTCACTTGGAGCTAACGAACGAAGCGGCAGCAGCAACAACAGCACAGCACGACACGCCGGAGCATGAGGCATAAGCGAAGAGACTTATTGACCGGAGAACCCCTCCGTCGCGGCACTTCCCACGTGCTGTCCGGTTCGGATGATCCATTGCGCCCACCGTCGAAGGGGTAGCCGAGTGTCATACATTAAGCATGTGTTCCCGGCTTATAATTGCCAGGTATTTTCGCATCATGCAATTGCCATCATCGGCCGGCGACTACGCCGACGACGACGTCTCTGTATATGTGTGAAATTGTACCGGAATTAAGCCTTCAAGCTGCAAGTCTCTGCGTCCCGAATGTCATGAATGGCAAATGAGCAGCAGCGTAACGTTGCACTCGAGCAAGCCACACAGCGAGTCTGTGCTACGACGGCAGTACCGTGGTGAAGTCATAGAGCACACACAGTTAGTAGGTAGGTATTGCAAGCAAACACCGCGGACAAGTCGAGTGCTGTTGGTCAAGTTGTAAATAATCGTCCTCGTTCAAACGGACCAAACGTCGTCGTTTGGCAAAGACCTCGGAGGTCTATCGGTGAACGCAGGTGTAGGGTATCAACCTGGGAAAAGAGATGTTACAAAATGTGAACTTGCATACATTTATTTGTTCAACATCACTTTTGAGATAAGACATACTTAACAATAGTAGGATCAATAAATTGTCAATTGTTAAAATATTAATAATCTCGCACGATTTGCGTGCTTTCAAATCACTGTGATAGTTTTCCATTTTAATTTATTTAGTATAACATCAAGATCAAGATATAACTAAACCAACGGCATGACGTCACAAGATTCGAGGTTGTCAATTTTCAACCTCGGTCACGCCCAACGCTATAGCCAGATCTCTTCCCCCTTGATTCGCCCACCTTATACGTTGCCCTTCAGGTCGTCTTGTACCGTCTGGATGTCTTACGAACACTTGTTTTGCAGGGTTGCTTCACGGCATTCTCACAGCTTGCCCTGCTCAATGTATTCTTTCAGCTTTTGACACCTTCCGGATGCTAGGTACACTGTAGAGATCAGCGAGCTCGTGGTTCAGCCTTCGTCGCTGCACACCGTTCTCCTTCACACCAGCAAAGATGGTGCTAAACACCCGATGCTCGAACACTTCGAGTGTTTGCAGGTCCTTCTCGAGCATAGTCCAGGTCTCAGCATCTGCTGCACTAGGTACAGGGGTGCATCTTTTATGACCACAGGTTCTTGAGGAGCCCATAGTAAGCTCGACTTTCACAGATGATACGCCTTCGTGGAGTAACGTTGTTATCTACCGTTAATAAGGATACGAGGTAAACGAAGTCCTATACCACCTCGAAAGTGTCTCCGTCTAACATAACACTACTAACTCGGCTACCCTACACTGAAAAAATATTTTGTTGCATTGTACGAAATTGCTCGTCTGGACGAATGCCATTCGTTGTTTTCTGCAACGAAAAGATTCGTAGTGTGCCTGAGTTTGTTTCGTAAAAAAATCACTTCAACACTATGGTCCACTGCACGAATTTATGCTGGCCTGCTTTCTCTCACACGAAATTTGACGTTTGAGCGGTGTCGGCACCGCTCAAACGTCAAATTTTCTGTGAGAGTAAGCAGGCCAGCATAAATTCGTGCAGTGCAGAGAAGTTGTTATAGAGAAGCGCGAAGAGGATTTAGGTTATGTTTATTTACATTACGCCCAATAACAATCAATTTTTGCGGTGAACAAAAGTATATTTTCGCGTGCGTGTTAGTTTGATCTGCCCATAAGACGTCAAGCATACAAGTGACGTCATGTTTTGCACTAACACACTTTCATGTGCTTTCATGTTGCGCTTTGTTTCCCATGTTTTTCTATTTCCTTGAATTTGCTCGATTGGGACCGCGTTTCAGTCTTCACGCATCTCTATAACAACTTCTCTGGTGCAGTGGACCATAAAACAGATTTTTTCTGTCTCTTTTTTTATCGGACCGACATAATTCATGTTGAAAAAAAAATAGCACGCGTAAATCAGCTTGGTTTTCACAGGCTCCGAACACGCATCTTCTGATTGATACCTACCAGTGCTAGACATCCATCTGTAGGCGCTTGTTGAAACCGTTCGGAAACAACCAGAACGCTTTCTACTCTGATTCAATTTATAAATAACTTTTACTTCCAACTGAGAGCATGCTTCCTTTCCTCTTCTCGCACACACTCCGTCATATGCACATGAAAACAGGTTGCTTTGTTGTCTCTGCGCTCCACTCAAACATCAGTGATGACTGCAAAGCTTTGTTGCATTCTACGAAGCGAAATTTTCTTTTTACGCATGGTTAGTAAAAAACGTATGACATTTGTTTATTTTGTTTCATTCTACAAAGCGGGAGCTAAAATCTACGAATGAGCAAGCTTAGCGTCTGTCGGATTCGTGATTTCGTACATGATACAACTCCATTTGTACTGTTTCAGCGTGGTGGTACGAATGTACCGTACATTTTACGCAAATTGCTTTCAATTTACGAAAACTGGCTTTACGAAGCATATTCGTTGAGTTTTTACGAAAGTATTTTATCAGTGTATCGTTCGCAGTTCCTCCTATCAGCAGCATGTACTTCGTTTAAAACTCGTTCGACCTTTGCTGCATCACGTTGAGGAGAGGTGTACAGTTCATCCCCCGTCCCAAATGATCCAGCAATAATATACATGTCATATCGTGAAAATTGTGCGTCGGCTGTTGAGTTTGGCTCGCCGTATAACACTTTCCAGGGCGATATTGAACAGGTATCATCAGGTATCAGTAGGTCGGCTCTAGAGGCACGTTCTCCTCCATTCGGGAAATTTGTGCCATCGCCATGAACACGAGCCTATTCATCATTTACCTGACGGAGAAGGGAAGGAAAAAGGATAGGACATGGGAAAGGACAGGTAAGGGAATAGGATCGTCATACTCGCAAAAGCGTACCACAATGGGTTCACATAGCGTCCTGAAAAGGAAACTGTAATAACGCATAAGCGTGCCACAATGGGTTCGAACAGCGCCCTGAAAAGGGCACTGTGATATGCATAAAGCGTAAAGAGAGCCTATAGCTCTTTACCACAGCGGGTCAAGAACAACAGAACGTCCTGAAGATTCAGGTTTCTGAAGTCAGTTTCACTTAATAAGTGTTTCCCGAGTACTCGGAAACGCAATTGCGCTAAAACTGGACAGTTACATATTAAATGATACGAAGTTCCATAATCGGATTCACAGCTATCACATGCAAATGAATCAGCTTGCTGAATATTCGCCATGTGATAACTGAGTCGGCAGTGGCCAGTCAATGCTTTGACCAGCATGCTGCAATTCTGCTTTGACAGATTTGTTAGATACTTTGCCACCCCTAGAGATGGCTCAGTACAATACAATTTTGTTTGACGACATGACTCCAAACTATTCCAGTATTGTTTGTGCTGAGTGGCAGCCCACGTGTCAATCCGAAGCTTCACCCAACACTTGGATACCGGAATAGCTGGCTCAGGGCCAATGAAGTCATGTGATGCTCCAGTGCGAGCTAACTCATCAGCCAATTCGTTTCCAGCGATGGAAGAATGGCCAGGTACCCATACAAGGTGAACAGCGTTTGCTGAATTCAGCTCCTCAATTTGAGTTCGACAAGCGATAACTATCTTCGACCTGGAGTTGGCCGAAGCAAGTGCTTTAATAGCAGCCTGGCTATCTGAACAGAAGTATATTACTTTGCCCATTACGTGCTGCTGAAGTGCTGATTGCACTCCGCACATAAGAGCAAAGATTTCGGCCTGAAAAACGGTGCAGTGTCTGCCAAGTGAATAAGACTGATACAGCCTTAGCTCACGAGAATAAACACCAGCACCTGCTCGACCTTCGAGAAGGGAGCCATCAGTGTAACATACGATGCCGTCTGAAATACTTCTCTCCAGATAACCAGATGTCCACTCTTCCCGGGAAGGGAATTTCGTGGAAAATGTCCTATATGGAAAATTAAAAGCAATTGTAAGATCACTTGGAGCAAGGATAACTTTGTCCCAATTCACCAAAAGTGGAAACAACGAGGTGTGTGTTGAACTGCGGTTCACAGGAGTTTCCTCTAGTAAACCGAGTACCCATAGGCGGTAAGTGCAAGAAAGTGCTTCTTGTTTGAGATGAATGTGTAGTGGGGCAACGTCAAAGAGAACTTCGAGAGCTGCCGTGGGAGTTGAAGAGAACGCTCCAGACATCGCCATTAAGCACATCCTTTTGAGATGGCCTAACTTTGATTGGACCGTTCTCACTTCGCCCTTTTGCCACCACACAAGGCATCCATAGGCCAATATTGGCCGAACAACAGTTGTGTAGATCCATTTGATATACTTGGGTTTTAGACCCCAAGTTGTACCAAAGGTTCGCCGGCATTGCCCGAAGGCCATACAAGCTTTCTTGATTCTGAACTCAACATGAGGTGTCCAGGAAAGCTTGGAATCAAGAATAACTCCAACGTACTTTACCTGTTCAGTCACATTGATTTCAGAATCAAAGAGACGTAAAGTTCGAACACCATTACGGTTTCGCTTTTCCGTGAAAAGAACAATAGATGTTTTACTCGGATTTACCGAAAGGCCATATTGGCGACACCAACCCTCAACTACCTGAAGTGCGTTCTGCATCAGGTCGAAAAGGGTGCTGATGCACATACCGACTAACAATGTTAGGTAGTCGTCGGCAAAACCATAAGTAGGAAAACCGCTATTATTGAGTTGCCTCAATAGCGTATCTGCTACGAGATTCCATAAAAGTGGTGATAAGACTCCCCCTTGGGGGCATCCACAAACACTCAATTTCCTAATCGCCGCTTGACGCAATGTCGAGAAGAGATGTCGGTTTTTGAGCATTTGGTGAATCCAATTGGAAATCATTGGAGATATACCATGACCCCGTGCGGCTTCCAATATGGCATCGAAAGGCACGTTGTCAAAGGCACCCTCGATATCTAAGAAAACACCCAAGCAGGATTGCTTTTGAGCGAATGCCTTCTCGATATCGTAAACAACTTTGTGTAAAAGAGTCACAGTGGACTTTCCAGATTGGTAAGCATGTTGGTTCACATGAAGAGGCACATTGGCCAGATGAACATCACGGATGTGATGATCGACTATGCGTTCTAAGCATTTCAGAAGAAAAGAGGTCAAACTGATAGGTCTGAAGCTCTTTGCTTCTTCATACGACGCGCGACCCACTTTCGGAATAAACTTCACAGTAATATCCCGCCAGGATTTGGGAATATACCCTGTAGCAAAACTGGAAACAAGTAGTTCTTTCAAAACATGTTTGAAATGATCAAATCCCTTCTGAAGCAAAATAGGATAAATCCCATCTGCCCCAGGAGATTTGAAAGGAGCAAAGCTATTAAGTGCCCATTCAATCGATTCAAAAGTTATGATACTCCGAGCCGAGGCTAAAGAATCATAACTACAAGAAAAGACATCAGGTTCATCCGAAGATGTAATATCCACACATCCGGGGAAGTGTGTACTGAATAAACATTCTAAAACTTCCTCATCAGAGGAAGTGAAATCACCATTTGGCAAACGAAGTTCGTTCACTTGAAAATCCTTAGATTTTGCAAGGATTTTGTTCACTCGACTGGCTTCACTCAGACTGGAAACATTTGTACAAAGGTTTTTCCAGCCGGATCGTTCAGCAGACCGAAGAGCTTTCTGGTAGGCCTTGCGAGCCGACCTGAAAGCCTCCGATCCAGCCGAACGTCGTCTGTTCCAACTCTTTCTACATTGTTTCCTGAGCTTCGCCAGATCGGAGTTCCACCAAGGGGTTCCTCTCGTGGTCTTCACAGACCGCAGAGGGCAGGCTTCTTCAAAAGCTTCCATGATGAAGGCCGTTGTAGTATCAACGGCATCATCTAAATCACTTGGAGTGTCAATTGATGGTGAGTATCCATGAAATTTGGCTGCAACCAAATCGGTAAAGAGATCCCAGTTGGTTGACCGGGGATTCCTGAAACGCAAAGCTTGCGAAGTAACATTCACATGTTCAAATAAGATGTAACGATGGTCAGATAAAGATTCTTCATCTGACACATGCCAATTGGTCAGCTCATGACTAATTCTGCTAGAGCAAAGCGTTATGTCTAACACTTCCTCTCTACCAGATACCATGAAGGTTGGGCGGTTGCCTATGTTAAGTAATCCAAGATCTGTACTACTTAAGTATTCCATCAAACTGGAGCCTCTCAAATTGATGTCTGAGCTGCCCCAGATTATATGGTGAGCATTAGCATCACTACCAACAATTAGCGGAAGGCCTTTTGAAGTACAGTATGCGATGACTTGTTTGAAAGCATCCGTAGGGGATGGTTCATCATGCGGTAAATAAACCGAACAATAAACGTATTTCCTGTTGAGGTTTCCAACAGATACATCTATTGTGATAGCACATACATCTCTGGTAGTTAGTTCAGAGATGAGTGTAGCAACGATTGCGTTGTTGACAAGCACACATGCTCGAGGCATGACACGTGAGTTTGCCATTTCATTTTTACTGAAAGTAGCAAACACCGGATTCACAAGGTTTCCTAAATAGAAATTCCCCTTACGAAAGTAAGGTTCTTGAACTAACGCCACTTGGGCTGTACCATTTTGCATAAGTCTACAAAGATTGATCGTTGCTGTTCTTTTGTGCTGAAGATTGATTTGAGCTATCCTAACCGTAGCCACTACCCAAACTAGGCAAGATTAAACTCTTAACAATCACAGCACAAAAAAGAACAGCAACAATAAAGCCAGATCGGTATCGATTTGAGTGCGCCAAAGGCGAGGATTCACAGAATACACTGTGTAAAACGCATAATGCGAAACCATATAGGTGAAAATCTAAACTAATTAATAACATCTTCATAATCCCGCCCTTATTCAGCCTCAAGTATGAGATTGAAGAAGGGCAGCTGATTGTCTCGGAGAAACACAAGGTCCACCGCGCTATTGCTCCGGTTAGCACAGTAAGGGCAAATACTGTGGAGGGTGCCCTGGTACTCCACAGGCTCCGTTTGCGATTAGGTTTTTATAAGACCCCCCTAACCATTCATTCCTAGGCACGGTAAGCGTAAAGCCGCATAACACCATGAATTAGGGGTCACCTGATTAGTGGATTCCTACCACTGGAACAGGCGGTCCGTAGTGCTATTCTTAGCCAGTTGAACTAACCGCTACCGACACTACACAGCTATCTAGGCTGATCGGGAAAAGAAGTTAATATTGGTGATCAACTTCATACGGGCCCGAAAAGCCGTTCGGCTGTTGAGTTTGGCTCGCCGTATAACACTTTCCAGGGCGATATTGAACAGCAGCAGGCATGAGAGACCATCACCTGGCGAGATTCGAAGGAGCTCGTCAGATCGCCCGACACTCTTAAGCAATTTCAACACTGTCCATCGTCGCTTTTATCTGTCTAGTGAGCTTCACGATAAAGCCGTTCTCGCCTTTGTGCAGTCGATAATGTCGTAAGCCGCCATAAAGACGATGAACAGGTGGTGCGTTGGGACCTGATATTTGCGGCATTGTTTGGATAATTTTCCGCACAGTGAAGATCCGGTCCATTGTCAATCGGCCATCGATGAACCCGGCTTGATAACTTCCCATGAACTCATTCACTTTAGATGAAAGACGAAAGATGATTTGGGAGAGCCCTTTGAAGGCAACTTTTAGAACTGTAATCGCTCGGAACTTCTCACATTCCAACTTGTCACCTTTTTTGTAGATGGGGCATATGACGCCTTCCTTCCACTCCTCTAGTAGCTGTTGGTTCTCCCAGATCTGAACTATTAGCCGGTGCAGGCAGATCGCCAACATTTCCGGCCCATCCTCATGAGTTCCGTTCCGATACCATCTGTACCCACTGACTTATTGTTCTTTAGCTTCTCGATAGCATCCTTAACTTCCGTCAACGTGAGAGTAGGCTCGTCGTTTCTCCCTGCCGTACTGACGAAGTTTTTTCTTCCGCTGCTTTGGTCCTCCATGTCTGCGCTCCCCGCACCATTCAGAGGTTCATCGTAGTGCTGCTTCCACCTGTCGATCACCTCACGTTCGTCCGTCAAGAAGCTCCCGTCCTTATCCCTGCACATTTCGGCTAGCGGCACGAAGCCTTTGCGGTATGCGTAGAACTTCAGTGTTTCTTGTGAACAGCATAGCAATTCCATTTGTTTGCACTCCACTTTTTCCAAGCGGCACTTTTTCTACCGGAAGAGCCGAGTCTGCTGTTTCCGCGTTCTTATACTTCGTTTCACATTCTGTGGTGTCCTGAGCAGCAGCATGACCGCCCTCGCCACGATCTTCTCTGCCAAAATCTCTCTCCATTAATCGTCAAACCAATCGTTCTTCGGCTCCGTTCCACATACTCAACGTTGGTCTCAGCTGCGTTGTCGATGGCTGCTACTCCAGTAGTCCTTTATCGAGCTCGCCCTCGTCTGGCAATCCGATTGCTTCAATCACTCCAGATTATATCGATTTGGTAATCGGTATTGTATGATGTCAATCACGGAGATTTTTGGCGCATTTTTAATATCACCAGGTAGTGGTCAGAGTCGATGTTAGCGCCACGATAAGTCCTAAAGTCGATAATGTCGGATAAGTGCCATCCGTCAATCAGGACATGGTCGATTTGGGGTTCTGTATGCTGTGGTGACCTTCAGGTGTTACGATAAGGGACTATCGTAGGGACTATGTTGGAAGTAGGTGAAGTCCAGTTGTAGGCCGTTTTCGTTCGTCAACTGGTGGGCACTGAACTTTCCAATCGTTCTGCTGGCCTACCTGAGCATTTAGGTGATGTCGTGAACTTGCGTTCGAGCTACGCGAAGAATGCGTCCTTGTTATCATCAGTGCTTCGGAGGTGGGGGCTGTGCATGCACGTTGATAATGCTGAAGTTGAAGAACTGACCAGACCCTCAACTTGCACATTCTTTCGAACCCGCGATGCTTTAGTAGATCGGGGTGTAGTTATGTAGTTTTCCGTTGCAACGCCTTTTAACGGCTGGCTCTCAGGGCCGGACATAAGCCCCCTACTTTCCGGAGGACCATAGTGCGCGGTTGAGTTTGGAGTCCTTCCCTGGCACTCGAACTTCGTTCAACCTCCCCTAACATGGGGATCAACCGTTGTTGTGAGCCGCTTTTCCTGGATGATAGATGCTCTGGTTTGTAATAACAACAACACCTCCCCCTTTTTTATAGAATGAGAAAGTCTGCTGGTCAGATACCCAAGAGGTGGTTCCTCGGATTATATGGGGATCGACCCATTAAAAAGTCATTCTCTCTCTTCCTTACCTTCGAGATTAGGGATGACTTCGAGAAGGGGGAGGCGTACATGAGTACTCTCTAATGGTAAGCGTTACACCAGCTACCGCCTTAAGTTGTTCCCTCTCCCCTGGAAGCTTGAGTCCTGTCTAACTATAGACTACTCGTTGGACTCAAACTCCCGGATGAGAAGGGGGGTCAACTCAACTTGCGGTGGGATGGTAACATAAGGCTGAATTTCAAAAGGCTGAATGCACATAAGGCTGAATACAAAAGGCTGAAACTATGGATATGTAACAAAAGGCTGAAATTACAAAAGGCTGAAATAACAAAAGGCTGAAAACATGGATTTCAGGCCTGTGTGGGCTTCGTGGGCGAGCGGTTAGCGGTGTCAGTCGTTCAGGTGTCGTGAAACGAAAAATTCTCCACTGGGCCACTGGGTGTTATATGTGTTGTCCGTTGTCAAATGTTAGTATTGTTCAGTGTGTAGAGGCCGCAAGGTCGAAGACGGTGTAATTGTCTTTTTTGAAAAGGCATTTAGCCAAATGGGTTATAATGATTTTAATTCTAAGGAGGATTACTAGTTGTACAGTATTACTAGTAACAATAATATTACAATATTACTAGTTGTCCCATGTACAGCCTAGTTGAACGGTTAAATTATGATCTATGCATATACCTCGAAAGAACAGCCAATCTTAAAAGCGGGAAAAATCTCTGATGGGAGAGTAAGTATTGTGGCCGCAAATAGTACAGTGTAACGACTAAGTGGAAAGGTTTGATGATAATATCTCCATACTAATAACTCTCCCATGATAGATTTTTTTTTTCTTTTTTTTTAAATAGGCTGTTCTTTTGTGGTATATGCATATATTCAGTGCTGGCATTCATACCAATGTGTAAATTGCAGCGAGCTTCTGCGTGCGCATATTCCTTAAAAACGATTTATCAGAGATTTCTCCTTCTTTTGAACATAGGCTGTTCTTACTGTGTTTGGATGTTATAGCTGCAGCTTTTTTTTCTCAAAGATGTTGTTTCTTTTAAAATGTTGAAAGAACAATAATTTAAGTTCAGGTGTTGAAGCTGCTTACTTTTTACCAGAAGTTTCTCCTTCTTTTAAACATAGGCTATTCTTTCAAATAGTATTGTATTCGAACTGAACGTGAGCCGAAAATGAACTGAACACTTTAAATTTTTTGGACGACAAAGAATTGAACTTGCCTGTCAGAGCTTTTGCTGCTTAAGAACATTATTTGGCTCTGAGTTCATTAGCGCTTATCTTCATCATTAAGTCCTATGTGCCTTCTTTCCTAGGACTAGGACCTTGTGCCGCATCTCCATGTTTGGACGATATTATGTTATGTCACGGGAAAATGCGTCACATTGGTACGAGGGCGGAGCGGACCTGGTATGATGGTTAGAACACTTGACTATCACGCCGAGGACCTGGGATCGAATCCCACTCCCGACAAGCTCACAAAATGTGAGTTCTTCCTTCGGAAGGGAAGTAAAGCGTGGGTCCCGAGATGAACTAGCCTTGGGCTAAAAATCTCGTTAATACAACAACAACACATTGGTACGACATTGTGGTCTCGGATATTGAAATACAGCTTTAGGCACTCGAATTTTTCGAAACACACGATAGTCGGGCTTGTTCACTCTCTCAATGGAAGGAGATTCTTAATCGAATTAATCCAAAAGATTGCTAAAATTGACGAAAAAATGGCACAAATATGGGGTCTATAGTTAGCCTAGTGGTTAAGGTTATGGATCGCCTATTCGGTGACGGCGGGTTCGATTCCCGTCCCGGTCGGGAAAATTTTCTCGACTCCCTGGGCATAGTGTATCATTGTGCTTGCCTCACAAGGTACAAAATTCATGCAATGGCAGGCAAAGAAAGCCCTCCAATTAATAACTGTGGAAGTGCTCAAAGAACACTAAGTTGGAGAGAGGCAGGCCACGTTCCAGGAAGAACGTAGAGCCGTACAGAAGAAGAATGACCATTTTAGTTTCACAGATACCAGGGTAACATGTTAGTCAGCATGCTACGGGTGCAGTTCTTTCCATTAGTTTATCCCTCGTTCAATTTGCATGTTCAAATATATTTGATCGCAGTGTGCCGAGTATGAACTTCAACGCAAATTGATCACACTGTGGTGCTGCAATTTGGTTCTGAACTCCTATGCGCACAACATTGCTTGACATATATGGGAAATAGTTTCTGTCCACCCGAATAAAGCGGTATAGTCCCCGGAGTTCTGGAAAACCCGAAAATCTCCTACGTTAATAAATTATTGAGCTGAGGAGGGGTGAAGTATAATAAAGTTTTTGTTTCCTGTCATGGTCCTTGAGAAACTTAATCAGGAATGGCCAACTGATGGACTGACGACCAGACTCTACTCGTTTGGGTAATTTTATGATTTTCGATGGTTCACGCCGCTAACTCCGTTACTGTATTGTATTAAATTATATGATTGAAAATCTGGATTTTCCAAAACCCATGTTGACCGGAATGGTACGCTCAAATATGATTCCAATAGCAGAAGAGATTCTGAATCTAATGAGCTCCAAATGTTCGAAATCTGTGGAAACATGGTGGGGGTATAGCCATTTCAGTTTCGCGGATCCCACGGTACCCTGCTGGCGTTCAATTTGGAGCTCGTACGCGTTAGAAATTTTGAACTGAACAAAGTTCAAACATTTTTGAGCAATAGTTACAATTGTTTGCATCTAAGACTCATTTAACCTAGTTTACATGTTATAAAAAATACTTCAAACGAGAGGAAATGAAATGTTGGCGATTTTTTTTGTCAATTTGAGTTTAGTGTTTGTGGTGTATTGGCCGATATGATACTGAATAAAGTACATTAACATAGACATTATGATAACGAAATCCATAATATTATGATCCACTCGAATGTGTTTTCATCAGTTTGAGCTTTAGCTCACGTGACCAGATGCCCATTCGATGGATAGTCCAATCGACTAAATGTGATATACTTCCTCTTCCGTAAAATGGGTTTTGACCGAATGTTCATTTGACCAAATGTCCGTTCGACCAAATTTCCAAAGATTCTTTTATTTCCTATGATCATTTCAAGTCGAGTCGAATGTTTTTCAAAGATCAATAGATTAGCCATTAATGTTCAAAATGTCATTTCATTCGATTCTCTACAACTTTCAAAACTTTTCAGTCTTTTGATATCTTTCAGCCTTTCGATACCTTTCAGCCTTCTGATGCTTTCAGCCTTTTGATTATTCAGCCTTATGTGTTTCAGCCTTTTAATCATTCAGCCTTATGTGATTCAGCCTTTTGTACGTAACCCCTTGCGGTTGGGGTCCACCATTTTCTCTGTAGTTCAAGTACGATTCGGGAGGCCGTGGAAGAAACGGAATCTCACTTGTTCGCCCCCGTACACACACATTGTTTCAACAATGTTATCCTGAGTGGTATATCTACCGCATATCTCCTGCATACACGACATGCACACGCTCCGCGGTCTAATCGCAGCCTGTGCATTCCGGATATGCGATATCCGGGGGAGCCTGCATGTCCGAATTTGTGCAGATACCACCTAAAGCACCCATGGCCTGACAGAAATTGTGCTGAGTGAATGTTCACCTCGCCATACACACCAAAAATCGATTGAGGGTTTCAGCCAAATTTTGCTGAATTTTGCTGAGCTGAAGGTTTCAGTAAACATTTTGCCGAAATTCAGCAAAATTTTGCTGATTTGTTCAGTAAACTCTGCTGATCATCAGTAACGTTTTGCTGAAAATCAGCAAACTTTGCTGAAAATTCAGCAAAAAATTTTGCTGAACCCTTCAGCTCGGCAAAATTCAGCAAAATATTGCTGAAAGCGTTTGGAGTGTAGGACCTGTTCGTCCATTTAGACATGCTCAGTAGAAGCCTGTGTGTCAATCTACCCTTGCTGGAGCAATCCTATTCCCTCTGCCACTTCAGCATAAGCGATGTCCTGGTGATCCGCCTCGCGCTGAGGCTCTCTTTGAAGCACTCTTCATCCTCCGCCACCACTACTAGTGCTATGGGCATTAGTATGGGACACGCTTGTATGAAAAAACCAAATCATCGCTCCAGTCGACTTTTTAGATCCCATTTAGGCTCCATATGAACTGTACAAAATTTCAGCGCAATCGGTGAAACTATAATTTAGCGCAAGCGGTTCAAAGTTTACATAGGATTTACTATGGGAAAAGTTACACTTAGAGACAAAAAATCCCAGAGGTCGCCCTTTGTCTCCTTAATTCAAATCGATCAACGCTTCTTGTAGAAAATTCATTTATGAAACTTTCTTTCGAAGACCGCAAAACGATTGGATGCTTGTAAAAAAAGTTATTGATTTATTACCGAGTAGTGATCCAACGAATGGCTTTTTGTTTTGTTTTACCAGCAGCACTGCTGCTGCCGCTGTTGCATGGGGTGGCGGGAGGCATCACCACCCCCAGAAACAGCAGCAGCTAATACAGCAGCTACAGTGCTGCTAATAAAACAAAACAAAAAGTCGTTCGCTGGATCACTAAATGGTAATAAATCAATAACTTTTTCCACAAGCATCTAATCGTTTTGCGGTCTTCGAAGGAAAGTTTCATAAATGATTTTTCTACAAGAAGCATTGATCGATTTGAATTAAGGAGACAAGGGGCGACCTCTGGGGTTTTTTTATCTGAAAGTGTAAGTTTTCCCATAGTAAATCCTATGAAAGCTTTGAACCGCTTGCGCTAAATTATATTTTCACCGATTGCGCTGAAATTTTGCACAGTTCATATGGGACCTAAATGGAATCAAAAAAGTCGACTGGAGCGAGAATTTGATGTTTGTCCCATACTAATGGGCATCATGCTCGCTAGCACACATGCTGCGTCCTTTGAGACCGCGCGATATGCACTGACTTCCCTAAGGCACATCAACCTGGGGGAGTACTAGCGCATTTGCAGCGACGCCATACCGTAGTATGGCGACCGCTACTGCTGCGAGTAGCTTGCGCTTACTCGAGACTATTTCCGAGCCATGTGACATTATCTTTGACAATTCCATTATATTTTACGTGGCTTCCGAATTTCAGCTTATAATTATCGTTGATCATGCCCTCAATTGCTTAATGAGCGCTTAGAGTATTGTTCTACACCCGCCTGTGGTGACCTCTACCTGTTGTTCATACATGCGGTTGTTTACCACCACCTCCGTTTTGTGGTGCGCGAGTGCTCATGTGCACTGTCTCGACCTCATCCAGTCCTCCACTGCGTCCAATCCGTCAATTGCTTGCGTTGCTGTCAGTTCCACTTCCTCTATCGACTCGCCGTATTCCACGATGGTAATACATCGGCAATACCGACCAGATTTCGCAAGATGGAAGTTTGAGCCTCAATACGCCATCATACGCTGCGTTCCACATAGTACTGGGCCTAGGAGGTACCCCCACGGTGATGTTTTAGCTCCTCTCGCCTTCCTCGGTGTCATAGATTAACACCCTATTCAGGAAGTAACTTTCCACTATCCGGCATAAGCTAACCACTAACCAGGACTCCTAGGTGTATAGTGCACTCGATGGCGGCCAAGCTGACGCTGCTGAACGCATTCTTTACGTCCAGCGTGACGACCGCACAGTAGCGGATTCCCGTTAGCTTCTTTTGGAGCGCTATCTCGGCGTTTTAGTTACAGCCCTAATAGCATCCATCGTCGATCGACTCTTCCGGAAGTCGGCTTCCAGTTATCCGAGATACCAGAGTCATTGGGTTTCTTGGTATAAACCGTCAACCTCTACAGAATGATCCGTTCGTGTTTAGAGCAATATCGTCGCTTGGTGAAATCGTTAGGATTTTCTAGGATCACACGAGAAACAGAACAGCAAAATCTTTAATAACAAAGACCATAAGCCATGTAAAACACGTTAGTTAAGAATAAAGAACTCATGATTAATTGAGAATTTGTTAAAATAAAAACAGTTCAAAAAAGCCATAACCAATGGCTTTAATAACGGGTAAAACAATGCAATACCAACCAATAATTTGTCTAAATCAGATAGCCGAAAATTATAAACAGATATGGAATAAAAATGAAATTGGAAGTTTACAGACATCCTACAAATTTAAGCAAAACAACACTAAGATATCTATCCTCTTATCTGCCTTTCCTCGGGTTGCATCGCCCGCAAGTCGCGAGTTTGAGCAATCATGGGAAATTATCTTCCATATTTATCCTGCATCTCATTCATCTTCTTATCTTCGAAAGACGGGACTGTTGGTTGAGTCTGCCAGAACCGCACAAGCTGTGTCCGGTGCATCGTGCGTTCGAATAGCAGTTGGACTGTCTTTATAGTACGCTT
This sequence comes from Aedes albopictus, assembly GCF_035046485.1. NCBI lineage: Eukaryota > Metazoa > Arthropoda > Insecta > Diptera > Culicidae > Aedes > Aedes albopictus. The sequence continues at coordinate 274,596,666 of NC_085138.1, forward strand.
GCGCGTTCGCGACTCCTCAGTTCAGTTGCGCGAAAAAAATGGCATCGATATTGCATGGGAGGTTGCCTTCGATCCTCCTCGTGGGCTAATCTTGTGCAGTAACTAACAAATTGCAGTCATCGTTTATAAGTTAAACGATCGCTGAACAACGGCAGTTATCTATTAAATGTGCAATGACGTACCTTCGGCACTGATCTCTGCGGTGCGCGGAATTGCATCGAGGGTCTGCGAGAGACGGTGATTTATGTTTGTTTTAGAGCCGTTTTATAGTTTATTATTTGCCACATCCATCAGGAGACGGACGAAACGTTGTCCACCGAAGGGTTGGGCAAGAGCCTCATCGGATTGGCTCCATTAGCGAGTAGGTATACCTTCGAGTGTGGGTCGTCCGTCGTCGCGTCGGTCGCGGCGATTCTCGGCGATAATCGTAATTGCAAATTGGAACTATCATAGATCAGCTATTTCTGTCGTAATTCAGCGGTGTTAACAAGCGGCCCCGATCGCCGCCGAGCAGGTCGTGAAAAATTACGATGAGAATGATCGCTGAGTGGTCGAAGGGTAGAAATTAGTCACACCGTTTATGAAGCCTTGTAACATTGTTGGATGGATGCGAGGCTTGGAACTTGAGTTGAAGGTTCAAGATGGAGCTCTAGTGACTGCCTCGATGTAGGCCTTCTGCCGCCTCAGTTCCTCAACCCTCTATGCGGCTTCGCCGCATGGCTCGGCCGATATTTTAGATAACATTGCATTCAAGTTCATTGCTCGTTGTTTCGTAATTATTGCAAAATTTTTAATTGCTTTTTTGATGCTCTTCAATTGGAATTTTTTAAATTTATTATGGAAAAATCGGATTTATTTATGGGATGTTTAAACTTTTTTCTGGAAAAAATGTAGTTATTTATTGCAATTATTTTTCTCGGGAATTCCGACATTTTAATTGCTAAAAAATCTATTATTTATGGGAAAATTTGATATATTTATTTTGATTTTATTTTGATTTGTTTATGAAAATTTTGTAGTTTATTATTGCTCCCATGGGAGCACCTCTACTTATTAATTGGCAATTTCTGATTTTGTTGGTCACTTTTTTAAGAGTCCATCATATTTTAGCCAATATTTGGCATTACGACAAACAGTCTAAATGGCACCATAATTTTCAAGGTGTCAGAAGGGCCTAGAAGGACTATTTCCCTTTATGTTTCAACAAATCATGAAGTTCGAGGTGCTGCACGATTTATTTGACCAACGTTGTGTAAATGGCCTTTTGACCACTTTCCTGGGGGCATCCAGAAAATTTCGGGTACGGCCAGAACCACTCTAAGGAGTCATGGTAGCCTGAAAGGGCTGTTATTCTTCATGTTTTGACAAATCATGAAGTTTGAGGTGTCGCACGGTTGATTTTGATAACATTGTGGAAATGACCACTTTTGTCACATCCCTGGAGAGGCACATGGAACATTCCGGATTTGGCCAGACCGTTCCCGAAAGGTTTCAGGAGCCTGGAACTTCTATTTTCCTTCATGTTTCGACAAATCATGGAGTTTGAGGTGCCGCACTTGGGCCCCTTCCCGGGTAGAGGTGAAAGGCAAACCAAAAACAAAAGTATAACAAATTGTATTGCCATAACTAATTTTACCATTCATGAGTTCTTCATGAAGAGCTTAAAACAACATATCAATAGGAAATTATGATATCATATCAAAATATGTCATTTGATTGTCATTTATCAAATGATTTGAAAATTGGAAGAATAACTACTGAATATCTTATTTTGCTATCATAACAAATTTTGCAATTGTCAAGATATTGTTGATCTCTTACGAATTTGATGAACCATTGCAGTTTTGGTACTTATTAAGAACAACATAATGACATACTTTGAATTTCGATTATTCCATCGGTAATATTTGATATTTGTATTCCATTCAGAAAACTTATAAGCTTTTTATGATTTTTGCCCTTTTGTCACTTATTTCAACCAATGGCAAATTTTACCATTCAGTAATTGTTTTTTAATGGCAAAACTTGCCATTGCTTTGTAATTCTCTTCTACCCGGGTTACTATCATACTATCAGCAATAATATCAAAACAATAACATAATTTACCATCATATTGAAATATGTTATTATTTTGACATTCTTTTTGCTATTATTTTGTTATTACAATGGCAAAAAAAATATTCTTTAGTTGTTATGCCATAGAAATTTAGTTATTATTTTTGTTATTTTAACTCTTATTTCAAACAAACTAATAGCATATTTAACCATTCAAATATTCTATTTTAATGATAAAATTTGCTCTTCCTTTGTGATTTCACTCTACCCGGGTTCCCTGGGGACACCCGGGTTATATCCGGTTCATGAGACTGCTTGATTGCCTCATTTCAAGTCAATGGTTCCTTGCAGTTATAAAGTTTCTGTATTCCTGGCGTATAACGTGCAAATTTCCAAAATAACAATAGATGCAGAGTAAAATGCATTCATGTGTCATTTTCCGGCCGGTCATGACTCCAACGAAATCTGGAATAACCCCGGAACGGATCCCGGGCAGAAACGAATTACAAAACAATTGCAAATTTTACCATTCAAAAGGAATTACTGAATGGTAAAAATTGCCATTGGTTTGTTTGAAATAAGTGACAAAAGGGCAAAAACAATAACTGACATTGTTCGATAAAATAGCTAATGAATGTCAAATTTTGACATTACAATGGCAAACCAAGAACAAAAAAAATTAAGATTGAGAATTGCAAAATATACCATTATTGAGTTATTGAAAATAGATCAATATCAAAATTAGTTTTGTCTGTCACTGAAAAATATCAAAAGTTTCCATTAGAATAACCAAAATTCAAACATGACATATGTTGTTCTTAATAAGTGCCAAAAATGCGATGGTTAATCAAACTCGTAAAGGGTCAACAATATCTAACCAATTGCAAAATTTGTTATGATAGCAAAATAATACGTTCAGTAGTTATTGTTCCACATTTGATAAATGACAAGCGAACTGCATATTTTGATATGATATCACATTATGCTATTGGTATGTTGTTTTAAGCTCTTCAAGAAGAACTCATGAATGACAAAATAAGTTATGACAATAAAATTTGTTATTCTTTTGTTTCTGGTTTGCCATTCACCTCTAACCAGGACAGCAAAATGAAAACTTATAAGTTTTCTGGATGAAAAGGAATTGCAAACAAATATCAAAGGTTACCATTAGAATAACATATTTTAGAATGGCATATTTTGATATGATATCATATTATGCTATTGACATGTTGTTTTAAGTCACGAAGAACTCATGAATGGTAAAATTAGTTATGACAATCAAATTTGTTATTCTTTTGTTTTTAGTTTGCCATTTACCTCTACCCGGGATGGATGAACCGGTTCCATATGGTGGTCCTTGACTTTGCCGAAGAAAGTATTGCGCTATCTCTTAACTATGGTATCCTAAAGGAGGACATGTGCTCCTTTCTGATAAAAAAAATCGACTGTCCTCCTTTTCTATGAGAATGTCCTCCATTTCGAACTTATGACTTATATAAAATTGTAGCTGGTAAATAATTTTGTTCAGATACTACATATTATTCGAATATTATTGTTAAGCTATGATAAGCACTAAATACGTTTTCAATGAGTAACTAGAAGTTATGGTAAATATTATTGAGACTACGTGTTACGTGAAATCGAACTCTCAATCCCCAGTTCCTTACTGACACTTATGAGGAGTGAATAGGGAAGTGGAACCATCTCGGCAGGGGTCCTATTTTGGGCACATTTCTGCTATAACCTAGTCAATTTTGAACCAATTGACACAATTTTTGGAACGCGGTGAGATACGGATAGTATCTAGCCGTGTACAAAATTTCAAGACAATTGGTTTGGAATTGACTGGGTTATAACGAAGAGTGCCCAAAATGCCGGCCACTGCCCAAGTGGCTCGCTACCCTAATAGTAGCCGAGTAAAAAGTTATCGAATTCAGGATAATCTGGATGCCCTTGAAGAATTCAATTGACGCATGCAACGCAAAATATTTTAGTTGAGTAAAACAAATGCAATATACATACATCAATTTTGTAAATATGGCTTCTTTATTATTTTTTTAGTTTTCGTGCTATACTGAAAGTGTCTCCCTTTCATATAAATGTCCCCCTTTTTCAACCAGATTTTTATTAAAAATGTCCCCCTTCGCTTTATTTCCATATGGTTGGTCACCCTATTTTTAACACACCCGAAATCTCATAAGCTCCTACACAGACAAAAATTTCTACTCAGTGGTTGAGTTGGTCTTACTCAGAAATTGAAGAACCAACTTTCTAATTTTCTATGATTCTGAGCTATGAGGTTTCTAAAATTTGCATGTTCACTAGCGCCGCCTAGTGGCAGAATTGCGAAACAAGTGTTCATTTTTATGTAAGTCTATGTCATACTGATCCACTTTGCCGAAGACACCAACTTTCTAAGTTATCGGGATTCTGAGCTATGAGGTTTTGAAAATTTACATGCTCACTAGCGCCGCCTAGTGGCTGAATTGCGAAACAAGTGTTCATTTTTTTATAGTCTATGTCATACTGATCCACTTTGCCAAAGACACCAACTTCCTAAGTTATCAGGATTCTGAGCTAGAAGATTTCTAAAATTTGCATGTTCACTAGCGCCGACTAGTGGCAGAATTGCGAAACAAGTGTTTTTTTTATGTAAATTTATGTCATACTGATCAACTTTGCCGAAGACGCCAACTTTCTAAGTTACCGGGATTCAGAGATATGAGGTTTTGAAAATTTACATGCTCACTAGCGCCGCCCAGTGGAGGAATTTCGAACTTCGCGACTCATCATCTGCAAGTTATTGGCATACACAACAACTTTCCCGAAAACACTATCCTTCCAAATTATCAGGGTCTTGAGCTTTCGCATATCGTAACGTTTGCTTGACAACTGATGTGGTTCCTGTAGTGCAATTTATCATCAAACTGTTGATGGTGCCTCTTGCGGCCAAGTTGCCAACTAATCATACACTGAACGGCGGCTTGCGGTGAAAATTACTATTCTTCATTGCACCAACAAAGCTTGTCATGAAAATGCTTGACACTTCTCAGGTCATTTTGACAGATCACACACATGCACGAAAGAGATGGATGATATATTCTACTCTATCGATGTTGTTGCCGTCTTTTTCATGCTCATGTTACAACTGTCAAAATGATCTGTGAATTGTCAATCATTTTGAGGTTAGGTTTGTTGGTGTAATAAAGAATTCTGAGGGTCAATTTAAATACACAACGCCACTAAATTTGTGCAGATTGAGTTTCGTTTTAAGGACAAGGTATTTGGAGTACATTGCTCAAAATTTAGAGCACCGTTTTTTTTGAAACGTTGAACGGATTTGGATTAATAAAATGCATCACGCTGTTGACAACCACTGAACAATTAGCGTGATGCATTTTCATCCAAATCCGTTCAACGATTCTAGAAAACGGTGCTCTATAAATGTTTAGCTATGTACTCCAAATACCTTGTCCTTAAGGCCGGACGGGACGGTGGCTGAATCGTCCGCCATTGCTCTGTTGTTAAAAAGATGCAAATCTCAACTTCTACGTCATATTTTCGACTAGAAATTTGATCGTTCATTTGCTCACTTTCGGTGCACAATCGACTAAAGTTTCAGCTTCGTCAGTGCAGTAGAAATTGACATTTCCTTCTTCAAAATCGCGAGGCAAATTGTTAGAAAGAGAGGCAAGATAGCAAAAATTACACGTCGTCCCGTGCGGCTTTAATTCAACAGAATTATATTATCAATTTTACCATGGACTCGATTTTTCAATTAAAAAAAGTTTTTGTTGGCAACCGGATTCGAACCAAAAACCTTGACATCACCAGGCTCGCACGCTACCACTCGGTTATCAAACCGGTTGATGTCAGAAGAAACAAAACGCACACAATAAGCGTTTGTGGGTCGATCATCGACCGTCGATGATCATGTTTTGCCCGTTTTGACATGATAAATTTAAAAACATGTTTATGCTTGTCATTACTACAATCCGCCTGTCACACTGAGCGAAAAATTCACTTAAATTCTACTGGAAATCTTAAAGACAAACGTCATCAAATCCCGCTTCAACAGTGCATCAAAATTTCAAACGCACAAATCTCAAGAAGGAAGCTTCAAACGACAGTATATTTTGTTATTCTGTTCTTGCTCACTTGTAATAAGCTTAAAATAAGAAGATCAGCTACGCTGGTTTAGTTTACGAAGAGATTTGTGCGCTCGAAATCGTGAGTAGGTGCCAAAGTCGGCCATTGTGGCGGCCATTTTGGGATTCAAATAAGTCTGTCCTTAAGTAGATTTTTTCCATCTAACTTAACATTTGAAACTTAAATGATTAGTTAGTGAAAATATTCTGCTGAAAAATCCAATAAAATTTAAGTGAATTTTTTCACTGCCAAATCATATGAATTAAAATTATTCTTTTAGTATAATTTTACTAGTTTTTTCTATTATTTTTATTTTATGTAAAGGAAAATTCAAAAATTTGGTTCGTCTCCGTGCCATCGGAGACCACCAAATGGTATCCTTGATGAAAAGGAAACATCTGAATTTACAGAACCTATTGCCATCATCACATTCATGCATGGTTCGTTAGTGATGGGTGACAACCATACGCTTCTATTTTGCATACTTTCGACTGCAGTAAAATTCACTTGAAAACCATATAAAATTTATAATACGATCAGTGCGAAATTTCCAATAACTTTTCTTTGGAGTTTCACTATGCTTCCAAGTAGCGGGTTTCACTTAACTCATTTCACTGGAAAATGTCAAGTAACCGTTCCAAAATCAATTTTTCAGTGAGTTCATATAATTTCCTCTCACTCATGAGAGGAACTACACTGCAGTGTAGTCTCCTATTAAGCGGATTCCTATTGCGTCCCCCGACCCGACCAGTGATCTTATAAGAGTCTCGACCAGGCTTGACAGAAACTCCCTCGCGAGAAAATGAGGAAGCGCATTTGGCGATTTTCTGAGGAGTGAAAATAAAACTCAGAAATCACAACGCACATCCTCAACAGCACCGAGCGCGAGCTGGCCGCGCAGCGAGGAGTTCGTCCAACACTCATAATTGATTGTTGTGTTTCTCACGTCCACTCACACTCAAAAAGCTCTCGTGAGTTCCACTCCCATACAACGAAAGACTCTTGAGGCGAGACTCTCGACTGTAACTAACTGCACTTCGCCTTGACGGAGGCTCTCTGAGAGAATTGCGCTGTGCGTGAAATCATTTTTTTAACATGGGAAAGGATAGGAGCTGCATTTTCAAATGCTTCTAAAATATTTTAGGGTCTCTTCAGATTGAAAAAAGTGTTAATGTTTTGCAATATACTTTCAATTAGCTACATTATAACTGGTTTTAGACAAAAGTTTTTAAATCACAATGTTATGTCTATAATATAGCGTATCAAAATCTCATTCGATAACATTAAGAACGTTTTGCTTGAAAAAATTTCTATAAAGAATTAGAAGCATTTGAAAATGCAGCTCCTATCCTTTCCCATGTTAAAAAAAATGTTTTCACGCAAGCGCAATTCTCTCAGAGAGCCTCCGTCAAGGCGACTTGACAAACAGCAAGACAGCTGAGAAATTGCGGTGGCGGTGGGTGTGTAAAGTGGGAGGCAGCGCTTCTACATGACGACTCAAAGTTGTACGAACCACGCACGCACCGGCACGACACCACCCAACAACCACCCGACCCCACCCAGTCAGCTGTCCGTGCATCGAGCACACGGATAAATCAAACTACCTAATTTTTGGGTCGATTTTACTCAAAGCTAAGTATATCATCCTACACGGAGAATCTGAAAAACTCAAAATTAGGTACTTTCAAACTCAATTTTGAGTTCTTTTTCATCTCCCTTTTCATGCGCTGTTTCTATTGTTGTCAGAGAGTGAAGAGAGAAACAGCCCAACTTTTGCAGTTCCGTGCGTCAAGCCAACACTGAGTTTCTTGCACAGTACTCAAATTTGAGTGAATACAACCTAGTCAAAATTTCGGTTGGGTGAAAAAAACTTAAAATTAGGTATTTTTTTCACATAGAAGCAAGCGGGACAACCCAACAAAAACATCGATTCTATCAACTCAAAATTGGCTTGACGCACGCAACCCCGAAGTTGGGTGGAAAGAACTCACTTTTGGGTAGTTTCGTCTCTCCGTGTAGAGTATTGACCAATCCAAATTCCTGTGTGGTAGTGGTTTGTGTTCAGATTTCCCGTGTTAATCTATCTGTAAGAACTTTGTAAACATCTTTTGTTCTCACGTATATGGATAGGCTTGCAGTAGGTTTCGTGAGACATTTTTTGGACAACTCAATATCGAATAAACTAGTTACCCAAAATTAGGTTGTTTTCCCTCTTTCCCTCACCGATGTTGTCAAAAACAAACAGAGATGCATCTACCCAACGGGGGTCCTTGAGGCCAATAAGCCAATTTTGGGTAAATGCAGGTTTACTCAAATTTGGGTTGAATGAGGGGGGGTCTTGAATTGAATTTACCTACTCTTAAGTAAATGTTTTTGCTGGAGGTGAAGGCAATTTACCTAGTGTGAGTTTATTCGATTTACTTAAATTTGGCTTATTGGGCCGAACTATGGGATTGCGTCAAAAGAACTCAATTTTGGGTAGTTTGGCGGTTCCGTGCAGCAAGTTGCGCTTGATAATCCTGCCCGCGCACACACACCAGGTTTTTGGTGGTTGGTGAACAAGCAGTCGACCCGGTAATCTATCTCTTGAGATCAAATAGTTCCCATGAACGTAATTCTAGTTCGACAATTTCTATAGTTCTATAGTTCGAATTTTCTGCTGCCGCATAGCATCGCCATCGCTATCGATCCATGTACGGAAGTGAGGTGGGATGCTACACACCAAATTTTTATCGCTGGAAGTCAGCAAAATTTTGCTGATTTTTTTTGTGCTGGTTTTTTAGCAATCCTTTCAGCAAAGTAAAATTTGCTGATCATCCAGCAATGCAGGTTTTCCAAAATATGACAGCTGTTGTGCTGATTAATCAGCAAAGGGAGGTTATGTTTGCTGCTCAACCAGCAACTGAATAACGAAGAATATTGCGGTATGGCAATTGTAATTACCACAAATTATCAGAAAAATATCATATAAACCCTAGAGTTTAACTCAAAATAACTAATCATCAAATAATTGGTGTTTTATTATGTTTTTATTTTTCGAAATGATTGCAGGTTTTGTCGTAACATCGGCTCAACATCTGCGTACGTCCACCATTCCATCACCAAGGAAGTCATATCCCGTTCCATTCCTGCAAAAACGGCAACTGTTATGAACACTATACACACACAATTTAAATGTTACCGGTACTTACCAATAAGCTACTCCAGCCAGTGAAACTGGTTTTACTCAATTTTACATGCAGTAAATATATTTTTTGTGGGTGAACAAACTTTTCCCATGCGCGATAAATACACAACGTAAAAAATATGGTGTTGACAGTTGAACCTGACAGATGAGGGATTTACTGGTATTCAGCAAGATTATGAATTGCTGATATGCATTCAGCAATATGTTTTGCTGATTTTCGGTGACATTTCAAAGCGATTGCTAATTGTCAGATTATTTGCTGATTATCAGCAACAATTTCATTGCTGAAACGAATTCAGCAAAAATATATGCTGAATAGCAGTAAAACACTAATGTAAATGCTGAACTTCAGCAAATGACTGAATTGCTGATGTGTTTTCAGCAAAAAATATTGCTGGAAGACGAAGAGAAATTTTGGTGTGTATACACACATACACATACACATATATGCGGTGGTGATGTCGTGAAGTGCTGCTACTGCATGGAAAAGAGGCAGAGAGGGTCATGTGGTCGAGACGCCATTGACGCCCCGGTCGAATGATGTGCCAAATGAGCAAATTTGTCCGCACGAATATCTGAAATGGCAGGTGAATTCTTGCAGGAGTTTTGCACTTACTCATCCCACAGTGGTTCCGCCATAGGTCATTTATCCAAAAATTTGACCTCAATGAAACTGTGATGCGGTAAGTTTAATGCTTTCAGGGGTTCTCAAACTTTTTCAGCTTGCGACCCACTTTTGATTTTTATATAATTTGGTGACCCATCAGCAGGTATTTTCATATATACGTATTTTTTTTGCAGATTTGTGCTGATTTTTTTTTCACTTTCATTTGGCTCTGATAAACTTTACGTGAAGTTACATGACGTAAAGCTCTCAAGCAAAAAAAAATGTATATTTTGATATTAATTTTTTTTTATTTTTTTTTTATTTTTAAAAGTTTAAGTGTGACTTCGTGGTCGTGCGGCTAGTGTCACCAAGCATTTAGTCACATCGTGCTAGGAGCGTGGGTTCGATTCCAGCCGCAGCTGTCAGGAAAAGTTTTCGGCTGTGCCACTGGGCGTTGCATGCCAGTCCGTTGTCTAGTGTCGTGCTTCCTTCGAAAAGCGAATAACTACTAACTAAACTAAATACTAAACGTGGCTGTGTCTTTTTAAGTACACGCAGAAAAATGACGCCTGTTTGGATTAATAAAACGCATGGTTGATTTTCAAACTGAGGATTAACTTACTCCAAAGTTATATTTCTTTGTTCTTACTTAGTGTTTATAGATTGAAGCAACCAATTACCATCATTCCATATAACGTTAGAAACTTCATTTGTTTCTACAAACTGGGGACCACAAACAGGGCCTGGAAGCACTCACACATCTTTAAAATTCTTACCTCAACTTCGCCACAACGAGGAAGGTGTAGCAAATCCACCACCGCAACTTCCAAGTGCAGTCTTGGCCGTGATGGATAACGCGCAGGTACTCAAGACAGCATCCACAAAACGTTGGTCGGTTTCGCTTTTTTTGTCTCTTTTTTATCCGGTCTACTTTCCATCCGCTTGTCGAGTGACTAAAAATAGATTTCCGAGCTGCCGCAGGAGCTGCCGTCACCAACACAATCACATTCTGGCTTTGTTAGTTGCAAATGTGCTGTCGTTTGAAACTATCCATTATTTTATGTTGAAACTAATCTCAGTTTGGACTTACAAACTTCGTCAAATGAAAATATTTGTATTATCAAACAATGGAACAGTTTAGTTTAAACTAGAAAGCAGTTTGTCGCTATAGCAAACTGAAAAATCGGTTGATTTGAACTGGAATTTAATTGTGTTTACAATTTATTTCTCTGCGTGTAGGGTTAAGGTGCTCAAGTGTTCAGCTTCAGTAAACTCTTAGCCTAAAGAATTCGCGATAAGTTTACAAGTTTCAAATATTTATGTATTTATGTAGTCCATGCAACCCTACAGAACAGGTTTTATGTGTTCTACACATTCTAGAAACAACCAAAAAACATAGAATTTATTCAAAGTCTTTGAAGGTATGGAAAAAAAATATAGGGTATTGGTTCTCTTCTTAAGCATGTGGCTCCCATTTTCATCCTACGAAAAACAAAGGATTGAAGCGTTGTTTGTTTTGTTTCATATTTTTGTATTTTTTGTTAGAAGTGAGCACGCATGAAAACAAAAAGAACGGAATCAATCGGTGCCGTAATCGCTTGTTTTCGAATAAGATGAATATGGGTACGTGAGATTAATGATGGCACACGTACCCTACTTCTGCAGAACTTTCAAATCTACTTTAAAATGAAAGCTCGGGTTCAAAATACTTAAAGCGACTGGGTGAACATCAAGTATAGTTTTGAGAGTTATGGTGAGATAGATACTCTTAAAATTTTAAGTCATATCTATCATATAAACACATTTTATTTCTATTTTATTGAAATCAGTATTCAGTTATTCTGGTTTCCGTAAAAGTTCAGATTAAAGACAATCAGCTAAGTTTTACCAAAGTTTAGTTTTACTGAAGTTCAACAAAGGTAAGGTTGCTCCAGACTGAGACTAATACTACAAAATTTAAAATAGAATAAAAGAGAAGCCGACTTTCTTGAATTAACTCTGTCGATTCTCAAAGGGAGTGTTTGTAAATTAGAAAATGTTTAGCACTATCATTTGATATAAGTATATCAAGACATTTATTAAAACATTTCCACGCCTTCGCGACCCACCAAAAATTAGCCTGCGACCCACCAGTGGGTCGTGACCCATAGTTTGAGAAACGCTGCTTCAATAACTATAGGATCCTATAGGATCAATCAATACTTTTATCAATTGTATGCCGAAACTTTTCCGCAGAGCTCATGAAGGTGGATATTCTAGAGTAGGCATTTTATTTGATTTTTTTCTTATTTCAGTCCTATGCCTATGCATTCATCACTCTATTAAAAAATCTCATCCATTCAACATGTATTTGGTTGATTGTGTTCGATTCATACATAGTTGCAGACGCGCCAACTTGGTCAAATTATTGGGGTAAAGCCTGTTTTTTCTGACTTTTTGTATGGGAAAATTGAAAAATTATCAAATATTGGGGGGGGGGGGGGCAAACCTATGCTTGCCCCCCTAAGTTGGCGCCTATGCATAGTTGAAATCGATATTTATCATAAATTAAGATGCCATTCTTTATCATTTTAATTGAATTAGTGTGACTGAATTAGATGCGTTTTCGACAAAGTACAAAAAACTGAAAATTTTCAACGAGCTGGAAAAAATGTTTCCTCTTCCGACCCCTTCGGAAGTTCTTCTATAAAACTTCCCTATAATCATGAGCAATGATTTACTGGCAAATTTAGCTGCGACCGTTTGCGACCAGATTGGTTGTAGTCACTTATGTGCCGTATCTTCAATATACTCAAAAACTAACAAATATCCCCCATATTGCTTTGCAGGGATCCCAACTTTTATAATCTCTATCCATCACATTATGTGTGTTTCCCTATTCTTGAGCAGTTTTGACTACCGTGGACCACATAAACTAATTTTAGTTTATACAAATGAGCTGGTAACCCGAACTGCAATATAATGATTTTCGGCTCCGTTAAGCCAAAAACTCGATTGAGTCCATTTTCAATAAACAACAGAAAAACGCATTTGAAATGCAAATATGCATCAAATTTAGCGGTTTTATCACAAAACTCGAGAAAATCATATTTATGACCGCCCTTATATGGGGCTGGAACCAGTGTGCATCCTCCAGGTGTATCTCGGAAATTCCACCAGGAGATCCTCGGGAACATCCATAGGAAGTCCACTGCAATTCCTCTTGCAGTTTTTGGGAATTCCTGCAGTACTTCCTCGGGAATTACTCCAGGAGTTCCTCAGAAATTCCTCCAGAAGTTCCTCGGAAATTCCTCCAAGAGTTCCTTGTATATTTCTCCAAGAGTTCTTCGGTGATTTCACCAGCAGATCCTCGAAAATTCCTCTTGAAGTTCCTCGAGAATTCCTCCAGCAGATCCTTGGGAATTCCTCTAAGAGATCCACGGGAATTCCTACAGGAGATTCTCAGCAATTCATCCATCATCAGTTCTTTAGAAATTCCTGCAGGAGTTTCTAAGCAATTTCTTCAGAAGTTCCCGAGAGTGTATCTTCGAACTCCCAGGGAAATCTTTTAGGAGTTTCATGGGAATTTCTCCACGAGTCCCCGAGAATTTCTCCAGAAATTTCCCGGGAACCTCTCCGTGGGTTACCATGGAAATTCGTTTAGAAGCAACCGAAGAATTTCTGCAGTAATTGTGGTAGCATTTCTCCAGGATTTCCCAGGCAATTTCTCAATGATTTTTTTTTTGTTTTACTTCAGAAGTCTACCAAAAACTTCTTCAAAAATAATGCATGGTTCCTCGGATTTATTTCCAAGAGTTCCACCAAAAATCCGAAAATTCCTCCAGAATATCCTCGGGAATACATCGTGGCGTTCCTAGGAAATTCCTCAAAGAGTTCTTTGGGAATTCCTTCAAAAGCTAGTCTGTAATTCCTACAGGAAGCTCTCAGAAATTCCTCGGGAATTCTTCAAGGAGTTCCTCGGAAATTCTTCCAGGATTCCCTAGGAAATTCCTCCTGGAACATCTCGGGAAATCTTCAGGAGATTCCTGGGAATTCTTGCAAAAGTTCTTCGGGACTTCTTCAAGGAGATTTACGGGGAATCTTTCAGAAGTGTTTCGGGAAATCCTACAGGAGATCTTCGGGAATTCCTCCAGAAGTTCCTCGTGAGTTCTTCCAGGAGTTTCTGCAAGAGTTCTTTGGGAATCCCTCTGGGAGATTCTTGGGAAGTTCTAGAAATCTTCGGAAATTCCTCCATCAGTTCCTCAATGATTCCTGCAGGAGTTTCTAGACAATTTCTATAGAAGTCCCCGAGAGTTCATCTTGGAGCTACCAAGAAATTCCTTAAGGAATTTCATGGAAATTTTTCCACGAATCCCCTAGTATTTATCCACGAATTTCCCAGGAAATTCCATCTAGAATTTCCATGAAATTTGCTTCCGAAGTTCACTAAAAACTCAGCGGCACCCCTTTCCATCCTTCTCTTTCTCGCGTTTGTTTAGGAGAGTGAGCAAGAAAAAACAAAAAGCTAGATTCGCCATTGGCGGACAAGCCTGGCAGAATGCTATAGCGGGTTTTTTATAGATAAATCACTAAATAATTATGGGAAGAATGCTTGGCAGTGCTATAACGGGGAGTCTTTGAAAAATACTGAAAATCTCTGAATAATTTGGAGAAAAATGTCTATAACATTTCCGGGAGAATCTATGGAAGAGTTTTTTTTTTTTGGAAAAAAAAATCTGGTAGACATAGAGACAAATGCCCAAAAAATAGTGGGAATTATGCAAGGAAGAATAGTGGATGTTCCGATTGAAGTCTTTATGGGAATTTCGGGAACAATCTCTCAAAGGAGAAAACCCGGAAAAATCCCAGAAAAAAACGGGATGCAATCTTCGAAGGAATTGTGAAAGAACTCCTTAGCTAGAATCCGGATGAAATTTACGAAGAATTCGGAGCAAACCAGAAAGAACTAACTGATATAATTCTAAAAAAATCCAAAACCCAGAAAATTAAACAAAAAAAAAATGCAAAATGTGTGCCAGAGAAAATGGCGGGAGGAATCCATGGAAGAATTCCAGTAATAATCAGTAAAACAAAAAAAAATAAGGGCAATCCTTTATCAAAGTTCCACGATGAATCTCTGGAATAATTTTCGAAGCAATACCAGGAAGATTTTCGGAAGGAATGCCTAGAAAAATGGTAAGAGGGAACTCAGGAAAAAAAATTGAAACAAAAGGACAGAAATAATTCTAGAAACAAAAATACCGGGAGGAATAGTTTTTCTTTTCTCTAGAAGAACTCCTGGAGAAAACCCTGGAAGAATTCCTGAAAGAATCCCGTAGAATATTTATGGGAAGGAATTCGACTAAAAATTTAGGACTATTTCCGGGAAAAATCCGAAAGAATTCCGGGAAAATCCTTGGAGTTATTCTGGAAGAAGAATTCTTAGAAGATTCCAAAAACTTTTTTTTGTAAGATTTTTTGAAAAATTGTCATGCAAAAATCATATGTTCTTTCCGGGATGGAAACTTGGAAGAGTTCTGAAATAAATCTCTTGAAGAGCATCGGAATAATTCCAGATGAGATCTGGAATAATTCCCTATCGAATATTTGAAAGAGTTCTGAAATGAATCTCTGCAAGCATTTCAAAAATGTGATAAATTCCAGGAGAATTTTATATTAAATCTTTGCAAGAATTCCGACAGAACTCCGTGCACAAACTTTGAAAAAAAAACGGGGTAATCTCGGGAAAATTCCGAGGGGAATTCTAGGAGAACTCGAGCTGAAATCTATACAAGAATACCGGGTAAAATCCTTTGGAAATATCCGAAATAAATTTCAGGAAGATTTTCAGAAGGAATTGATATGAAAATTCCTTCAAATGTTTTTGTAAAAAATTGCAGGAGCATTTTCTGGAAGTATTTCAAAAATAACCCTTCGAGTTATTTCCGGAAGAAGTCCCTAAGATTGCTGGGAGACATCTGCAAGCAATTCTGGGAAGAATCCGTGAAGGAGAAAAAATCCGGTAAGAATCCTAGGAATTAGGTACGGAAGGAAGGATGAAAAGAGCTTCAAGGAAATCCCTGACAGGATTGCGGGAAAAAAGCTGTGGAAGAGTTTTTGACAGAATCTATGTACAATCCGGAACGAATCCTTTTGAAGATTTCAGATAAACGTTCGAAGTCCAGAAAATGCCAGTAGGAATCTTTGTAAGAAATTTGGGATGTATCTTTGTTTAACATCCTTGATATATTACTGGAAGAATTCCGGGAGACTTCTCTGGAAGAATTTTACGAGAAATCTTTGGAAGAGTTTTGAAAGGAATCTCTGCAATAATTCTGAAGAGAATTCCTGGAAAAGTGCAGCAAAAATTACTAGAAATATGCTGAAAGGCGCTCCTGCATAAAATCCAAAAAAAAAATAACCCGAGAAAAATCATTGAAAAAATTCTGGATTAAGCTCAGTGTACCAGTTATGGCTATAGTACCTCAAATTCGCCATAGTTGATTTTCAACTTTTAACGATGCAAAATATCAAGAAAAAATATGTGAACAATAGATCACGTTCATAAAAGATAACTGCACTCATTCAAATTTCACATTTTGCTCAAATTATGATAGAAACAAATAATTTTCCTTAAAATTTCGGCTTCCTTGCACCCTATTTCGCCATAGTGTACCATTTATGGCAAATCCCATAAGGAATGCATGTAAATAGTGCGAAGTGGAACCGAAATTAAAAACTATGTCCATAACTGGTACAGGGTTCCTATCATTGGCACACGCCGTAATAAATAGTAAAAGTGGGTTTGGCTCAGATTTCATATTTTTCCTGTAAAGTATGAAAACAAATCTATCATTTGACATATCGACGACATTCGTCAGTCTCCTTCTTATTTTTGTAGAAGTAGTTTTCCTTAGGTAGTGCGACAACTGGTACAGGCACCCTAATACCAGAAGCATTCTTTCGAAGGAACACTCCTGGAATAATTCAGAAAAAAAAACACATTTTAGTTGGAATCCTTGCAATAATTCTTTATTTATTCATTTAATATTTATTAATCTTTATCTATGCAATTCAGTTTTCATTTTGCGTTGGTATTGTTTTTTTATTATTTATCTTTATTAATAATTAACCTTTATCTTAAGCCTACTTCGAACTATTTCTCGGCCTGAGGTTCCTGCTGCTGAGGCTGCGGTTGCAGCGGCTGCTCAAGACGCTTCCTGACTCGACGTCTCTTCACCATTCTTCCGGTGGCTGGCGGCGGGGTGGGCCACGGTTGAAGCGGGGTTTGGGGATATCCGCACCGAGGACAGTAGTTCTGCACCATTGCTTCTGCCGGCTTCGACGATGCTGAGGGCTGACCGGCTTAGAGTCTATACCAGAATGGAACATGTTGTGCATGCGATGCACAGCAAAGATACGTCGTAATAATCCATATAATCCACTATAGGGCACTGCATGAAATTCTCGCCTTCTCTTTCACTCTTATAGAAATTTTGTAAACAACAAGGCCAAGAAACGTCAAAATCCCGTATAAAATCAAAACAATGCAGTGCCCTATAGTGCGGCAGCTTTATAACGCAATTATTGCACATCTGAACAGTGTTGCCACATTTTTATCTGTACCGGAGGCTCAAAAATCTTTTTTATCTGTACCAGACATTCGAAAAATCTGTACCCAAAATCTGTACCAAATTTGTACCACATTTGATTTAAAATCGCTTAAAATACATTAAAAAAGAGCATTACATTCAGGCTAAACTATGAAAACCCCTAATTTGAGTATACTGTTACCAATTTCTGAACTTTAAAAACTAAAATATCAGCATTAAAAATGTTTTAAATTTGAATTTAATGATTTTTTCTCAATTTCAAAAAATCTGTACCATTCTGTACCTTTTCCTGAAAATCTGTAATCTGTACCGTACAGAATCTGTACCAAAAAGTTGAAAAAAATCTGTACTTTTACAGAATAATCTGTACCTGTGGCAACACTGCATCTGAAAGTTTCTGATTTTCGTCTCTGCACGGAGAACTAAAACTATCTCATTTTTGAGTTTATTTTACCCAAAAGCAGCTTATATCGATTATACTTAGCACTTAGGGGCTGTCCATTAATTACGTAAGGGTTTATGGGGTGAGGGGGGGGGGGGTTCGAGTAATCTTACGCGCCATACAAAAATATTTGGGTTCTCATACAAAAAATCTTGCAAGGGGAGGTGGGGGTGTCGAAAAATCGCAAAATTCTCCTTACGTAATTAATGGATATAGAATTAATGAATATAGAACGAAGCCACGCCTTGAATGGGCTTCTTTAGCGGTGTTGAGATAATTCCATATTCTGAATCTGCATACGAAACTGAGCCGAAATCCAAATTTTCATGAATTTTGATGCCCGGGAACCTATTTAAAAATCAATTTGAAGTTTGTATGGGAGCGATTTGTCGAATAACCCCTCGTCGCATTTAGTACTGGGTGGAGCTGTCAAACAGTTACTCAGCTGCACTGAAAATAATCAACACGCCTCATTCATGTTCTTTTACACGTTAATGTATCGTTCAAAACAGCACGCTATATTAACGTGTATTTCCTTTGAATCAGATGTTGAATAGTTGAGGTTTTGAACCACTGTTTTTACACATGATTTTATCGTGTTTGAAAGTATGTTTATGTATCGATAATGGAGATGGTTCGCCTATAATGTAATGTACATCACCGAACTCGCACGCGTTGAGTATGTCCTAGCATACTCCATTTTTTGTTGAACAGGGACCCGCAGCTGGGTGCCTGGTACTGATATTCTAAGAAATTTGGAATTTATGATGCCAAACTAACGTGTTTTACACATGATTTCGGAAAGTAGGTTTATGACTGGTTTGACACGTTAAATTCAGATGTTTCCCAAGTGGTGAAAATTCATGTTTGAAACATGTGGCTCGAACGTGTAGAATATTTTCAGTGTGTCAAAAGGTGATTTAAAAAAATCTCTGAAATTGATTTAAGGTACCAAAATAAAGTTCTAAAAATCTGAAAAAAAATCATAGTGGCTCAGAAAAAGGTGCTCATTCGTATACAATCAAAAAATCGATACATTTTTCTTAATTTAAAAACCCAATTTTGAAAAGCACAAATCTGAAGAACCAAGTATCTCACTAAGCTGAAAAGTTGATCGATTGGTCACCACCAGCGGGTGACCAAACGATCAACTTTTCAGCTCGGTGCGATGTTGGGTTCTTAAGATATGTGCTTTCGAAAATTTAAGGTGTGGCTTCGTTCTATATTCACCTTAATGGTCCACTGCACGAATTTATGCTGGCCTGCTTATTTACTCTCACAGAAAATTTGACATTTGAGCGGTGCCGACACCTCTCAAACGTTAAATTCGTGTGAGAGTAATTTTTTGCGACGTATCCATTTTCGAACGTAATTTTTTTCGGTTACATCGTTTTTAAATAAGTCCCGTCGTGAAAGTGATGTCCAAATTATATCCCTTTTACGCAGCAAATTAGCCGCCGCAGCCCGCAGCTTGATAGTTTGTCTAGCAATCGCTAGAACCGGATCGATGGATGAATCATATATATATATATATATATATATATATATATATATATATATATATATATATATATATATATATATATATATATATATATATATATATATATATATATAGTGATACTGCTTCTAGATATCCGGTTGAATGGGTTTGTTGACACCTTCCGGTGCAAATCATAGGGTAAATGGTGAGTGTGTATATAGGGTAATAGTAGTTTACGCAACAAGGTGCAGAATGAAGATTTTTACAGCACGAGTTGTACACTTAGTAGTACGACGAGTGCTGTAAAAATCGAGTTCTGCACCGAGATGCGTACAACGTTTTTTGCAATTTCATAAATTACCACTTGAGGATAGTTTTTAACAAAACTTTTACATCAAACTGCACACTGATGTTCATAGCCATGTTTAAGAAAGTCTGATCATAGCAGGTTATACTGTGCAGTTGTCACAATTTTTCAAACCTGCGTCCAGAAAGCATCAAGAAGTTGATCAAAACTGAAAACAGTGCTGTAATGGTTCATTACGCAACGCAAATCAGTGCTGTAATGAACCATTACAGCACTGATAATTTAGTGTGGGAAAGTAGGCCTTTTCCTGTCAGATTTGCGTGAGGTAAAACAGCCTATTACGATGAGAAATTGCAAAAAAATTATTTTGTGTTCTTTAGGGGTATATCCGGATTATTTCAGATTAGTCAAAATTTTATATTTCAGGCCGAACATTTAAATAGGCCCTATCTGCATTTGAGAGGCTCTTTTTATTCACTTTCTCTTTCAATTATTGCAATGTAATGGTACACTTTTCAACTACTTTTGCAGTACAAATCAAAAGACGATGGATTTGACCATCGTTTTATGCAAGGAGATAATCATAATTCAAATGAACAGCTGAGATATTAACGAAAGAGACGGATACCAAAGAGAACCTCTCTTCTGCAGATTGGACCTTTAGACATGTTTGGCCTGATTTGTTTGAGTCCGGGAACTATTTTTAAAATGCATTTAAAGTTTGTATGGGGAATTTTTTTGTTCGGGTCGAACTGTCATTTTATCAATTGCACTGTCATTCTATCCACGAAAAATAAAACTGTTTTGTTAATTTAAACATCAAAGCAAAGGTATTTGAATCCAATAAAATCACGTAATACTCAAAAAAAAGGTCTTTCGATTAGGCTACAGAAAATAGCAATATTTTATTCACTAAAAAACGCAATTGTACACTCAAATTAATTTACTGATAGAATCTAAGTGCAGAAACCACATAGATTACGAACGGGAGAGAAAAAAATCATTCTATGTGCAACTTATAAAAATTAAAACTACTTTTTTGAATTTCATTCTTTTTATAATAAATTCAGAGTGTAGCAACATAAAAATCAACCCTGATCAAATAAAATCCAAACACAAACATAACAACGAGAAACGAGCATGGCGCGCGCTGGAAACGATCATTTTGTCGCGGAAAATTGATTTTTTTTTCTTTCCAACGGGTGCTTGGATGAAATTAGCCGACCGAGTTGCTTGGTGTTATTGATGGTGAGTAGATAACGTATTATTCATTCTTTACATTCTCTTTACATCTCTTTTCCATTTTTCTTAGAGTTGCACAACGCGACCGTTCCTCCACCGTCATCAAGGTAAAACTCTTAAACGATTTCGGAGCTGCCGGATGGAGTTTAAAAAGAAGCGCACACGGATAGGCCGTAACATTGGCGGCCTATCCTGGATGATTGTCTTCATCGACCACGGCAGCGCCGGATCTCCCAGGATTGTTATCTTCCTTGGCCGTGGCATCGGCGGATTGAGTATACACAACGAGGGAATGGTCGCTGGGCACATTGTGCCCGGCATACATGCTGACACCAAAGGACTTATAAATAAAACTTATTTTACTATTAAACCAACCAAGTCGATAAAAATTATCCAAAATTTTTATTTATTTTTATTTAGAGCCAACTTCCAAGCCAAAAAATTGACATTAATATCAATAGAAATCATGTGCCTGACGATTGAAATCTGATCGGCTGAATTTTGAAAAGCAAAAGGTTCGCACATAAAATTCATCTTGTCTGAGTTGACAAAATGTTGATAGGGCTGCACTTATTTTTCAAGTGCAAAAGCAATTGGTCACAATCTAAGTGCAAGGCACTTATATTCAATATGTTAATTTTTCTGAGTGTAGGAAAATGATGTAACCGAGTGAATCTACGTTCGAAAATGGATAGCCAAAAATCACGCGCCTGCACAGCAAAACATTTCTTGTGATATCACATCATTTTCGCAGCACATCAGTCGCGTCGTAAAAGTGATGTACAAACTACATCCCTTCCACGCAGCAAATAAGCCGCCGCAGCTTGACAGAGGGTCTAGAACCGGAACCGCTATAGAACCGGAACGATAGATGATTCATATATAAATAAAATATTGGCATGGATTCGTACACGGATCCGTTGATTGTGAGGCATATCCCTTACTTCTCGGCTATTCCACCGAGTTAGAGGGTAGATGATAAATATGATACTGCTTCTAGGTATTTGCTGGAATGGGTTTGTTGACACTTTCCGGTGCCAACTAGGGTGTACATGGTAAGTGTGATAATTGTTGGAAAACGATGCAACAGAGTGAAATTACGTTCAAAATTGGATACGTCGCCAGAAATTACGCGCCTGGATATTACAAAATTATTTACTGTGTAAGATTTTTTCCAGGAATTCCTTAAGAGGTTTCTTCAGAAATACCCCAGGAATTCCTTCAGAAAGTTCTCCAGGTATTCATATAGGAATTCCTTCAGAAATTACTACCGCAATTTCCCCAGCGGCTCCTTAAGAAATTTCCCCAGAAATTCCTTCCGGAGTTTTTACAGGTATTATTCCAAGAATTCCTCCAGGGGTTCCTGCATGAATTCCTCTTGAGATTTCACTAGGAATACTTTCAGGGATTTCTTCAGGAATCCTCCAGGAAATCCTCCAATGATTGCTTCAAAAATTCCCCCAGAAATTTCTCTGGGAATTTATCCAGGAATTATCCCAGGTATTCCTCCAGGATTTTATCCAGGCATTTCTCCAGGGACTCCTCCAGGAATTCCACCAAAATTCATCCCAGATATTTCTTCGGAAATTCCTATAGCTTTCCTCCACGAATTTCTGCATGAAATTCTTCAGAGATTGCTGCATATATTATTTCAGTAAGTTCTGTAGGAATTTTTCCAAGGCATTCCTCCAGAAATTCTTGCAGTTTTCCTCCAGGAATTAATCCATGAATTTTAACTCCAGGGATTCCTCTAGAATTCCGTCCAGGAGTTATTTCATGGATTCCTACAGAAATTCTACTAGGAACTCCTCCAGGAATATACCAGAAATTCCTTCAGGGATTCCTTCAAGGATTCTTCCGTGAGAGTCCTCCAGAAATTCCTCTAAGAATTCCTCCAAAAATTCCTCCTGGAATTCCTCCAGAAATTCCTCTGGGAATTCTTCTAGAAATTTATCTTAGAATTTCATCAGATATTTCTCTAATGCTCCAGGCATTACTCCAGGAACTTCTCCAGGGATGCCTCCTTCTAGAAATTGCTCCATTAACTTCTCCAGGGATTCGGCCAAGAATTTGTCCAGAAAATTCTCCAGGATTTCCTCCAGAAATACTTCCAGGAATTGCTGAGAAAATTTGCTTATGATTCCACAAAAAAAATGTGTCTACGATGTTTCTTTCTTGAGTTATGATTTTTTCAAAGTAGGTGGTGTCTGTGGAAAATGTTTGTTTCCACTGGAGTTTTCCGGAAAATTAGGCGACCCTTATTTTTATCAATTTAGTTTTTGTTCATATATATATGATGCCTACCTATGAAAAGAAATTCATCAACCTTCAGAACCTTCATACTTATTTGTACGATAATAAAAAAAAAATCCCTCAATGCGCCAGGCATTAGTCCAGGCACTTTTCCAGGGATTCCGCATGGAATTTGTCCAGAAAATTCTCCAGGATTTCCTCTAGAAATACATCTAGCAATTTCTCTTGTGATTTCTCGAAGAATTCTTCCAGGGATTCCTCCAGGAATGCGTCCAGAAATTCCTCCAAGGATTCATCTAAAAATTTTCTAGTAATTTCTACACCTTCAGATTCTTCAGATTTTTTTTCCTGAAATTCCTCCCAAAATTGTTCTTCGGATTCCTCCAGGTATACTTTCAGAAATTTCTCCAGGAATTCCTGCACGTATTGCTCCGAGAATTCCTGTAATGATTTCTTCCGAAATTTCTCTCGGGATATTTTCAAAAAAAAAAATTCAGCGGTTAGTTAAAAAATGTCAGTAATCCGTTCATAATCTTTTTCAGGTATTTACCCCAGGGTTGTTTTTAGGATTACTTGTAGATTTTTTGAATAATTTGAAGGATTTCTAGAGGAATTCCTCCAGTGATTCTTTTAGATAATTTTAGAGGGACACAGAAGCCAAGAAATTCTCCAAGAAGTCATCCAGGAATTCTTCTCAATTATCTCCGAGAAATCTTTAAGAAGTCCATTGCAGCACCAGCTTTTAAATATATTAAAACTTCCTGAATGGCTATTTTGATTTGTGCAAACGTCTTGAAAACCCGGTTCAACAGTGCATCAAAACTTCAGACGCACAAATCTCAAAAAGCAAGCTTCAAACAACAATGCATTTCATTATTATGTTCTTGCTCACTCGTAATAAGCTTAAAATAAGAAGCTCAGGTGCGCTGGTTTTGCTTACGAAGAGATTTGTGCCCTCAAAATCGTGAATAGATGCCAAAGTCGGCCATTGTGGCGACCATATCGGGATTCTAACAAGTCTTTCCTTATGTTTTCACCGAATTATTGAAAAAGTTCAATCAAATAACGTTGTAGGTAAAAGGTAAACTATGATTTGTTTTTTGATTGTTGGTCAAATATTGTTATGTTTATTTTTAATTTTGTTTTGGGGGTACGGACGTACGGTAAAAATGCGCCGCTAAATGTAACACTTCTAGAAATAATAACGTAATGTGAGTGTTGCATGCACCACGGCGTTTACAGCACGTTTGTGCGGCAGCTTATAACGCAATCATTGCACATTTGAAAGGTTCTGATTTTCGTCTCTGCACGGAGAACTAAAACTATCTCATTTATGAGCTTATTTTACCCAAAAGCAGCTATATCGATTATACTTTACCTTCCAGGACGCGCGCCATCAAGCAGCTGAAACTGCACCGCGCTCGCGTTGTATACGACGAGCGAGGTTTTTTGGTAGTGTTGTACTTTTTACAACAGCGCGCGCGCTGAAGGGTTAATGATCCACTGCACGAATTTATGCTGGCCTGCTTTTTTTTTACTTCGTGTAAGAGTAAGCAGGCCAGTATAAACTCGTGCAGTAATTCATACACAGCAAATAATTTTGTAATATTGAGGCGCGTAATTTCTGGCGATGTATCCATTTTCGAACGTAATTTTATTCAGTTACATCGTTTTCCAACATCAGCCCCGCAGTAAAAGTGATGTACAAATTGGGTTTTTAAATTAAAAAAAAAATGTATTGATTTTTTGATTTTATGCGAAGGAGCACCTTTTTCTGAGCCACTTTGATTTTGTCAGATTTTTAGAACTTTATTTTGATACCTTAAATCAATTTCAAAGAGATTTTTTGAAATCACCTTTTGACACCTGAGCAACTTCTTGAAAGCTGCGCCCAATACAAAATGCGACAAGGGGTGATTCGACAAATCGCTCCCATACAAACTTAAAATTGATTTTTAAATAGGTTCCCGGGCACCGAACATCATGAAAATTTGGATTTCGGCTCAGTTTGGAATGCAGATTCAGAATATGCAATTATCTCAACACCGTTTAAGAAGCCAATTATATCCTTTACACGCAGCAAATTGGCCGCCGCAGCTTGATAGTTTGTCTAGCAATCGCTAAAACCGGATCGATGGATGAATCATATATATTAGGGGGATTCACTAAACAGCGTAAACCGATTAAACTAATTAAACGTCGCGATCACCAAGGCAATCTTTGATTATTTCATTCGCTTAAATATGAAACATTTTCTGTTTAGTAAATGCCCTTAATTATATACAATTATTACAAAGGTGTACTGCTTCTAAATATCCGCTTGAATGGGTTTGTTGACACTTTCCGGTGCAAATCAAAGGGTGTAAATGGTTGAATGTGTTTTTAGCAATGGGTTGTCCCACTTTTAACCGAAACTGAGTAAGAAAACAAAGGATTTTTCGATTTCTGAGTAAGACCAACTCAGCCACTGAAAATTTTCTCTGTGTTCCAGTATTACCACCGACGAACCGACGTGACAGTGGCGATTCAAAAGTGTCCCCCCCAAATTTAACGGTCGACCACTGAAGCGAGCGATCGCTTCTGTCAAATCAGCGCAGACGCGAACCGTTTCCTATATGAACACACGGGGGTTCGGTGTCGAGCTATCATATCATCGCGAGCCGTTATAGAGGTGGCGATAGTGTTCGGCTATTTTTCATCATGGCGTCGCGGGCAACAAATTTGAATTTATTTGTTCTGTGTTACGATCACTAAAACACATCTCACAAAGTTCCTAGGTTCTACCTGGTTCTACCTGCCACCAAGTGTTACTCTGCTACACCTCAGCGACATGTCCTCGAACACCAAGAGCCGAGATCTCTATCATCCAGGTCAGTTCGTTCTACAAGCTTGAGTGGGACATATACCTATGAAATTATATATCATTAGAAAATAATCCCGATCAGAGTACACCACAAGGACATGTATCATCGTATTATTCAGACAAAGAAGATATCTATCGAACAGTAGTAGAAATTGTAGTGGTGGATGTGAATATAATTAAATGTGTGTGTATTGAAAATCCAACATTCTGTTTGTGGAGCACCCCTAAACGAACCAGCGTGTAAACAAGATAAAGATCTGAACGAAAGTTTAATTTCGGTTGAAATCGGGAGAGTGAAAACAGATGAGGGGTTGTCCATAAACCACGTGGTAATTTTTTTGGGACTTTTCACCGCCCCCCCCCCCCCCCCCCCCCGTGGTCATTTGTCCATACAATTTTTTTATTTGTCCATACAAAATGCTCATTGGCCGAAACCGCCCCCCCCCTCTAGACCACGTGGTTTATGGACAGCCACTGAGCACACATTCGGTGCCACCTCACCTCAGCGCGCGGAAAACAGTATGGGAAAGAGAAAGAGAGGGAGAAAGTTCCGACGGGTCGGAAATAAGGATTCGTGAATTCGTGATGAGGTGGATGAATTCTCAGTCTGGTTTCCATTGTTGTAATGGTCAGATGTGGAAGTTATACAAACATCTTTCGTTACGACAGAAATAACGTTAGAACTACACAACGAGACTAATCTTTCGAGAACTGATGCTAGCAGAGATGGCATAGATACACTGATAAACAGCTCTGCGTACACATCTTCAATAAAATGTGCGCCGCTCTGTTTTGCTACGAATGTGGATCGGCAACAAACACACATCGCTCAACCGTAAAACTTTGCGTGAGTGTGCGAATGTGTAAGTTGCCACACGAGCTGCACGCAGAACTCGATGTACACAGCGCAACGAGTAACTTTCACGCAGCGACCGAAAAGACAAAAGAATTTTCACGCAGATTTGTGTAACACCGGATCAACACAAAAAATGTGCTGATCCGGTGTTACACAAATCTGCGTGAAAATTCTTTTGTCTTTTTGCTCGCTGCGTGAAAGTTACTCGTGCGCTGTGTTGTTTCATTTAAGGGTGTGTAATGTGTATTTTTTTATCTTCTCACTTAGCGCTCTGAGGAGCCAGGAGCATGCCATCTCTGGATGCTAGGAATGTTCAGAAAAGCACCAGTTTGCTAACATCAGCAATCGCAAGTAAAATGGAACAACTCATACCCTTTGATTTGATGCTATTCCACCAGAGACAGTGTTTCAGCTTGAAGCGCTGCTTGACAGGCTCAAAAGTCTATTTGATTTTATTATTGATTCGGATTTCAAGTTTTTCAAACAATTAGAAGAAATGATGAAGATTTTCCGACCTCTGGTTACTGTTACTTTAGAAAATAATACTGAAATTATTTCCCAAAACGAAAACTCCGCAAAAAAAAACAAATAAATAACTTATTAGTAATGATGGACATATAATTTCACATTGAAGCTTTTTTCAGTGTCAGAAATACTTGAAACTACTTTTGATTACACATCAAAATTAGAAGAAAAAAAAGCAGTACCATTATTAGCATTGTGAAAGGCGCAAAATGAAAGAACATTAAATATAAGTATGCAACTGATTTCTTGATCCCCATATATATTACACAGATGATTTTGAAGTGAATGACAATTTAAGCTCCCATAGTAAAAAACATTCCATTTGCGGTGTGTACTATTCCCACAATTCCGACTCAATTTAGCTCTAAGCTTAGTAATGTTTTCATTGTGGCAATGATAAAAAAGGTAGATTTGAATGAGCAAGGCGTTAATCGCCTTTTCCGTCAAATTTTACAACTGAGATGAACCAGCCTCGGGCTGAAAATCTCATAAAGACATAAAAAAAAAAAACAAAAAATTAAGGAAATCGAAGAAAACGGCAGAACGTTCTGTTTGAATGAGATCGACAGAAAAGTGAGATTCGTAGTAACGATATTGCAAGGAATTCATTAGATGCTGCAGTATCTAACGTTCAATGCTTGCCGGATGTTCGGGCTCTAAAAAAGTTGATCATCAATATTAATTTCTATTCCCGATCAGCCTCGATAGCCGTGAAGTGGCGGTAGCAGTTCCCTCAACTGGCTAAGAATATCACTACGGATTGCCTGATCCGGTGGTAAAAGTCCACCAAACAAGCGACCCCTAATTCATGGTGTCAAGCGTACCGTGCCTAGGAATGAATGGTTGTTTAGGATAGAGACGAACCAGCCAAGGGCTGAAAGTCTTTTTAATAAAGACAAATCAATCAATGAATGGTTAGGGGGGTCTAATAAAAACTTAACCGTGAACGGAGCCTGTGGAGTACCAGGCAAGCAAAAAATTCGATCGTTTAGTATGAGTAGGTAGTACTAACACTTTTACGCCGTAAATATAAGAGTTAGAATATGACGTCCTTGGTGCTAATTGTAGGAAAAACAATAATCTACAAGTTTGTCGTACATCACATTTTAATATTAGGCTTCTGAACTGAGTTATAGACAAATGAGTCAAATGATTGTCAGATGATCGAAAACATCCTTGGTACCTTGGTGTTAAACGGAGCAATGACGCAGTGGACATTATTTGTCTCCGAGATAATCGGCTACTTTTCTTACGTCTCAATTCCGAGGCTTAATAAAAGTGGGTAAATGCAATCTTTCACGACAGGAATTAAGTTCGTACAGGTAAATCTTCATCACGCAAAAGGTGCTTCTGCTATGTTGAGTCGAAGGTTTAAAAAAAAGGAATGGAGAAGGTGCTTATTCAAGAGCCATGGTCCAATAAACGAAAGATTCTTGGGATTCTGACACAAAATAGTAAACTATTTTATGATGAGTAACAAGATTCTCCCAGAACCGCTGTCTTAGTACGCAAAACGTTAAAATGCTATCCTATTACCGAGTTTGTCAGAAAGGACATTGTTGCGGTTCATGGTAGAGGTACCAACCACTAGGGGTAAAACTGAGATCGCTGTGGCTTAAGCTTACTTTCCTGGTGATGTTCCTGAGGTACCAGAGATCGCATCATTTGTCCAATTCTGTAAAGAAAACAACAAATCGTTTATCATTAGCTGTGACGCCAATGCACATCACACGGTTTGGGGTAGTACGGATATTAACAGTCAAAGTGAGACACTATTAGAGTATTTGTCTTCCAACAATATAGAGATTTGCAATAATGGTGATAATAAACCTACTTTCTCAAATGTAATCAGACAAGAGGTCTTGGATCTAATACTGTGCAATGCTGCAATCTTTGACAAGGTCACAAACTGGCGCGTGTCAGATGAGATTTCTTTATCTGATCATAAACACATAATCTTCAATTGGAGTGGTGGAGATTATTCTAGAACTGCATTTAGAAATCCCAGGAAGACAAACTGGGATCAATATGTAGAATTGTTTAGATGAACCAGCCTAGGGCTGAAAATCTCTATAATAAAGTAATAATAATTGATTATGTTTGGCTACGCAGTCATTTATTGAACAAACGACGTTCTTTATTTGCCCGACGTTTCGACACGGGGATTGTGTCTTCGTGTCGAAACGTCGGGCAAATAAAGAACGTCGTTTGTTCAATAAATGACTGCGTAGCCAAACATAATCAATTCCACCAAACAGTCGATTTATCATCAGTAATAATAATAATGTAGAATTGTAGAATACGCATTCATGGGAGAAACTATTAATTCAACCTTAGTTAGAATCATTTTCCCAAAGGGTAAATGAAAGTATCATCAATTCCTTTAACAGCAGTTGTCCCACCATACAATTTTCCTCTACTAGAGACGTGCCATGGTGGAACTTTAAACTGGATCGCCTTAGAAAATTTTCTCGTAAAATGTTCAATAGAGCGAAACAAACGGGAGATTGGACTCAGTACAGGAAAGCCCCGACTGAATACAACAACGAAATACGAAAATCTAAAAGAAAATCTTGGATGTTGACATGTGAAAACATAAACAGTACTCCTGTAGTTGCAAGACTACAGAAAATGCATGCAAAAGATCATTCAAATAAATTGGGAAATCTGAAGCGCGACGATGGAGCTTTTACCACAACTTTGGATTTAATGATGGAAACTCATTTTCCAGGGTCGGTTCTAAGTGTTGATTTCAATGATACTATATCTCTGGTAGGTGAAGGATGTCCTAGTATAAACTTTACGGAGTCAAATAGTACAATAAACACCGCCTCAGATTTAGCTGATCAAATCTTCACGAAGGCCAGAGTGGAAAATGAAATTAGATCTCTTCAGCCTTTTAAATCTGCAGGAGTTGATGGAATATTTTCAGCACTGATTCAAAATACAGAAGCGGTGTTGGTTCCATCACAAATTGAGATGTTTAAGGCTAGTTTGAGATTGAATTACTTTCCATCAAAATGAAGACTTGTTAAAGTTATCTTTATACCAAAAACCCTAATTAATCCACCTAGCGGTGATGGTGCCTTTCTCGTGCTTTAAAATATCCTTTCAAAAAAACTCGAGCGACATGTTGATGACATTGACATAAATACAAAATGAAAACTGCTTGCTAAATCTACTCAATATGGATACATTTTATATTAGCATAACATCCAATATTCAGAAAATATAAGACAACGATCCAAAACTCAAACCAAACAAGTGTCATGAAGCCGCAAAATTTTGAAACGTCATTTTAGATTTTCCGGTCACCATTTTATGACCCCGGATATCTACCCCAACTAAACTAACCGCCATCTTGAACATTGAAACACCATCTTGGATGTTCTGGTATTCATTTTTGGACTCTGCACCTAAACTTACATAAAATAGTCGCCGTATTGAATTTTGGCATGTCGTTTATGATTTTTTGGTTACCAATTTTGGACGAAGACCGGCATTCTTCCCCATTCAAACTATAGTCATATTGCAGACCTTGTGAAACAGCGCACAGCTTGGGTTTTCTGATTACAAATTTTGAATTCTGGACATATTTTCATACAAAATATGCCCATAATGCAAGAATTAAAAATACTATAAAATATGCACTAACTTGAATATTGGGCCATTATCTTGGAGTTTGGACCGCTATCTTGGATACTCTGGTGGACTCCGAACATATTTCCCATACCAAATACACTTATTTTACATAGTTTTAGAGCTCAAAATTCCTTAAAACAGCCACCATCTTCTGTTGACGCGATCAAATTCTTATTTTCCAATTCAACGTTGACCCATCCTACTATAAATTTACACCTTAGGAATCTGAAATGGTACGATTTGATGAGATCGCTTTAGTTTTGTCTATATTTTGTTCTCATATATGAGAACTTAGACCTATTCGTCACTGTTGTTCATACCTAATGTTTATCAGGCCATCAAACAAAGCCACGATTTAATTTTTCACATGAACGTTGGTTCTGCTACACGACAGCTAGTCTCTAATGTGATCTAAGGCTATTTTCTTGCTAACCGTTCATTAGATTATCAAAAAATCTGCTATCTGATGTGTCGTATGTGAGCGATTCCAAGCAACAGCATCAAAATTAAGGAAAATTTTTAATCCATGATTTTCTATTGAACTGAAACTTTGCACAGTTTTTCAGTTCCATCTAAATCGCCATTTTTCGATATCAAATTTTTATTTAGAGCCACGACTAACTTTTCAAAAGGGTGTATGTGAAAATGGTTCAAAAATATTCAAAAATATGCACAGCAAAAACGGATTGTTCGATTGTTATGAATTTTTCAGCAAAGTTAGATAGCTAAATGGTGATTTCTAAGAAAATATACACTGTGAAAAAAAATCTATTTTATCATTGAAAAACATCATTTTTGTCACAAAAACTCAAATATCTCAAAACCCTATCTTTTTACCAACTTGAATTTTTTAGGGAAAACGGTCCATTGTATTAGCAATCTACCATAAAAATTTGGTGATGGTAAACTAATAAACAAAAAAGTTATAACATTTCAAAAATTTCACAATTTTTACATTTAGTAAAAAAAATTTTTCTGTGTAAATTATTTCGGCCGGGAATCGCGATTTGATGCTGATTTTATTGTTCAGCAAAGTTAGATAACTAAATGGCGATTCCTAAGAAAATATACACTGTGAAAAAAATCTTTTTTAACATTAAAAAATATCATTTTTGTCACAAAAACTCAAATATCTCAAAACCCTATCTTTTTACCAACGTAATTTTTTAGAGAAAACGGTCCATTGTATTAGCAATCTACCATGAAAATAAACAAAAAAGTTATGACAATTCAAACATTTCACAATTTTCACATTTAGTAATAATTTTTTTTAGTGTAAATTATTTCGGCCGGAAATTGAAGTTTGATGCTGATTTTATTGTTAATGGCCTTGCGTGAGTAAAACAAGTTGTTTTTATTATATATTATATATACATATAATATAATATACTATGTACCGTAATGTTCCGATTTTATCACGCCCTCCGCGCATTAGTCGTTTATTCATTAATTTGCTGTTACATTTGAGGACAAGTGTTTTCCCTCTTCTTCAAGATGAATGTTGAAAGCGTGTTTTGCAACGTTAAAAATATTGAAATGGGTATAGATGTTGAAGAATATTACAGGGCATTTTTGAAAAGGGGTGTAATTAAATTGTTTAAACAGATGTCGCTGATGGCAATTTCTCAGTTGTTGTCGTTTTCGAACTTCCTGCGCCCTGCTTTACCGATGATATACAGATGGCTCGTTTGTCAAATTCTAGACGGCAGGACGTGCAAATGCGTAATTTTGTACACAATGTGGACATTTGGGCATAACCAGTCTCTTTCAGTTTATCTATGGTGCTTTCGGTGAGATTTCGTAACTCTTTTGAACATTTTTTTTCATCAAACGGTCTACAAGAGAGCGTTGAGTTGAAGACCTTTGAGAAAGCGACTGTTCATCTTGTTCGTTAGATTATAATAAACAAAATCACTTATTAATTTTAACTTACTTGTTTGGTGTTGGTGGCTGAAGAAAAAAAATACTATACAATTTTTAATATTCATAGCGGTAGTATTTTTTTGTTTTTTTCGTGAGCATTGTCAGGTATGTATACAGACAAACAAACGTAACACTGGCGAAATTTTCATTGACCACGCCTTCAACGATCATTTTGAATCTTGGTTGTGGCTTTCATAACAAGAAGAGCGCCCATCGTTTTTCTTTGCGTTTGACGTTTCACACTAGCGCCTTCTGATGACGATATTGCACAACGCAGTGTTTCGTGAAACATTTCCACCAGGTGGTGATAGTGTGAACTGGGCGATGAATTTTCACTAAAATTGTTCTAGGTGTTTCGTCTGTTTGTCTGTGGTATGTACCTCTTATGCATTTGTTGTTGTTGAAGTTACTCGCATTCTTCCGATCATAAAGTCTGTTCTCTACACACTTAATTTTGATTACCGAGTTCGGTAATTTTTTGACGAGATTAAAACTGCTGAGCACCGAACTCGTTCAGCAAAAATGCATTGTTTACCTTTTCCATACGATTTTGACAGTTGTTTTACTGAGCCTCAGTAAAATCGATTACCGAAACTACCGAGATCGTACTGCTGTTATAATCTCGTCAAAAAAGTACCGAACAGGCAATTCAGAAATAAGTGTGTAAGAGGGATTTTTTTTGCGGATAAACTAGACGTATACGCGTATAAAAAAACTTTTATTATACAGCTTTTGTCTTAAAAATAAATTCAATTCCATTTTTCTTATAATCAACAGCTTTTCAACACTATCAAGGGATTTTTTCACCAGTCACGTACAATAAAAAGTATGACAATCTCAATATTTTTGATCACAACACTGGATCGCGTCTAAGTTTCAAATAGATACTATAGTAATTACGAATAATCAAACTAAAGTATCATGAAAACAACTTGTTTAATTCAGGCGGTAGCCTTTACAATAAAATCAGCATCAAAATATAATTCTCGAAATAATTTACACAGAAAAAAATTTTTTTTTGTTACTAAATGTAAAAATTGTGAAATGTTTGAAATGTCATAACTTTTTTGTTTATCAGTTTACCATCACCAAAATTTTATGGTAGATAGCTGATATAATGGGCCATTTCCCCTAAAAAATTGAAGTTGGTTAAAAGATAGGGTTTTGAGATATTTGAGTTTTTGTGACAAATATCATATTTTTTCAAAGTAGAAAAAGAAATTTTTTACAGTGTATATTTTCTAAGGAATCATCATTTAGTTATCTAACTTTGCTGAAAAATTTATAACAATCGAACAATCCGTTTTTGCTGTACAGCTTTTAGAATATTTTAGAACTATTTTCGCATACACCCTTTTGAAAAGTTAGTCGTGAGTGAATATGAAGGTTTAATATCAAAAAATGGCGATTTATATGAAATTGAAAAACTGTGCAAAGTTTCAGATATTTTTGAAATGGTCGCTCAGGATCGACTGACATGACTCCGTGGAATTCCTCATGTATGGGTTTGGTTCATTTTTATATTTGGTAATTTCCGGTGGGATAGCCGGATCTGATTCCATGAGTCATGGACCATGACACTACCGGTTGTCCCAATTATGGTCTGAGAATATTTTATTGCTATTTGTTCACCTTTACCTAATCACCGCGATTTGATATATCGCATGAATGGGTTTGCTTCACTTTTACTTCTAACCACTTTCGAAGCCACAGCTGAACCCGCAACACTACCGGGAATCTAATGTGGTCTGACCCTATTTTTCCATCAGGTTGTCGATAAGTCGTGATCAGTTTTTTTAGAGATCACAGTCATTTGAACCTTTTCGTCGATATTCGGCCTCCTTTGTCTCCGGCATTCGCAACACAAGCAATCAAACTACTGTTCGAAACAAAAATGTCAAACGAATGCACTTCACCACGATAGCGGCTTCGGAAGACGGTTCGGCTTTTGTTATTCCTGTCTTTTTCCATAACAAGAGCTATGTTGCCCATCTGTGTGTCCTATTCAATGCAACATGCAATAATAAACTAATATTAACATTCATAATCGGAATTGGCTGAAAATCTATGCGTAAAGTTAGAATTAGACACATGTCATTGTGACAGATGACATTGATTTGACATTGAACGAAACGTAAAAAGGTAGTAAAAAGTGTCGAATGTTTACAAGACTGGTCGTGATTTGATGTACCGCATTCATGGGTTTGGTTAAAATTTACATTTTACTACCTGAATTTGATTCCGGGTAACTACCGGCTGAACCAAATATGGTCTAACATTATTGTATTGTTAACTACTGATCGGTTAACCAAAAACGCTGCAAAATGAAGGTGTCACATGCAGGGCACGCTATGTCCAAAGGGAAGTATTATGAAAAGTGAATGTACCTCAAACTTTATTCGCTAGAACCGTATTTTTGGACCTCTACATTCGTAATTTGTGCGATTTAAAATAATCCATCTTGGGATTTTTTCCCATACATTTTTGTATGGGATGAAATTAACCCTAAAATTACTTTTTTCGCTATTTGTATGGAAAAATAGGAAAAAAGTTAAAAAAATCGAAAAAAATCCAAAAACCCAATATGAAATATTTTAAACCATACAGATTCTGAAACTAGAGGTCCAAACCTGCGATCCTATGGAATAACATTTGAGGTACATTTGATTTTCATAATACTTCCCTTTGGACATAGCGTGCAGGGTTTGACAATTTCGACGGGACTCTCGGAATCAATTCCGGAACACTACCAGTTGTCTTTAGTGTGACGTAAGGCTATTTTCTAGCTAACTGTTCATCAGGTTATCGCAAAAGCCACGATTTGATGTGTCACATGCCTGTATTTGGTTTACTTTTACATTTGGCCTCTTCCGGCCACTCAAAACCGATTCCGAAACACTTGCTGGCCGTTCATTATGTAATCTAAAAAGCCGCGCGACGCATTTACGGGTTTGTTTCTCTTTCAAATTTATCCACTTCGGCGGGAACCCCGGAACGGGTTCCGGAACACTACTGGTTCAGATATGATCTGAGATGGTTTTCCTGCTCATTGTCCATCAGGTCATCGAAAATGCCGTGGTTTGATGTGTCGCATGTATGGGTTTGGTTCAATTGTATATTTGGCCACTTCCAGCGGGACGCCTAGAACCGGTTCCGGAACAGTACCGGTTCAGATATGGTCTAAGATGATTTTCCTGCTCATTATCCATCAGGTCATCGAAAATGCCGTGGTTTGATGTGCCGCATGCATGGGTTTGATTCAATTGTATATTTGGCCACTTCCAGCGGGACGACTAGAACCGGTTCCGGAACACTACCGATTCAGATATGGTCTGAGATGATTTTCCTGCTGATTATCCATCAGGTTATCGAAAATGCCGCGGTTTGATGTGCCGCATACATGGGTTTGGTTCAATTGTATACTTGACCACTTCCAGCGGGACGCCTGGAACCGGTTCCGGAGCACTACCGGTTCAGATACGGTCTGAGATGATTTTCCTGCTGATTATCCATCAGGTCATCTAAAATGCCGTGGTTTGATGTGTCGCTTGCATGGGTTTGGTTCAATTGTATATTTGGCCACTTACAGCGGGACGCCCAGAACCGGTTCGGGAACACTACCGGTTCAGATATGGTCTGAGACTACTTTCCTGCTTACCGCTCATCAGGTTATCGAAAATGCCGTGGTTTGATGTGCATGGGTTTGATTCACTTTGATATTTGCCACTTCCGGCGGGACACCCGGAACCGGTTCCGGAACACTACCGGTTCAGATATGGTCTTAGACTATTTTTCTGCTTACCGCTCATCAGGTTATCGAAAATGCCGTGGTTTGATGTGTCGCATGCATAGGTTTGATGCATTTTCATATCTGGTCCCTTCCTGGGGTACCGTTCCGGAACACCTAAATGGCCATATCTCCGGAACGGCTGAACCGATCCGAACCATTTTCAATAGGAAACAATGGGACCAGATTCCGCGTCGAATGAACCGTCGGTCATTGAAATCGGATGAGGTTTACTGCCAAAAAGTGATGTGAGTTTTTTTGTACACACACATACAGACACACACACGCACACACATACACACACACATACACACACACAGACATCACCTCAATTCGTCGAGCTGAGTCGAATGGTATATGTTATTTGACTCTCCGGGCCTTCTATCAAAAAGTCATTTTTGGAGTGAACATATAGCCTTTCCAGTACACTTAGTGTACGAGAAAGGCAAAAAGGGGAAGCGAGACAAGACGCATCCGAAAGCAATTCAGTAACAAATTTTGAAAACGACGTATAATCAATGCTACACCATTGATTATACGTCGTTTTCAAAATTTGTTACTGAATTAGTCTTTCTTCAGTTTTGTTGAAGACTACACAGCAGTTTCAGTTTTGTTGAAGAGAGCTCTAGTGGACTGAATTCGTTTTAAATATGACTAGATGCAAAATTGGATGAAAATATTTGATAAGAAGCAAAAACGACAGAAGAAAAGTACGCCTTTGAAAGCCCCTGAAACACTCCTGGCAACCCATGGAACCTACCCAACAAACATTTTTGCTGTACAGGAGTGGAACAAACCAGTCTTAAGCAAACTTTAGCTGAAGAAACTGTTGTTTAGCTACTTCTGTTCCTTGGGTACTCAACCCCTAACACTCATGGGATGACCCTGAAATCCCTTGAAAACCCGTGGGTTGTTGCTGAACCCCCTGGAACGCCTTGAAATACTCCTGGGACCCAATTAACACTCTGAATCTCTCTTGAACACCTCTGGAACGCCCTTGAAACCAATTGAAAACCACTGGAACCTTTATAAAGCCCTCTGGAACACCCCTGAAACATCCATGGAACGCCCTTGAAACCCCATGAAATGCACGGTTGGGTAAAGTGAAAAAAAAAACCTGGATCATGGATGCATAATGATAGTGTGATAAGAAAAATATTTTTTTTTGTCAAATTAAATTACAATGAAAATGTGATTTTAAACAATATTAAACTGGTAAGGACATCATTCCCGTTCTTGTAACTCAGTGATGGAAAACAGCGAGGAATGCAGCTGAGCAGACACAAACGCAAAGCTGTTCTATTCGTGAACAACAGAAGCCAGAATATGTATATTCGCACTTCCTTCACTCGCGAGCTAACGAAGCTGGTCGCACTTGTGATTGATTCGCGAAGTAGCTCTGAACATTTTCCAATTTTGTGAAAAAATCAATTTACACGGCCGACAGATTTACTTTTCAGGAACGATAAAGCACAAAACACTACTATCTGATGGATAATTACTTTCTTTGCTATTAAAATCGCACTAAAATGCAATTCCCGCATCTCCACTTGTTCTTCGCGAATAAAAAATCATGAGTGTTTTTGTTTTGCTTCATACTCGTGAAGCAAGCGGGTGCGAATAAACTCACACCACACGGCTTACTCTCGGCACTGTGAGTAAACCGTTTGTTGGTTTTACACTCGCGAGTTGATTCACGATGAGAGTGTTTCCATCTCTGTTGTCACAAGTTGTAACTATGGTGTAAAATTAATCTTAAGAATTGTGCAGTTTTTGTGTCATCAGCGGTACAAAATTTTCAATTTATATTTTTGACGTAAAATATGTATAATTTTGTAACTTAATTGGAGCAATATCGTGACACACATGTCTATGCATCTGCATCATACGTTTACGTTGAGCGAAAATTACTTAAGTAAGATTTATAATAAAATTTTCAGAAACTGTTCAGCATTTGGGTGGTGTTCAACAATTAGAAAATTACCTACGTCGCCAGAAATTACGCGCCTGGATATTACAAAATTATTTGCTGTGCAGGTGATCTTGTAGGTAACCTGAGCATTTCAATAATACTTCCAAAATAGGCCAGTAATGAAAATGATTAAAGACTGGATGAAACCTGAGGAGAACCATGATGTTTCCTACAAGTTGCACGAAACAACTCGTGCAGGTTGGGAAGTCGGAGGACCCACTGTTCGTCAAGGATCAATCAAATTCTTTACAGATGGCTCGAAAGTTGGAATAAAAACGGGAGCAGGAATCTACGGCCCTGGAATACAAATTTCAGTGGCGATGGGACACTATCCTACGGTGTTTCAAGCGGAGAATCTTGCTATTTTGAAATGAGCAAATATCTGTCTTGAGAGAAAATACAGATATGCAAATATTTGTATTTTCTCAGATAGTCAAGCTGCACTAAAAGCATTATGCGCTTACAAATGCACTTCAAAACTTGTCTGAGAATGCAGTCTTTCACTGCGCAGGTTGTGCCAAGGTAACTCAGTAAACTTTTACTGGGTTCCAGGTCATTGTGGCATTGAAGGGAATGAAATGGCAGACGAGCTTGCTAAAAGTGGTTCCAATTTACAGTTTGCTGGCCCAGAACCATTCTGCGGTACCTATATCAAGCTGTACAATCAAAACTGACCTGAAATCCTGTGCTGAGCAGAGGGTGATATCCAACCAATTGGATGGATGTCAAAAATTGCAATCAATCAAAATGATTTATAACACCAAATGCTTATTTAGGTATAAAACTAAAAAGCTCTTAGAACTCAATAAGAAAGCTCTATGTACATACACTGGCCTAGTAACTGGACACTGTTTGAGCAACTATCACTTGAAAAATATTGGCCATATTCAGAGTGATATCTGTTGTTTCTGTAATACGGAACGTGAAACCTCGGAACATCTGCTTTGCAGTTGTGGTGCTTTATACACGCGCAGGCAGCGTTCGGAATGCTCACTCATTCTCACGAAAATCGAATTCTCCCTCACGCCAGTTTTCAGTTTTACGAACCCTGCGCGCAGGCAAGGATCATAAAATTATATGAGATAATCGATTTGTTGATTACTGGTGACTATGTTGACCATAACGAAGTTATTGAAAAAACTGACAATTGAGGGGGTTAGAGGCAGAGGGGTGTAAGTGACCAAAAATTCAAAATTGAGATATATATCCTACGTGATTCTACGAGATCAACTTTGTTTGTTGCCGAAGACCCGTAATTTTTAAAAATGTTTTAGCATGTTTTCACATTGAACGAAAAAATGACGCTTAACCATGGATGAGATTTGTTTGGAGGCAAAGGGGTATAAGTGCAATTTTATATTAATATTATTTCTAAAAAATCAACATATTATACTTTATCAAGAGTCGATGTCTATATATGATCCCTTTGTATATGCTTTGAATAATGTCTTATGTTAAAGGGCGAACACGATGAAATTGCCACACAGAAAATATTGTATAACTTTTGATTGCGTTCGTCAAAATAGCTAATTTTTTGACCATGAATAGTATATAATGTGTAGCTAATGCCATAAAATTTTCATTGAAATCGGTTGAGTTTTGGCGCATATATTGTCGATATCATAAAATGAGATTTAAGAAAATTCGTGCACCCATTTCAAAAAATTACTTAGGCTATGATTTTTGCCTTTCTCGTACACTAAGTGTACTGGAAAGGCTATATGTTCACTCCAAAAACGACTTTTTGATAGAAGGCCCGGAAGGTCAAGTCACATATACCAATCAACTCAGCTCGACGAATTGAGGTGATGTCTGTGTGTGTGTATGTGTGTGTGTATGTGTGTGTGTATGTATGTGTGTATGTGTACAAAAAAACTCACATCACTTTTTGGCAGTAAACCTCAACCGATTTTAATGACCGACGGTTCATTCGACGCGGAATCTGCTCCCATTGTTTCCTATTGAAAATGGTTCGGATCGGTCCATCCGTTCCGGAGTTATGGCCATTTACGTGTTCCGGACCAGTACCCTTGGAAGGAACCATACATAAAAATATAACAAACACATACATGCGACACATCAAACTGCGGCATTTTGGATAACCTGATGAACAGTTAGCAAGAAAACAGTCTCAGACCATATCTGAACCGGTAGTGTTCCGGAACCGGTTCCGGGTGACCCGCCGGAAGTGACCAAATATAAAAGTGAACCAAATACATGCATGCGACACATCAAACTGCGGTATTTTGGATAACCTAATGAACAGTTAGCAAGAAAACAATTTCAGACCATATCGGAACCTGCAAGTGTTCCGGAACCGGTCAGGGTATCCCGCTGGAAGTGGCCAAATATAAAAGTGAACCAAATCCATGCATGCGACACATCAAATTGCGGCAATTTCGATAACCTGATGAACAGTTAGCAAGAAAACAGTCTCAGACCATATCTGAACCGGTAGTGTTTCGGAACCGGTTCCGGGTGTCCCGCCGGAAGTGGCCAAATATAAAAGTGAACCAAATACATGCATGTGACACATCAAACTGCGGCATTTTGGATAACCTCATGAGCAGTTAGCAAGAAAACAGTCTCAGACCATATATGAACCGGTAGGGTTTCGGAACCGGTTCCGGGTGTTCCGCCGGAAGTGGCCGTATATAAAAGTTGACATAACTTTTGTGTGCGGCACATCAAATCACAGCTTTTTCGACAACTTGATGACCGGTTATTGAGGAAGTAGGCTAAGACCACATTATGGACTGTCAGTAGTGCCGAAACTAGTTCCGGGTATCCCTCCGAAAGCGGCAAAATATAAAATTGAACCAAACCCATGGCTGTTTTGATGAACTAATAAACTTTAGCAAGCAAATAGGCTCCGACTATTTAAGAGACTGCAGTATGTATTCCGCAAGCGGTTCCGGGCCGGAAGTGACACCAAACCCATGCATGCGACAGCTCAAATCACGGCTTTTTAGGCAACATGATGAACAGTTACAAGACGCAAGCCATATCAGTGTGTTACGGAACCGATTACGGGTGTCCCGCCAGAAATGGACAAATGTAAAAGAGAACATGCGACATATCAATGACTTATTCAGTAACAAGATGAAAGGTTAATCAACAAATAATCTCAGACCATATTTG
The DNA here is from genome assembly GCF_035046485.1 of Aedes albopictus. NCBI lineage: Eukaryota > Metazoa > Arthropoda > Insecta > Diptera > Culicidae > Aedes > Aedes albopictus. The sequence goes on from NC_085138.1 coordinate 274,638,692, forward strand.
GGAGAACCGGTAGTGTTCCAGAACTGGTGACAAGACGAGTAACGCGTCGGAAGTGGTAAAATATAGAAGGGAACTAAACCATAGCGGCGTTTTTGATAATCTGATGAACGATCAACAAGAAAATAGTCTCAGGCCACATCTAGAACTTGTAATAATATTTTGGAATCGGTTGCGGGTGTTCCATCGGAAGTGATTTAATAGAAGTGAACCAAAATCATGCACGCGATACATAAAATCGCGGCTTTTTCAAAAATTTGCCGAACGGTTAGCAAGAAAATAGCCTCATATCACATTAATTTTCGGCTTTTCTCAGACCATATTTGAGAGAACCGGAATCGGTTCCAGGTGTCCCGCCGGAAAAGGTCAAACGTAAAATTTAACAAAACCCATGCAAGCTGCACATCAAATAGCGGAATTAAAGAGGTGAACAAAGTAAATGTCAAAGCGATAAATCAAATTGTGGCTTTTTTGATAGCATGTAAACGTTGGGTAAGATTATAAGTGAAGAAATGGTCAAAGTCTTCATATATGCAAGACGACAAAATCGTGCGGTGAAAATGTATAGTAGTGGAAAAAATATAATTTAATCGCATCAACACCTTATACAGTTTTTCAATCTTCAATCTCCTTATGCTTCTAAAATTATAGCTCACAATTTGGGTGTGGCTGGTTGAGCCCTCACTATTCTCATTGCAATAAAAATTTGAATGGAAAATTTACATTTTCTGCATTTCGAAGGAAGGTCAAATTTTACATGAATCATGTTACCAATGACAATAAAATATAGCCTAAAGTGCAGGGTTGTAACGAGAAGGGTGGAAAAAAAATCCGCGCCAAATCCGAGCCAAATTTCAATCCGCGCCAAATCCGCGCGATTCTGGAATCAAATTCACGCCAAATCCGCGAGAGTGTGAAGATAATTTGTGTTTTTTGCTTTACGTTATTGAAGAAATATTTCAAACTGGAATGGACTGGTTGAGTGCTTGATGAAGAATGAACTTTTTATTTGTAAATCAATGCATCTCATCTCGATTATTGTGAGCTTTCTGCTTGAAATTGAAGACATTTCTGCAAAACTTCCGATTTTTTTTTGCTAAAAACATCCCTTGAATATATTTTAACCAATTTTTGATAAGAATTCGTTAGACAAAATCTTAGGAGAAACATGCCCAGAACTAGGTATGTACTGGATTCGAGGGAAAAATATTTAAAAAAAAATTGGAGAAATTTAAAAGGGAACTGAAATAAATAAATATATTTCTGTAAAAAAAAACTTTGAAATAAACAGAACGTGGAGACTTTCTTTAAATATTTCTGAATATTTTTGAAGGCAGTACCCGAATCCAAATTTTTAGAAGAATTTTAAAAACCGATTAGAGAATTTGAATTTGTGAGTAGAATTCTTATAAGATCACTACGATTTAGCAATTCTTGAATGAACCTTCAGTGAGGAATTTTCTCAGGGGAATACCTGGAAAACATCCCTTACAATGAGTAATCACTGGGAAAATCCTAGAAGGACAATGTTGAAAATTTGAAAAGTTTACTTGTTGGAGTCCACTGAAATTCTTACAGGGTTTCCTGGATTTATCATGAGTTTCTCTAACAATTCCTGCAGGAATGCCTGCAGAGATTCCCCAGAAATTTTCGCTTAAGTTTTCAGTAACAATTCTTGCAGTGATTTATATGCCCCTTTCAAAAGTTTTCTCTAGGATTCCCTCAACTGGTTTTTCCCTAAATAAACTAGGTATTTATCTAGAAATCTCTTTTAAAAATATATAGCAGGTAACTTTTAAAATTGTACCGGTAATTCGGGCAGATTTTTTCGGAACTAGTCGTTCGGCTTCTGATGAATGGAATTCCTAAGAACAAATTTGATTTTTTTTTTTGAGAAACTTGTGTTCTTTGACAGTTGAATTTAGATACATAACATACCCGTAATATAAATATTGGAGGAATTGTTGCACAACTTCTTCAGCGAAATATTTTGAAGAACTGATGAAAATCATAAAAAATGTAAACCAAAATGAAAACTTGCTCCAAATTCTTCACTAGCCCACAGCGCCTTCTCAAGCACATTCGTACGGTCCAAAATCCGACCAAAGAAAAACGAGAAAACAGAAACCAGTCCCAAAGTTCCGCTTGCTTTGTGTTGTTTTTTTTTTGTTCGGATTAAACAATAAGACCACCGATCCTATTTCATACAAAATGCCCAAGTTTGACGATATGGTACTCGGTTTTTGGTGAACCGATTTGGCTGAAATTTTGGCAACCGACATGAATTTACGGGAAATTTGAATTGTATTGAATTGATTGAGTTCTGTTCACTACTTCCAAAGTTACAGATATACGGTTCGACAAAACAATAACACAAGACTTTTATGATGGTTATTTGTGGTCAATTCAATAAAAATGTCCCCAAGTTAAACGGCATCCTTAATTATAGTACTAGTATATCAATCATCGTACATCAGATACTCTGATATATCCTTTGGTAAAGGCAACCTGAAAGTGGTCCTATTGTTTTGTCGTTTCGTATATCTGTAACTTTGGAAGTAGTGAACAGATCTCAATCAATATAATTCAAATTTCCCGTAAATTCATGTCGGTTGCCAAAATTTCAGCCAAGTCGGCTCACTAAAAACCGAGTTTATAGACCACAGTGGTGGCAAACAAACGTTTTATATCTGATGATGGCTGAATAGAGTAGGCCGAAACGTTATATCAAAACGATTTGCAACGTATTGTTTCACCGAGAAAATCAACAAACAAGAAATATACGAGTGCCATATCGTCAAACTTGGCCATTTTGTATAAAAAATGACAGGTGGTCGTATTTTTTGTAAGACACTGTATATATAAATACAATGACATACGTAGGACCACGCATAACTCGTGAATGAAACGTCCGATTCGTCGGCTTTGTGACGGACATAAAACGTTAAAAACGCAGTAGGCATGGCAAAGTTTGCCGGAGACAGCTAGTTTAACATATTTTTGAAATATATCGACTACCTGTTACTATATCCAAACTTGATGGCAATTCAAACAAACATATTTCATATATGAAATTTCAATTATATCGCTATACACACTACAAAAATCAATTCCGCGCCGAATGCGCGCGAGAACCAAATTCCATGGAAAAATCCGCGCCAAATCCGCGAAAATCGCGAAATCCGCGAATTTCGCGAAATCCGCGCTGTTGTAACAACCCTGAAAGTGTGCTGAAATAAACATTGGCGAAGATCACAAAGTGATCTGTGATTGTGAATAAAGTTAACCTTCTTCATTCTTCATGCATTAGCTGACGCTCACCCTGCTGCCGTAGTGGATGGAATGGGGTCATAATGACTCCAATACCCTCGCAGAAAAAAAAATGTTAACACAATTAAATTCTAGTTCAAATCAACCGATTTTTCAGTTTACTATAGCGACAACCTGATTTCTAGTTTAAACTGAATTGTTCTTTTGTTTGATAATACAAATATTTTCATTTGTCGAAATTTTTGGCAATTTGTTAAACCAAACAGAGATATGGTATTTTCAACATGAAATAATGGATTGATTCAAACGACTGCACTTTTGCCACTAATAAACCCGGAATGTGATTGTGTTGGTGACGGCAGCAGCTGTGGCAGATCGGAAATCTATTTTCAGAGCGTCGGTAAGCGGATGGAGAGGAGAACGACTAAAAAAGACAAAAAAGGCGAAACCGATCAACTTTTTGTGGATGCTGTCGTGAGTACCTGCGCGTTATCCATCACGGCCAAAGCTGCACTTGTAAGTTGGCGTGATGGATTTGCTACACCTTCTTCGTTGTGGCTATGTTGGGGTAAGCATTTTATAGATTTAAAGCACTCACACTTTCGGACCATGTTTATGGTTTTTATTTTGTTGAAACAAATGAAATTTTTGACATTATATGAAATGATGGTAATCGGTTGTTTTTATCGATAAACTCTAAATGAAAACAATTAAATATAACTTTGGAATAAGTAGATTCTCAGTTTGAAAATCAACCATGCGTTTTATTGTTTTAAACAAGCGCCATTTTTCTGCGTGCACGACTAGGGTTAAGGTCATAGACTTAAGGTGGTCAACTGAATCAACTGAGAGGTCTGATATTTTTCAGCGTTTTGCTGTTGAACATAACATCGGAATATGTATCATCAATAAGTTTCGAAAATCGATGATGGCTTTGTTAAAATTGTTGCTTTTCTATATGAAGTGTTTTCAGGATTCATTAACATTTTGGCTAACGTCGACGAAAAGTTCATGAGTACATATTCGACGAGAAAGGCACTATCACCACTAGGAGGATTAATCTGGGTTTTTTGTTACCTCATCAAAACGTTTGAAAATTTCACTCGATATTCTTAACATAGTATTAATTAGGTGGTAAAAATTTGATCGAAATCGGTTCAGTACTTTTTCTAGTAAATATCCAAAGCTCAAATCGCTTCAAGGTAAATTTTAGGTACTTTTTGATCATTTTTAGTTCCGCGTGCACTATTTTGACTGTAGAACTGGTAACACTGTCCCGATTTTTATAAAACTTTGACAGTGTAAAATTGTTGTGTAAAACTGTTTACAGTGAAAATTTCAGCCATTTTTGTTGAGTACTTTCAAAGTAAGAGCAGTTTGAATTTCACTATACCAAAAACCACATCTGCTTATTGTGACATAGTGCGACATATATGGCTGTAACTTTTTAACGGTATGATCAAATTGAATGAAATTTTGACAAACTACTTCTACATACATACTTTACGTACATAAAAATTTTCATTGAAATTGGTTCAGTATTTTTGGCGCCAGCGTTGAAACGGCAAAAAAGTGATATTTTCCAAAATGTTTGTTTGCACAAGATTCTCAAGTGGCAATTTCCTTGTTTCAACGATATCTCCGCCAATACTCAACCGATTTTAATGAAAACTATTCATGGTAAAAAAATTAGCTATTTTTGCCAACGCAATCAAAAGTTATACAATATTTTCTGTGTGGCAATTTTATCGTGTTCGCCCTTTATGGGACCACGGCACGTGCCGAAGGTAGTTTGCAAAGTAATAACTTTACTTAGTTTCAATTAGTTATTTATACTTCCAAGTACTTGTTGGCAGTGATGGTTCAAATATTATGGCTTGTAGTTCAATTTCCAGCACACAAGTTCTTCGAAGAAAACAACAGTTCTTCACGAGCAATGGAAAATTACAATACATCATAATTTTCGTCAGTATTTAGATTGATGTGATTCACACAAGTATTGTGTTATTTAGTTTTTCTTCATATTTTTTTTTATCAATAGTAATCAAACATCAAAGTAATACAAACAGGAGAAATGGCTCCTGTTATTTTGAAAACATGCGAATGCATACATACAAAAATATTACGCAGGATGTGCACTATGGATTCATGTACGAAGTATACTTCAATGAAAGTGCGTGATTACATCAGATCTGGTTCAAGTCTTGAACGTTCAGTTTAATTTTTGGTATGATGAATAAGTGCGCGTAAAATCGCCAAATTCGTTGAAGTTTTCAAAGAAGATTTCTTGGAAAAAATTGGTTTGCAGTCTAACAAATTATGTTGATTAATTACTTATTATCGCCCACATTTTGTTCCGGCTATTGGAATCTTCAGGACTCGATACACAAATCAACACAATTTTGAATAATTTAAAAACTATCAGGTTGAAAAGGATACTGTCTGGTACACTTTTGTGTCATTCGTTATATCTGACATGATTATTTCCAAATGAAACAAAGAGGCTTCCAAATGAACGAATAAGTAAAAACAGTTTTAAAAATTGACTCATTTCTTGGCTTAACCCTTTGGAGCCGGAGGGGTCAATATGACCCCGGCGATGAAACCGAGCATTACAAACATGTTCGAGACCAGCGAGGTTGCGGCAGCAGTGGCGAAATTATCCGGCTCCAAAGGGTTAAGGTGAAGATCACCAACGGTCACTTTCTAAAAAAAGTATTTTCTCAAGCACAAGTTTATAGATACCAGTGTTAGCTTTAGTCTGAAAATGCTATTCAGCGTTCACTAAGTAATCAAGCAGCAAGAAACAATTTCTAATCAACTTGTTCGATGGATTCCTTGATTACTGCTCAAGAAAATCGAGAAGAATGAAAGACGGCCATTGTGGCGGCCAGCTTGATACTCCAGCAGCCTTGTCCATAAAAAATAAAACATGTGTTAGTAGTACACATTTTCCTTAGTTTTACATTTTTAATTAAATCAGTTTGAAATGTATTTTTAGTTAACATTACAAACAAACAAAAAAATATACTTAGTGGCCTTTTTGTCATACCAGGGTTACATAGAGTTAGACTTTCAATATCAAAGTAGACTTCATAAGCTTTTCCGATTTAACCATTTTTTTACCTATATTTTCAATACGGAACAAATAATATTGTTTTAAAGTCATCTTGCTGTATCGTTAATTTACAACAACATTATATTTTCAATTTTGGGACACTTTTTGCATAGTAATATTTGAGTCTACATATAGAGGTGCAACTATTTTTGAGGATTTGTTTGGCGGCAAAGGGGTGTAAGTCAGTAGTTTAATGGTAAAGGGGTGTAAGTGCCATTAATAAAAAAAAACAATTTTCATATTCGAAGAAAAACAACTTATATCATGTTTCTGTGCATCTCCAATGGTGGAATTACTTGATAGTAGCATATTCGAAGCGATTCCGAACTTTTTCGATTGTTGTAGATTTTTTTATAAGATGTCAAAGTTTACGTCCATTATCTCAAAATCAGGTTTTAGTCACTTACACCCCTCTGCTTCTGACCCCCTCAATTATTGTATTTTTTACGTTCAAGTTACCGATGGTCCACCAGTAATGCCGCCCATGTATAATTGAAAATCGTATGTATTTTCGTAAAAAGCGATAGTTTGTGACAATGGATCTGTGAGAAAAAAATGTTTTGCTAGTTGTAAGTAATTTTTGTACACTTGATTATTAAATATACCAAATAATGAGTTATTTCATTAAAAAATATATTTCGAGAACGAGCTTTTCTATAATAGGGATCAACTATCATGATCCATTTTTCGTACATTCTTTCATTCACTAATATTTTGAGGTGATTTAAAATCGAAACCTAAAACTTCTAAGAGCACAATTTGAAAACTAATTAAAAACATCATTCGAATCGAACTAATTGATCAATTGGTCACCCGCTGGTGGTAACTGATCGACTAACTTTTCTGTGCGAAACGATGTTTGGCTCTTCAAAATAATTTGGGTTCGTTTTAAAATCATCTTGGTAAGTTTATGGATCATACACAGATAAAACTGTCCTTGTAAATGTACGCTAATAGTAATGCACATAAAGGGAATGCGAATATTAGCGTAAAATTAAACGCGAAATAAACTTTACACGTTTCAAATTTTGTGTGCTTGTAATTTTACTAGTCGTCGTTGAAATATCAGACGGCGTGTAATTTTCTGCTAATGTTTGTTTCACTAAGGCTGGTTGTTGCGAAACCCAGAACGACTGCTGTAGAGCGAATACATCAAAATAGCATACACAATCATGGAGATCCGGAACCAGTTATATCATCTTTCAACTGCTGCTTGGTGTATGGATTTCAACATAATATCAATGAAAACACTCAATTTATGCGATTAAATATGTAATTTATTTCAGCGATTAGTCATTTTTTTATAAAAAATCATAAGAAAAGCGCACACAAACTACACTAGTTTACAAAATAAAATGAAAGTCGTGAACTTCTGTCAACGACCAAAATTTTTGAAGCACAATTTAGCACTGATTTCGAAACCGTGCTTCAAAAATTTTTAAGTAGAGCAGTTTCTGAGTTTTAGCTCAATATCGAGTTTTACAACTTTTAAAAATATGAAATTTACTAAAATTCAAATATCTTGCGTTTAGTTCAACGAATTTCAAATCTTTTTCCATAAATTAAAAGCTGAATACAATACCATTTGATCATCTGAATGCAGGTTTTGCGTCAGATTGATGAAATTCAAGATATTGGCGAGTTTTAGGGACGATCTCCTTAAATTTTAGCCAAATTTCCAAAAATATATGAAGAAATGTATTTTTTTCAATAAGAAAAAAACAATCTAAAAATTCTTTCTCGACGTTTATTTGACATACCATATGTAGGCAAGTTACAGTAAAATATTCAGCTCAATTGGAGCATTGATTACGAAGAATGAGATGTGTGAAGTGAGCGACGTTGCTTAAAAATAGAACAAAAATCGATTTCAAATCATCAACCTTGTATGAAAAGTCGAAAAAATTTCCGCTCTACTGTAATTTTTTTCCTTCGCGTTTTCGAACTCAGGGCATGATTCTACACCAAAAATGATCATCAGCTTATCGAGTTCAAAAATGCTGTAAACTAGTGCTACCGGCAATCATATCACTGTACTAGCTAAAAAGTTTTGTTTTCTAACACTTTGTTAATAACGTCACCAATTCACCGCTAAATCACAAGGAAAATCCAATCCAATCTGCGCTAATTCTCCTATTTGGCTGGACTCGCGTCGATTCACAGAAATTCATCATGCGATGGCTGGAATGATCAGGAACATACTCCACAGGCTTTGATTCGGATGAGCGAACGCAATTTTCTTCAGTTTTTCATGAGAAGGACACTCAATCTTTTGATTACCGCATGAAATCCAGCTATCCGCTTGCCTAATAAACGGTAAATCACTTCAAAACGCCCACATTGTGTTTATTTAAAACTAACAACTGTCGATAGGACGCAAACTAGAACTTTATCTTCAAGTAAATATGGCTGCCACACACCGTCTCTGCTGTGCAAGCCGCAGCCGGAGTGCAAGAAAAAGCGTGTAAATATTAGATAAAATAGCGTAAAGCTAAATGCGTGGCGTAAAGCTCTGAGGGAAAGAATAAAAGTTTCTTAAATGCAGCGTAAAATAGCATGATTTATGACATTCCTTGCATGTGCATGATTGTTTGCACAATATTGTGCGCGAAATATGATTACATGAGACCTTTTTCAGCGATATTATCAATTATGCTAGAGATAAATTTCATATTTTCTTTCTGTGTACATTCCCGGTAAAATTTTTATTTTCTCACATAAAAACCATTTGAGCCCAATCATAAAATATATAAGATATGCTATTGTTTTTATTTGTCATTCTGTGTTGTTTTTATGTGTAACTACACATCAAAACTATGAATACCCAAAACAATAATATGTTTGTCAAACATAAACATCATTTGTCCAGACAAAATGCAAAAATATACATATGTGTGCGAAACACAAAACAAATATTTGCAGTATTTGCAGTGTAATAAAAACAATCGTTTACATTTTAGGTGGTACTTGTATAACTAGTCCATGTTCATATATATAGACAATAACGAGTCTAAAGAAATTAAAAAAAATACACAGTAGAGCAAGCCCACATACTTCAAGCATAAACTATTCATGTTTAGTGTTCTGTGCAATCACACGTTCACTTGCATCTGCTCTGCTGAATTTCCACCCGCAGCGGCACATGAGACCGTACTTCTGCCGAGCAAAACCACTTGACACATTTCTCATCAATCAAAATATTTATTTATTCCTGACAAGTAACACAAAATAGCAGACAGATCACACCAACTGTTACGTTGTTGTTTTGTACATGTACGATGTTGTAACATCGATTTCATGCTCACTGAGGAATTTTGATTCTGACTTGCGGTTGGGGAGATGTCCGTTATAGTATAAATGGCAGCCTATTTCAATGACTCCTAGAATACGCAGCATATAGAGTTCGATTGTATGTCCTTTTGTACAAAATAAATTGCTATTAGACCGCCGTACCACTGTTTTACTTTCAAAATGAATCAACTTTAAAGAAGTAAGACATTATGATTTGAAATTTGACCAGTAAATAAAGCTATCAACGGAAATCTTATATAAGAAAATATTCAAAAATGTTCTTGGTACTTTTAGTCACACAACTACTTTTATTACTTTATTTTTATTGTTTATTTTTTGACGTAAACTACGTCTTACGGGAAGTACTGGGTGTAAAATGAAAATCTAAAATTTTGCGACCGTCACGAAAAATTGATAGGTTTTGAGCGCTAATAACTCAGCCGTTTCACGACCGATTTTCAAAATTTTTGCACCGATCGATCAGAAATTTATCTACGCGTTGAAATAATTATAGTTAACTATTGAATTTCAACAGCAAACTATTGAAAATTTGGGAAAAGTGAACCCATGTTTTATCCAGCCAATCACGTGCGAGCACATGTTTGCGATTTTTCGTCGAGCATCCCCCAGTATAAAAGATTACTGCTTCTTCCCATCTTCCTCCATTCTGCATCGACTCCTCGAGGGGAACGCATCGGAGGAGAACAGCCCAGTACCTCCGTTTGCATTTTTGCTGCTCTCAGTATACTTCCACATGCCGAGCACGGCGGTTGCCGATGGTCGCGCGTCGTCGCGTCGTCGTGCCTGGCCTGATGCGGTACAAGTGGAGCTGCTGACCAGACCAGAGGGGAACGCATCGGAGGAGAACAGCCATAGTCATTCCGAGCGCGGTGGTAGCTGTCGGCGGTTGTGCATGCGTCTTCGCGTCGGAGTGCGCGGCAGCACGAGTGGATCTGTCGACCACAGAGCAGTTTCTCCGTTTGCATGTTCGCTCAGTATTCTGCGACATGCGGAGCGCGGTGGCTGTCGACGGTTGTGCGTCGTCGTGCGCGGCGTGCGGTGGTAAGATTGGAGCGGCCAGCCGCATGAGGACTTTCCATCGTCGGATGGGAATGATGTAAATCAAAACAGCCCTTCTGAGGGCTATAAAACTTCCCCACAAGAGAGAACGGATAATTTTCCAGGTTACGGTTTCAAGTGAAATTACTATGAGATAGCTGTTATAAATGAAATGAACAAAATTTGTACGACTTGATTGAAAATTTGTTCAATTTCTTCAACCTAGAAAAATGATTACTTTGATGAAGAAAATGAGCATTGTTAAACAGTGTTGCCAAATTTGATAGAATAAGTACTTTAACCGTTTAAAATGTGCAATACTTAACTTAAATTATTATTTATAAGCATTAAACTTTTAATAAATCTAGTCCACCAATTTGCAAAAGTATGATTTGCATATTAAAATGAATTTGATGAATATTAATCAAACCAATATGTATTGCAAATAAATCCTATGGCATCACTGATTCTTACCCCTCTCTCATCGAACCAACCACGTTCGAGAGGGGAGAACGAACCGCCTTGCCGTATAAAAGCAAACTGCTTCTTCCCATTTTCTCTTATTCTTTGCCAACTCATTGACGGGAACGCATCAGCGGAGCGCTCAGTTCACTTCCTTCAGTATGCTTTGGCAAACCGATCGCGATGGTCGAAGGCGGTTGCGCGCGAGTGCGTCCGCTTTCGCATCGTCACGTATTGCACAGCATCGCCTCGCAAACCCACCATCGGTGTCAACGCCACCGTCGCCGTTCTGGATTTCGCAATCATAACTACCGAATTTCACCTTTAGTAAGCAAATAAATTTAAACAGCCCTTATGAGGGCTACAATTCTATATTTTGTGCAAGAGTTGATTCCGAATTAAGTGAAGACATGCAAATGCCGACATTTTAAAACCATCTACTACGCGAGTGCGGTAAAATTGCATGAAATGGGGTGCTTACGCTACCACGGCACTGGAAATCTAAAATTTTACGACGGTCACGAAATTATGTCAGATTTTTCACGCTAATAACTCAGCCATTAGTAGTATTATTTCCAAATATTTCATATTAATCGATTGGAAATGTATGTACGTACCATTTATGACAAATAATCAAAAATATTGATTTTCAACAGCAAACTATTGAAAATTTGGGAAAAGTAAGCCGATGTTTTAATCAGCCGATTGCGTGCGAGCACATTTTTGCGTTTTGCCGTCCAGTTAAATTCTTCTCATCTTCCATCATTCGTTCATGACCTTTCTAGGAGATTGCATTGAAGAAAGGCTAGCCACAGCCAGTTTCTCCGTTTGCGTTTTCCAATGTTCCTCCACAAAAATGAACCGAATAATTTTCTAAGGAAGACGAAGCGCTGGGTCACAAATAATGTCAAAATCGGCACGGTCTCAAAGCCGGAGTAGCGGAGTAGTGGAAATATAATTGCTTCTTGTAGCATCCATGACACACTCCATATAAATTTACAAATGCGAGTTGATCGGAAATTTCCAATAATTTTCTTAAACTTAGAGAAATTGCAAGTTTAATGAAGAAATGAAGATTATTTCTCAACCAAATTTCAGTTAGTATTATATCTTTAAAAATCGATAAAAATCAAAACTCTCTGTGCCCATTTTTGCCGAAAAATCTGGAAGAAAGCTACTACGATTAAAAGAAATTCTTTGATAAATAATAATATATAGGCAATTCCAGTCATCAAATTAGCAAAAGCTTAATGATTTGCATTTTTGATTGATCTGTTTGATTGCAAAGTAAGCTGTATGGCATTACTGATTCTTACCCCTCTCTCGCCAAACTAATTTTTCTTCTATCTATCAAACCAATTCTTCTACTTCTTCTTCTTCTTCTTATGGACGTCCTAAGACAAAGCCTCGTCGCTGTTCTGACTTTTGCTGCCAAAACAATGAAATTTGTTGAACTCACGTGCAATAATTTGACTAAATTCTGGTTCGAACAGCCTTTTCAAGGGCTTTATCAATTTTCTGAAAGAGTAAATGACAGATTTTCCGATAAAGTGACGCTGGTCACATAAGTGTCAAAACTGCCGAATTTTGAAACCTACTATAGTATACTAAACAAAATGCAACAGCATTGTGCGGAAATTAAACCGTGTCTTTTCATCTGGTCGTGTCTCTGAATTTAGCGAGTGCGCTTTCTTCTTGCGCTACCATCAACGCAGTGTATAAGGGATTTCCGCCGGCTTCGCTTAGGCTTCAAACTGTGGATAACTGACACTGAGGAAGATTACAAATGGTAGTTGATACGCGTATCTGTCAATGGATAAGCAAAATAGGGCGGAATTAAAAGGTACAAAACTTATTACACTCATTTGAAGAGGGTATTCTGCTTAGACAGTTCGAAAAGTCGGTACAAGTTCAAACACTATTTTGTAATTATTTCCAATACCGGAATTCTCAAACTTGTAGAATTTATCTTGTTTCTTATGATATTATTATTTTTATTGATTCAAACTATTGATTCAACCAATAACAAACTGTTTACGTAGTTTACGTCATGCGGTTGTGTCTTGTACACGCCCCTCTAATTTTTTTTGAAAACATTTGGCCTGTACAAATTAAAAATGTGTGTAGTCGGAACAAATCTCAATTTAATCTTCCAATATTCTTCGACTCGTCAAGGAGGGCTCGATAGAAATTAAGTTGATTTGAGATTGTCTGTAACATTTTACCTATATATCATAATTGCAACGAAATCAACATAATCTTTGAGAAATTGGAGAAATTATTCGAATTTTCTTAAGAAATATTCAATCCTTGATAATAATTGTTTCATCTTGTGGGTTTGTGATTTTCTGTTAATGATGCCCCATGCACCTTATTGCTCAAAAATCATTTAACACATTAATGGACCAGTTTGCAATAAACATAAACTACAGTTTAACTATTGTTTATGAAATTCCTGATTTTGAGGAATATTGATGTACAATGCACCAAATTTGAGAAATCCAATAAATAAATAATTTAAAATCTAATGTTGGCAATAATTAGTCATAATAATCTTGCGCTATTTATTGCATTATTTGTCGATAATATTAAGAAAGAATGTACTGTACTGAGGCTGTAATTGATTGAATTTTTGTTTGAAATTTATACTAATTTTATTTAATTTTGTTTGAGTGGGCCTACATAATATGAATATATGTTATATTATAGCGTCTGTCAGTCATATAATTATAATTTATTATCTGAAATTGTTTGATATAGTATTTCTGCCTGTGCGTGTGGTTCCCGAAAATCGTTACGCTAGTGTTGGTGGCGTTCAATCGATGGATAACGTTATGCAACACTCCAGTGTTGATGACGGCTTGGTTTGCGATCAATCTCAATCTCGCGGTCGTGCTAATTCCGGTGTTGGTATAGTTGCCAGTGGTGTTCGATTTGATCAAAACGTGGTGCAACACTCCGATGTTGAAGGTGGTATTGAAATTGAGGATGATAACATCTTGTCCTCTCTTTATTCTCTTGCTGAAACGAACGTTGATAATGACATTGTGCCAGCTAGTCGTGAGATGCAGAATGGCTCGCCGTTTCCTGATGATTCAAGCCAGGGTTAGTACTTCACCTATATTTTAATTTTTCATATTTCCCAAATATATTGTAAATTTGTTTTGAAAATAATTCTATTTGTAGAACCATTCGAGCCCAATCTGGATGGAGCGACGCGGGAATTTCGGAAGAGGTTCATCAATAATCGGTTTGGATTTTCATGCGGCGTGTGTGACAGGTTGTGGTTTTCGAATGACCTCAAACTGCTCAATGCCGCTGAAACCGAGGTGCTGGCTGGTACCGATATTCAAACAGCAGGTTTGTCTGCGTGCGCTACCTGTCGGGCAAGTCTGAAGCAAGGTAGAGTGCCTACGCTTGCAGTGTCAAACGGATTCAAATATCCGGAGCAGCCAGTAAATCCACCACTACCATCACTGGATCCCATAACTGAACGCCTGATTTCGCCACGGTTGCCTTTCATGCAAATCAGGCGACTGCGTTTTGCGGCAGGTAACTATGGCATTATCGGGCAGGTGATCAATGTACCAGTGGATGTGGATAAGATGGTGAAGGAACTTCCGAGACAGCTGGATGATGACAGGGCATTCAATGTTTCCATCAAGAAGCACCTTATTCACAAGTCCAGTTACCTCTCTGGTTGGGTAAAGAAGGAGACCGTCAAAGCTTGGCTTCAATACCTAATTACGACTCCGCTGTACCGCCGGTACGGTATCACCTACAACGAAGACAATCTGGAAGCCATTGATGCTGAAACTCGCGCTGATGACGTCATTGAAACCGTTGACGGCGAAAACGAAGTTGAGCTGCTGATTGGGCAACAGCAGACGCTTCTGTGGAACGAGGACAAATGCCTGGAGATTGCCCCGGCTCAGAACCGGATGCCGTTGTCCATAATTTACGATGAGCATGCCGAAGAGCTTTCGTTTCCAGACATTTATTTGGGCCACCCAAGAACATTTAATCCAGAAGTGCGAGTGACGTCATTCATGATGGCCACAAGCGAACTGCGGTGCAGTGATAGACGAGCAGCCAAGCCAAAACATGTACTGTACGTAGCAATGAAAATTCTTCGGCTGCGTGTATCCGAGGGACTGCAATGTACATTCAAGTGCATGGCGACGGCCAACATTACTCGCGCCATGCTGAACGACAGAGAGTTTCTGGAACAGTGCATCGAACGAAACTTATCTTTCCTCAAGTCGATACCAAACTCGGTGCAATATTGGCAACAGCGCAAGCGGGACCTGTTTGCTATGATTCGTCAGCTTGGAAAACCAACGATGTTTCTTACCTTGAGTGCCAGCGAAACCAAATGGCCCCATCTGTTGCAAACGTTGCGAAAGCTATCAGGTGGAAACATTGAAGAAGGTGGAGCAGACGTCATGCAACAGCTATCAGCACTACAACGAGCAACATTAGTAAACGAGGATCCGGTGACTTGTTCCGTCTATTTTAACAAGTTGGTTGACGTGATCATGCAGTTGCTACAGTCATCCAGATACAGCCCGTTTGGAATGTACCGTGTTGTAGAGTACTTCAAGCGCATCGAGTTCCAGCATCGCGGCAGTCCTCATGCTCATATTCTCCTTTGGCTGGATTGTGATCCCAAGGAGGCGGTTTCCGAAAGCATGCCTGCAACGGTTCATTTGATTGATAGCCTATGTTCTGTTGCTGCTGTTGACTTGCCGGAGAGCTATGGAAATCAGGTGCATAAACACACCTTTACATGCTACAAGAGAGGTGAGAAGAGCTGCCGTTTTAACATTCCGTTTTGGCCCATGGATCAGACCAGAGTTTTGTTGCCACTTTCGGCTGATGACCGACGTTGCGGACAGCTTAGAAAACGTGCCAATGAAATCCACAATATACTGGAGACTAAAACGTTCGACACGCTCGAACAATACCTTGAGGAATGCAGCTGTACGTACGACTACTATATAGACGTAATTCGGTCGTCAATTACCCGTCCAACAATTATGACTAAACGGTCAATGACGGAGCTGTGGACGAACCCGTACAACCCATGGATCGCCAACATTCTTCGGTCGAACATGGATCTGCAGTTCATCCTTGAAGAGTTTTCCTGCGCAGCGTATGTTGTCGAGTATGTCAACAAAACCAACCGTGGGATAAGCAGTTTGCACCGCGATCTCGTGAAGCTATCAGAGGAGTTTCCGGATCAGGATCATACAGCGCTGTTAAAGAAAGTTAGCATCAAGATGCTTAATTCCGTCGAGATGTCTGCGCAAGAGGCTGCCTGGTACCTCCTGCGCCAGCCGATGTCCGAAGCCAGCAGAAAAGTGGAATTCATTCCAACCTTGTGGCCGCACGAGAGAACCAAAACACGGAAACGTACAAAGCAACTGGACGACGAAGAGATCGCGGAAGATTCCGTAGATATTTGGACAGCAAACGTGATTCAGAAATACGAATCACGTGAGGGTTTAGACGAGGTATGCTTGGCCGATTTTGCTGCCTACTACACAAAAGTGCTGAAAACGGCAAACACGTACAATCTTCGAACCACAGCAAGAGTGTTGCGTTGGCGTGCATATCCGATGACCGAACTTCACGACTACAAGCGCGAGATGGTTCTGTTATTCCTTCCGTTCCGTAGCGAGATGTTGGATTTGCTTGATTGCAACAAATTTCTTCAGTTGTACGACGAACATGAAACCGTTTTGTTGCAAAAGCGGAAAGAGTACGACTGCGAGCTCAACCTCGAGCAAACAGTCGATGAGTATTTGCGGATGTGTGGCGCAGACGCTGATGAAGAACAGAATGCTGCGACCGACAAGCATAATGAATGCATCCGGACGATAAACATGGAGCCGAATGATGATGACATTCAGAATTTGCCGACACATACATTGACCGCAGTTATCAAACAGCGGTCCAACGTAATGAGCAAACAAGCCTACTGCGAAATGGTTCGTGCCACAAACCCCGAGCAGCGAGCTTTAATTCTGCATGTCATCCATTCAATACACAGTTTCGATGCCACCCGAAAACCGTTGCAAATTTTCTTCACTGGTCCAGCTGGAAGCGGTAAAACTTTTACGTTGCGCGTCCTGATGGAAACATACAACCGTTTCAGTCAAGCACACAATGCCCAAAACAACGCATATGTAGCTTGTGCTTCGACTGGAAAGGCTGCCGTAGCGATTGGTGGAACGACGGTCCATTCTGCTTTCCGCCTAACCATGTCACGCAGGATTAACGCGAAGCTGAGTTTTGAAACCCTACAGTTATACCGGAATGCTTTTGCCCACATCCAGGCAGTTATCGTCGACGAGGTGAGCATGATCGGTGCCAATGTACTGGATTCAATACACGCACGGTTACAGGATATAAGAGGCGAATATGACGATGCTTTCGGTGGAATTGACATCATCCTCGTTGGAGACTTTCGCCAGCTACCACCTGTGAATGCACGGTTTGTTTGGAAACCGCCAGCAAACTCCATGAACGGTGCTGTCCTATGGCAATCGCTCGAGTTTTATCCTCTTGTCAGAGTCATGCGGCAGAGCGATGAACAGTTTTCGACTGTTCTCACGAAGATTGGAAACGGAGCTCGATTGTCTGTCGAGGAAACGAAACTAATCGAGAGTCGTTTTCGAACGGCAGAATGGTGCAAAGAAAATGTGCCAAATGCCATTCGTCTATTCCATCGAAATCTCGACGTGGACCAGTATAACAACGACGTACTGAGAGATACCGAAGGACAGGATTGTTTAGCAGAGGATACATTCAGTGGGTACCGGAGTGACGAACAGCTGGCAAGTGCAAGGAATAAGCTCCACAAAATGAGCGTTGTGGAAGCTGGTGGTTTGCCATACCTGCTGCGTCTCACCATTGGAATGCCGTACATGATTACAACGAACGTCGAGGTGGATGACGGCATCGTCAATGGCGCAATTGGTCAACTGATGTACGTGGACCGGAACGAAGATGATCCTCATCAGCAAACGGTCAAATTGTGGTTTAAATTTGAGAACGATACGATTGGATCGATGCTGAGGGTCAAATCAAGACCTCTAGTGTACTCGAGGCCAGGCATATTGCAGCCAAACTGGACACCGATCACGAAACGATCTGCGAATATTACTCTCGGAAGCATGAAGTGCAAAAGAGTACAATTTCCGGTGGTTAGTGCTTGCGCTTTAACTGTACACAAATCACAGGGAGGGACATTTCCGCAAATCGTTTACAACTACGAGAAAGGCCAGGAGCAGCAACTGGTCTACGTTGGCCTCTCCAGAGTATCGTCCTTGGATGGTCTCTATTTGACTAATGCCAAGAACGAGTTCAAGTTCCATCACGCTAAAGGAAGCGATTCGCCGAAAATGAAGGAACTTCGAACCGAAATGGAGCGTTTATCCAACCATCGCCTTACCACTCTCAGTGATGAATTGGTCACATTCGTTGAGAACAGAGGCTCTGGTGTCGTGCTGGTGTCAGCCAATGTTCAGAGTCTCAACGCCCATGCACAGGATATTGCCACGGATCATGTGCTGATGACCGGCGATCTTCTGGCCTTGAGTGAGACGTGGCAGGATAACGAAGTTTCGACGCAAATTGAAGGGTTTACTAGTATTTCTCAATCGAAGCGGATCGGGACAAGAGCGGCAGGTGTGGCAATATACCAGAAAACTGGGGCAACTAATGTGGCAGTTCCGCATTCGCTAGAGAAGGCTTGTGCAAGTCACGACGTAGAGCTAGGATTGTCGGACGAATACGGTGACGTTTGTGCTGCTGAGGTTCAGATTATGGGTACACGCACGCTCTTGATCTCGATGTACATTTCGCCAAGCACCACGACCAAACAGAAGAAATTCTTCCTGGCACGGAATCTCTTCATGTACATGAGATCGAGCATGCCCATCATTGTCACAGGCGATTTCAACATCGACATATCCAAGGCAGAAAATATTGAATTCATCGACTTCATGAAGCAATATCTTCACCTGGAATTAGCCACGGACCCCTCTCAAGCGACCACTCTCGGAGGAAGCTGCCTGGACCTGATCTTCACACGTAAAATTCGTGCGGAAAGTAGGAGATACTGCTCGTACTTCTCGTATCATCGGCCCATTCTGTCAGTACTTGCGTTTCCCAGTGGTGAGTTTTGAAGGATCTAAGCGCATTGGGCGAGGATGATTCGCAAACTGCGGTTCAAGGTCTTAATCTTTGGTAAGCATATTTATTCGATTCATTCAATTACATTTCTAACACTTCTCCTTCCTATTCTGTTTCAGAACCTCTGTCGGTGGTTTCAAACCATTTATTTTCCCGCAGTCAGGGTATCTCTGCCGGTTGAGGGCTCTGCTTTCCTCCGGTTGAGCTCTGCCTTGTTCTTGCACCTCAACAACCACTGCCGACAACTTGCCGTTACGTTCCTGGAGCGCATGCATCATCCGCACCCAAACACTCTCGGATGCTGAACACCGAAAACATCTGCCTCAGTCCTTCAACCCGTCGTTGTGCTTGATATATCTGTTCGAACAGTGCTACTCCTCATTCTGCTCGCATCCATGCGTATTGGGCGAGGATGATTTGCAAACTGCGGTTCAAGGTCTTAATCTTTGGTAAGCATATTTATTCGATTCATTCTATTACATTTCTAACACTTCTTCTCCTCCTAATCTGTTTCAGAACCTCTGTCGGTGGTTTCAAACCATTTATTTTCCCGTAGTCAGGGTATCTCTGCCGGTTGAGGGCTCTGCTTTCCTCCGGTTGAGCTCTGCCTTGTTCTTGCACCTCAACAACCACTGCCGACAACTTGCCGTTCCGTTCCTGGAGAGCATGCATCATCCGCACCCAAACACTCTCGGATGCTGAACATCGAAAACATCTGCCTCAGTCCTTCAACCCGTCGTTGTGCATGATCCACCTGTTCGAACAATGCTGCCCCTCATGCTGCTCGCATCTAAGCGTATTGGGCGAGGATGATTCGCAAACTGCGGTTCAAGGTCTTGATCTTTGGTAAGCATATTTATTCGATTCATTCAATTACATTTCTAACACTTCTTCTCCTTCCTAATCTGTTTCAGAACCTCTGTCGGTGGTTTCAAACCATTTATTTTCCCGCAGTCAGGGTATCTCTGCCGGTTGAGGGCTCTGCTTTCCTCCGGTTGAGCTCTGCCTTGTTCTTGCACCTCAACAACCACTGCCGACAACTTGCCGTTCCGTTCCTGGAGCGCATGCATCATCCGCACGCACCCAAACACTCTCGGATGCTGAACATCGAAAGCATCTGCCTCAGTCCTTCAACCCATCGTTGTGCATGATCCACCTGTCCGAACAGTGCTGCCCCTCATGTTGCTCGCATCTAAGCGCATTGGGCGAGGATGATTCGCAAACTGCGGTTCAAGGTCTTAATCTTTGGTAAGCATATTTATTCGATTCATTCAATTACATTTCTAACACTTCTTCTCCTTCCTAATCTGTTTCAGAACCTCTGTCGGTGGTTTCAAACCATTTATTTTCCCGCAGTCAGGGTATCTCTGCCAGTTGAGGGCTCTGCTTTCCTCCGGTTGAGCTCTGCCTTGTTCTTGCACCTCAACAACCACTGCCGACAACTTGCCGTTCCGTTCCTGGAGCGCATGCATCATCCGCACCCAAACACTCTCGGATGCTTAACATCGAAAACATCTGCCTCAGTCCTTCAACCCGTCGTTGTGCATGATCCACCTGTTCGAACAATGCTGCCCCTCATGCTGCTCGCATCTAAGCGTATTGGGCGAGGATGATTCGCAAACTGCGGTTCAAGGTCTTGATCTTTGGTAAGCATATTTATTCGATTCATTCAATTACATTTCTAACACTTCTCCTTCCTATTCTGTTTTAGAACCTCTGTCGGTGGTTTCAAACCATTTATTTTCCCGCAGTCAGGGTATCTCTGCCGGTTGAGGGCTCTGCTTTCCTCCGATTGAGCTCTGCCTTGTTCTTGCACCTCAACAACCACTGCCGACAACTTGCCGTTCCGTTCCTGGAGCGCATGCATCATCCGCACCCAAACACTCTCGGATGCTGAACATCGAAAGCATCTGCCTCAGTCCTTCAACCCATCGTTGTGCATGATCCACCTGTTCTAACAATGCTGCCTCTCATGTTGCTCGCATCTAAGCGCATTGGGCGAGGATGATTCGCAAACTGCGGTTCAAGGTCTTAATCTTTGGTAAGCATATTTATTCGATTCATTCAATTACATTTCTAACACTTCTTCTCCTTCCTAATCTGTTTCAGAACCTCTGTCGGTGGTTACAAACCATTTATTTTCCCGCAGTCAGGGTATCTCTGCCGGTTGAGGGCTCTGCTTTCCTCCGGTTGAGCTCTGCCTTGTTCTTGCACCTCAACAACCACTGCCGACAACTTGCCGTTCCGTTCCTGGAGCGCATGCATCATCCGCACCCAAACACTCTCGGATGCTGAACATCGAAAGCATCTGCCTCAGTCCTTCAACCCATCGTTGTGCATGATCCACCTGTTCTAACAATGCTGCCTCTCATGTTGCTCGCATCTAAGCGCATTGGGCGAGGATGATTCGCAAACTGCGGTTCAAGGTCTTAATCTTTGGTAAGCATATTTATTCGATTCATTCAATTACATTTCTAACACTTCTTCTCCTTCCTAATCTGTTTCAGAACCTCTGTCGGTGGTTTCAAACCATTTATTTTCCCGCAGTCAGGGTATCTCTGCCAGTTGAGGGCTCTGCTTTCCTCCGGTTGAGCTCTGCCTTGTTCTTGCACCTCAACAACCACTGCCGACAACTTGCCGTTCCGTTCCTGGAGCGCATGCATCATCCGCACCCAAACACTCTCGGATGCTTAACATCGAAAACATCTGCCTCAGTCCTTCAACCCGTCGTTGTGCATGATCCACCTGTTCGAACAATGCTGCCCCTCATGCTGCTCGCATCTAAGCGTATTGGGCGAGGATGATTCGCAAACTGCGGTTCAAGGTCTTGATCTTTGGTAAGCATATTTATTCGATTCATTCAATTACATTTCTAACACTTCTCCTTCCTATTCTGTTTTAGAACCTCTGTCGGTGGTTTCAAACCATTTATTTTCCCGCAGTCAGGGTATCTCTGCCGGTTGAGGGCTCTGCTTTCCTCCGATTGAGCTCTGCCTTGTTCTTGCACCTCAACAACCACTGCCGACAACTTGCCGTTCCGTTCCTGGAGCGCATGCATCATCCGCACCCAAACACTCTCGGATGCTGAACATCGAAAGCATCTGCCTCAGTCCTTCAACCCATCGTTGTGCATGATCCACCTGTTCTAACAATGCTGCCTCTCATGTTGCTCGCATCTAAGCGCATTGGGCGAGGATGATTCGCAAACTGCGGTTCAAGGTCTTAATCTTTGGTAAGCATATTTATTCGATTCATTCAATTACATTTCTAACACTTCTTCTCCTTCCTAATCTGTTTCAGAACCTCTGTCGGTGGTTTCAAACCATTTATTTTCCCGCAGTCAGGGTATCTGCCGGTTGAGGGCTCTGCTTTCCTCCGGTTGAGCTCTGCCTTGTTCTTGCACCTCAACAACCACTGCCGACAACTTGCCGTTCCGTTCCTGGAGCGCATGCATCATCCGCACCCAAACACTCTCGGATGCTGAACATCGAAAGCATCTGCCTCAGTCCTTCAACCCATCGTTGTGCATGATCCACCTGTTCTAACAATGCTGCCCCTCATGTTGCTCGCATCTAAGCGCATTGGGCGAGGATGATTCGCAAACTGCGGTTCAAGGTCTTAATCTTTGGTAAGCATATTTATTCGATTCATTCAATTACATTTCTAACACTTCTTCTCCTTCCTAATCTGTTTCAGAACCTCTGTCGGTGGTTTCAAACCATTTATTTTCCCGCAGTCAGGGTATCTCTGCCAGTTGAGGGCTCTGCTTTCCTCCGGTTGAGCTCTGCCTTGTTCTTGCACCTCAACAACCACTGCCGACAACTTGCCGTTCCGTTCCTGGAGCGCATGCATCATCCGCACCCAAACACTCTCGGATGCTTAACATCGAAAACATCTGCCTCAGTCCTTCAACCCGTCGTTGTGCATGATCCACCTGTTCGAACAATGCTGCCCCTCATGCTGCTCGCATCTAAGCGTATTGGGCGAGGATGATTCGCAAACTGCGGTTCAAGGTCTTAATCTTTGGTAAGCATATTTATTCGATTCATTCAATTACATTTCTAACACTTCTTCTCCTTCCTAATCTGTTTCAGAACCTCTGTCGGTGGTTTCAAACCATTTATTTTCCCGCAGTCAGGGTATCTCTGCCAGTTGAGGGCTCTGCTTTCCTCCGGTTGAGCTCTGCCTTGTTCTTGCACCTCAACAACCACTGCCGACAACTTGCCGTTCCGTTCCTGGAGCGCATGCATCATCCGCACCCAAACACTCTCGGATGCTTAACATCGAAAACATCTGCCTCAGTCCTTCAACCCGTCGTTGTGCATGATCCACCTGTTCGAACAATGCTGCCCCTCATGTTGCTCGCATCTAAGCGCATTGGGCGAGGATGATTCGCAAACTGCGGTTCAAGGTCTTAATCTTTGGTAAGCATATTTATTCGATTCATTCAATTACATTTCTAACATTTCTTCTCCTTCCTAATCTGTTTCAGAACCTGTGTCGGTGGTTACAAACCATTTATTTTCCCGCAGTCAGGGTATCTCTGCCGGTTGAGGGCTCTGCTTTCCTCCGGTTGAGCTCTGCCTTGTTCTTGCACCTCAACAACCACTGCCGACAACTTGCCGTTCCGTTCCTGGAGCGCATGCATCATCCGCACCCAAACACTCTCGGATGCTGAACATCGAAAACATCTGCCTCAGTCCTTCAACCCATCGTTGTGCATGATCCACCTGTCCGAACAGTGCTGCCCCTCATGTTGCTCGCATCTAAGCGCATTGGGCGAGGATGATTCGCAAACTGCGGTTCAAGGTCTTAATCTTTGGTAAGCATATTTATTCGATTCATTCAATTACATTTCTAACATTTCTTCTCCTTCCTAATCTGTTTCAGAACCTGTGTCGGTGGTTTCAAACCATTTATTTTCCCGCAGTCAGGGTATCTCTGCCGGTTGAGGGCTCTGCTTTCCTCCGGTTGAGCTCTGCCTTGTTCTTGCACCTCAACAACCACTGCCGACAACTTGCCGTTCCGTTCCTGGAGCGCATGCATCATCCGCACCCAAACACTCTCGGATGCTGAACATCGAAAGCATCTGCCTCAGTCCTTCAACCCATCGTAGTGCATGATCCACCTGTCCGAACAGTGCTGCCCCACATGTTGCTCGCATCTAAGCGCATTGGGCGAGGATGATTCGCAAACTGCGGTTCAAGGTCTTAATCTTTGGTAAGCATATTTATTCGATTCATTCAATTACATTTCTAACACTTCTTCTCCTTCCTAATCTGTTTCAGAACCTCTGTCGGTGGTTTCAAACCATTTATTTTCCCGCAGTCAGGGTATCTCTGCCGGTTGAGGGCTCTGCTTTCCTCCGGTTGAGCTCTGCCTTGTTCTTGCACCCCAACAACCACCGTAGACAACAGACGCAGGTGTACCACCACGCCCACCGCATTAAACAGAATACTATGTGGCATTCATCGAATCATGCTGCTTCACACTTCGTACAAATCGGCCCTTCTCAGGGCCACCAATTTATCCACGGAAGAGTTAGTTCGAATAATATTTCTTATTTTTCATATCACAATTGCCTTTTCCATACTTTGTCTAAAGTAGGGGGAAAATAAGGGATCGTTTACAAACTACATAATGATATAGGGATACCAATACATAATATTATATTACAGCCTATGCATTGTACGCTCTCAAAAGTTTCAATGGTTTTCATGACGGGAATTTTCTTGAACACAAAGAATCCAATTATAAATTATAAAGCTCAAATTTTTGTCAACTCAGGTCCTCATTCCTCTTCCTCGTTTTGAATTTCGTACAGACAACTTGTATATTACGCCAAAGGGAGAAGAAGAAATAAATAGAGTTCTCCACAGTATCACGGTTCATATAAATTTTCAAATTTGTATGTCTAAATGCTGTTTTACGGTGAAGGGAGAGGTTGAAACATTGTTATTTCTATTGTTACAGAATATTTGAATGACCATTTAGCTTTTGGCACCGAGTGATTATTAGAAACAATATTTTCAACTATTTTAAAGGAGAAGTTTAAAAATATCCTGATATGAAATAGAAGGTTTATGAGTCAATTTTACTCCTTTTGAAATGAGCAGTTTCCCTATCACAGACATCAAATTTATACCTTTGATGAAAATGCAAACTGAAAATCAGCTTTTTGGAACGAGTATCGTAGCCATGTCCACCGCGTGGGAAGAAGAATCGTGCGTCCTAGAGGTCTTTGAAGTTGTTGAAGCCATCGAACGCTGCAAGTGTACTTGTAGGTTAATGAGCCTAAACACGCAAAGACTTTCGGGTCACGCATGCGATCCGGTTTTGAAGATGGCAGATATCCTGGCTTTCTCCATAGATAATTAATACATAGATTTCCCACTTGTCCATCAGTGCATGTATTCAGTCGGAAACAACGATGACTGCGTCATCTGTTAGTCAACGGGTGAATTAAATGTCATGCAGTTGAAAGAGGGTGCGCATTTTTCATCTAAGTTACCCTGTGCATAACCATTTCTTGCGGGCGCATTCACGATTGCCATGGGTAACTAGGGCAATAATTGTTATTTACATTACAAATTGATTGTTGACGTTCTTCTGGACCTTTTCAAATTTGAAATTCGGCGCGAGGATATTTTGGGAAAATCTAATCAAAATTGATCAAAGGAAAATTATGAGCGACGGATTGCAATCTCAGATCAATGAGATTGCTGGTGGCGGTGAGAATCGTTTCAGCTCATTGGGCAACAGTGACAGCGGCAAGGATCCAACCGAAGTGCTAAGGGTTCATTCAAATATTACGTAACGCAAAATTTGACAATTTCAGACCCCCTCCCTCCCCCACGTAACAACTTTTGTAAGGGAAAATTTGAAATTTTGTATGAAGCGTAACACAGTGCTAGACCCCCTCCCTCCCCCCTTTGCGTTACGTAATATTTGAACGAGCCCTAAGGCTCTTGCTTTCGATTTTGTCACCGACAAGGACAAGATGGCACGAGGAGTCGCGGCCGCAAGATAGGCGCTCGATCGTTAGACGGGCGTGACCAGAGATGCGACAATGTCATCGTTCGGTGTACCGCCGGGCCACGTTAGTGCCGGTGTTCGAGTATTGAAGTGACGCTCCTCCTGATGACATCAATGAAATAACCCCCCCCCCCCTGACCTCGTAAAAACTGCAATGGGCCCCTCCGAGACCTGGGAACTACCGCAATAAATCAATCTGGCATAGCACAGAACCCGCAACCATGTTCGGGCTTCACCTACTTCAGGTGTGCGTTTGGCTCGGCGTTTAGTGTAACCACCTCCTGGAGCGTAATCTCTCCAGTTGTCTAGATGTGATCTTGGGTGTGATTCTGCTGCAACCACAAGAAAGAAAAATACATATGCGGTTGACAAGTGTTGGCTTGGCATGCTAAGTCCATTTAACGTGTTTACATTTTGCTTCAGTCGGGAAATGCGCAGGGACACTTAGTGATCAAGTAGTTCACCCATTTGCCGTTGCTATTAGTTAGGCGCTGCTGTTTTGTTGCCAGTTTCTTCCCAAAGTTGCATATCTATGTTTTAATTATCTAAGCTTTCTCCGAAACATGGGCCGACCATGTGGAGATTGAAGGATTTACCTCCATTGCAGCCGCCAAGCGTGACAACGTTGTAGCTGCCGGCGTCTCGATACTGCAGAAGAACTCCGCAACAACGATGGCTGTACCGCACACGATCCGGAAAGTGCACCACCACGATATAGAGCTGGGACTGTCAGACGATTATGGTGATATCTGTGCTGCAGAAATCACCATAATGCAGCGTCGGGCACTCCTGATATGCATCTATATATCGCCTGGTACCACTTCCAAACAAAAGAAGTACTTCATGACGAGGAACTTCTTTCACTACCAGACGGAGACCATGCCGATGATCGTGGTTGGAAATTTCAACCATGACCTGACCAAGGAGGAGAACATCGAGTTTGCGGACTTCTTAGAGAAGTTCTACAAACTCAAACTGGCTTCGGATCCAGCCAAAGCCACAAACCTCGATGGGTCGTGCGTGGACCTAACGTTTACCCGGAATATTCGCGTGGAGAGCAGAAGCTACGGTTCGTGTCAATACCACCATCGACCGATTTTGTCGGTATTAGAGTGTTGAGCAAGCAACCCTCAAGCAAAACAAAACGGCCCTTTTCAGGGCCATCATAATTAATCCCCATAAGGAAGTTGGAACGGAAGTTGGTCTTGGCAAATTGTATGATTTGTTCGACAAAACAGCAAACAAAAGTTCTTAAGTATTCACAATAAACTGCTTTACGTAGTTTACGTCATGCGGTTGTGTCTTGTACACACCCCTCTAATTTTTTATTTCTACAGAGATTAACAGAGCAACTGAAATCTTCAAATATTTTTTTGAGTTATTTTGTCCAATCATAAACTATTTTATTAAAAGTATAAATTATCAAATCCACTTGAATATTTTAGATTGTTCATCAATATTATTCATTTGCAATAAATAAACGCAATTTGAAGATTGTTAAACGTGTTGACCGAAAATAAATTCCGGCTATATGCAAGCAAATATCCAAAACACTTGTACATGCTGACCACCAGCAGCAGCACCGATTGGCTCTTGACATTTCGACCGTACTTAACATCCGACGGAAACCAACCAAGAAAACGCTGATGGATGAAGCTCCTTCCCGCCTGGTGTTGTACAATGAATGTTTTCCAGGCAACATCGAAACAACACATGCTCTATCGAACTGAAACCCATAGTAGGAGGGATTCCTTCAAGATTCAAAAGATGCATATAGGGTTTCTTATGCTTCGATATTCAGGAGTGAATTTTTGGTGAGAGCATACCTACGTCGTTCATGTCGAAATTTCAACAAAATCTCTGATTTACATCGCTCCTCCCAAACTCATGCTATTTGCATTTATTCCAGGCCCATCCCGTATTGCAAACCCTAACAGTTCACCAGGGCGTTGGACTGCAATGGCATGTTGTTGCCCTTGGTGAAAAATCTCCCACATACGACCAACGACGGCCACCACTCCTCACAGAAAACCTGCGGACCTGGAGCCAAAGTTATGAAATAAATTAATCTGACCACGCTCGTTGTGGTCCCGCACGGGAAACAACGGCACCATAAAGTCGCCCATCCAGCGCAGCACTTCCCCACCACCACTACCGGCCCAATCAATCATCGATGTGTCAATGTTTGGCTCGCGTGGTAAGACTCTTCACCTAGTGGACCGCAGACCATCCGTCAATATGGGTAGGTACCTACATGAGCCTCAAAACAGCGGGTGCAGCTAGTTGGCCAGCGCAGCATCATCATTGCCACCACCACCACCAACACCGCAAGCCACAAGGGGAAACAGGCTGATGGAAGATTTAGGGTGCCTTGGCACGTCCATCATCTTGATTAGTTGGATGGAGGAATCATTGTTTCGGAGCCGCTGCCCGTCCTCTAGGCCTAGAGCTGGAGAAAACTAAACACTCAATTCAGATCCAGCCGAGGCAAGGCTGCGGGTATGTTTTGGTGCTGTTAATTATATCAAAACAGTCATAAATTACGTACGCCACCATGTCAGCGGGGAAATTTACGAGAAACCAGTCGGAACTCCAAAGTGTGGTATGCTAATGTGCTGCGTGGCAACCCGTACCTACCGGTAGATAGTGGTTGTTGTGTGAATATTCCCACCGACAAGGATTCACATGGAAATGCTCTATGCCTGCTAATAATTTAAACAGCATCCTGCAGGAATTCACATACTGTTAGTTGATGTCAATTAACTGCTAGATTTATACTAAACACACAATTTTCACAAGATATTTCGGGTCGTCTATAATACATTTATATGCCCTGTTATGTTGTGCAGATATACCTTACCTATTGCTATCTATCATTTAGTCCTGAGCAACCATGGTGATGCAGAGGGCCGAACTGAAAGATCTCCATCCTGAGTGATTGTCTGCGATGGCCTTGACCTGGGTCCAGGTTGAATTTCTGTCGAATTCCCTTATTTCTTTCTTGGGGCTGCGCCACCGTGATTCTTTGAGCCTGCCTTTGCTACTGAGTTTCAATCTATCTTTGATTACATAGAGACGACGTAGATCCTCGTTGGAGATCCAGTTGTGAGACACCTTGCACGAATTATATACCGCATATGCCAGGCATCCGTTGATAGACACCTGTAGCCGTTGAGTGTTCTTCACTGTTACATACCAGGTTTCACTAGCGTACAGCAGCACAGATTTAACGTCTAAGTTGAAAATTTTGATTTTGGTGCGTCGACTAATCCAATAGCTTTTCCAAGCATTTCCTAAACTCGCAAAAGCTGCCCTTGCCTTCTGGGATCCGTCAACCTATGTAGATCTCGGTGCCACCATCGGTCGCCTTTTGGCTATCAAGGTCTTGGAAGACTTCAACATTCTCCTTTGCTTGCCCAGCTACCGTAAAGCAGGAAGGGTTGATCGTGTTTACATCCCACGAGTTAGTCTAGTTGACCTTAATGGTAAGACCTGCTGCCGAGGAGAGATCGGCAAGGTCATCGAGCTTACTCTGCATATCAGAGAGCTGTTTTTCTAAGACAGCAACGTCTCAGTCGGGCTGCAAAACGGTGAGTCGATAAGGAGAGCGTCCAACATAGCTCTGGTCCTCACGGGTCATGCTTCCACGGGTCAAGCGATGACAAAGACCGCCAGCTAAGAGTTGTGTTCTTAGCTGGTAGTGCAGCCTGGGCACTGTTGTCCTTCTGACTTCAGCTAGATTGAGGAGGTACGACTCGAGCGTCTGTTCACCAAGGAGGTGCGGCTCAAACAGCGTCTGTTCTGGCATCCAGCGGCTGAGTAAGAAACGCTGCACCACGCCCAGCTAGATCCAAGGTGGTAGCCCCATCAGCGTGGTCGTCCCAGTGTTGGTTGGGACGTTAAACAGAACTGGCACGATGGCCCTCCGGCGAGACAGGAGTGTTGGCGTAGGCCCAATAAGCCACCCGTAAAAATCCCCATTGCGAATAACATAGGAGAAAATACGACTCGATACAATCAGCATAGACCCACGCGACGAAATAAGTACTACGATTGGAATCTTAGAACATGGAATTGCAAGTCACTAGGTTTCGCAGGATGTGACAGGATAATTTACGACGAACTACATCCCCGCAACTTCGACATCGTGGCGTTGCAGGAACTTTGTTGGACTGGACAGAAAGTGTGGAAAAGCGGGCATCGAGCGGCTACCTTCTACCAAAGCTGTGGCACCACCAATGAACTGGGAACAGGATTTATAGTGTTGGGCAAGATGCGACGACGTGTGATCGGGTGGCAGCCGATCAACGCAAGGATGTGCGTGTTAAGAGTTAAGGGCTGTTCTTCAACTATAGCATCATCAACGTCCACTGCCCACACAAAGGGAGACCCGATGACGGGAAAGAAGCATTCTACGCGCAGTTAGAGCAAACATACGATTGTTGCTCGCCGCGTGACGTGAAAATCGTTGTCGGCGACATGAACGCGCAGGTAGGAAGGGAGGAAATGTACCGATCGGTAATCGGGCGAAACAACCTGCACGCCGTTTCGAATGATAACGGCCAGCGATGCGTAAACTTTGCTGCCTCCCGTGGTATGATAGTCCGAAGCACCTTCATCCCCCGCAAAGATATCCATGGAGATCACCCGACCATCAAACAGAAAATCAAATCGACCACGTTCTAATCGACGGTATATTCTTCTCGGATATAACCAATGCCCGCACATACCGCAGTGCGAATACCGCAGTGCTCAAGACTACGCGCAGCAGTTAGCAGTGGCCCTACCAACGGAAGAGCAGCTTTGCGCAGCTACACTTGAAGATGGCTGGAGGGACATCCGTTCCGCCATAGGTAGTACCTCGGCTACAGCACTAGGCTTCGCGACTCCGAATCACAGAAACGACTGGTACGACGGCGAATGTGAACAGTTGAAAAACGAGAAGCATGGGCGAGAATGCTGCAACACCGTACGGGAACGAATGAGGCACGTTACAAACAGGCGCGGAACAGGCAGAACTCAGTCTTCCGGATGAAGAAGCGCCAGCAGGAAGAACGAGATCGCGTAGCGATGAAAGAGCTGTACCGCGCTAAGGACACACAAAAGTTATACGAGAAGCTGAACCGCTCGCGCAGAGGCTTTGTGCCACAAGCCGACATGTGCCGAGATAATCACGGGAACATTCTCACGAGCGAGCGTGAGGTGGTCGACAGGTGGCGGCAGCATTACGATGAGCACCTGATTGGCGACGTTGCAAGTACCGAAGGTGGCGTGGTAACAGATCGAGGAGTATGTGAACAGGACGAAAGACTTCCGGCCCCTGACGTCCAAGAGATTGAGGAGGAGGTTGTCCGGTTGAAAAACAACAAAGCCGCTAGAGCAGATCAACTAACAAGCGAGCTTCTAAAATACGGTGGAGAAGCATTGGTGAGAGCACTACACTGGATCATTACCAAGATTTGGGAGGAGGAAATATTACCGGATGGAAGGTATCGTGTGTCCCACCTACAAATAGGGCGACAAGTTGGATTGCGGGAACTACCGCGCGATCACACTACTGAGCGTTGCCTACAAGATACTCTCTCAAATTTTATGCCGCCGTCTATCACCGATTGCAAGAGAGTTCGTGGGGCAGTATCAGGCTGGATTTATGGGCGAACGTGCTACAACGGACCAGATGTTCGCCATCCGCCAGGTGTTGCAGAAATGCCGCGAATACAACGTGCCCACACATCAGTGTTGTTGATCGGTGATAAAATAAGCGAATGTTTACTCAGCATAGAAGAACGAACGGTGAATGAACACATTTCATCGTTCGACGATTGTGTCCATCATCGACGAATGAATTCATTATCCGATCGGCTTCTGTCCTTCATTCATAGTTCACTATATCTTTGATCACTGCTAGGGGGATTAGGGGCATAATGGACACCTTAAGCAAATGAGTACGTTAGGCATGTATAACAGAGAAAAACTTAACATATTATCAGTTCACTTACAACTTTAACTTGTTTCCCACGTATTTCAATCATTTACAGCAGGTAGAATTTCTTTATTATGAAGAAATAATGAATTGTAAACCGTGTGTTTTTTAGGGCTGGCAGGAAAGGTACGGGGCGAAACGGACACCCATCGGGGCATAATGGACACCTCTGCATATTTTATACTAATTCTTTGATGACATCGATCAGTTAAGTAATCTGCCTACGGAGATCAATGCCACAGATGTAATACTCCATCTTAGACGAGTTTACATAATATCAAAGTTAATTAAATAAACTTTAGGCTAAAATAATTGGTTTGATTTTTTTCCAAACTCTCTAAAACGCCAAACAGTATGCAATGCGCGTACATCCATTCGTATTTGCCAGTGTTCATTTCGCCCCGAATCGACTACAACATTGAAATTGCTATTTTAAGTAAATTCTGATCAAAAATACAACACTTCATCCATTGCTAAATCTCCGTATACATGTAGATAAGGTAACAATTCACTTGTGTTAATGGTGGACACACTCCAACACTCGTAATACCTTATTTGCTGCTGCTTCGAAATTATAAGAATTTCACCATATGAAAAACATATTTTAATTTCAATGATATTTTGGTTATTTTGGAGGAATATAAATGGTCCTTTTGAAAAATAGAACCAAAACTTGTTCCTTTACACTTATGCATTAAAAGTTTAACATAAAAGTCAACGGTTTCGCCAAAAACAGGGGTGTCCATTTCGCCCCGGGTGTCCATTATGCCCCTAATACCGGGGGATTAGGGGCATAATGGACACCCTAAGCAAATGAGTATGTTAGACCTGTATAACAGACAAAAACTTAACATATTATCAGTTGGCTTACAACTTTAACTTGCTTCCTACGCATTTCAATCATTTATAGCTAGTAGAATGTCATTATTAAGAAGAAATAATGAATTGAAAACCGCGTTTTGGGACTGGCAGGAAAGGTATGGGGCGAAATGGACACCCATCGGGGCATAATGGACACCCCTGCATATTTTATGCTGTATCTTTGAGAATATCGACCAGTTGAGTAATTTGCCTACGGAGATCAATACCACAGATGTAATACTCCATCTTGGACGAGTTTACATAACTTCGAAGTTAATAAAATAAATTTTAGGATAAAATAATCGTATTGATTTTTTTCCAAACTCTCTTAAACGCCTAACAGTATGCAACGCGCGTACATCCATTCATAATTGTCAGTGTTCATTTCGCCCCGAATCGACTACAACATTGAAATTGCTATTTTCAGTAAGTTCTGATTAAACATATAATACTTCACCCATGGCTAAATCTGCGTATACATGTAGATAAGCTAACAATTCACTTGTTTGTATGGTGGACACACTCAAGCACTCGTAATACCTTATTTGCTGCTGCTTCGAAATTATAAGAAATGCACCATATGAAAAACATACTTCAATTTCAATGATATTTTGTTTATTTTTAGAAATATAAATGGTACTTTTGAAAAATAGAACAATGACTTGTTCCTTTACACTTATGCATTAAACGTTTCACATAAAAGTCAACGGTTTTGGCAAAAACAGGGGTGTCTATTTCGCCCCGGGTGTCCATTATGCCCCTAATCCCCCTAACAGTTTTAAAAACTTATTCAGCTTCAGCATAATTAAATTTAGTTTGTTTAATAATTTTCCATTTTTAGAATGTTATGTCATTGGTTGATCAACTTCATCCAGGATTGAAAGTTGTCAAATTTGACCATTTGAGCATTTTTTACAAAATGTAGCAGTTAGTTTCTTGTAAGAATTTCGTTTACGGAACTTGAAACAGGTCCACTCAGTACATGTTTTAAAAATATTTGTTTGGAGTCATGTGCGGTGTATCTGATTACATTCATAAAAATAGAGGAAAAGTGATCAACTTCCTCCCAGGTTACGGTACTTATGCAGTTCGTCCAAAACAGATAGCCGAAACCCTGACGCCTGCCGATTTCATTTTGCAACAAGTAACCAAACAAAGAAGTAAGTAGGTAACTATAAATGCACGTTCATTAACCCTCGAATGATCGCGCTGTTGTATTTTGTACAACACGTTGAAAACAACAACACGTTGGTGATGGCCAACCGCGCGACTGCCGGAAAGTTAAGGACGTCATAATCCAGAATAATTGCTTGGGAAAACCATGTCAAGCAATCTCACCATCGCCTAAACACTATAGCAAACTCTGCAAAGATGCTGCTACCAAATTCTATTAATTCAAATAGCAAGTTATCAGTAATGGAATGGTATAAATACGTAGCATACGAATTGAAGGTCCAAACGTATTAATAGTCCAATGATAACCAGTTTATTATTAGAAAATTTACAATGAAATCAAACAAATATCCTTTCTATATAATTAAATAAAGAAACATGCCAAAAGTGAGAAGTAGTATCAACCGTCATAATCGAAAATCAAATCTGCAAAGAATAAGAAGACATAATGAAAACGAATCACGACAAGACATAATGAGAATGCTCACGTTTTATAAAGCGTACACATTTCCAAAAGAAACAAACGGATTGTATTGTGCAAGTAGGAAGATTAAGTTACCGTAAACCGTGGTCAAATTAATCAGCGGGGTGAAATTGATCATTCGGGTATTACATTGTAATTCCATACTAGGAACTTTTAAGCGTCGTAATGATCTTAAACTTTTTACGTCATCTGGTTCGTAGACGTCTAGAGATGAGTGTAGACTTTTATTATTTTAGAAAAAAGTGAGTTTGCCTTATTTTTTTTTTAGGAATTTGCAATGAATTTCTCATTTAGCTGAAATCATTCCTACTAAACAATCGATTGCTAATAGGACTTCCCGTAAACTCTCCGTTTTAGCATTTTTGTGTAACCTTGGTTGGGAAGTTATGTAGCTAATCAGAACATTAAACAGTTAATAAAAAGTTAATTTTATGATGGAATAGTCATTTATTGTGATAGAAATCACTTATTTCAAATGAAATTGCCTACCTTTAGGTGTTTAAAAAGAAATTTCAAAATTTAATTTTGCATTTAAATTATATTAAATTCACTAGTTCTAAGATTTTAAACGTGTTATTCTGTTTAAGAAGAGCAAAATTAAGCGAAGAAGGATATTTTCCTTTCCAACCCATGTTTAATTGTATACTGATCTATTTCGCCCCAAAGTGGCATTTCCAATTTTTTGATTTTTGGAGTTATTTAACTTAAAGTTTAAATTTGTTGAGCAAAATTCTGTCACATGGTTCCATGGAGATCCACTGGATACTGGTTTTACAGAAGTTTTTTTGGCAATATTTGAATTGTCACTGATGTTATCCGCCAAAGTTGTTTTAAAGTGATCAATTTGACCCCAGATTACGGTACCCATTCTGGATTCACCACCAGAGCTCGTGAAGTCTTTCATTTCAAAAACAAACAATGAATCTAAACATTTCCGTAAACATTGTCCGTGTAGCTGCCGGCTTAGAATAGCACTACGGACCACCTTTTCCGGGGGTAAAAGTCCACCAAACAGGTAACCCCAATCCAAGGTGTCAGGTGACCCGTGCTGAGGGATGAATGGTTGAGGGGGTTTGAAACATGCTCGATCTTTAACGGAGCCCGTAGCGCGGGTAGATCACCTTTTAGGGTTGCGCTACGGCAAAAGATCTACCGAACCGAACCCTAGTCCTAACTGCATCCAACTATGGAACAGCCTATTTTAGTAATTAAAGGAAAAACTTTGGTCCTTATTACATTTCATAACATGGTAAAAGTGAAAGGTCTCGGTTTGGTTCTGGCCGAGATGGATCTTGCACCAAGAAAAAAAAATCGATTGGTAAATCTTTTATTCGGTATTCACTGGTTTGAGGCAGTAGGGGCTAGGGTTCCGATGCATGGTCAATATCGGTATCATTTCTTGACTTTTTCGTTAAGGAATCCGATTTTGACTGAAAAAGGAGCGTGTTAAAAGCGGAACCTATCAATCAGAATCCTTCCTTGCGAACTAGTTGAAAATGACTACTGTAACAAAACCGAATACTTTATAACTTCTCAATGGTGATAAAGTAATACGACATGCACTATACAAAGGACATGGGGTATACCACAATAGATCAAATATTGGTCGCAGTGGTGAGAGATAATTGCATGCCCACATTCAAGTTAAATATGTTGGTTCACTTAAAACTCAACACATCCATCATGACCTGCCAATTTTATCATAAAAATAAATAAATTAAAAATAAATATTACAGATTCAAGGACAAATTAATCAGGTAAGGAGTGTTGCTGTCACTACCCAATGCAGAATACACATTTTTGCCAATTTACTTCCTGGTAAACCTAACAGAAGAAGTAAATCAGTGTAGTGCAAACAATCCTACGGCCAGAAGATAAATTGTTGCACAACAACCAACAAAAAAATTTCTTTCACAAAAAAAAAAGAAATGATTCGATTGTTCGAAACTGCTCTGGACCGCATGTCATCTGATGAACATAAAATTAAAATAAGAGCAGACAAAACTCAAGCAAGACAACATGCAAAACATTACAATTCACAGACCACCATAGATGAAGTAGCTGTAGTCATTGTTGGAGAAAATGTTGATATTCCATGATATTATGGAGCAATTTTAAATTACAACGCGTGAAAGAGACACATTGGTTATATGATGCATTAGAATATTTACCTACTAATATTCTTGAAAGTGAAGATGGATATCACTTTGTGATGAAGATAATAAATCAAAAAATAAAAATAAATAAAAAGTCGTAAGCCGTTCCACCAAGAACCAGTCGATCGATATACAGACGATTGAATCAGAAAAAAATGCGTTCAGAAGAATATGTGCACTACGACATAAATACAGATGGAAATGCAATGGCAATACAACGTTTGCAGAGACAGCTAGTATAATATAAAAATTTGGTTGATTATATGGAATGGGATAGCTTTGAAAATATAACTGAAATACCGTAATCCGGGGTAACATTGATCAGAATTTTCGATCTTTCTTGAATAATTCTCTTGTTAAAGCAAACGTTACATGTTTTATATTTTCAAAACAAGTACTGGCCCTCAGAGTATGTGTTAAGCTACTCGGAAAAGTATTGTAAAACTTTAAAACATATTAAAATAGGTTTTTAAATCTAATTTTTGATTTTGTTGATTTGGGGTAACATTGATCATGTCAGTGATCAATGTTCATTTGTGTTGAAAATACCCTTACTTACTAAATTCGGGGTCGCTGATTTCGAATGTGTTGTCCAAATTCTTACAAATTATGTACTTTATTATTAGGGTAATTCATGTATTTTGGACAGGCTGAAGACAACGTTGGAAAAATCATCCCCTAGCTTCCCTAGAAAATAATTGATTATTTCGCAAAGTTACTAATACGCTTATAATATGACTATACTTTGCGTTTCTGGTGACTGAAACCTTAACGAAAGCATTTTAAGCTGAGAAAATCACAATTTCCAATCGCCTGTTAGAATTGCTTTTTGGACACCGAATATATGTTTTGGACACCCTCAGGTATATATAATTTGGACAGGGCAATTATCTCAATGTTTAGCCATGCATACTGCTAAATCATGGAAGTAGCATAAATTAACAAATATTTTCTTACGAATAATCAAATTTCTCCGCTTAACAAGCATATATTTTGATAACTTTTACAGTTCTAGTCAAAATAGAGAAAATATCGCCAGACCCACAGAATACGCCTTCAAGTATGCAATTGTACAGCATCCCCATGTAGTTCGTCAGATGACCAAAATATATTTACAGTAGAAAACTTGTAATGTATTTTGGACACCACCTATTTTAAGCGTTCTAGATGAATGTTAAGAGATTGGCTGCCTAATGCTTCTTTATTAACCATTTTTCATTGCAATAAGGCTTTTAAATTTCTTACGATTATTAGTTCAACGATTTTGTGGCGAATATTGTATGTGACTGTGAAGTGTATGTCGTCTTGCATACCTGTGCATTTGAGGGGTTTCAGTGAAATAATTTACATTTTCGATAATTTTGAAGTAAATTCTTAATTGTTAAGCGTATTTTCACCGTAAGTCATCAAAATAGGGTGTACTTGAACCAATAATCGATATTGAGAAGTATGTACTTTTATAAGCTCTCCGGAACAAGACATACAACGCCGTGCCTGTCCAAATTACATACATGTCCAAATTATATTTTTTACCCTATTGTAAGTTATTTTAGGATTAAAATTCTCTAAACCACGAATAACGCCTAAAAATAGGCAATAGCCAAGGCAATAGCTTTAGGAATAAATAGCCGACTTTTAATAAATCGTATATTTTACTGAAAATGAGCATTTTCATAAAAGTTTCGTTTATTGAATCCAACTCTAGGATATCATATTGAAGTAATACAGTGATTTCGAAACTCATATTGCATCTAGTATTCACGCCAAGCATGAATGTTTGACAATGTATCTCATTGCGTTACGAAACACAGTTATGTAAAAATCGATTTATTTCAATGTTTATGAAATTCAATTTTCATGAATTGCATGTCATTTAATAGCTAAATGATAGCAGATTACGATATACCATTCGATAGCAGAAACTAATTCAATGTAAAATGCTTGTTTGAACATTTCTTGGGGTGGGTCAAGCCGATCAATGTTACCCCGCTGATCAATGATACCCCGGATTACGGTAAATAAAAAAAACATCAGTCAAAACATCGTTTCGTGGTGGTGCGTGGAAAGTCTTCAAAACTTGCCGAAACTACACAGCCGCTACAACTCAACAGCATTGGCTCCATTCATATCTCAAAACTGTAACAAGAAAACATTTCCTGTAGAATGACTAAACTTAATGAACTATTTTTGGCAGAGGAGAGAAAAAAATCCTGAAAGGAATCGAAGCACAAAATTTCCACACCAAGGGTGTGGCGTGGTCGGTATTTCTTATCGCAATCATAACTTCTTTTCCATCGCACCGCCCGCTTGTCCAACGTGTTTTGATTGCAGCAACAGCAACGAGCTCTGGCTGCCTTCGTCGTTGCATTTGCCGCAGTGTATTTTAGCTTGTACGATTCTTTCGCCTGATGTTTCTGCCTTCGAACTTGTCGGTCGATTCCGAATACCTACTCGCCCAATGGGTCACCCCCGGCACGGAACGAGCAGTGTATGAGCAAAATTATATAAAGCATAATAATTTATTGATTAAATTGTTTATAATTTCGCTTTTTATGAAGATATTAAAGCGATAAGGAAAGAACGATGGTTGAGTTCGGTGTATTGATGCAATTGAGTCTTCTGTCCGTGACCTGCACTTTTGGGAAGAAACGAAGGGTTGTTGTAGGTATGGCGCAATGAAAGTTTGCCGCTCTGCTATCTTGCAGTTTCGGCATTGCTTTCATTTTTAAGAGGGCAAAACAAGTTGTGGGAATGCAATAAAATATTGTTTTCGATTGCTAGCATTGATTTTTTTTATGATTCGTGTGTGAATGTTGTGATGTGATTTTAATGATACACCCATGATATGATTAGATATGATGCAGAAACTAGTTTGAATATTGATTGGATTAAATTGGCAATAACATTTCAAATGCTGATGGACATTTTTTTCTGGATGAACAAAAACCAATAACCTCAATGTAATATGAAAAATATCAATTATTGATTTTTTGTAATCTCTGTAAAGGCTAGCAATGCGATTCAGACCTCTTGTAAGGTCGCTTACCCTCTTGCCATGCAACTCCTGTCTCTACCGACAAGTGGCACTGGCCGGGATACGAGCAACCTTAGGGGAGATCGGGTAAACAACCCCGGTGGGAAGATTGGTCGTATGCTTACAGGGAAGGGGGGTTTGCTTCGGCAAACTTACTGGGTCCCTCCAGACAGTAAACCGGGAGGTTGGAGCTAGCCCCTGCGAGCCAGCCATAAAAAAAAACAAGCATCGAAAAATCAACAAGAGCATCGTCGAACCAACACCCACTTTGAGGGAAGTTAAGGAACTCCAGCAGCTCAAGAACAATAAGTTAGCTGGTAAGAATGGCATCAGAGATGAACTCATCAAGATGAGCCCTAAAAAGTTGGCCATCTGCCTGCACCGGCTAATAGGGCATTGGTTCCCTTATTAAGCATGTGGCTCCCATTTTCATCCTACTAAAAACAAAGGATTGGAGCGCTGTTTGTTTTATTTCTTATTTTTGTTTTTTTTTTTGGTTAGAAGTGAGCACGCATGAAACCAAAAAGAACGAAATCAATCGGTGCCGTAAACGCTTGTTTTCGAATAGGATAAACATTGGAGCGTCCGGATCTGAGGGAAAAAACAGCCACCGGATGAGTGGAAGAAAGGGTTCATTTGCCCCATACACAAGAAAGGTGACAAGTTGGTGTGTGAGAACTTCCGAGCGATCACAATTCTGAATGCCGCCTACAAAGTGATATCCCAGATAATCTCCCGTCATCTTTCACCTAAAGTTAGTGAATTTGTGGAAAGTTATCAAGCCGGCTTCGTTGACGGCCGCTCGACAACGGACAAAATCTTCACCGTGCGCAAATCCCCAAAAATGCCGCGAATACCAGGTCCCAACGCATCACCTGTTCATCGACTTCAAGGTGGCGTACGACAGTATTGACCATAGAGAGCTATGCAAAATCATGGACGAGAACGGCTTCTCCGGGAAGCTCATTAGCTTGATAA
Organism: Aedes albopictus; assembly: GCF_035046485.1. Classification (NCBI taxonomy): domain Eukaryota; kingdom Metazoa; phylum Arthropoda; class Insecta; order Diptera; family Culicidae; genus Aedes; species Aedes albopictus. Next base: position 274,679,795 of record NC_085138.1, read on the forward strand.
AAGTGAAGATGGACGGTGTAAGAAACTGCGTAAGGGTTTCGGGCGATCTGTCTAGTTCGTTCGAATCTCGCCGAAGACTGCGACAAGGTGATGGACTCGCATACCTGCTGTTCAATATTGCCCTGGAAGGTGTAATACGATAAGCCGGGCTCAATAGCCGTGGCACGATCTTCACGAAATCCAGCCAATTTGTTTGTTTTGCGGATGACGTTTACTGTATTGTATGTAAAAGGCGTCACTGATCTAACTTTTCTTCTTGGCATATTTATTCATAACAAGACAGTATATTTTTAACATTCAAATCAAATTCGTGACCCCTATCATTTCACCTGAACGCATACATCTCCAATCCACCAACAACATTCCAGCTCGGCTTATCCCGCATTCCGCTGCTCACTTCCAGCCCAAAAAGAACCCATGAATAATCGGCGCCTAGGAATCTAAATCCCATCACCCCAAAAACGGGCATCCTTGTGTGATTGATGGACCACCGCTGCGTGGTTAGAGATTTAGCACTGGTACAGCACCGAGCACACCGTTGTGTCCAAAGGTAAGAAAGACCGAGTTCTGCAACAACTAGGAAAACAAAATTCTTACCTTTAGCCACAAAGACCAATTTTATTGGCGAATAGTGGCCAAAGAGTGACAAATGGCAAGCATGTATTAATTTTTTCATACCCTCTTCTAATTCTTACATTTCGATTCAATGTCAAATGGGACAGTAACTGCATCTCAATTTGTCTTCTATGAGTAGGTATTTCCACAGCTTAAAAAACTAGCATTGCCAATTGACCATTTCCCATGACACAGCATTCCCCGGATAAAAAATTCAATAGAAAAACATAGGATTAAAATGTGACAGTACCATTGAAAACCTTCCTTTAACAATAGCATTCAATGTTAAATTAACAATAGAAAAACAATAGAGTCAAATGTTTTTAACAATAGAATCAATTGTGAATGAGGATTTCACATTGAATTGTATAGGTTGTTAAGTATCGTAACAATAGAAAAAATGACTTTTTTCCATATATTTTATTTTCACAAAACAGAAGATTCTAATGTAAATGAAATGTTGGTAATACCGATACGTGGTATCAAATACAGGGTGTTAGGTTCATGAGTGCAAACTTTTTAAAGGGTGATAGAGGACCATAAATGGTGAAAAAAATGTTCTACGCATATGGTCAAATCTCAACCGTTACGTAGTTATTGAACTCCCCATGTTGTTGACTCTTATTGCCTTAACTGGCTATAACTAAAAAATGGTCAAACCTATCGCAGTTTTTTAACGCTTATTCGAAAGATTATTGAATTTTCTATCAAATGGCATATTTAAACCGATTGGTTTAGCTGAATAAGTTTTCAAGAGCAAAATAGCTAAAAATAGTGTGTTTTTATTTGTTTATGTCCATTATCTTTAAAACATGCGTAATAAATTAAAATTCTTTCTTTGGCAAAGTTGTGGCCCCTGTTCCACTCTACAATTTGTTCTTTTACGCAAAACTTCTAACTCTTATCGTTTTCTTGCAATTTTGATTTGAATGTGCGGCAAAGTGCGCAAAAAAGTGCTTACCATGACGATTGAAAATTTCTGATCTGAAATGCGACGTTTAAATCGAAATTGCAAGAAAACGATAAGAGATAGAAGTTTGATGTCAAAGAACGAATTGTAGAGTGAAACAGGGGCCACAACTTTGCCAAATAAAAAATTTCAAATTATTACGCATTTTTCAAAGATAATTGACAAAAACAAATTAAAACACCCAACTTTTAGGCTATTTGCTCTAGAAAACTTAGTTATTTAACTAAACCGATCGGTTCAAAAATGCCATTTGATAGAAAATTCAATAATCTTTCGAATAAGGGTTAAAAAAGTGCGATAAGTTTGACCATTTTAAAGTTATAGTCAGTTAAGGCAATAAGAGTCAAAAACATGGGGAGTTCAATAACTACGTAACGGTTGAGATTTGACCATATGCATAGAACAATTTTTTTCACCATTTATGGTCCTCTATCACCCTTCAAAAAGTTTGCACTCAGGAACCTAACACCCTGTATAAAGATTTTTATGTATTTGTATTGTTTTGAACAGTTAAATAAGCCGAGAGCATGTTTTTTTAAACTGTGATTTTACATTAGATTCAATGGTTTGCGGATGGTTTTCTAATGTGATACAGAAGATTCTTTTGTTTTCGAATTGTTTCAAACAGTGAAATGCTTAGTAAACGTATTGTTTTGGGTAGTGATTTTATTTCTGGTTCCACATTTGATTCAATTGTTTTGGAATTGTTTTATATTGTGAAGCAGAACATACTATTTGTACTGTTTTTACATTGAATTCAATTGTTTGGGTATTGTTTTCTATTGTGATACAGGAGATTCTTATGTTTTCGAATTGTTTCAAACAGTGAATAGAACGGTAAACGTATTGTTCTGAATAGTTATTTAATTACTGGTTCCACATTTGATTCAATTGTTTTGGAATTGTTTTCTATAGTGAAGCAGAACATGCTGTTTGTTCTGTTTTTACATTGAATTCAATTGTTTGGGCATTGTTTTCTATTGTAATACAGAAAATTCTTATGTTTCCAAATTATTTTAAGCAGTGAAATGTATGGTAAACATATTGCTTGAGCAGTGACATTATTACTGGCTCTACATTAGATTCAATTGTTTTGGAATTGTGTGAAACATAAAATTTTAACGTTTGGGAATTACAAAAAGGTTTGATTTATTTCTGCTTTTTGTTACTGCCTACTAGAAAGAATCCTGAATAAAACGAAACTGAACTATCATTATGCATTTGGACTAGAAGCTTGTGTATTTTAGGCAACATTTTAAGAACACAGATCGAACAATTATCGAATATTTGGAACATTCATGTTGTAAATCGAGTAATGTTTAAATGCATTAATGGTTGAAGCTTGAGCTCCCATACCCCACAGCCAGATAACTGGGTTTAGCAGACTAAGCATTATATGTGGCAACACCTTGAGCGGCATGATGGAACCGTGCCGAAGCGCGCTAAGTGTTATTAGACCACTAATGTAGTTGCATTTAGTGGGTGATGAGGTACAATAGTAACATTACAGCGTGCTTAACCATTATTGCAGCTTTATAGACACTTGATGAACAGCTTGTGGAATACAGTATGCAATTGAGTCGAATTTGATAGTTAATCCAAGGGGATAACTATCGAAATCGACTCAATCGCATGCATGCGTTCCAGGCTTGAAGAGTGAATCAATATTAGAAGATCTTGCAAAGCGACCAAATGCAAAAGATGATTCCAATTCAGTGTTTTAGATATCACCTACCTATTGTAGTTCGATGTTAATGAAACGATTGATAAAATAAGAATATTTTCCAATAAAATCATTAAGTTACTTATTGGCCCTCACGCAGAACTTGCTTGGATCAGCATTCAGTATCCTTTCATACTCTTCTCCTTGTCCTCAGCCTATCCTTCCCGCAGAAACCAATCCTGCTCATGCGGATTCATGAAAGATTCTCTTCGACTCCAGCTCGACCAGGATGTGATCGAGTAAGCTGCAGATTAGTTGCTTCTGCGCCGGGTTCACCTCCTTGTGGCTGCTGAGGGATGAGAAAAGATAATTAGCTGAACACATACTTAACCCTTATGCGGCCGGCAGGGTACCCGGGTACCTTTTTCAAATTCAAATCTCGATATTTTTGTGATTATTGATACTAGGAAGTTGAACCTCTGCTAGATCTAAGAACTCGTGAATATATATTATCAATCCAGTTGAAAATCAGAGTTTTCTACGAGGGAAGTTGGATTTTTCTCCAAATCTGTGCGTCGGACTTCGGAAGTGGTGCGCTGTATAGTACAATCGGTTTGCGCATAATGAACAATGCCGTACATTGTGCTTTAGTTGGCCGTTCCGCTTTCAATGCATTTGGGACTTAATCGATCGAACAAATTAGGATCTGATTAGGATTAGCAAAAAGATCATATGTACCTGTTTCCTTCTTGCCACCGCGGTCCTTTCACACGTAACACTCGCTCAACACCGGAAGCGGCTTCTCCGATGACTGTTGAGTACTGAACCAGCTGCTTTTGCTGTTCCCTTTACCTGTTCTCAACGCTTCCGGAACTGCTCCTACTCTGGTAAGGGAGTAGGTACATCGTTCTTCCTCCGTACTCTCAGCTTCGTGCCACTGCACTTCCTTTACACCTCGCTTTATACAAAACGCAAAACATTGGATCCCGTTTTCAGTCTCCACGGCACTTTGCACCTCGCTTCGCACTTTTCCACCGAATGTCACTTGGCACTTTTCCACCGGATTTCACTTGGCACTTTTCCACCGGGTTCCAGAAAGATGCACTGGAGGAGATCCGCCCCCTATGGCGTCCGTTCACGTTTTCCGAGGTTTTCCGAAAAGACGGCTACGGTGACGGCGATGGCGTTGCTGCTGCTGCTTGCAATCAAAACAAACACGCTTAAAATTTATAACACAAAAAAGTCTGAGAACTACGCAAAATTGGTCAATGTTACTCATTTTTGAGTGTCATGAGATTCGGCGTGAAATTTTATGCTTACATTGGAATCTAATGTTATTCCATTGTATGCCGATTGAACATATTGTAACAAAGAAATCTAATGTTCACCAATTGTAAACGTTACAATGTTTGAAATGTTTTAATAAACTCTACAATACATATACAATAGAATTCATGGTTAACATAAGAATCAATTGTTTTTCTACAGTTTTTCCATTTGATTCAATGGTTCGTTTTTTACGGGTCATTCAAGTATAGACGTTACACCGGGAAGGAGAAAAATATTAGTTTTGTTTTATTTTGTACATTTTATGGAAATTACGTATCAACACTAATGTGAAAAAAAACAATGAAACTCACAGCTGTTAAAATGATTTTTGAACCAGAGTTCCTTTGTACTGAACTAAGCATATATTTTTTAGTTTGTAGCTTCTACTTCCAGTCAGTGATACATCATTATCTAAAAAGCGCCAGAGCTTTCCGGATGAGTAAGGATTAACTATTAAGCAAACCTCGCCAACAAGTCGATCCTCATAATCCATCCGCAAAGGTCCAAACCCAACTATGAGGAGAGCATCCATAATTGGTTGGCAACGGTCATCAGATATTTTTGATGTTTTAATTAACGAAGGAAGTCTTGTTCGGCGCACTGCGGCACTCGTTCACTTCAAATATGGATGAACAAACTCTCCGGGTCTGAAACCGGGACACCAGCATTATTGACGACCACAGCACCAGAGGAGGATCTACAGGAACAGATAGAGGCACCAGCTTTCAAACAAAGTCGTGACGCCCTGATTTCCTTCTTCGTCACAGCCTGCGCGCATAGGAGGAGAGTCAGCCGGGAGAATCCAATCGCGGCCGCAACATGTGAAATTATATTGTTATTTTCAATTTCATAGCTTCCAGCACCCCGATGACCATCCGTGACGGTGGCGGTCATGGCGTTGTTGGCTTTCGTCTCAACTACATGGTAGCTTCCTACCCCTGCACGCTGTGTCTACATCAACCTGGCAGAGAGCGCTTTCGGCGGGCGGTTTATTATTAGGCACCATTCGTTCGGCTCATCGGATCTGTTCTTCGGGCTCGCCACTACTCGATCATCGCTCATCTCGAAAATAAGCATATTAAATCTGAATAATTAAAAGGAAACACGAGTGAGCGCTTCGGTGTTTGTTTCACGACGAAGCAACAGCTCTGGGATGAACTGACCAACAATCAAGCGGCGCTTTTCGGTTAGAATTAGGTACGTGGGGAATTGACCTCAACTGTAGGTAGATTGTACGTACAATTTGAAACTAGGATAATTTATGGAAAATTTCATAGCGATTACGAAAACCAATTGAATAAATCATGTATGTCAGGTTGTACGTTGATATACTCATGCATATTGGTCATTGGCATTGGCATTGGCTGTGGAAGTACTCATCGAAAACTCTGCTGAGAAGCAGGTTTTGTACCAGATGGTTCATTACACCAAGAATAAGAAGAAGACTTCCCAGAGGCGTTACAGGAGCTTCAGGGTGTTTACGGGGGTTTCAGCGAGTCTCAGATGCCTAACATGGGATCAGAGAGAGTTTCAGGTGAGTTTCGGGGGTATATCTGGGAGTTCCAGAGGATTTCAAGAGATTCTGCAGGGGTGTTACAGGGGTGTTTTCTACTGTTTCCAAGTATCTCAGATGCGTTACATGAAATTCGAGGGGGTTTCAGATGATTTAAGTTTCCGATTTCGTTTATGCCCCTGCGTAGAGTGTGGCCGACCCACCTCCACTTTCGCTTCACAATTTCTGTTGCTATCGGCTTTTGATGACATCGACGATGGAGATCCACGTTGTGAGGCCACCATGCACGAACTATACAGGGTGTTAGGTTCATGAGTGCAAACTTTTTAAAGGGTGATAGAGGACCATAAATGGTGAAAAAAATTGTTCTACGCATATGGTCAAATCTCAACCGTTACGTAGTTATTGAACTCCCCATGTTTTTGACTTTCATTGCCTCAACTGGCTATAACTTTAAAATGGTCAAACTTATCGAAGTTTTTTTACCCTTATTCGAAAGATTATTGAATTTTCTATCAAATGGCATCTTTGAATCGTTTGGTTTAGTTAAATAACTAAGTTTTCTAGAGCAAAATAGCTAAAAATAACGTGTTTTAATTTGTTTATTTCAATTATCTTTGAAACATGTGTAGTAAATTAAAATTCTTTCTTTGGCAAAGTTGTGGCTCCTGTTCCACTATACAATTCGTTTTTTGACGCCCAACTTCTAACTCTTATCGTTTTCTTGCAATTTTGATTTAAATGTGCGGCACAGTGCGCAAAAAGGTGCTTACCATGACGATTGCAAATTTATGATCTGAAATGCGACGTTTAAATCAAAATTGCAAGAAAACGATAAGAGGTAGAAGTTTGATTTCAAAGAACGAATTGTAAAGTGAAACAGGGGCCACAACTTTGCCAAAGAAAGAATTTTAATTTATTACGTATTTTTCAAAGATAATTGACAAAAACACATTAAAACACACAGCTTTTAAGCTATTTGCTCTAGAGAACTTAGTTATTTAACTAAACCAATCAGTTGAAATATGCCATTTGATAGAAAATTCAATAATCTTTCGAATAAGGGTAAAAAAACTGCGATAAGTTTGACCATTTTAAAGTTATAGCCAGTTACGGCAATAAGAGTCAAAAACATGGGGAGTTCAATAACTACGTAACGGTTGAGATTTGACCATATGCGTTGAGCAATTTATTTCACCATTTATGGTCCTCTATCACCCTTTAAAAAGTTTGCACTCAGGAACCTAACACCCTGTATACCGCAGGCATCTATTGATGAAGACCAGCAGCCGTTGAGTGTTCTCCGCTGATACACACCAGGTTTCACTGGCATATATAGCAGCACAGATTTCACGTTCGAGCTGAAAATTCGGATTTTGGTGCGTCTACTAATCTGGTTGTTTTTCCTCACCTTCTTGATCCGTGCGCCTAAAAACTTCAGGGGGTGGTAGGAAGCATGCAGGGATGGCATGCCCCTCAGTGTGAGTACAAAGGTGCGCGGTTTTTATATGAAAATGAGCTGTACTGTGCACATTTTCAGTGCGGAATTCTATATCTGATAAGGAGTTATTGAACTTTTCATATTTTTGACTATGCTTGCCTATGAATAGCTATCACTTGAAAATAATCAAGCTTAATTTTCATTTCATTTATTTAGTTCAGCATCAAATTCATGATAACACTGAATCAATAATTTGCCACCATAATACTCGATTTGCAAATGCAGATCTCCAACGTCGGCCACGTCCAACGCTCGCCAGATCCCGCTCCATCTGATCCGCCCATCGTGCTCTCTTCGCTGCACGCTTGCTTGTACCAACCGAATAGTTAACAAACACCAACTTTTCAGGGTTGCTGTCCAGCATTCTTACAACATGCCCTGCCTATCGTATCCGTCCATCTTTAGCCACTTTCAGGATGATGGGTTCACCATATAGTAAAGTGAGCTCGTCGTTCATCCTTAACCGCCACACACCGCTCTCCTGCACGCCGCCGAAGGTCCCCGAGCAAAAGAAAATATCAACAGCATAATAAAATATGTTATTTTCGCCTAATAACTGTATAATGGAATCAGTAATTTTTATGTTATTAGCATAACATATTATGTTATAAACTTGTCTGTCATAAGCGGCAAAATAACAAAAATCATAAAAAAAAAATCCTAGAAGAAAAATTCAATAACATGTTTTGTTAGATCAATTACAACTTACTAACAGGAAATTTGTGAACTTGTTACTGTTGCGTTATTCTTCATCACATATTTGTACATTCTCTATAGCAGAATAATAACTAAACATGTTCTACAACAAAATACATTATTGAAATGTTATCTAGTGGATATATCTCAAAAACTTGAATATAACAAAATAAGATTGCCCAACAAAACATGTTGTTATCAATTTGCTATTCTCCTCTGCTCGGGTCGTCCTTTTGAAAACTCCGAGAATCGTCCATATCTCGTGTCTTAGCTAAAAGTTGTGTGTTTAGCTGGTAGTGCAGCCTGGGCACTGTTGTCCTTCTGACTTCAGCTAGATTGAGGAGGTACGATCCGAGCGTCTGTTCACCAAGGAGGTGCGGCTCAAACAGCGTCTGTTCTGGCATCCAGAGGCTGAGTAAGAAACGCTGCACCACGCCCAGCTAGATCCAAGGTGGTAGCCCCATCAGCGTGGTCGTCCCAGTGTTGGTTGGGACGTTAAACAGAACTGGCACGATGGCCCGCCGGCGAGACAGGAGTGTTGGCGTAGGCCCAATAAGCCACCCGTAAAAATCCCCATTGCGAATAACATAGGAGAAAATACGACTCCATACAATCGGCAAAGACCCACGCGACGAAATAAGGACTACGATTGGAAACTTGGAACATGGAATTGCAAGTCACTAGGTTTCGCAGGATGTGACAGGATAATTTACGACGAACTACATCCACCGACGCGTGACGTGAAAATCGTTGTCGGCGACATGAACGCGCAGGTAAGAAGGGAGGAAATGTACAGACCGGCACTCTTAAAAAATTAGGAATTTACACGAGACGTAAACCATCATCGTACGTAAACATTTCATGACTGAATGGCAAATTTGACTCAGTTTTACATCCATCATGTAAGTTCGAGTTGGTTGCACAAGATGTCAACAAACCTATCTGACCAGATATGTAGAAACAGTTTTACATTTATCATTTGTCTCTCAACTCGGTGATACAGCCGAGAGGTATAGTACGTGCCTCTTAATCAGCGGACCAGAGTTTGAATCTAGTTCATTATTTTATTTACATAAGTTTTATCTCTCGCTTTGGCTCTAGCGATTGCTAGCTCGACTTTATTTGTGATAGATGTAAATTTGTGTCAAACGGGCCGCTCCTTTTATGTGCATCCAAGTGAACTTAAATTTACATGATTTTTTCTAAGAGTGGGTAATCGGGCGAAACAGCCTGCACGCCGTATCGAATGATAACGGCCAGCGAAGCGTAAACTTTGCAGCCTCCCGTGGTATGGTAGTCCGAAGCACCTTTTTCCCCCGCAAAGATATCCACAAAGCCACCTGGGCTGGAGATCACCCGACCATCAAACAGAAAACCAAATCGACCACGTTCTAATCGACGGTAAATTCTTCTCGGATATAATCAACGTCCGCACATACCGCAGTGCGAATATAGATTCGGATCACTACTTAGTCGCTGTATGCATGCGCTCAAAACTTTCGACAGTTATCACCACGCGTCGAAGTCGAACGCCGCGGCTCAACATCGAGCAACTTCGTAACGTAGAAGTGGCTCAAGACTACGCGCAACAGTTAGCAGTGGCCCTACCAACGGAAGAGCAGCTTTACGCAGCTACACATGAAGATGGCTGGAGGGACATCCGATCCGCCATAGGTAGTACCTCGGCTACAGCACTAGGCTTCGCGACTCCGAATCACAGAAACGACTGGTACGACGGCGAATGTGAACAAAGCAAAGCAAAGCAAAGCAAAGCAAAGATAACCGTACACATCGTAGTTGCTACTCCGTGATTGACCAGAACAATCGAAGTTGCACAGAGAGCCAATGAATGTGAAAGCTTGGGACTAGCTAACCATTCTCAATGTGCACAATTCGAGAGTTCAGCTATTTAAAGTCAATAACGGCGCTGGCCACGTCTTGGCTGGTGATTTTGTTTTTTATTGAGATATAAGTATTATTTTCTGTTGTTATCGCAAACAGGCAGTCATTCGGTCGTATTTTGGAGAAAATGAGCTACGGAAAGTAACATTCCAAATCCCTACCGCCGCCGTCGTCGTCGTCGAGTTCCGCCGTGTTCCGTCGTGATAGTGTCGTGGTCGTTCCACCGGAAACAGCTGGTGAAGGAAGTGAATGAATGTTAAAAATAATTCGTGGCTACGGCTTAAACAGGCATTCAACTAGTTCTTTAAAACCTATACCTACCTTATAGTGATCAAGTGATGGTGTTTTATGCTGGTCCGAAGAAGTCAGCAGCTGCAAAGTGAAGTTATTGGTAGCAAACCTCGAAGGTTATTTGAGAAAAATATTGCTTTGCTAAGTGCCAGGCATTCAACAGTGATCATCGGTGCTGGAAGAATTTGGAGAAGATTTGCTTAGTGTGTGGCTGAGAAGAAAAACTTAAAAAGTACCTCTTCCGGAAGGTGCATCAGCAAAAAGCTATCTCCTTCCCCAAAGCACAGTGTTCCAGAATTTCTCCTTGTTTTCGGATGAAAAGTTAAATCGCTGGTGGCGCACTACGTGGAATGGATTCAAATTGGTGAGACCAAACCATTTTTAATTAGTATTCCCGAAAAACATCGGACTGCCTACTTTATTTTTTGACATGCAGTTCCGTGGAGAGTTTATTCACATAACGCAGAATGAAGACTTTGTTTCAGCATTTGTAGGACATGATATCATTTTCGGAGATTATGATTTCAAACTTTTATGATAGAATGACATATTTGTAACAATTTCGTGTTTTTGTTGTGCTTACTATGTGGGCTTATTTCCATTTTATTTTTTATTCGGGTAAGGGATCATCCTTTTTTTTTCGTTTCAGAGAGCGAGTAATGGCGCTTAAGCCTAGGCTTTGAAGCCAGGACACAAGGAGAAATGCCTGTGCCCCATCCCAGGAGAAGAGACGCCAACTAAAACGGAGTGTGCAACCTTCTTAGCAGCACCACTCCCAACGATTTTACGTTCAAACACCATTACCCTTAAACGAAACGGTTGGTACGGTTGTCCCCGTTTCTTCCTTCATTCAATTCAAAAAGGTTTGTCAATCATGTCATTCATAAGTGGATAACCTGATTGACTTATGTTTTTGAATTATCTTCCAACCCATTAGTCTGCACAGTGGGCCTGGCCATTTTAATATTTGTATCATATCATAGCATATCTATGGATATGCTGCAAATATTAATGCTGACAAGAAAATATCGGAAGAAATTTTGATATTTCCAGGATGCTTTTCAATACTGGCTGTGCATGCACTAGAATAGAATAGAATAGAATAATAACGGCGCTGGCCACGTCCTTACGGTCATCAGGAAAGGGAAGGAATGTTAGTTCGACAACCGTTGCTACTAGAAACCGTGGAATCCACAGCATCCCCACAGTTGTCACGGGAAGGAATGGTGGTTAGTAGGGTAGGGTAAGGTGTGGATCTAGGAGCCACCTCTGTTAGGTGATATGATCCACTAGTTATATGGAAATACACGTCGCGGTCTTCATCACGATTATGATTTATTTGATCACGATGACCACTGAACCCGGATTTTTCACTCGCACTTCCATCGCCCTACCGAGAAAACCGACTGACCAACGAATATTGTAGCGCGATTCTGATCCCGGATTTTTCACTCGCACTTCCATCACTCTTACCTGAAAATTGTCAGCCATTCGAAAATTCTCAAGCTAATCTGATTCCGCATTCCACACTATCGCTTGCATGGCTCTACCGAGAAAACCGACTGACCAACGAATATTGTAGCGCGATTCTGACTGGTACGACGGCGAATGTGAACAGTTAAAAAACGAGAAGAATGCAACATGGGCGAGAATGCTGCAACACCGTACGAGAGCGAATGAGGCACGTTACAAACAGGCGCGGAACAGGCAGAACTTAGTCTTCCGGATGAAGAAGCGCCAGCAGGAAGAACGAGATCGCGAAGCGATGGAAGAGCTGTACCGCGCTAAGGACACACGAAAGTTCTACGATAAGCTGAACCGCTCGCGCAGAGGCTTCGTGCCACAAGCCGGCATGTGCTGAGATAATTACGGGAATATTCTCACGAGCGAGCGTGAGGTGGTCGACAGGTGGCGGCAGCATTACGATGAGCACCTCAATGGCGACGTTGCAAGTACCGAAGGTGGCGTGGTAACAGATTAAGGAGTATGTGCACAGGACAAACGACATCCGGCCCCTGACCTCCAAGAGATTGAGGAGGAGGTTGGCCGGTTGAAAAACAACAAAGCCGCTGGAGCAGATCAACTACCAAGCGAGCTTCTAAAATACGGTGGAGAAGCACTGGTGAGAGCACTACACTGGGTCACTACCAAGATTTGGGAGGAGGAAGTATTACCGGAGGAATGGATGGAAGGTATCGTGTGTCCCATCTACAAAAAGGGCGACAAGTTGGATTGCGGGAACTATCGCGCGATCACACTACTGAGCACTGCCTACAAGTTTAGCGTCATGGTGTCTTCGAGAAAGTTTTACACTATAAAGACGAGCTTCTTTTGAACTTCTGTGAAAAGTGATCAAATAGGGGGAACTGATGTTGTTTCTTGATTTCTTTCCTTGTCAAATATTTGGCCCTGTGTACTACTGGCCTAAGTCGGGTCGTCACAATACACCACAAACCTTTCTTTATATGAACACACACTTACAATAACAATGAAAGTGCAAGCTGACATGAACTGTCAAATAAATATGTTGAAAATGTAAATAAATCCCATATAAGAGTAACATAAATGGATGAACGTTTCTATACAAAAACCATCTTACAGTCTCTTACAGTTTGATGATTTATGCTTTCTAAGAGAGACAATTACTTGTACTTTCACATGCGTAAACGGAAATTTGCATATAATAGCCTATAGCTAAGTTATATATGCTTGAAATATGGCCCAAAAAACTATAAAAACCGTTATAACTGTTTTAATTTTGGAATTAGCAGGGTGTCATGTTCAGCAAAGTTGTGTGTTTTACTATTAGAGTAAAGTGGGGTAAAAGTACGAGTGGGGCAAGAGTTTCTTTTGGAGTTTTTGAGCCCAATTCAAATTATATCTTTCGGGTGTCAAGGTTGTTCGAACCCTTTTTGAAAAAGAGTCTTTCACTACAAAAATTATGAAAATTGATCAATATTTCGAAAAGTTATGATAAAATGTTGGTTTTTGATCAAAAAATTGTAACAAGCGATGGTCCTTCCAACGCATGGAATGAAATTGTAATGAAATCGAATTCGATATTTTATGTCGGGGCGTAATTAGGTATATTTTGAAGATTCTTTAGCATGTATAACTTTTTGCAAAAAATATTTGGAAATCATATTTTACACATAGTGGGGCAAAACTTTAGGTATAAACCTCAAATTCTGCAAAATGTACATATTATCTCTAAGAGTGATGGAATTAGTGAGGAAATTCGATTAAAGTTGAAAAAAAAATGTTGTTTTATCTGAATTTGGCGGAAAACTACTAATTTTTGGTGTAGTAAATTTAACCCTGATTTGGGTAAAATCCAGATCGAATTTTAAAGTGTATTCCAGTTCTAACATCAAATATTAAGTGGTTTCAGGTATTCCTATTACTAAAGTGTCAAAATAGTGTGCTACGGTTAGCGAAATCCCACAAACACTAGATTCGAACTTTTACCCCAGTGGTGGGGCAAGAGTTCGAATAAAACACACACATATAAAAAGTGTTGTAACTCAAAATTAAAAAGACATTTGGTGTAACTTTGTTCAGCAAAATTTTAGCTCATGGATGGTAGAATCACCACACGGTATTTATTTACTTTTATCTGCTGCGATTTTTTGAAATAGGTTTAATTTTCAACTAGGGTCGAACTTTTGCCCCACCTTACTCTATCTATAACTTTGTAGAACATGAGAAAAATGTAGAATCAATTTTTAGAAAGTTATTGCGCAAAAACCTTTTTCAAGGGGCTGATGATAGAAAACGTAACGTATCTTGAAAAGTAACGGAGTTACGAACTTGGTGTCTTCAGCAAAGTTGCTCCAAACAACATTTTCTACAACTTTTGTAAAGACACCAACCTCGTATCTTGAAAAATTCAAAAATAAATTTTCTATCTCACTTTTAGGGGGATTGATCACTTTTCACAGAAGTTCAAAAGAAGCTCGTCTTTATAGGGAAAAACTTTCTCGAAGACACCATGACGCTAAACTTCATAGTAAAAAAGTTATTAATTAAGCGCGCTAAAATGACGAAATCAGCCACTGTGGAGTGGTACGATTTTCACGAAGTCCGTTCAGCTGCTTGGTTTCGCTGATGATATTGATATTATTGCTCGTAAATTTGAGACGATGGCGGAAACGTACATCCGACTAAAGAGTGAAGCCAGGCGAATCGGATTGGTCATTAATGTGTCGAAGACAAAGTACATGATGGCAAAGGGCTCCAGGGAGGAATCACCGCGCCCGCCACCCCGAATTCATATCGACGGTGATGAAATCGAGGCGGTTGAAGAATTCGGCTTGAATTTCATTCAATTCAGTTCACTGGTTTCCGAGATATGACAGCTCAAAAATGAGTTGTCTGAAAAATAGTGTTTTACCCGAACGGTTCTAACTTTGCGAAATATTAATCAATCGAGCCCAAATTTGTACCAATGATGCACACATAATAGGTTGACAAACAGTCAAAATTTGAGATTTTTTGATGCGCTACATGAAAAGTTATAGCTTGTTGAATTTTTTGTGAGAAAAAAAATGCCTATCCCAAACATTTTGGCCTACCCCTGTAGGGGATAATATCTCTGTTCGCATTATACCGGGCAAATTCTTGGATCTGTGGATTGCCTAGAACCAAATCGATATCATCGTTTTGCAGAGTATCAATTAGAAAAGTTCAAACATCAGAATGGGAAAAAATTACAAAATTCTGAAAAGGGGTTATAGTTAATTACTATCAATTTCGATATATTGCGTCCTGGGCGTGTTCCTGGGTCCTTTAGCTTAAAGTAGATTCACATTTTTCACTGTAGAAATCCTCAAACACGACAGTCCAAACTGAACAAATCGCTACACACCTTCTCCTTCGCCATCTTCAGTAAATATTTGTCCAGACTAACACACCTTGCAAAAGGGAACCAAAACAAAACAAGCATAGTGAACCAAAATCACCAAATAGCCACCGAATGAGCGAAATGCTCAACAAAGCAGCAGTAAGGCAAATAAAACAATCGTGTCCACATTCGGAATCGGAGCTGCTACACGGTAAACAAACAAACCAGCTTTTCCCGAAAATAAAACCTTTTTCCTGCTTTTAAGGAGCTTTCCGTTCGTCCATCCGTTCGCCGCATTTCCAAATGGAACAATGAAAATCCCGATTCCGCAGAAAAAAAGCGCCAGGATAAGAGTGACCAAATGTTTACCAACCACACATGTCTTCGAGTCGGATGAAGCGGAACGTTCTGTTCTGACTGCATCCTTTTTTTACTACCAGGATCGGTCGGGCGATATCAGCTGCGGGACATCGCGGAACCATCTCCCGGGATTACGCTCCGCATTGACTGTACGACTGTTGCTCGGTGCCGCACATCTGGAATATGTGGTTGGTGCCGGATTGCGGTTCGTGTCTTTTGGCACCCCGTCTGTGTCATCGGCAATCGGTCTTTTTTGATTCCTCACCTTCTTAAAAAGGCAAGATAAGGAGTTCCTTTCATCCTTTTCTTGAGTGGATTGCTTGGCGACAGGGTAACAAGTTGCCGGAGAATTGGGTCGGACACCCTCAACTTTTTACATCAAGATATGAAAATAAGGGTTAAAGGGGAACGGGTCGTTGTCGGGAAACAAAACTGTATTAGAAGCACGAGATGGCACCAAAGGCGGATCCATGGGTAAAGTACTATGCTACGATTGAAAACTGTATGACCATTCTAGTGAAATAGTAAATATAGTATAGTGCGGTGCACGACATTAGACATACACTCAGCCAAATAAACTTAAGATTTTCATCAGATCTAAGTTATGAAACGGCCTAATTCATAACAATAAGAATGCATTCCATAAGGTTTCTCTATGACACAAAATGGGCTCACAGCTTGGGTTATATCGTTATATATGTACATATTTACCAGCATGGTACAAGTATACCTCGATTTAGTGGACATTTAAATTTTTGAAATGGCTATACAATCGAATTTTACATAAAATTGAAGCAATTTTTTTAATTTTATTTTATACCAAAATTTACCAAAACATAAAACTGCATGAAAACTGAGTTTTCGATAAAAGGCTCGAAATTTTTGGCAAATAGTAATTCTCGCTAAATAACGAATAAACCACTATCTCGCTTTTTTGTTATGATCGAAATCTTTTGTCTGCAAAACTATGATTCAAAAGCCAATATTTTGAGCAGTGGACATACACAATAACGTTATTTGCATAAATGTCTCAATAAATTGAAAAAGTTCATAAACTGCTCCAGGGATCCCATCTTAACTTCTTCATGGGATTTCTTCGGAAATTTTAATTCGTGACAAGCACTTGATAGAGCGTGCTTACTGGTTGTACTGTATTTGTCGAACGACCTTTCTGTACGAGTAGTGTGGATTAGTGGCGCTATTTACTCGGTCACCTTTTGTTGCAATTCTGGGGTGTTAAATTAAATTATGTGAACCCAGAATTTTCAACTTTATCTCGACGGTCTCCGAATAAAACTTCCCAAATCAAATCATCATGTTAAAGAATATTTCAGAAAATCTTCCATGTGTTCCTCTAGAAGAGTCACAAAGAATTATTTAACGAAATTTGGCATGATTTGCTTCACCAATTCCTCCATGATTTTTCAAAAAATATTTCAGAGATTGTTTGAGAATTTCACGCAGTGATTGCTTCAGAAATTCCTCTAGTTGTTTATTAATTAATTTCTCTAGGCATTTGTTCGATAATCTTTTGGAGATTTCTTAAGAAAATTTTTCAAAAATTTCTTCAGAAATTCTTTTATTCTATTTTTATTTGCAGAAACTTGTTCTAGTATTCGGTCAAAAAATCCTCCACGGATTCTGTCAAAAAATCTTCTATGAATACATTCGGAATTTTCTTCATAGATTTGTTAAGAAATTCCTTCTATTTTATGAAATTCACAAAGAATTATTTCAAAGCATCTTCCATGATTTACTGCTGAAATTCTTCCACTTTTTTCCATAAAATTATCCATGAATATGAGTTGATAGAACTTCCTCTATAGAGGAATCCCTGTAGGGATTCTTACAAAAAATACGTTCAAAGATTCCTGCAGAAACATCTTTAGACATTTATTCAGAAATTTCTCCAGAGATTCATTTAATAAAACTTTCTGCGATGCCTTCAGAAACTTTTCTCAGAAAATGTTTCAAAAGTTCCTTCAGAAATTTGAACTGGGGTATTTTGGAAATTCTTCCAAGGATTTCACCAAAAAGTCCCACAATAACTTCTAATTTCTAAGCATTTCTCCAGAAGTTTCAGAAAGATATGTGTATGATTTTTTGTAGAAACTCCTCCTTTACATTTTTTGAGACTTTTTTAGTTTTTTTCCGAAAAATTCTTCGGAAATTCCTTTAAGCATTCTCTCAAACGATCTCCCAAGGATTTATTCCACAACTTTCTCCAGGGTTTGCTCAAGAAATCGCTCCAAGGATTTTTTTAAATCTAAATTTCTGTCAATAAAACTTCCTGGGATTTCTCTAGAAATTCTTCCAGGATATCTTTAAAAAATATGAGAACCATTCGGGAATTTTCTCCAGGGATTCCTATAGAAACTATCCTGGGGGTTCCTTCACAAATTTCCCGAGGGGTTCTTTCAGATAATCTCCCATGGTTTTTATTATAAATTCGACCAATAATTTCTTCCAAAAATATCTCCAGATCTTCCTCCATGGATTTCTTTACAAATTTCTCCAAAGATGACTTTCAACAAACTTCTACAGATTTTTCGATAACTCTTTTAAGGATTCTTGCTGAAATCAATCCTAGGATTCATTTAAAAAATCTTTCACGAGTTCCAGAAAAAATCTTCCAGAGATTCTTAAAGAAATCTTTCAGGGACTTCTTTGGAAATTGCTCGTAGATTTACTTCAAAATATCATCCAGGAAATCGTAACAAAATTCAGTTAAATTTTTTTTTCACAAAATCTCTAGACTTTGAAATGTTATTAAAAATTTCACCAAGAACACCTTACGAAAATCCTGCATGGATAGCTTCCAAAAATAGGTTCAAAAAATTTTGCATAGATTGTTCCAGAAATATATCTATGAATTTCTTCGGATTTCTTCAATAGAGAGTCTCCCAGAATTTTTTTCAAAGCATTCATCTAGAAAGCCTGCCATGAAGTTTCTCAAAAATATTCCGTTTTTTAGAATATGATTCACGAATACATTGAGAATCAGAAGCTCAAAACTCTATCAAAATTTTCCCATAATTTTTCTAAAAAACTGTCTCTAAGAATTGCTTTAGGAATTCTACAAGAGGTTATTAAGGAAATTTCCAAAATTTATTCATGTTCCTTTAGGAATTCATTCAAAACATTTCTCTTCCAGAAATTGCTCCAAGGATTTCTTAAGAAAGCCTTTGCAAAGCCTACAAGATTACTACAGAAAATTTTCTACAGATTTTGCAGACTTCTACAGAGGATTGCTATGGAAAGGCTGGAAGACATTTTTGCAATGATTCCTGCAGAAATTTACACAGAGATTTCATCAGGGTATTCCTCTATGTATTTTCTCAGAAATTTTTTCAGGATTTCCTCCAAGCATACCCCTAAGAACTTCTCTATGGATATCTCAAGGAATTCATTAAAAAAATGTTTATGATTTAGATTTGGGGATTTTTCCAGGATTTTTTTCTCAAAATTATCACAAGTGGTTTTGTTAGGTATTTCATCAGGAGTTTCCAGTTATTACTTTCGGAACTTCTTCAGAAAATCCATCTATGGATTCTAAAAAAAAAATTCAGGATTTTATTCAGAAATTTATTGAGAATTTTCTTTAGATTTTTTCAAATTCCTTCTGAAATTTCTTCAGCGATACTTTAGAGACTTCTTGAATATTACTAGAATTACTTCAGAAATTTCGGCAGGGATTTCTTCAAGAGTTGTACCATGGATTCTTTCAGAAGTTGTTCCAGCAGTTCCTTCAGGAGTTGCTCAAGCGGTTCCTTCAGAGATTCCTCCAGGAATTCATCCTTGGAAATGTACACGTGAAGGGACGCTGGAATCGGGGAACCTTGACTAGTTAGTTTCTACCATGACAGCACTAGAAATAATTTATCACACATATTGTCATATGGGTCTAATATGGGTGCTCCACAAAATAATTTATTGATATAAAGTGCTCCGCGTGTCAAAAGGGCTGAAAACCCCTGCATTATAAGTCATCATGATACAAACTGCAAGTACCGTCAAGGCACCATTCACCGTGGATCTAAGAGGATTCGGGGCAAATAAAGGCTGTCATTTGACACCAGTCTTATAAACATTGTTGGTGCCGCTTTTAACTGCCTTCATTATAGGTTAAAATTAAAGCAATATCCACAGAAGTAGAAAATTTTTCACAAAATTAGGTGATATACTACAATTAGTAAAGGGTAGTAGGGTCGCCTAATTCCGTGATAGGTCACCATTCACCGTGGTAGTAGGGACCCATTCACCGTGTATGAGAAATTTTATTCTATTTTGTTTAAAAATGATCAAAACAACCCAGCCAAGGGAATTCTCTTCGTTTAAATTCATTTCAAGTAATAACTTGCAAGATTTTATTAGAAAAACGGATGTTCAAATTTTTTATTTTTTCTAGATATATGGGACAATATGGGGCACGGTGAATGGAGACCATTGATTTTTAGGGTACCCATTTACCGTGCCTTTTTGTTTCAATTAAAAAGTACGAGTAATCGTACTTTCTTGTTAAACTTACTTCGGTAATGCAAAATACATACCTAAGATGTGAATTTAATTGCTTCTTGGTGGAATAACACCGTTATTACATTTAGTTTATCGCTTAAATTACCTTAGCGCAGTTTTCACTTTTTCACTATGAATACAGTGAACGAGCAGGAACCCGCTTCATGTAAACACACTTTGACACTAAAGTGATACTTTTAAATGTTTCTAATGAGCGTTTTGACTTGGTAACAATAGATTAGTGGTGTATTGGGGAAATTGAGGGGAAATTGTCATATCATTCAATCATAATATGGAAATAATGAAAAAATATTCGAAGGCACACGGTGAATGGAGCCCCCACGGTGAATGGCGCCTTGACGGTACTAAACTGATTGAATATTAAAAATTTTATCATTATTAAAAAAATAAACATAAAATAGAAGTACATAAAATCGAGGGTCCACTAAATCGAGGTATACCTTTACTCTTAAGCGTCGATAGCTGTGTGGATAGAGCACGATCAATTTTCATAAGGCAGAGGTTTCCAAACTTTTTGCTATCGCGGAACCTTTGAAATTTGCAAAAATGTCGCGGCACACCAATCATGTTTTATTATTTTTACTCAACTTCGATCAAAATTTCAAAAACTAAATCGTTGACAATTTTTCGTAGTATATTTTTCAAGAATTCTTGGAAGATTGAGTTTTCCAAAACGTTCTTGCGGTTTCAAATTCATATGAATTCTATCGTATAAGCTTAACAAGTTTGATGAACATTAGAACTAAATCGTTGATAATAATTTCTCCAAAAATACTAAAACTTTTGCAAAACCTTGAGCAGCTGGACCTGGAGTAAGCTGGATTAACCCTCATTTGGCATTAGGGTAATTTTTGACCCAAACCGTACCCTACGTCAGCGAGCTGCTGCCACCGTGATGGAACAGGAAGGTTAAAAATATTTCATGGGAAACAACTTGGGAAAACTTTTAAGTTTCTGCGGGAATGGGAATACAAAACTCTCAAGGAGTATAAATAAGTATCTGTCTTAATGCATTGATTGGAAATATATAAATCTTAAAAGTGACGCTTCAAAAATTTTTGAACATCCCATAGTTACAACGTCGTGATCTTCGACTTAGACATCATTTAATTACGTTTGACTCACCTCTAGTCAGGATAATATCTACCTCCACCGCCTGAACTATTTTCGATTTCCGAACCATCCCTTTTAAGCTACGAATTGAGATAGAGGCTTAGAAGTTCGAGACTCAACAATAATCCAAGTAGTGGTACGGTTGTGATGTTGGCGAAAAATATTATCCCGAAAAGTTTGAGATAGCAGGAAGACCAGGAAGCTGGCAGCAATAGTTCTGGAAAGAACTTCTGAAAGGTACCTAATTGAAATTAATATTTTGAATAAAATTGGAAACTAAGCTTAAGCATAATAAGCCTAAAATTCTCAAAACTTCGAAATTTTGAAAAAAAATGACCAAATTCAAAGAGGATACAAACTTAGAAATTTCAAAAATGTTGTAAGAATGTCGTGGAGCGATACGAGTTTTACTGAATACAAAAAAGGAAGGATATTCTGCATTTTGAATAACAAGTGTTGCTTTTTCGGCTTAGGAACTTGCGGCGCACCTCAGAAAGAATCACGGTGCACCAGGGTGCCACGGCGCACAGTTTGGAAAGCACTGGCCTAGAATATGCCGTCAACTATTCTTTAATTGACAACTATTTTCAATTACAGGATCAAAGTAGGAACACTATTTAACGACTGCTTTGAGGAAGAAGAAGAGGAAGAATCAATGTTAAATTTATGGTGATCAGCAGATTTTGTAAACCAGTATAACAAGGGAGACGACTGGGAGAAGTAGCTACACGCACAGCACGCTTGACATCTGCGATTTTCGACCATCTTAGCGCACAACCAGTATTCCTCCACCTTATGCTGCTGCCCACATTTGAACTTACTTTGTCCTTTTTTTGGGTAACAAATAAGGGCAAAAGTGGGATCAGAATCGTTTATTCAGATTCACGCTTGTAGCGCATTTCGTTTCTTTCTTCTCCGCCCCGCAAAGGAACAGCTTCGCCTCAAAGGATTAAACTTGATTACAGCGACAAATTTCTTGGGCCTCGGCACGGGGCGTGCCTTTTTCCTGTCGTCAATAAGTCGCACTCGCTCGCCAATGATGCTGGTCTGGCATCTTTTCAGTATGATAATTTATGACTTTTTGAGCTATAAATATATCCTCATTTCGACATGCCGGCGCAGAATAGAGCAATAGGGAGTCCATCCCGATGCCGGCTGATTTTTAGGTTGATGAAAATTTTGTCCCGATTCTTGATGCCGATGGAACCCATAGAAAAATGTGGTTTCTTTTATGATGGGCTTTTATTACGCTCGAATATCATAATATTTACCAAATTTCTTTACACGTTCGGGCTTGATCCTTTTTCCAGACACCACCGTCGCAACCCAGCGAATGTCAAACTAAGCGCGCCAAAATGTAAGTCGTTTGGTTGTGTAACTTATCGTCCCGGCAGCCGCATCCTGTGTGTCGCTGCGTGTGGAATGAATTTCTCGCCTTTCATCCTTCGAATGAGTGGGCCGAGACGGCGACGGCCGACAAGACCAATTTGCTGATCCGTAAAGATATCTGGAAAATTGGATTCTAGCCTAGCCGGCAAGGACTACTAGAGGCAGTGAATGCATTGAGGCTAAGATGTGGGAGCCGAGAAAATGTCACAGAAACCGCAATTTGCTCCAGTTCATGGTGGCTTTTTATGTGCAATAAGATGGGAAAGTAAGTAGATGTGCGTTAAATAACATCAAAGTTAGGGAAACCGCCTTTGGTAACGTGTGGTGGAAATGGTTGCTGGCATATGCAACATATCTAGACCGGTATAATGTTTGAAATATGCAGGTATACTGTACACTGTTCAGTGATACTGTAAGCTACTTGTTAAGTTTACCAAATGACCATTCAACTGTTTTGTAGGAATTATCAGGTATCAGAAGGCCGGCTCCAGAGGCACGTTATCCTTAATTTGGGACATTTGTGCCATCGCCATAATAATAGACAATTCCATCATCTACTTGAGGGAAAAGGAAGGAAATAAGGATAAGGATTGGGATAAGGAGAGGTAGGGAAATAGGGAAAAAAAATACCATGGAAGAGGGTACTAACGCAGAAGCGTACCACAAAGGGTTGAAACAGCGCCCTGAAAAGGGCACTGAAATAACGCATAAAGCGAAAGAGAGCCTATAGCTCTTTACCACAGCGGGTTAAGAACAACAGAATATCCTGAAGATTAAGGTTTCTGAAGTCAATTTCATTTAATAAGTGCCCGTAATAAGTTTAATAAGTTAACCCGTAACGTGGGTAGATCACCTTGGAATGGTGCGTTACGGTGTAAGATCTACCATTTCAAGTTTTGATCATGCTATTTTCCAGCCTGGTTTATTTAAATGCAGGAACATTGCAGGATCAAAATTTGGTGTACTTTTTTACACTATTTATTTATTTTTTTATTCTATTTATTTTTCACTGCTAATATACCGTTTGTTTCAGAGGGATGGAGGTAAATTTAAACTATATATAAATAACAATTTACAAAAAATATAACAGGGGAGAACGTATCACAATTTAATACTTTTTTCTATTTCAGATTTACAAGCAGGCAATCTGCGATCAAAACGGCGAAGGTCAAGATTACCGTACGATACAGTCAAGTAGACCACGTTTTCCGCGTTAGTTTATTCGTGCCGAGTTCCATAATTTCGTTTTTTTTCTTGAACATTTACGATAATGTATTTCTGTTCATCACACCTTCAACTTATATTACGCGTTGCGAACATTCGCGGATAATAAATATGTACAACGGTTTTATTATCCGCAATCTTATTAACACGGGAACGCGAAAAAATAATACAAGAACATAGATGAAACTCAAAAGCAACGATTCTAGTTGTTCAGTTGTCCAGTTTTCTCGTAAGGCTACGGCGCGTGTTTCGGTTTTTCAGCATTGGCAGTAACACTAAACGGAATTGCATACAGTTTATTTTCTGACTGAGAAACGAAAGCTTTAAACGTGCGTTATTACGAGTTGATCCGACATAAGCGTGGTTTAAAAAATATTCATACCCGGTATATAATTAAATTTAATACACAAACATACAATAAAATTATTGTATTCTTCCGACAGCCGGCTGGCGGAAGACTAAATCATATCAAGGGTTGCATAAGTCACATCACTTACCAATGTGAATCCAGATCTATGTAACTTTCTATCCCTTCCCTTCCCACCAACAAACGTCCTTCCTGTGACAACCGTGGGGATGCGGAGGTACACACGGTCTTTAGTAGCAACGGATGTCACACCAACATTCCTTTCCTTCCCCGATGACCGTAAGGACGTGGCCGGCGCCGGTACTGACAATATAAAGTTTTGAACCTTCAAAATTGCACATTGAGGATGGAAAGCTACACCCAGGCCCCATCCATTTGGTTCCCTGTGCAATGTTGACTGTTCTGGTCAGTAACGGAGTAGCAACTACGAATTGTACGGTCATCTCATGCTCATGCTCATGCTCAATTTCATTTAATAAGTGTATACCGAATACTCGGAAACGCGGTTGCGTAAAAACTGGACAATTACATATCAAATGATACGAAGTTCCATAATCGAATTCACAGCTATCACATGCAAATGAATCAGCTTGCTGAACATTCGCCATGTGATAGCTGAGTCGGCAGTGGCCAGTCAATGCTTTGACCAGCATGCTGCAATTCTGCTTAGACAGATTAGTTAGATACTTCGCCACCCGTAGAGATGGCTCAGCACTATACAATTTGGTTTGACGACATGACTCCAAACTATTCCAATACTAGCTGACCCAACGTGGCTAGCCACGTTAGCTAGAAAAAGATTGTTATTAAAATTCCAGTTACACTTCTTCAATGAAACTGTTTTCGAGAACATTCCAGAATCTCTCTACAGAATGCTTCTCTCTTGAACGTTTAGTAATCTCCAGAAAGTTCTCAAAATTTATTGAATTCTGACTTTCCAGAACTTTTCAGAAGGTCCATTTGACATTTTTTTTTCGTGAACGTTGAAAAACTCCCCGAACATAATCGGCATTAAAAATTTGTTCCAGAAAATTCCAGAAGGTTAGTTTTCTTGTTCTTTCTGAAACATTCAGTAACTTCTGGAAAGTACCTGGGAAGTTTAAAGTTCCAGAATATTCTAGAGATTTTTTTCTGTTTTCATTTGGAATGCTCAGTAACGTCCAGAAATTTCTCAAACATTTTATGAATTTGGTTGTTCCTGAACCTTCTTGAAGGGTATTTTTCATTCTTTCTGGAACGTTCACAAACTCTCAGACACTTTTCGTAAATTTAAAAAAGTTTGCAGAAGGTCTTTGTCTTGTTTTTGTCCAGTAACTTCTCGAAAGTTCTTAGAATTTTGATTATCTAAAACATTTTCGTAGATTATTATTGTTCCTTCTGAAACATTCAGTAATCTCTAGAAAGGTCTCGAAATTTAATGAATGTTGGCGTTCCAGAACATTTTAGAAGGCCCTTTACTTCTTTCTTGCACTTTCATTAACTTCCAGAAAGTTCTTGAAATTAAGAATGGAAAGTGTACTGAACATTCCAGAAGGTTCTTCTGCTTTCTCTGATTGAAACGTTCAGTATCGCACAGAAAGTTTTCGATATTTGAGGAAGTGTGATATCCAGAATGTCTCAGATGATTGTTTTACCTTTGTAACGTTCAGTATCTTTCAGGAGGTTTCTGGAAATTTTATGGATTTTTAATGTTCCAGAACATTCTAGAAGGTTCTTTTTTGGTTCCTTGCTCGTTCCCTAACGTCCATAACCTTTTCCCAATATAATAAAGTTTAATGCTCTCTAGAACATTCTAGAAGGTTCTTTTCTAAAACGTTTAAATAACAACTTAGAAGTGGTGTCAGAAGCCGAAGTTCTCAGTTAATAACTGAGCTCATAGACACTAAGCTGAGAAGCAGGGTTTGTCCCAGTTGGGACGTTACGCAAAAAAAAAAGATGTTCCATAATGCTGCCGAAGGCTCTTCTTCTTCTTTCTGAAGCTTCCAGAATGTTCAAGGGGATTCTCGAAAATTTAAGAAGTTCCATATTTTAGAGCATTCCAGAACGTTATTTATTTTCTGGAACTTCCAGAAAGCTCTTTGAATTTTTAGAATATTGATGTTCCAGAACATTCCAGAAGGTTCTTCTTATTATTTCTAGAAAGTCAAAAAACATCCAGAATGTTCTCGTACCTTTTAGAAATTTGATGCAACTATGGTGAAACATTTCAACGAAACATTTCAAAGCGTTACGGACAGACAGACAGACAACGCTGGGATTTTATATATATGATTGTCTGTGTTGAGTGGCAGCCCAGGTGTGAATCTGAAGCTTTACCCAACACTTCGATATCGGAATAGCTGGCTCAGGGCCAATGAAGTCATGTGATGCTCCAGTGCGAGCTAACTCATCAGCCAATTCATTTCCAGCGATGGAAGAATGACCAGGTACCGTGATTTCGGGTGAAATTGATCAGTGGGGTGAAATTGATCGTCGTGAGGGTCATTTTTATTTGTTAAAAATAACGCTTTAAACCTAAAACAATTAGTAAAATATGAGCATCATGGGCTCAAGAGTTATTGAATGATGAATTTACATGTTTTACAACCAATTAGTCACATTTTTCTGCATAAAATTCAATATTTTTCGAAATTGCGTATTAGGCGAACTTCAAAGACACTTTCAATTTTTTGTTACCGTAGCTGTATCGCACATTTAATGAATATTCTAATGAATGTTCCTAGCTGCCAAGTATTCGCTAAACCCAATTTTGTCATCAAAAGTTCTATAAACATTGAAATTTATGCATAAAATTGCACTTTTCTAGAAGTTATAACATAATCAGTATGGCAATTGCCTACTTTCAGGCGTTTTCATTAGATTTATGAAACTTCAAACTTAAATAATTAAAAATTTAGTAAACTTGTAAAAGTTTTGCAAAACTTTTCGCATTCCGGGGTGGTTAATTCAAGTGGAAACAATATTTTCAACACTTACAACAA
Source organism: Aedes albopictus (assembly GCF_035046485.1). Classification (NCBI taxonomy): domain Eukaryota; kingdom Metazoa; phylum Arthropoda; class Insecta; order Diptera; family Culicidae; genus Aedes; species Aedes albopictus. Next base: position 274,707,088 of record NC_085138.1, read on the forward strand.
CATTTCATTGACTGATCAATTTCACCCCGAAAGTAAAATTTTTGATTTTTTATTTCATATGATGTTTTCTGTAATAAAAAGATTTGCAGTAGAATTTTCAACCTCTTTGACTGATGGAAACCATGGTCGTACTTGTTTTAAAGCATTAAATTTAACCATATCGATAAGTATTCAAAAATTATTCGCCATAAACTGCGAAAAGTGATCAATTTCACCCGAAATCACGGTACCGTAATTTCGGGTGAAATTGATCACTTTTTGCAGTATTTTGCGTCTAATTGTTGAATGTTTGTCGATATGGTTAAATTCAATGCTTTAAAACAAGTACGACCATGGGTTTCATCAATTAACGAGGTTGAAACTTTTACAGCAAATTATTTTATTATAATAAATATCATTTAAAATAAAAAATCAAAAATTTTAGTTTCGGGGTGAAATTGATCAGTCAATGAAATGCCTTTGTAAATGCTGAAAATTATTTTTCTATCTAAATTAACCACCCTAGAATGCGAAAAGCTATGCAAAACTGTTAAAAGTTTACTAAATTTTTAATTATTTAACTTTAAAGTTTAATAAATCGAAAGAAAACGCCTAAAAGTATGCAATTTTCTCACTAATTATGTGTAACAATATTCTACTTCCGAAAAAGTGCAATTTTATGCATAAATTACAATATTTATAGAACTTTTAATGACGAAATCGGGTTTAGCGAATACTTGGCAGCTATAAACATTCATTCGAATATTCATTACATGTGTGATACAACTACGGTAACAAAAGTTTGGAAGTGTCTATGAAAATCGCCTAACACGCAGTTTCGGAAAATATTGACTTTAATATCGAAATATGTAACTAATTGACTGTAAAACATGTAAACTCATCATTCAATAACCTTTGAGCAAGGTGATGGCCATTTTCCACAAATTGTTTAAAGCTTAAAGCGATATTTTTAACAAATAAAAATGGACCTCTCGTCGATCAATTTCACCCCACTGATCAATTTCACCCGAAATCACGGTACCCATACAAGGTGAACAGCGATTGCTGAATTCAGCTCCTCGATTTGAGTTTGATAAGCGATAACTATTTTCGAACTGGAGTTGGCCGAAGCAAGTGCTTTAAGGACAAACTTCTTGAAATCCCGCTTCAACAGTGCATCAGAACTTCAGACGCACAAATCTCAAGAAGCAAGCTTCAAACAACAGTGAATTTTATTATTCTGTTCTTGCTCACTTGCAATAAGCTTAAAATAAGAAGCTTAGGTGCGCTGGTTTTGTTTACGAAGAGATTTGTGCGCTCAAAATCCTGAGTAGTTGCCAAAGTCGGCCATTGTGGCGGCCATTTTGGGATTCTAACAAGTCTGCCCTTAATAGCAGCCTGGCTATCTGAACAGAAGTATATTACTTTGCCCATTACGTGCTGCTGAAGTGCAGATTGCACTCCGCACATATGAGCAATTATTTCGGCCTTAAAAACGGTACAGTGTCTACCAAGTGAGTAAGACTGATACAGTCTTAGCTCACGAGAATATACACCAGCACCTGCTTGTCTTCGAGAAGGGAGCCATCAGTGTAACATACTTTTTATTTATTTATTTATTTATTACAGCATCTTCAACATGGTTGTTGTACAGACTGGTAACTTATTACTAATTAAACAAAAAAAAACACACTTAACGAAAGGTACAAAGCAGATTCAAATTCACAATTATTAGATCAACATGAAATCGCATTTTCACTTTAAACATCGCAGTTATCTAAACTCTTTAAGCCGTTTAAAACATTGATTTGATCATCATGGTTTCCAAGTGTCGACAAAGCGGTTTACAAATTCTCGGAACTTGATTCCATGCGGCCAAGTCGATGCACACATTGCCAAATCCTTGCATTTTCGGTTCAAAACTATTTTGAACGAAATATAATTGAGCAGCCTGTAGTCTACCTGTTTCGGGACCAACTTTATCACGCTTATACAATCACCAGCAGAGGCACCAAGACATTTGCGAACCATCGACTCGACATCATACTCGGTAGTGGCGGTATCGATATTTGTCAGCAGCAATGCAAACCTATCATCGTTCTCCAACGCGGCACTCCGTACAGCTCGACTTTCGTAGCTCGTGTTTGTACCACTCATCACATCGGGAGCTGCAATCGGGGTAGAATGAAGCTGATTTGGGCTTGTAGAGATGGTAGAGATATCTTCTGGGATGATGCGATCAAGTGTATTCATAATTGCCGAGACTTGAAGTTTCAATTGGGCTAATTCGGTGTTTACTGAATTGTTTGCTGCAGTTGGCGGTGGTGTAGATACTTGCTTTGAACTTCTCCAGTCATTAAAAGCAGGGCGGCATTCGCTACACAGCCATACAAATCCGTGCGATATAGATTGAAGGTGTTCCCTGCATAGTCCAACACATCCAATGTGGTATGAGTGACCACAGGGTCCAGCACACTCGACGTACATACGTTGTTCTGTGTATATACACAGGGCACATTTTTTGCAATATACGTCTGCATCACATTTTAACGAATTCGATTTCATTGTTAAACCGGCGTAATTTGTAAAGTTCTTGATTTTTCTTCACCAGAAACTTAAAACCACCACACGATATGCTAGTACTTGATACTTTCGAAAATTATGTCGTTGCAAAACGCTAGAAAAACGGAAATATTCGACGGAGAAACAGATAGCGGCCGATAGATAAACAACCGACAAACAATCAAAAAAACACGATGCCGTCTGAAATACTTCTTTCCAGATATCCAGATGTCCACTCTTCCCGGGAAGGGAATTTCGTGGAAAATGTTCTATATGGGAAATTACAAGCAATTACATCACTTGCAGCAAGGACAATTTTGTCACAATTCACCAAAAGTGGAAACAACAAGGTGTGTGTTGATGTGCGGTTCAAAGAAGTTTTCTCTAGTAGACCGAGTACCCGTGCGTAGACGGTAGGTGCAAGAAAGTGCTTCTTGTTTGAGATGAATGTGTAGTGGAGCATCGTCAAAGAGAGCTCCGAGCTCTGCCGTGGGAGTTGAAGAGTACGCTCCAGACATCGCCATTAGGCACATCCTTTGGAGATGGCCTAACTTTGATTGGGCCGTTTTCATTTCGCCCTTTTGCCATCACACAAGATATCCATAGGCCAATATTGTCCGAACCACAGTTGTGTAAATCCATTCGATATATTGCTAATTTTGAGAAAACTTTCCATTTTACGGTAGATCAAAAAGCTACCGCAGCTGTCAGACTACTGATTTTCACTGAGGTATCATCGATCTACCCTAGCGATACCTTGGATAGCCTTGGATACGACGCTGATGACCGTTGTTTGTTGTTGGTTTTCAGTGCAATAGGGCACTGCATTGTTTTGATTTTGTATGGGATTTTGACGTTTCTTGGCCTTGTTGTTTACAAAATTTCTGTAAGAGTGAAAGAGAAGGAGAGAATTTCATGCAGTGCGCCTATTCACCTTGCAAGCATACTTTGATTTGGCCTCCAGTTTCAATGATAGGATGATTTTCATGGCTGCGGTAGGACTTTGACAGCTGTGGTAGAACTCGGCGGCTACCGCAGAGTGGAATTTTTTTCTAAAAATCCGCAATACTTGGGTTTTAGACCCCAAGTTGTACTAAAGGTTCGCCGGCATTGCCCGAAGACCATACAAGCTTTCTTTATTCTGAACACAATATGCAGTATCCAGGAGAGCTTGGAATCAAGAATGACTCGAATGTACTTTAGCTGTTCAGTCACATTGATTTCAAAATCAAAGAGACGCAAAGGTCGAACACCATTACGGTTCCCGCTTTTCCGTGAAAAGAACAATAGTTGTTTTACTCGGATTTACCGAAAGGCAATATTGGCGACACCAACCCTCAACTACCTGTAGAGCGTTTTGCATCAGGTCGAGAAGGGTGCTAAGCCCAGGAGACTGTTATGGTCTTCTTGTTTTCTTACCCAGCATAAAAACTATGCTGCTGTGTTGAAATATAGGTTGTCAGCTTGAGCCGTACGCTTGAGCCGCAGTTATGCTGGCTACGAAAACATTGCATTGGTGGGATAGGGATGCCACTTCCTTGGCTGAGCCTGACGCACATACTGACTAACAATGTTAGGTAGTCGTCGACAAAACCATAAGTAGGAAAAATGCTATTATTGAGTTGCCTCAATAGCGTATCTGCTACGAGATTCCACAAAAGTGGTGATACGAAGTAGTTTGGTGAATACAGTAAGGACCCGATTTTGTCAGCCCCATTTTGCGACAAACTTTTTGCTCTGTTTATCTTACGGTCAAACTTTAATCAATTCATCCATGTTTATCATCAAACTACAGCTAAAGAGCAGAACATATAGGGATAAAAAGTTTGAAAAATTGTTTAGGTTTTCGAGGAGAGCAAATAATGTGTTCCGAAAAGGGGCTGACAAAATCGGGTCACTTATGTAATTTATAACTCTCTTGAGATGACTCATGAAATGTGTAATGTTACAACAGTTCATTGTGAGAATAACTCCTCTTACTGTCAAGAGCAAAACTTCAGTTTGGACAGTTTGGGCGACCCTTAACGTCCCAGAGGTTCATAATAATATAGATGTTGCAGACTTCAGATTGGTTCAACACCCGCGGTTGAATATGCAGCGTTACTCAGTATAGCAGATATGGCTACTGTTACGAGTGTACACATGAAGTTTTGAACTCCAAGGTAGTTTGGCTGACCTGGAATATCCCTAAAGTGCCTCTAAATGACATTTGAATTTTTTTTGAAATTTAAATAGCTTCGCGGATCCCGGCAGATTATGCAATGCTATTATTTGTGACGAAAACACATAAAGTTATTCTTGTGGATTTGAAGAACTTTATTATAGAACAGTTTGAACGACCCTGAATGTCTCGAAAGATTTATAATAATGTTAAGCAGACTTCAGATTGGTCCAGTACCCACTGTTAGTAATGCAATGTTACTCAGTATATCAGATATGGCTACTGTTACGAGCGTAGATCTGAAGTTCTGAATTCCAAGGTAGTTTGACTGACCTGGAATATCCCTATTCTATAAAGGACATTGTAGATTTCAAGATCTTCACGGTTCCCAATGGATTATACAATGCTATTAGGCTGATACAAATTTATTGTTGACTTTTTGCCCCCCCCCCCCCCCGCCTTCAAAAAATTTTGGCTGCATTTCGCATTTTGAGGGGGCAGATGAAAAATATTTTTCAAAATATCGGGTCTTGCTGAATATTCTTTAGCAAATCCGATGAGTTTTTTATATTTTTCAGAATAAATGCTTTATTATTTTTATCCCCCCCCCTCGACCAGCCAAAGAGTGGTGGGACAAAAAGTGAAATAAATATTTGTAACGGCCTTATTTATGGAGAAAATACATAAAATTATTCTTGTAGATATGAAAAAAAAAAACATTATCACAGGACAGTTTGGAACACCTAGAACATCCCATAATATAAAACACCATTTTATATTCTTGACGAAGGTTAAACAAATACACACATACATATAAATAAAGCCCATATCCAAATTCAGCTTTTAGAACTGGTGTGCCAATTATTTAGTTTCTCCAAACTTCATGGTGTTCAAGATGTTCTAGGTTGTCAGTCAAGTCTCAAATACAAATATTCTTATTTTTCCTTAATAAAGGACTCAATTGGGTTTTAAAATTAAGAAAAATGTATTGGTTTTTTGATTTTATACGAAAGAGCACATTTTTCTGAACTACTAAGATTTTTTTTTCAGATTTTTACAACTTCGTTTTGGTACCTAAAATCGATTTCGAAAAGATTTTTAGAAATCACCTTCTGACAGCTGGCCAACAGCTTGACAGCTCCACCCAGTACAAAATGCGACGAGGGGTGATTCGACAAATCGCTCCCACACAAACTTCAAACTGATTTTTAAATAGGTTCCCGGGCACCAAAATTCATGAAAATTTGGATTTCGACTCAGTTTTGCATGCAGATTCAGAATATGGAATTATCTCAACACCGCTAAAGAAGCCAATTAATGTAATAATATTAATGAGATGGCTCCACTGAAGCCACTGACATTTGTGATTTGGGGGTTCAGTTAGATACAAAGCTTACGTTTGATTGCCAACGATCGATGATAGTTTCTAAAGCCACACAACGTCTTGGCTTTATTTTCAAAGTAGCCAAAGATTTCAAAGACCCACATTGCCTGAAGACGTTATATTGCTCGCTCGTACGTCCAATTCTGGAAAATGCCTCTTTGGTTTGGTTTGGTGTCATGGTGTTTGCGGATTGAAAGGTTTTGTCCGAATGCAGCAAGCTGTATTCATTGCTAAACTCATCAATGGAGAAATTGATTCCCCAGAGCTGCGGGCGATGATCAACTTCCGGATTCCCAGCAGAACACTGCGCTATTCAACTCTGCTTGTACATAGATTTCATAGGACTCTGTATGGCTATAATGAACCGATTGCTGCATGTATACGAACATTTAGCACAGTGGAAGATCTGTTCGAGTTTGACGAGCCGTCCAATCGTTTTGCAGATAGAATTCGCCGATCTAATTTGCTTTAAGTTTACACGTAACAAGTAATAATTTTATACTGTTTGTAAAGGATTTTGAACAGTTCATGTAGACCAAGAAGTCCGATGAACTTAAATAAACAAATAAATAAATAAATAAATTAGCAACAACTTTTCCGAAGACAGTATTCTGTTTTATTGAATGTGTGAATTTATACAGCTGTTTCTATGTTGGGGTCATATGACCCCCTCGGCTCCAAAGGGGTAAGGCGAATATCTAACGAATCCACACTGCGATTTTACAGCACAAATCGTACGATTCAAATGTCGAATTTCACTGAAAAGTTCATACTGCAAAAGATTGTAAATCAAAGATAGCATCCGGACGGAAGGCCAAATCGGTTTGCTATTCTGATGCTAAACAGCGCCGCGTGAGCTTGTAAAGTAGATCATTATCTGGATCATTTCTGGCAACATAAAAAGTTCGGCAAAGGCATTCAGTGTCAGTAGGTTATTGGTATCCGAAAGGCAATCAGTTTGGTTCGCAATTTAATTGCTAGGCTACGCTTGTGAACTTGTAAAATTGTGCATTTATATCTTGAGTTCATAATAAGTAAAAGTTTTCGGCGAAAGGTAAAACCTTAGAAAATCAACAATAACTTATTTGAGATAACGATCTGCTCAGTTGATTAATGCACGAAGCAAAAAGAAAAAGAAGTTTTGACATCCAATCGATGTGCCGTTTACATCCATCGACCAATCAGCGACGAGGATCTCATCGACGGCACACCGCTCGGATGTCAAAACTGTTTCTTCTTTTTCCTTTATGCATCGATCAATGATGTCTAAGTAGTCTTCCTTTTGTGCCTTTCTCATACACTAAGTGTACTGGAAAGACTATGTGTTCACTCAAAAAAAACGAATTTTCTAAAAAAAAAAGCTCGGACGGCCAAGTCGCATGTAGGATTTTTGACCCCATTTCCGGCACTACAGGTAAACAAAATTGTACATTACCTAAATTCACAAAGAAACGACCGTTTTCATTTCTTCCATCTGAATTAGATACCTTGTTGCGTGAACTCGTTAACAGTGACTGTTGTGAAGATTTTCTGCCGGAAAGCTGATTTTGAACGAGTTTACTGCACCTAGCCCAGCACTAATTCTCGGCACCAGTGCCGAACTTCCAGCGAAATCAAATGGGAAAACACTTCGGCACCCATCTTTGTGCTGACGAACTGCACTGCCGTGAATCGCATATCAGTCCCATCTTTGCTGGATTTCCTATGCAAATGGGACTAGTATGCGATTCACGGCAGTGCAGGTAACAGTTGTTTTGAGTTCTTGTGCGGCTTCAGAGTGAAAGTGTAGCTCATTGACTGTGGATCCCGTTACGGAAATATTGCGTTGCGGTAGATGATTCCCTACGGAAGTGCGTTTGGAAAATATGCGGCAAGTGATATTTCGATTTGTTTTGCTGTGAGGTGCCGGGAATTGACGCGGGTGCCCAAGTAGTTCGAAGCCCTACCAATCAACTCAGTTGGACGAATTGAGATGATGTCTGTACGTGTGTACTGCGCATTTCGCCGTAAATCCACCCGCAAATTTGATCGCAATCGTAAATAGATGTGCGCTTTGACGTCAAATCGATTTGGTGTCTTTTACAATAAGTTTGCAAATTACCACAGGAATAACGCGCATATGACACCAAAACGGTTTCTTGCAGTCGCACTCGTCTCTTTAGCATTGCGATTGAATTTGCGGGATTTTTTTTCCGCAACGCAGAATAAGTATGTATGCCTGTGCGCAAAATAAGTTCACTCACTTTTAAGGTACCGTGATTTCGGGTGAAATTGATCACTTTTCGTAGTTTTTGGCGAATAATTTCTGAATACTTATCGATATCGTTAAATTTAATGCGTTAAAACAAGTACGACCATGGTTTTCATCGGTTAACGAGGTAAAAATTCTACTGCAAATCGTTTTATTACAAAAAATATCAATTAAAATAAAAAATCAAAAATTTTAATTTCGGGGTGAAATTGATCAGTCAGTGAAATGTTTTAGTAAGTGCTGAAAATATGTTTTCCTCCTAAATTAACCACCTCGGAATGCGAAAAGCTATAAAAATTTTTTACAAGTTTGCTAAATTTTTAATTATTTAAGTTTAAAGTTTAATAAATCTTAAGAAAACGCCTGAAAGTATGCAATTTACGTACTAAATATATTATAACTTCCGGAAAAGTACAATTTTATGCATAAATTTCAATATTTACAGAACTTTTGATGACGAAATCGGGTTTAGCGAATACTTGTTAGCTAGAAACATTCATTCGAATATTCATTATATTTGGGATACAGCTACGGTAACAAAAGTTTGAAAGTGTCTTTGAAGTTCGCCTGACAGACAGTTTCACAAAATATTGAATTTTATACAGAAATAAGTGACTAATTGACTGTAAAACATGTAAACTCATCATTCAATAGCCCTTGAGCCAGATGATGAACGTTCTTTACAAATTGTTTTAAGTTTAAAGCGTTATTTTTAACAAATAAAAATGGCCCTCTCGTCGATCAATTTCACCCCACTGATCAATTTCACCCGAAATCACGGTACTTCCCTTAACGTTGAACCATTTGTCATTGAAATCAATGCCATCATCAAGAATTTAAAAGCAGTTTTCTCGTTCAAAACAAAAGATTTTGCCATGAAAATGTATTCACTGCATTCCACATGAGGAATGGAATACAGTGAATACATTTTCATGGTCATTGTTTTGATTTAAAGTGAAAAAACTGCTTTTCGTTTTCCGAAAAATGATGACGGATGCTTGAGCCTTAAGCCGATTTTTCGGATCTTAGCACGAATCGAACCGGAATTTTATCGAATTGTTTGCAAGTAAAAATGGTCCGGATTGATCAAAGCGTCCCGGAGTTATGGCCGTTTTAGTGATCTGGACCAGCACCGGTAGAACTAGCCGTATATAAAACTGAGTAGCCGGGGCTCGTAGCGTAGTGGCTACACGTTCACTTCACAAGTGGATGGTCATGGGTTCGATCCCAGCCCCGGCACTTGTAATTTTTCGTCAGTTGCTCTTCCCCGCGAGAGCAGCTGACACCTGGCCCTCTTCTGAGCATATGCTCTAACGGACCCGAACACTTGGATATGGGCAAACCGCAACTCATCGTAGTATCGACTACAATAACAGCAGACAGCTTGTAGTATCGACTACAGTAACAGCAGACAGCGGATAGAAGAAGAGGCGGCTAGGCCAAGGCCAAGCCCTCGCAGGTGGAAGACATCATACTTCGACGAAGGGGTATTTAGGGAGGCGCTCCGCCGTGAGCGAAACTTAATCGGTTTAGACGGCGACGAGCTGGTAGCGGTGCTCTCACGTGCGTGTGATGCGACCATGCCTAGGCCACCGGCTTACTGGTGGACCGACGCGATTGCGGACCTGCGCCGCGCCTGCCTACGGGCTAGGCGGCGGATGCAGCGAGCACGATCAGAGGAAGAGCGAAACGAACGGCGGGTGGTGTTCGCCGCTGCAAAAGCCGCGCTTAAGACCGAGATAAGAGCAAGCAAAAAGGCCTGCTTTGAGGGTCTCTGTCAGAGTGCCAATACGAACCCGTGGGGTGACGCCTACAGAATCGTTATGGCCAAGACGAGAGGTGTGATGGCTCCTACAGAGGCTCCTACAGAGCAATCTCCAGAGATGTTGGAGGGGATCATTGGAGGACTTTTTCCGCGTCATGATCCTAATCCTTGGCCTCCTTTCGTAGGACAGCCGGGGACTGGGGCTGGCGATGAGGAGAGGGTCACCGATGTGGAACTTGTGGGGATAGCTAAGTCCCTTAGCGTAGGTAAGGCCCCAGGTCCGGACGGAGTTACGAACCAGGCCTTAAAAGTAGCCATTGCAGAGGCTCCTGAGATGTTCAGGTCTGCTATGCAGAAATGCCTGGACGAGGGAGTTTTCCCAGAAGCTTGGAAGAGGCAGAGCCTGGTACTATTGCCAAAGGCGGGGAAACCACCCGGAGACCCGTCGGCATATAGACCAATATGCTTGATTGACACGGCGGGGAAGGTGCTCGAAAAGATCATCCTCAATAGAATGTTGCGGTTCACCGAGGGGCGAAAATGGTCTTTCGAGTAACCAGTACGGCTTCCGGAAGGGGAGGTCCACCGTAGACGCTTTCTTGTCGGTTACAAAAACCGCTGAGAAAGCACTCGAGCCTAAGAGGAGGGGAATTCGCTTTTGCGCGGTAGTGACTCTGGATGTAAGGAATGCGTTTAATAGCGCCAGCTGGTCTGCTATTGCCGATGCGCTCTTGCGTCTGGGGATACCGGAGTACCTGTACAAGATTCTCGGAAGTTACTTTCAGAATCGTGTACTAGTCTACGACACGGAGGTGGGTCGGAAGTGCTTTCACATAACCTCAGGAGTCCCGCAAGGTTCCATCCTGGGTCCGGTGTTATGGAATGTCATGTACGACGAGGTGTTGAGGTTCGAGTATCCAGTGGGAGTGGTGATTGTCGGATTTGCCGACGACATTACGCTCGAAGTCTACGGTGAAACGATCGAGGAGGTAAAGTTGACTACCAACCACTCGATCAAGGTTGTGGAGGCGTGGATGCGGTCCAGGAAACTGGAGCTGGCTCACCACAAGACAGAGGTGACGGTTGTTAACAACCTGAAGTCGGAGCAGCAGACGGAGATTAGTGTAGGAGAGTGTACTATCCTGTCAAAGCGCTCCGTCAAACACTTGGGCGTGATGATCGACGATAAGCTTACCTTCGGTAGCCACGTCGATTATGCCTGTAAAAGAGCCTCCACAGCTATTGCGGCACTGTCCCGGATGATGTCCAATAGCTCTGCGGTGTACGCCAGTAAGCGCAAGCTTCTGGCTAGTGTTGCTACGTCCATACTTAGGTATGGCGGCCCGGCGTGGGGCACCGCGCTAAGTACTAAATGCTACCGACGGAAGCTGGAAAGTACTTACAGGCTTATGTGCCTGAGGGTTGCGAGCGCATACCGTACCGTGTCACACGACGCTCTCTGCGTCATTATTGGTGTGGTGCCTATCAGCATTCTTATCAGTAAGGACATGGAGTGCTTCGAAATGCGCGGCACAAGAGGCATACGCAGGACTGCCAGGATGGCCTCTATGGTCAAATGGCAGCGCGCGTGGGACAGTTCCACCAAAGGAAGGTGGACCCATAGGTTGATACCGAGGGTAGATAGTTGGATTAATAGGCGCCATGGGGAAGTTACATTCCACCTGACACAGGTCCTTACAGGTCATGGTTGCTTCCGGCAGTATCTACACCGTTTCGGGCATGCGGATTCTCCCGAATGCCCAGCGTGCAATGGTTAAGAGGAAACGGCGGAACACGTTTTGTTCGTGTGCCCGCGTTTTCGCACAATGCGTGACCGCATGCTTGCCACATGCGGGGAGGACACAAACCCGGACAACTTGGTCCAGAGGATGTGTAGGGATGAGTTTGGCTGGAACGCCGTTTCAACGGCTATCACCCATATCGTCTGGGAACTACAGATGAGGTGACGCGTGGACTCGGAGAGTGGCTAGTCCAGATGCAGTACAAGAGGTGGTCCAGGGGTTCGGAGTCGGCTTCGTAGGTCATACCGGTGCCCTGCGGTCGAGATCGACCCTTACAACGATTAAGTGGCCGCGGAGAGGAAGTCCCGGTAGCGGTGCTGTCGTGGCGTTAGTCTACTGGGTTGGATCCGAGCCCGCGGTTGGAAAGGGGTCCCCGGCAAAGGTCGGGTAGGTGAGATCCTGCTGTCTGCAACCTACGGGTGCATCTGATAGGGCCTGAAGGGTAGTGATACCCTTCCTTACAGGCAGGTCAGATCGGGTTGCACGTGAGCATCAGTTCTTGATGTCCGCTCAGCAGTAGGGCGCGGGCGGGGTTGACTCTGCCCGCCTTCCGAGGACAAAGGGAGTGGCGAGGACCACTCGGGAAACTGGCTAAGCGCCAGCATGCTACCGTGATGGACTCTCCAAAGCGAGTCATCGATGTTCGTTGCTGCAGGCTACGCAGCTAACCTTGTGGGTGCGATGTGCACTAGCCCCTCTCTGAAGCAATACCTTCTTGGTGGTTCCGGAGAGACGTAGGGTTTGGCGACCATAGGAATGGTTTAGTGGGTACGAGGAGAGAGTAGTCCTGGATTTTACTTTTGTTGTAGAAGACGGCCTGTCAGACCTACACTACCCTAACCTTCCTGTTAGGGTGTCTGTTGAGCAGATTATCCCCCTATGGTTTAGAAGGAAAAAACCGCAACTCATAATAAGTCCCCAATCGGACTGGAGAAGGAACAATAGCCACTCATCAACATCCTTGTGCTCAGTATTTTACCCATGGACCCATAGAATTAGAATACATTTAGGCGCTGTACAAAGTGTTAGTGCAGCCGCCGATTGCAATCGCTCACGCAATGCCCTAGTGGACAAAAGAACTGTAAATTAGGTTAAGTGGTTGAAGAATAAAAAAATAAAACTGAACCAAGCCCCATCAAAGTTCGGCGATTTTTGTAACCTTTGGATGCAATTGATGACTCTGAAGACTATTAACATGAAGAGGTTGATACGGGTTCGTCGGAAGAAATTGACGAGCTGTTGGAAGCAGTTGAGAAAGTAGTGCTCGACGGAAACACGGATCGATCAAATATGCTGCCCATTCCATCAATCTTGTGGCCAAGGACGTGGTCGACACTGAACACGAAATCTTGAAGAAGATCGGAGAGCTGGTGAAAATTGAATACATACATCCCATTCTTTCTACTCAACAAAATACGACTGCCAAAGGGTGTTGTAGAGACCAGATGAGGTTCTCAATTTGAAATGATTAGCTCCTGCCACTCCTGAAAGGATTTCTATTTAGATATGAGCAATCAGTTTCCGGAACTGCATGTTACTGAGGATGATTGGAGTTACATATATCGAAGAATACACGGTGGTATTCGAGAGAATTAACTCTTTGACGACAGCATTACAGAGCAGTAAATTGATTCTTGGCAATGTGTTCAAGTTTATCAAAATGTGCCAACTGAAGTTGTCTCATGTTCCGGTCGAAAAATCGATTCATCGAAGATCTCAAACAAGCCGTTCGAGAAACGAACCAAAGTCCTGATGGATAATGATGCTTTCGGTGCAGCAATGTTCTTCGACCAACGGTGGTGTTCCGTTGACTCGCAGTACTTGTCTAAGAAGGATAAGCTGAAGGCTATTAGTAAATATCGTCATTTCGGATGATAATGATCGACGCGAGAGGCATTTTTATTTGTCAAAAATAACACTCGAAAGTTAGCGCTTAATTCCTACAAGAATTTCCAATAAAATTTCAAGAAAATCGTGGGACAAAATTTGTTGAGATTCCTCAACAAAATGTTTTCTGTAATAACCTCAAAACTACGGATTTTTTCATTAATTGCATCTTCAGGAAGAAAATATCTCAAGAAGTCAACCATATACCATAGAAATTGGTAATGAAGTCTAGGTCTTTTCCTTTAAGAATAGTTCTTGGACCGACCGAGAATCGAGCACGTCGTCTTTAGCATAGTGGTACTTGTTGAATACCCATCAAGATCAAGGTGGAATTTCGCAGTTTCTAAAAGAAAACTGGAACGACCATTGATTTTTTTCAGATAATCGTATCCCAGCCCTTGTCAATCTGCATTCGTATTTTCTCTAAATACAGCAATAAAGAGTTTGAATCAAGGCAAGTTACCTGCACTAAAGCCTTACAAATGTTCAGAAACAACTTATAGGGTATCGCGCCACTTGGGCGGTGGCTTCTATATTCGTCTGTTTTCCACTATAACTCAGTCAATTTTGAACAAATTGACTTGAAATGTTGTACACGGGTAGATACTATACCTATCTCACCACATTCCAAAAGTTGTGTCAATTGGTTCAAATTTGACTGAGTTATAGTGGAAAACAGCATAGGCGAAACTACTGTGGGTGCCGGGGGTGCCAGGCACCCCCTAGAATTTCAATGCATTGCTGTGAGATATGGGGCGATGGATAATGAATGGATGTATTAATGAATATTTGTTTGAGGTGCACCCCCTGGCAAAAATCCGTAGTTTCGCCCATGGAAAACAGACGAATATAGAAGCCACCGCCCAAGTAGCGCGATTCCCTACCAGAACCGTAGAAAGAACCCAAGAAATAAGTAAAAGAAAATCGAATCTCTTGCTGCGTGCGGTGCCACTCGGATGGTGGTCTTTGATGTCAATTGATTGGAGAAAAATTGATTTGACGCTGATTAGCAGAAACGCACACAAAACAGGCCGCAACATCCTGATGGGATCTATTATGGAGCCAGTAGCAGGTCCGCGGCCACGCAGTGCACTATAGTTGGCTGTCAAACTTCCCACCTTTCCCGACGCATGACGAACGGATTCCGTCCACGCCGCGCCGCGCCACTGCGTGGTGTGCGGCACATCGATGATGCATCTCCAATAGCTCTCCGTTGGCGGGCTTTGTGATGTTGATGCGATGGAAAAAGTTGCAAGTCAGGATCCCTACTCAAGCGCGCGCTTCGATCCGATGACTAGGAGAGGTAGCTGCTAGAACAATGAAGTGGTTCACTTTTTGTAGCTTTGCTTCTATCCAGCGCATTTTTGTTTCCCATCGCGGTGTGGGATGGCATATCTGCTAGCCGAGCTAGAGGTCCTCAGCGGATGAGTTGAACGCCTAACAAGAATGGAACGCACTTCAACAGTAGCCGCTGCTGCAGGCCGGTTGCATCCACATGTTCGTGAGAGTCGGTGCTGCTGCTGTTGCACATCCTATTATACTTTCGCGCTTGCTTACGGAGGTCTTTGATGATGTAGCCACTTCACATGGCAAAGGGTACTACTAGGCTCAGGTCGGTAGCTGCCTACAACCCATGCTGGCCCGAGAACATATGCCGACCGTGAAATTGTTATGGGAAATCGTTTAGCTACCGGTATTAATGGTTAATTTAATTCTCATTTCAAAGATTGCCGTCGTCGATGGTGGCGGTTCAGTGGGAGGAGCAGCGGCATTGGTGAGGTGGGCTTTTGTTTACGCTCGGGAAATGGAACTGAAGTACAGCTGGTTCAGTGCTATCTAAGAATGTTTGACGGATGTGAAGGAAGTGGCATGTTAATCAAGTGCAGTTGTGGGTAGCTTTATGACGATCAATTAAACCAACAGCTGTTTTACATTTGAACCAATCAGTGGTGGACAGTGCTTTTGAAATTATTTTCATTTTCATCTATTTTTTCAGTAATACATTCATCAACTTAAATCTAAATTGAAACCCAACAAATCATCCTAATTTGGTATTGTTTTAAATATTTTCATTATTTTTATATAATGCAATATGCTAAATTTAAAAATATTAAAATTGTGAATTACTTATGCATTCAACGTTTTTTGCAGTCTTTTTTTCACCGGCATGTCAGAGAAGCATTTTAATCTTACCCTAATGAAAACTAATATTGGACTGGGTTAACAAGAACGATTTTTGGAAACAAAGCCTTACGAATTCTTTAAGCATCCATAACAGCTGTGAAAAGAAGCAGACAGACGAACTAGCCAAGGGCTGAAAGTCTCTATAGTAAAAATAAATCAATCAATTATTCTGTGGAAAAATTGGTGCCTGTCGTATTACCCATTGCGATGGAAATTTGTATGTGCTATAAATAACGTTTTTTTTATTTCCTAAGCTGAAAAAAAGTTAAAGTAATGCCTAGAACATGCCGAAAACCTTTGCCGAAGACTGCAAATTAACCAGTTTTATAAACAACTATGTTTTTGGGACGACCAGCTTTTTTAGCGTCAAGAATTTGACCATGTGTCAAAAAAACATGACCATGTGACATGACTGCGTTTCAAATCTTGCGATATTGCTTCTTTGATAGTTAACATTCCGACAGGAGTGTCAAAGCGGATCAGCAGTCATCATACCAGGATTTGCATTTCTTTCAATTCTCAATATTTTGTTTGGCTTTTACAGTGTTCAAAATGGACGCTATTTGTGCATCTCCATTCCACGTTGTTCTACTTATCGCGCACTATCCATATAGGGTGGCCCACACTTATATGAAAAACAAAAATTTCGAAAAATGCCAAGTCTTACCTCCTAAATCAGTTGTTTTGGACTCCCAGAAGCTCCGTTCAAAATTTGAGCAAAATCGGTTGAGCCTAAGGGGGCGCTCAAAACGCATGAAGTTTGTATGGGAAAACTTGGCCAAATGTATGCAGAAATTTTAAGTTTTCGAATTTGGCCGCTAGGTGGCGCTGTAAGCGTTCAATAAATAAACCCTTTGGTATTTTTGTAGGTGACTATATGCCAAAGAACTTTGTCCAAGACCGCGAAGTGATCCGACGGCTGTGAAAAAAGTTATACCCTAGGCAAAGTGAGGCAAAGTATTGAGATTTCATTATTGATATTATTCCTTTACATGTATTAGAAAAACAACAATAAAGTTTATCCTCACTTTACCTAGGGCATAACTTTTTCCTCTGACGTTGGATTACTTTGCGGTCTTCGACTAAGTTGTTTGGCATATAGTCACCTACAAAAACTACAAGGGTATAACCCTATGGGTTGTACGAAAGGGTGACGTAGGACCACGATGATTTGGATTCAATAGTGTGATGATTCTTGTAGAAGGGATATTAAGTATATCCTAGAACTGTATAATTTCCTTACGAAAGAGGTTTGTTGATGCAAATTACTCTTTCATGTTCCTTACTCCTTCCATAAGTATTTCAAACAATTTTGCAATGACCGTAAATTTCGCAAGACTGCTGCCAAGTCCTCAACCAGTTTACCATTTAGTCCTTTTCAGGACTACCGATAAAGATTTCTGCTCGGCGCTTTCGTACTAGTAGGTTTCAAAATGTTGGAATTTACGTGTTTTCACTTTCTCGGAGAATTCGGTAACTGTTTAAATTGGATTTCACGAAACCGAAATCTGGTCAACTTTCAGAAGGGATTTGTTCGACGATGGTGCTGTCTCCGATGTCAAAATTTAAATTCACGCGGGACCGGGTTAGCTCTGATGAAGTAAATAATTATTCCCAGTTGATGTCCATGATAAGTCCAAGGGACCGTGGGCCTCCAGAGACTGGGGCAACCGGAGGCCATTCCCTGGTAAACGATATTGTTGTTGCTGCAATTGAGATCCTGAATGAGTGCGAAGCGTCCCTACAGGGCATCAAGAAGTACACCGCACATAACTATAAACGCGATACTAGCACGGTTCTTCAAGAAGGGCCTGAAGAACCACGTTCGGCGAGAAGGGCACGTTGGTTGGTGAAAAGGCAGAAGAATAAGAAGAAGAAGTTAGAAACCGATCGGCGAGAGGAAAGCCATGACCATCAATTTTCCAAGACTGATGCCAAGTTCCCTACCAATTAACCATTCAGTTCTTTTCAGAACTACCGATAGAGAATTCACTCAAGAGTTAATCATTAATTTCCGCACGGCGACTTCGTAGTAGTTGGTTTCGAAATGTCGACACTTACTTTCTAGGAGAATCCGGTAATAACTGTTGCAGAAAATTCAAAATTGTAGCCCTCACAAGAACTGTTTAAAATTGATTTCGCGAAACCAAAGTGTGATCAACTTGCAGAAGATATCAAATTTTGTTCGACGATGGTGCTGGCTGCGATGTCGAAATTTCAATTAACGCGGAACCGGGTTTGCTCCGATGAAGTAAATAATTATTCCCAGTTGCTGTCTTACCCATTCGCTACCGCACTGAGAAAATGCGAATGAACCACCATCGCCACCTGCTCGGTTGCCGGCGGTGCGTCTACCACGCCCAGCGGTGCTTTTGCAGTGGTTTGTTTCAAAACATCGGCACTTGCTAGGAAAATTCGGTATTAACTCTTGTGGAAAATTGGATTTCTAGCCCTTAGAAGAACTGTTTAAATTTGATTTCGCAAAATCAAATCTGCTTGAAATCTTGGAGATCACTTGCTTCAACGATGGTGGAAGTGCAAATAACGCGCGATGATTAAAATTTCACCGCCGCCGCTACTGCTCGGTTTGAGCGATGCGTCCGTCCGCCCGCCCGACCGACCATCTTCCGCGCTCGACAGTGTGGTGAAGAATGGGCAAGCGAAACGCAAAAGCGCTTTCGCCGACCCCACCGAACTCGATGAGGCACAATGAGCGAAAACGAGAAGAAGATTTTAATTTATACTCCACGAGCGCTCCGCTGATGCGTTCTCGTCGAGGCATCGAAGAAGACTGATGGAAGATGAGAAGAAGCAGTTAGCTTATATACGCCGCAAAAATTTGGATTCCCTTCTCGCACGTGATTGGCTAGACGAGAGAGGGGTAAAAATCAGTGATGCCATGTAGATTTACCTGCAATCAAAGAGATGTAGCACAAGTTAATAGTTATTTAATATTAAACATTATTAAACTATTGCTAATAAGTAGACTGCTCATTATCTATAAATTATCTTTGACAAACTATGTTTCATACGATTTTCTTGAAGGGTTATTGGAAAAATCAGTGTAAATTAATCAAATTATTGCTATGGAAAATTATATTGAAATTTGGCAACACTGGTCAACGATTTTCATTCTTCAATCCTAAATGTTCTTTGAGTTGAATAAAATTGATGATTTTTAATGCTCTTTATATAATTTAACTTATTTTAATTATTTGGCAGATTCGATATTAAATCTATGATAGATGCGAGAAAGCGCGATTTAATTTCCACACGACGCCTTCGTACAAGTTGATTTTGAAATGTCGGCACTTTCCAGGAAAATTCGTTAACAACTCTTGCAGAAAATTCAGAATTGTAGCCCTTACAAGGACTGTTTAAATTTGATTTCACGAAACCATAATGGAAGGAATTTGTTCATCGCAGATGCTGGCTCCGATGTCGAAATTTTAACTCACGCGGGACCGGGTTAGCTCCGATGAAGTAAATAATTATTCCCAGTTGCTGTCTTACCCATCCGCTACCGCACCGGGAAAATGCGAATGAGCCACCATCGCCACCAGCTCAGTTGCCGGCGGTGCGTCTACCGCGCCCAGGGGCGCTTTTGCAGTGGTTTGTTTCAAAATGTCGGCACTTGTTGAAAATTCGGTATTAACTCCTGTGGAAAATTCGATTTCTAGCCCTTAGAAGGACTGTTTAAATTTGATTTCGCAAAATCAAATCTGCTTTGAATCTTGGAGATCACTTGCTTCGACGATGGTGCTGGCTCCGATGCTGGAAGTGCAAATGACGCACGCTCCGATGATGAAAATTTGATTTCACCGCCGCCGCTACTGCTCGGTTGGCAGCGTCCGTCCGTCTGCCACGCTCGGCAGCCTGGTGAAGAATGGGCAAGCGAAACGCAAAAGCGTTCTCGCCAACCCTCCGCAGTTCCGCACTCGACGACGCACGGAAGAACACTGAGCGAAAAGGAGAAGAAGATTTTAATTTATACTCCACGGGCGCTCCGCTGATGCGCTCTCGTCGAAGCATCGAAGAAGACTGATGGAAGATGAGAAGAAGCAGAATGCTTTTATACCGCAAGGAAAAATCCAAAATTCTGCTTGCACGTGATTGGTCAGTGAAAAGATGGGTCAACAATTTTCAATTTTTCAATAGTTTATGATTGAAAATAGTAACTTCCAAGTATTGTAGAAAATTGTTGTGCAGTTTTCCCATCGATTCGAGCTATAATCCGAAAAATCCATCGTTTACTTTTTGAGTTATTAACGTTTGAAATCTTTCATAATTTCGTGACGCGGTCGATTTTTGGTTTTTGCAAAGTGTACCCCAGTATAGAAAATAAAGACGTAGTCCTACGTCAAAATACCAAAGGGTTTATTTATTGAACGCTTACAGCGCCACCTAGCGGCCAAATTCGAAAACTTAAAATTTCTGCATACATTTGGCCAAGTTTTCCCATACAAACTTCAAGCGTTTTGAGCGCCCCCTTAGGCTCAACCGATTTTGCTGAAATTTTGAACGTAGCTTCTGGGCGTCTTAAACAACTGATTTAGGAGGTAAGACTTGGCATTTTTCGAAATTTTTGTTTTTCATATAAGTGTGGGCCACCTTAATAGCCAGGTTAGTGATTTGGTGAAAATTTTTGATTCCTCGTTGACTGTTCGTCGTTTTGCATGCTCCGATTGGAATTCATACGAAGGCCGTGCTCTTCCACCTGCATGCACAGCAGGTGTTCCGGTTTCGTCGGGAACTGCGGGAGGGACAGGAACTTTGTAGTCACTATTCAACCACTACGTATGATGCAAGAAAAAATACTTTGGTTTTTCGATGGCAGAACTTAATCGTGTTGTTTAGTAAATCTTGATTTTACTCTTTATAGAGCGATTCCAAGCAACAGCATCAAAATTAAGGAAAATTTTTAATTCATGATTTTCTATTGAACTGAAACTTTGCACAATTTTTCAGTTCCATCTAAATCGCCATTTTTCGATATCAAATTTTTATTTAGAGCCACGACTAACTTTTCAAAAGGGTGTATGTGAAAATGGTTCAAAAATATTCAAAAATATGCACAACAAAAACGGATTGTTCGATTGTTATGAATTTTTCAGCAAAGTTAGATAGCTAAATGGTGATTTCTAAGAAAATATACACTGTGAAAAAAAATCTATTTTATCATTGAAAAACATCATTTTTGACACAAAAACTCAAATATCTCAAAACCCTATCTTTTTACCAACTTGAATTTTTTAGGGAAAACGGTCCATTGTATTAGCAATCTACCATAAAAATTTGGTGATGGTAAACTAATAAACAAAAAAGTTATAACATTTCAAAAATTTCACAATTTTTACATTTAGTAAAAAAAAATTTTCTGTGTAAATTATTTCGGCCGGGAATCGCGATTTGATGCTGATTTTATTGTTCAGCAAAGTTAGATAACTAAATGGCGATTCCTAAGAAAATATACACTGTGAAAAAAATCTTTTTTAACATTAAAAAATATCATTTTTGTCACAAAAACTCAAATATCTCAAAACCCTATCTTTTTACCAACGTAATTTTTTAGAGAAAACGGTCCATTGTATTAGCAATCTACCATGAAAATAAACAAAAAAGTTATGACAATTCAAACATTTCACAATTTTCACATTTAGTAATAATTTTTTTTAGTGTAAATTATTTCGGCCGGAAATTGAAGTTTGATGCTGATTTTATTGTTAATGGCCTTGCGTGAGTAAAACAAGTTGTTTTTATTATATATTATATATACATATAATATAATATACTATGTACCGTAATGTTCCGATTTTATCACGCTCTCCGCGCATTAGTCGTTTATTCATTAATTTGCTGTTACATTTGAGGACAAGTGTTTTCCCTCTTCTTCAAGATGAATGTTGAAAGCGTGTTTTGCAACGTTAAAAATATTGAAATGGGTATAGATGTTGAAGAATATTACAGGGCATTTTTGAAAAGGGGCGTAATTAAATTGTTTAAACACATGTCGCTGATGGCAATTTCTCAGTTGTTGTCGTTTTCGAACTTCCTGCGCCCTGCTTTACCGATGATATACAGATGGCTCGTTTGTCAAATTTTAGACGGCAGGACGTGCAAATGCGTAATTTTGTACACAATGTGGACATTTGGGCATAACCAGTCTCTTTCAGTTTATCTATGGTGCTTTCGGTGAGATTTCGTAACTCTTTTGAACATTTTTTTTCATCAAACGGTCTACAAGAAAGCGACTGTTCATCTTGTTCGTTAGATTATAATAAACAAAATCACTTATTAATTTTAACTTACTTGTTTGGTGTTGGTGGCTGAAGAAAAAAAATACTATACAATTTTTAATATTCATAGCGGTAGTATTTTTTTGTTTTTTTCGTGAGCATTGTCAGGTATGTATACAGACAAACAAACGTAACACTGGCGAAATTTTCATTGACCACGCCTTCAACGATCATTTTGAATCTTGGTTGTGGCTTTCATAACAAGAAGAGCGCCCATCGTTTTTCTTTGCGTTTGACGTTTCACACTAGCGCCTTCTGATGACGATATTGCACAACGCAGTGTTTCGTGAAACATTTCCACCAGGTGGTGATAGTGTGAACTGGGCGATGAATTTTCACTAAAATTGTTCTAGGCGTTTCGTCTGTTTGTCTGTGGTATGTACCTCTTATGCATTTGTTGTTGTTGAAGTTACTCGCATTCTTCCGATCATAAAGTCTGTTCTCTACACACTTAATTTTGATTACCGCACGGTGTGTCTGGTATAAGAAATTTATTACAAAAAAATAGGCATCGCTAATTTTTACGTTACGTGAAAGTTGACGCTACTAGCTTTCATTCAAGCCCAACATCGAAATATTCCATCGGGGGAACTTTTTCATACAAAAATTGGGTATGTTTGTTAAGTAGAAATAGGGATTAATTTGGAACCGTTCATTTTGTATGGGGAAAAACAGTATTCTGAAAAAGTTGTTCGAGATCCCTCGGTGGATTTTTTTGAGGGACCGTGCAAATGAAAGCTGGAAGTCTCTATTTTTGAATAGCGAAAAATTTGGCGATGCCCAATTTTTTGTTATAAACCTTTCCCATACACACGCCGTGTACCGAGTTCGGTAATTTTTTGACGAGATTAAAACTGCTGAGCACCGAACTCGTTCAGCAAAAATGCATTGTTTACCTTTTCCATACGATTTTGACAGTTGTTTTACTGAGCCTCAGTAAAATCGATTACCGAAACTACCGAGATCGTACTGCTGTTATAATCTCGTCAAAAAAGTACCGAACAGGCAATTCAGAACTAAGTGTGTAAGAGGGATTTTTTTTTGCGGATAAACTAGACGTATACGCGTATAAAAAAACTTTTATTATACAGCTTTTGTCTTAAAAATAAATTCAATTCCATTTTTCTTATAATCAACAGCTTTTCAACACTATCAAGGGATTTTTTCACCAGTCACGTACAATAAAAAGTATGACAATCTCAATATTTTTGATCACAACACTGGATCGCGTCTAAGTTTCAAATAGATACTATAGTAATTACGAATAATCAAACTAAAGTATCATGAAAACAACTTGTTTAATTCAGGCGGTAGCCTTTACAATAAAATCAGCATCAAAATATAATTCTCGAAATAATTTACACAGAAAAAATTTTTTTTTTGTTACTAAATGTAAAAATTGTGAAATGTTTGAAATGTCATAACTTTTTTGTTTATCAGTTTACCATTACCAAAATTTTATGGTAGATAGCTGATATAATGGGCCATTTCCCCTAAAAAATTGAAGTTGGTAAAAAGATAGGGTTTTGAGATATTTGAGTTTTTGTGACAAATATCATATTTTTTCAAAGTAGAAAAAGAAATTTTTTACAGTGTATATTTTCTAAGGAATCATCATTTAGTTATCTAACTTTGCTGAAAAATTTATAACAATCGAACAATCCGTTTTTGCTGTACAGCTTTTAGAATATTTTAGAACTATTTTCGCATACACCCTTTTGAAAAGTTAGTCGTGAGTGAATATGAAGGTTTAATATCAAAAAATGGCGATTTATATGAAATTGAAAAACTGTGCAAAGTTTCAGATATTTTTGAAATGGTCGCTCAGGATCGACTGACATGACTCCGTGGAATTCCTCTAGTGTTACATCTATCCAGCTACGTTCAGGTTTGTATTCTTCAAAAATCTTATTTTGATTGCCACCAGAACAACTTTCATTGTTTTCTTAGCCACGATACGATGATCTGTTAAAATTCTGAGATAGTGTAGAATTAGGATTATTTCTGGTTGTTTTGGATCAATGTTGTGAACTTTCTGAACCATGCTTAAAAAAATGATACTTTGTAGTGCTACAAAGTAGTAAAATTTACGGCATTTTACTCAAAAGCTGCGTCCACAATTGCAAATAATCGAATTTGCCATCTCTGCAAAGCACCCGCATCATTTAATTTGTTTGTCACTCGCACAAAGAACGCATTGTCCTTCCGCCCGTACGAGCAGCAATCGTTTTTAATGATGAAAATGTGATAATTTTACGGTCATCCTGAAGCATTATAGCCATTCGCGGTCGCTACCATTTATTGACAATTTATTACCGCCATCCAGCGCGGTAACGACATCAACCAAGTTTCAGAAGAAACGACCGAAAAAAAGTATCAGTGCAAATAATTTCCTGCTCCTCTCACGTCAAACAACATGGGGAAGCTATATGATAGCAGAAGCCGATGCTGCTGGCTGCTGGGTGATTACAGCCACGAGGGTCTCTGTGTACAAGGCGTCGTAAAAATCGATCGTTAAAAGATAAGTGATTGGAGTACTGAGAGAGAACGGCGACCATCGATCTAGGCCGGGGCCCTGCGCTGCCAAGGATAGGTATCGATGTGCGGTCTAGGAATAAGAAGATCCATTGCGCTTGAAAAAATTGACGCCGTTTAATGTAGCGAATGGACGATCGCCTATAAAATTGCATTTCGCGCAAGCAACGAAGACGATGACGATGACGGTTTATTAGCGTTTAATTGAAAAGCTCGCGTAAGCGATGGGATTCGCGATTCGCGGGAGATGCTATGACGCTTCGATGCAATTTGCGGATTAGTGAACGTACGTGGGAGGAATGAATTCATACAGCTAAGAACTTGTGGTCTACCAGCTGAGCGTTTGTGTCATAAAAATTACTGAGCAATTTGATTAGCCTAATGAGCAGGTTTTATGGAAGCTATAAACTGCTGTGTGAGGTGGTAATTGCATTTTTTCGTAATTTGACAACAATTAAGGTTGTATCTGCAGCTTTTGGATGATGCATACAGGCGGAACATTTTAAGGAAATTTTCATTGTGCAAATATTGTAATTTGCTTCAGGAATCGTTTTCTGTCACCAACTTATGCATAGGTTGGTTGTACGAAGATATTGACTACTGGCTAAAAACTTCATTCTTCATAATATGTACCAATCATCCTAATCACAAAATGTTTGACTGTTCTCATTTCAGCAAGAATGAGTCAGCAACAAGGTCGGTGAAGAAGAAAATGTTTTTGTTATCTTGCGTATGTGCGATATGTCAGAATGACCTGACATTTTGAGGTTAGGTTTTGTTATGCAGCTAATGATTAACAGTATTCAAAAACGGCTTTTCAATCGAGTCAATTACAAGCATTTAAACTCCTCTACTTTTCCTCTCTTTTCTAAATGTTCAGTTAACATTAAGAATTAATGCATTTTATACGGATGTAGGGGGATTAGGGGCATAATGGACACCCGGGGCGAAATGGACACCCCTGTTTTTGCCGAAACCGTTGACTTTCATGCTAAACTTTTAATGCATAAGTGTAAAGGAACAAGTCATGGTTCTATTTTGCAAAACTACCATTTATATTCCTCCAAAATAATCAAAATATCATTGAAATTGAAATATGTTTTTCATGTGGAAAAATTCTTATAATTTCGAAGCAGCATCAAATAAGATAGTAAGAGTGGTGGAGTGTGTCCACCAAAAAAAACAAGTGAATTGTTACCTTATCTACAAGTATACGGAGATTTAGCAATGGATGAAGTAATTTATATTTGATCAGAATTTACTGGATGTACGCGCATTGCATACTGTTAGGCGTTTTAGATAATTTGGAATAAATCAATCTCATTAATTTAGCCTAAAATTTATTTAATTAACTTTGATGTTATGTAAACTCGTCTAAGATGGAGTATTATATCTGTGGTAATGATAGCCGTAGGCAAATTACTTAACTGGTCGATGTAACCAAAGAAATAGCATAAGATATAAAGGGGTGTCCATGCCCCGATGGGTGTCCATTTCGCCCCATACCTTTCCTGCCAGCCCTGAAAAACACGCGGTTTACAATTCATTATTTCTTCACAATAAAGAGATTCTACCTACTGTAAATGATTGAAATACGTGGGAAACAAGTTAAAGTTGTAAGTGAACTAATAACATGTTAAATTTTTCTCTGTTATACAGGCCTAACGTACTCATTTGCTTAGGGTGTCCATTATGCCCCTAATCCCCCTACATAGCTCCAAAGTCATGCCAAATTTAAATCGACTCGACTCGAAATCGCACCGCTGCATCTTCCAAATCAGTACCTAGCTGTTTCTCCTGCTCCATGCACTTCACTTCCACGTACAAAACTAGCAGTTTCGTTTTAAACCTACCAAGGCGCGGTATGCGCTTTTAATGTATCGAGACGATGATTTCTTTTTCGTTGATCAGCTTGCAGGGATTCACTTTCCCGTGAGCGCGTTGCAGACGTTCCGTAATTCGTACCGTCGTTGGGGGTGAGAATGGGTCAAAAAAGGATACTCAAAGATTGTTTGTTAAATAACAAATGCAATTGAAGTCAGAATAACTTTTTATTTGGTATGTATACTCTTCTATGTGGTTATGATAGTTTAGCAAGAAAGTATTATATTAAATGAATTGCTTACTAAACTACAAATGATTGAAAATTGACCCAATCTCACCCCTTAGAGGGGGTGAGAATGGGTCAAAGTATTCAAAATCGCCTATTCAAAAATATAAGTTAATTTTATTGATCATATCTAGTAAAGCTACTTGAAATACGATGTAATCATTACGAATTAAGACTTAGGTAATTTTAAAAGATGGTAAATCCGCCTAAAGGGCTAATACATCCGAAAAAATGGTTGAAATTTGATAAAATAACGTTTGCATGTTGTATCGCCATTTTTAGCCACCATAATCATCCTCATTTAAAGTTTCAACCTCCATGAGTGGAGAGGGGGATTGCAATGAGGGAGGGGCGTATTGAAAGATTGATTAAAATATATATTTTTAGTATACTGCATAGGACATGTTTAACCAAACCCTCCGTTATAAACTCTTACGTACATGATCTTTGGCCTCTATATAGCCAAAGCAAATCACTCCATCTCAAGATAGAGGGTCGATCAAATATTGTGTTACACAACATTTCACATTATTAGAACCTCTCCCGCAATAACATTTAGAAAGATTTTTGAATATTTTTTTTTTTAGCCCTAGCAATACGATAGATTTATTCTTCTTTCTTCAGTATTTTCTATGTATTTTATGAATGATCCTTATATGACACTATTTTCGAAAAAAAAAACGTGCTTTTATGAAGATACGGTAACATGGCACCACTCTAACGTCAAATGGGGACTGGAAAACTAGTTAAATTTTTAGATAAGTTTATGTACACTCGATAATTTGCTTGACCCAATCTCACCCCCATTCTTAATATTTAGACATAGGGTCGAAAGTATTGACTTTTAAAATAAAAAGAGCAACGACAGCCCGTTTTTTTCATTGCACCAACCAGGTAATACCTACAGTTAACCACTTATAAGAAAATTGATGGTAAGGTACTTGTGTTAAACATTCCGAAGGAGAAATTTTTTCAGAGTGATTTACTAGTAGCTTCATCATATAAGTTTAGCCACAAATTTAACAAAAAACGATTATTGCCAAACATTTTAATCTGCATCATGACGTGTAAAAACATCTCCTCTTTGAAATAATATAAAGTTTTCAATATAAATTAGCGATAGTTGATAAGCTATTTCAAATTTTATATTTCTCCGTTTTGACCCAATCTCACCCCCCAGACCCATTGTCACCCCCATCGACGGTAGTTGGAACATTTCGCGTAAAGCCGATTATGCTCGGAGTGGATACGTGATTTGAGATGTACCTACACATTGATAAGTGTGAAAAATCTTTCTGACACGCAATTCCGAGTGTACAATTTGTCCTACTTGGTATTATGTCCCAACTGAGGCAAAGCCTGCTTCCCAACTACTATTAGCACTTCCACAGTTATTGAGCTTTAGGAGCTCTCAGTTCAGGAGATGAATATAAGATTCTTTCTCAGTGATAAGAGATAGAAGAAAAACCTTTATTCATATTTGGAATCAATATTGACTAAATATTCGCTAAAATTCGTTGCAGCCCTCTATGGCAGCTTCCATTTATTACGTAACTCTAAAATTGGCATTTTGGAAGTTTGTGTCCTAGGTAGGTACCACAACCTCCCACTTTCCTAAGTTGAATGTGAGGGTTTAATGCAGATCCGATAGCTGCGGCTGTAAGTGTAACAGTGAATCGAAATAAAATCAAGGTAGGATTGCTCCATGCGATTGCGAACATCATTCGACTAGAATTGGCGACCGTGATGAAGAACAGCTTGCCGTTTGTTAAAGTCATTTCAGCCTCACACTACAACAGACACGTTTTGGGAATCAAAATGCAGTACGTTTTGGACTGCAAATCGCAATATCCGCACGCTAGGCATGATAGAAGTTATAGAATGTTAAGCGACCTTTCTCAAGGCAAAAAGGTGGCTGCAGTCGTAATGATTAAAAAATGGAACGAATTCAGTGCCAGACGGGATAATAGGGGAGCTGATGAAGAACGCACTAGAACCCAGCCAACACAAAGTCTTATATGATGTTGCAAAGGATGCTAAAGTAGAGGCCATATGCGTACATGCTTCCATTTACCCGCGTGTAAAGTGTACGTATATCGCCTCCACTTTTGCATCCTATCTTAGATAATTAATACATAGATGTCCCACTTAAGTATCGCAGTATGCGTGAGGTTGGAATCGTTGCACCCTGTTGCACTTAACGCCACCTGTTGGTCGACGGGTGAAGTAAACCACCGAAGGAGGGGCGCATTTTCAAATCAACTACCCTGGGCAATTGGTGGGTTTGCTGAAACCTTGGCAACTGAGGTGTTGTGTGTTGTGTGAAAACAAATGACAACCAAATCAAAAAGGACCTGCAGTTCGCGCTTCAGTGGGATCACCAAAACAGTCAGTCAGTGGCTGGGGATCCGTTTTGTTAGAGACCGCTAGCTACTCCAACCACTAAGCATTAAAATCTAAAGCAATTTCTATTTCTACACTTTCTATAAGCCGGAGCAGAAAAAAATCATGACTGGATCCTCCTGTATCGTCGTCACTAGCTTTCTTCATTGTACATTCAGGTAGCTTGTGCGATCAGTTGGGTAGGGTACATTATGCAATCAATTTGACTGTGTTGTTCATGTATACCTTATCATGTTCATGGAAACCTATTCCGATGGTTACTTTACAGCCAAAGAGATCAGTATCAATTCCACGAAAGATGTTTTCTCTATAGGGCTACATTGAAAAATGTGTGTGATCAACCATGTACCCTCGGGAAATATGTTCTGCAGTTCGCACATATCTGATAATATGAAAACAGTCAGAACTAAATATGTTTCGATAAAGGATAACTTTTTGTACTGGCCCTTTGTATTTTGTACAATACGTTAAAAATAGCGCGATTATTTGGCGGAAGGTTAAAGGTGGCTTTTGTTTTACTGGCTACGCTGCTGTCAGTAAGTAATAATAACCGATCAATCATCATTAGTATAGAAAGATTGTGCCATTGTATGATGTTATTTAATATATCGTATTGAATAAAGAAGCGAAAAGTTCATCCTGAGTCTATTAGTTTTTTTTTAATTCTGGAAGTGCCCAGAAAACCAAAAAAAATATATTTACCTAATGAATGAATTGAAAAAAATACTTGGTACTGATACCAATTTGATAATTGTATTCGGT
This sequence comes from Aedes albopictus, assembly GCF_035046485.1. NCBI lineage: Eukaryota > Metazoa > Arthropoda > Insecta > Diptera > Culicidae > Aedes > Aedes albopictus. Next base: position 274,737,169 of record NC_085138.1, read on the forward strand.
CTCCAACTCCTGCCAAAGTAATTTCAGTGCCAAAATATACGAAAGCCATCCATTGATAAAAAATGGGATTCTAGAATTCTTTGGCAGTGACTTGAACTTGCTCTCCTAAAAAAAAAGGTTTCATTAAATCTATTGTTACATCACCGGGACTAAATTTACGGATGCAAGATTCATGCAGGTCTTATCAACAAAAAAAAGCTTCCGCAATTTACTGGACATGGAATCTAAAAACGACCAGTGTGAAGATCCTGATTTCAGCGGCCGTTTCAGTTCCTGTAAGATAATGGAATATTTGATTAAATATTTTGAATTATTAGTTGACGCCAAATACTTACTTTCGTATTGACAGATTGTTATTGAGGAAATTGATTACAATTTGCAAACCTTGATTAGAAGGTTGCTTGGATACTTAAGTTTACATGCGACAAATGCGCAGGGAGGAGAATACGAGTAGGTCACCCGCCGACCACCATTCCGAGATAGGCGCTACTGTTTTGTTGCCAGCTATTTCCATAAGTTGGAAATCTATAGCATGAGCATGAGCATGAGCATGAGCATAGATGACCGCACAATTCGTAGTTGCTACTCCGTGATTGACTAGAGCAATCGAAATTGCACAAGGAACCAATGAATAGGGCTTGGGACTAGCTTACTATTCTCAATGTACACAGGTCGAGAGCTCTCAACTTTAATAAGGTCAATAACGGCGCCGGCCACGTCCTTACGGTCATCGAGGATGGAAGGGAATGTTAGTAAGACAAACGTTGTTAAAAAGACCGCGAATCGCTGCATCTCCACGTTTGTCTCAGGAAGGATTTTTTTTGTTAGTAGGGTAAGGTACATTGTCAGTCCGGGAGTCACCTATGGTTGGTGATATGATTTGACAATGGATCAATATACACAAACCGCCGTTAACAACCGACCACTTTTCGACGCAAGAACTAGGCAAAAAGAAAATTCTATCGCGCGTCTCCACTCCACTAGGGAGCAGAAACCTTTAGTCTATTCCACACAGAAATACACTGAACGCGACTCACTTGTCGGCGCCCGGATTTTGACGTAGGACTACGTCTCTGTTTTCTATACCCGGTGTCATTTCAAAATTTATGAACCCAAGAGCGTTACGTTTGAGTGAAAGATTTTAAACGCTCACTGTATCTTTCCCACTGAACGAAATGATAAACAAATCCCGTTATCCGAGAGATGAAACTCCCGCGTTCAATTTGTAATATTCGGTGAACCTAAAAATCATTGATAAATAGTTGAAAAGTTGTTTTAAAGTCAGACATTGAAATCGGTGAAATCTATAAATATGGGTAGCGGACAAATTTTCTCGTTCAGTCTACCAACGCTCTCTGATTGGTGCACATCGTGCGGTGGAGCTACGACGCAGGAAGGAATGCGATCATGCGAGATCTGATTGTCAGTTCCATTTCGACCACCGTCGAGGAGAGAGCAGTTCGCAGTTCGTTGATTTCGTTGGAACAACCAACAAAGGTGAATGTCACCTCCAGCTGAGCAGCGGCACATCAACCCAGCGACGACGCTCGACTATCGATAGCACCAGGAATCGCATCCAGGGCAACAAGCGGCGGGCCAGTTTTCGACGGCATCCAGCATTCAGCGCGGAGAATACCGTGCGTGGCATGGTGAATTCATTTCATTTCCTTCCTAAAATCGTCCATTATTCAAACGGCTCTTTTTAGGACCATCGAAAATGATTCCTAGAGAGTTAATTAGATAAATTTCCTCCAGTGAAAGTGAAAGCAAATAGTGATAAATTGAATGCTTGGTGGTTGTTCAGCTACGGTGAAGCCGGTCATAAATCTCAGCTACGGCAGCAAGCGGCGGGCCTATTCGCGACGGCGTCTAGCATTCAGCGCAGATAAATCCCACAAGCATTGCGTGGCGGAGTGAAATAATGCAAATTATTTGCCCATCATACGTCCCGGTCCTTTTTAGGATTTTCGAAACTATTTCCATAAGAGTTATGATTCGGATAATTTTCCTCCATCGATCGAGAAAAGTGTGGTGCAACCAAAAAGTGAAAGATTGAATGCTTCATGGCTCAGCAACAGTTACGAAGCCGGTCACTAATGATTCCACCTGGAATTTAGCAACGCATTTTCCTATTAAGACCATTTTGAGTGAAACATTGTTTAATTCTAACATTTTTCGAATTAATATTTTGGTAACTTCATCCGTTCAAAGAAAATTTACTCATTTCTGGGTTGATTAATCGTTTGGTGCGTCTGAGTGCGTGCAGGCGGGGCATGCAAACGAAATAAACTGGAGAGCCAGCCAAATGGGAGGAGCTTCATCTGCTAATCTAGGGGTATAAAAGCTTTGCCCTCTGTTTTCTTTCGTCAGTTTCGTTGGATCAATTAAGGAGGATGGAGGTGGATGTCACTTCCACAGCTGGCAGCTGCACATCAACTGCGTCAAATCTCGGCTGTTAGTACCAGGAATCTCATCCACTGAGCACAGCAGCAAGCGGCAGACTAGTTTTCGGAGGCACCTAGCATTGAGCGCGGAGAAAACCAACACGCATTGCGTGGCATGGTGAATTCATCAAAATTGTCCATTATTCCAACTGTCCTTTTCAGGACCACAGAAAGTCTTTCCAAAAGAGTTAAGAATTATTATACCTTCATCGATCGAGAACAGTGTTGTAACCGAAAAGTGGAAGACAGCTCCGTTTGTCAGCAAGAGTGAAATCGACTACTAATTTTATCCACGGCAGTAAGCAGCAGGTCAGTTTTCGGTGGCCCAGCATTAAGCGCGGAGAAAACCAACACGCATTGCTTGGCATGGTGAATTCATAACCAAACGATCCTTATCAGGACCACCGAAAATGATAACTCATGAGCGGATAATTTTCATCAATCGATCGAGAAACCAAATAGTAAAGATGTAATGGAACCAAATAGTACAGATTGAATACTCGTGCCTAAGCAACAGTGAAGCCGGTTACTAAATCTTATCCACGGTAGCAAGCGATGGGGCAATTTTCGACGGTATCCGGCATTCAGAGCGGAGAAATCCAACACACATTGCGTGAAATGGTGAATTAATGTAGTTTTCTTTCTTAAATCGTCCAGATTCCTTTAACAGGATTCATTCCATCGGTCAGGAAAACCGTGATGCAACCAAAAAGTGAAAGAATGAATGCTTGGTGCTCTTTTCGATGAAAATTTACTCGTTTCTGGGTTGATTAATCGTTTGAAGCGTCTGGGTGCATGTAGGCGGGGCATGCAAACGAAATAAACTGGAAGCCAGCCAAATGGGAGGAGCTTCATCTGCTAATCTACAGGTATAAAAGCTGTGCCCTCTGTTTCTTACGTCATTTTCGTTGGATCAATCAAGGAGGGTGGAGGTGGATGAAAATTTTCTCATTTCTTGGTTGATTAATCGTTTGAAGCGTCTGGAGCATGCGGGGCGGGTCATGCAAACGGAATAAACTGCAAAGCCAGCCAAATGGGAGGAGCTTCATCTGCTAATCTAGGGGTATAAAAGCAGTGTTCTCTGTTTTCTTTCGTCATTTTCGTTGGATCAGTCAAGGAGGTTGGAGGTGGATGTCACCTCCAGCAAGGCAGCAGCACAACAATCCAGCGACTACTCTCGGCTATCGTGCTGATGAAGGCGCCTGGAATCGCATCCGTGGCAGCGGAGCAGTGGGCAAATTTTCGACGGCGTCCAGTAATCTCCGCACGCCGCAGAGAAAACACGCATTGCATGGCATGGTGAATGCATCAAAATCGTCCATTATTCAAACCGGTCCTTTTCAGGACCATCGAAAATGATTCCTCAAGAGTTAATTGGATAATTTCCAACATCGATCGAGATGTAGTGCAACCAAAAAGCAAAAGACAGAGCATCGTTGCCAGCAATAGTGAAACTGGTCATTATTCTAATCCACGGCAGCAAGCGGCGGTCCAGTTTTCGGTGGCGTTTATCATTCAGCACGGAGAAAACCAACACGCATTGCGTGACATGGTGAATTCATGCCATTTCGTTTCTAAAATCGTCAATTAATCAAACGGGCTTGTTCAGGACCACTGTAATTTATTTCTTAAGAGTTTGTGAATCAGCTAATTTAATTCCATTGAACGAGAAAAGTGTGGTGCAACTAAAAAGTGAAAGATTTAATACTTGGTGGCCCAGCAATAATGATGTAGCCGGTCACTAATGGCCTAATGGTTCCACCCAGAATTTAACAACGCATTATTCTATCCGGACTAAAATTAGGTTTAAACATTTTTGGAATTAAACTGATCGAAATTATCCAATATTTTGGTTACTCTATCCGTTCAATGGCAATTTTATCATTTCTCGGTTGATTAGTTGATGGATGCATCTGGAGCATTCGGGGAGGGTCATGCAAATGAAATAACCTGGAAAGCCAGCCAAATGGGAGGAGCCTAATCTGCTAATCTTGGGGAATAAAAGCAGTGACCACTGTTTTCTTCCGTCATTTTCATTGGTTCAGTCAAACAAATGGAGTGGATGTCACCTCCACAGCTGCGCACCTATCCTGCGACGACTCTCGGCTATTTAGCTGATAGAACCAGGAATCTCATTCACGGCAGTAAGCGGTGACCGTTTTCAATGGCTTCCAGCATTCAGTGTGGATAATTTTCAATTATCTTGCCGAAATCTTCTGTTATTTAAAAGTTTCTTTCAGGATCAGTGAAAATTATTCAAATTATTGCCAAGTCTAGAATATTTCACGAAATTCCAATCAAAATTATCTAAAATTTCGTTAACAGCAATTGAGTTGTGTCAAATAGACATGGCTACGGTGGCGCTATCTGTTCATTTCATAGCGGCAATTTTAGTTATTTTAATGATTGTTGCGATCGCAATATGATGGTTGGGAAGCTATGGCTTAACGCCTTTCTATATTATAATCATTTTATCCTTTCGACGAAAATTCTTTCAAACAACGGTTGAACATTTATCTTCAAAATGAAATAATGCTCAACCCTCAAGTGATGGCCGCGCGAGTCACGGAAGGTTAAACTAATTAACATCTTATGAATGCGTTCAGTGAAATGGATCACATAACAACTTTAATCAACACATCACTCCGCCGATTTGAATTTTGCCAGCATACATTGTATAGGCCTTTTATGTGATAGGTCCGTTATGCATTTATTATCGAAGGTCGGACAACAATGAACCGAAAAATCAGCTGATTTAAGACTTCAAATCGTCCTTTTAATGCTAGAACTAGGTAACTGGTTTTGCGAAATCGCAAGAAATTTGTTTATATCTGAACGTATACCACAATAAACACAAGTTTGTCAATTGAAAATCCGAAAACACATATTAATTCAACATTTTAGACCAACAAAGAGTTTGTTTTATACCAGGATGAGTTTTACCAGCCATTTTTATCCGCACTTTCCAAAACGAGTTACCTAGCTCTAGCATTAAGGGCGCGAAATGAAAGGGTACATTTAAATATATAAAAGTCGGAACCTCATTCCCGCCTTTGTCCTACGTCAACATTGCGGTTATGTCTCAGACATTACCCAGCCCTAGTTTTTTTCTCGACCGGCGAACCCGAACTAACATTTTTCACTCTTTTGTGTAAATGCAAAAAATGAAAGAAAATATTTACTATCAACTAAAAGTGTATTGGAAACTAGCGCCGAAGGGAAGCGAAAAATTCGGAACCGACTCAACCACGGCGCGCGCACACTCGTCCCGTCGTCGGAGCCCCGCAGAGAGAAGAGAAAAAAAAAAATCGCAAAAATCTAGCAAAGTGAGCGCGCGAAACTTTGCTGCTGCCGAACTACCGCACACTACTGACTGCTTGGCGTCCCGTCGTCGGTGCCCCGCAAAGAAGAAAAACAAATCGCAAAAATCTAGAAAAGCGAGCGCGCGAAGCTTTGCTGCTGCCGAACTACCGCACAGTGTTGCCACAGGTACAGATTATTCTGTAAAAGTACAGATTTTTTTCAACTTTTTGGTACAGATTACAGATTTTCAGCAAAAGGTACAGAATGGTACAGATTTTTTGAATTTGAGAAAAATACATTAAAATTCTAATTAAAAACATTTTTAATACTGATATTTTTGTTGGAAATCTATATATTAATTATCTAAGATCCTATACATCATCATATACGATCGTGTGTTTACTGAGAAGAGCTTAAAAGTTCATGTACACTATCTGATTTTTTGGTTCGACTTAGGTTGCTGTCATTATGACGTACCGTAATTTCGGGCGAAATTGATCGACGTGAAGGCCATTTTTATATGTTAAAAATAACGCTTTAAAATTGAATCAATAAGTAAAAAATGTCCATCATCTGGCTCAAGAGTTATTGAATGATGAGTTTACATGTTTTACAGCCAATTAGTCACATATTTCTGTAAAAAAATCAATATTTTCCGAAACTGTGTGTTAGCCGAACTTCAAAGACACTTTCAAACTTTTGTTACCGTAGCTGTATCACATATGTGATGAATATTCGAATGAATTATATATTACGATTGTTGACTATTTTCGGTGAAAACACACACTAAAACTCGATTATACATAACGTTTCGGCCTACTCAACTTCAGCCATCATCAGATATTTTAAGCATCAATCGATCACTACCAGTGTGGTTGCAACCACACTGGTGGTGATCGATTGATGCATAAAATATCTGATGATGGCTGAAGTTGAGTAGGCCGAAACGTTATGTATAATCGAGTTTTAGTGTGTGTTTTCACCGAAAATAGTCAACAGTCGTAATATATAAGATTCGACGGTGACCTAAACTCCACAAAGTATTCGAATGAATGTTTCTAGCTGCCAAGTATTCGCTTAATCCGATTTCGTCTTCAAAAGTTCTATACATATTGAAATTTATGCATAAAATTGTACTTTTTCGGAAGTTATACGTATTAAGTATAGAAAGTGCATACTTTCAGGCGTTTTTTAAGGGTTTGTTAAGCTTAAAACTGAAATAATTAAAAATTTTGTAAACTTGTAAAATTTTTACATAGCTTTTTGCATTCCAGGATGGTTAATTCATGTGGAAATCATATTTTTAGCACTTACAACAACATTTCACTGACTGATCAATTTCATCCCGAAAGTATTTTTTTTTATTTTTTTATTTCAAACTAGCAGTCCCGGCAAACTTCGTCCTGCCTGCCTACTCTGTTTTTGACATCCGGTTCCATAAAGAAATGCCCCTCAAAATGGAATTTCAGATTTTCCCGTTTTTCTTGCCTTCCCGGTCACCTTTTCTAATTATTTTTTCGTACGAACACGTCGGAGCCCTGGCGGAATGGACAGTGAAAGAATAATGTCGATCTGTTGAACCGTGTCGAGCCTATTCGTGACATATAAACACCATTCCATTTTTATTTATATAGATGATATTTGTTGTTATAAAATTATTTGCATGGTCGTACTTGTTTTAAAGCAGCGAATTTAACCATATCGATAAGTGTTCAAAAATTTTACCCGAAATCACGGTACTCATGTGGACGTTTTTTTTTACGAAATTGAGATGGAAACGCTTTTGAGCCCCAAACAAGAGGGAGGCGATACTAGTTTTGCCAAGTTGGAGTAGGGGAACTTACGTATTTTCGGTAGTTTTGTTCTCCTTGTCAAGGGGGATTTTATGGAACCTGTTGAACACGAAATTAGTGTCAAATCTTTCCCAACCAAGCTGAGTTACACAACCAAATTTCAGGCAATTTGGCCTATTAATCTCCCTCCCCCTCCCCTCCTCCCCCCCCCCCCCCCACATCGCCATGACGAAGAGAACAAACTTGTCATAATAACCATTGTCACCCTATTAAAAAAAACCGACAAAGTTTTGCGGGTTTAACCGGTTTTTTTGTGGAATATTGCGGCTTGGGAAAACCTCTGGGAAAACTAGTGTCGCCCCCAGCATCCAAGGGATTATTTAAATAGCTGGATCAAAGGTTTGGTCAGTAATACCTTGAAAGTATAGCCGAAAGAATTTTGTATAATTATAGGTATTCCAAAAACTGCATTTTTCATAGATGCTCTAGAATGATTGCATATTGTTGTTTATTTCATTTTAGGTTCTCGCCATTTTAAATTCATAAATGAGTTTGTTAATCTGATTTTTTTTATCTGTATTAACGAGATTTTTAGCCCTAGGCTAGTTCATCACGGGACCCACACTTTACTTCCCTTCCGAAGGAAGAACTCACATTTTGCGAGTTTGTCGGGAGTGGGATTCGATCCCAGGTCCTCGGCGTGAAAGTTAAATATTCTAACCATCACACCAGGTCCGCTCCACAATCTGAAATTTTCTTCCCTCTCTTTGGGATGTAGTGCGTACAATTCGGCTTTGATATGCTCGCCAAACGTATGGGGACATCATCCATCAGGTTCTCCTTTTCTGTGTTTAAGACTTCAGTAATGATTGTAAAGCCGCAGCCGCCTGATTAAGCATAGTGTCGTCGGATCCTCTTTTTCGTTTAGGTGCATGTTTAGCATCAGATTCACCTTCAGTGTTTGATCCTTCATTAACCACTTCAGAGGAATTATCATCATCTCGATCAGATTGGCGATACTGTGAAATCAATAAACGTTAGTAGGGGGATTAGGGGCATAATGGACACCCGGGGCGAAATGGACACCCCTGTTTTTGCCGAAACCGTTGACATTTCTGTTAAACTTTTAATGCATAAGTGTGAAGGAACAAGTCATGGTTCTATTTTTCAAAAGTATCATTTATATTGCCCCAAAATAACCAAAATATCATTAAAATTGAAATATTATACGAGAAATGGAGATGGAAAGCTTATCACTCGTTTTTTTCTGAATCCAGCGATGACGAGCTGGAATTTCTGGGACAAATGCTGGTTCATGGACAAGCTGACACCAGAACGGCAGATAGCCGTGAAAAGAAGAAGCGCAGCAGGAATCTTAACATCGAGAGGCAAGCATAGGAAGGTGGATTTTTTCTCCGATAATGCTACATATACTGATGACCAATTCCGTCGGCGATTCCGGATGATTCGCACCTTATTCCTACGTATAGTCGACGCGGTGGAAGCAACAAACATCTACTTCCAACAACGGTCGGATGCTACCGGAAAATTAGGATTCACCCGGTTGCAGAAGTGCGCCGCAGCAATGCGGCAGTTGACTTGGCGTACGGGACTCCTGCGAACGCCGTTGATGAACACCTGCGCATGTCATAGTTCACGGCGCGCAATTGCTTGATACATTTCTGCGGAACCGTTGTACATGTGTATGCTGAGGAATATTTGCGATCCCACAATCCAAACGACTTTCAGCGATTGCTAAATGAAGGCAAACACCGTGGGCTACCGGGAATGCTTGGATCCCTTGACTGTTGCCATTGGGAGTGGAAGAATTGCCCAACTGATTGGGCTGGACAATTTAAAGGCAAGAAGGAAAAGCCCACAATCGTTCTCGAAGCAGTGGCTTCGTATGATTTGTGGATCTGGCATGCATTTTCCGATATGCCAGAATCTATGAACGACATAAATGTCCTATGGAGCGTTCCCCCCTGTTCAACGATCTGTACTGTAGACGGACTCCTGAAGTGCAATTCAAAGATGACTTGAAGATCAGATTTTTACAGAACTGTTTGCCATTGCATATACTTTCAGCTACTATAACCATTACTGCATGCAACCACATTACTAAAACCAAGGCTCCCTGGAAGATATAATCCAAGATCAGGGCGACGATCCGAGGCAAATTTGCACTTTTATCACATTCACAGTGTGGGACTTTTTTCATTAGTTGGTGATCTCACATTCTCCGATTTTACTTTGAACTATGCACATTTTAACATCATTGTTAATGAATAAACTAGAAAAACTCAATGAAAATTGAAAACTTGAGCTTGAGCTTGATTGACCGCCCGCAGTTGCGTCTCCAGTATTGCCATATCAGCTACACTCACACAAGGCACCAATGAGATAGCTGCTTGGGACTAACAGGCATCTTCAGTGTGTGAGCGTTGGTGGCCTTGTATATTTTTAGGCGACAATGGCGCCTGCTGCGTCAGGTTGCTGGTCAATGGGGAAGGGGAGGGAAGTGATGATTGCAATCGCTTGTCCACATCAGGCCGTTGAATCCTCTGTGCCTGCACAAGGTCATGCGGATGTTGGTGTGTTAGTGGGAAATGTTTATTTTTGGCACATGGATCATGCATTGGGGCAAGGATGCCAAGCGTAAAGCGATAGATTGTGTGGAGATTACTGTGAAGCGCCACAGTCCGCTTGGTTGCATAACTTGTAGGCGTTATATGATAGATTGACACAGTGCTGTGATGAAAGTTGGAAGGAAGGGAAACGGCTTTTTACAATCCGTTTCTTGTTCTAGCGATCGCTACGAACATACGAATATACATGAGATGTATATGTATAGGAGAGAGAGAGTGAGAAAGAGAGTAGATAGAAATATACACAGTAAGAGGAAAGGGGCGAGCCAGGGATTGAACCCAGGACCTTCTGCATATGAATCTGAAGCGGTAGCCACTAGACCACCAAGGGCGAAACCGTTGACTTTTATGTTAAACTTTTTATGCATAAGTGTCAAGACACAAGTCATTGTTCTATTTTTCAAAAGTACCATTTATATTCCTTCAAAATAACCAAAATGTCTTTAAAATTGAAGTATGTTTATCATATGGTGGGTTTCTTCTAATTTTGAAGCCGCAGCAAATAAGGTGTTACGAGTGTTCGAGTGTGTCCACCATAAAAACAAGTGAATTGTTAGCTTATCTACATGTATTCGCAGATTTAGCAATGGATGAAGTATTATATTTTTGATCAGAACTTATTCAAAATAGCAATTTCAATGTTGTCGATTCAGGGAGAAATGAACACTGGCAATTATAAATGGATGTACGCGCGTTGCATACTGTTAGGCGTTTTAGAGAGTTTGGAAAAAATCAATCCGATTATTTTAGCCTAAAATTTATTTAATTAACTTTGACATTATGTAAACTCGTCTATGATGGAGTATTATATCTGAGGTATTGATGTCCGTAGGCAAATTACTTAACTGGTCGATATTATCAAAGATAGGGGTATTAGGGGCATAATGGACACCCTAAGCAAATGACTACGTTAGGCCTGTATAACAGAGAAAATCTTAACATATTATCAGTTGGCTTACAACTTTAACTTGTTTTCTACGTATTTCAAACATTTACAGCTTGTAGAATGTCTTTATTGTGAAGAAATAATGAATTGTAAACCGTGTTTTTCAGAGCTGGCGGGAAAGGTACGGGGCATAATGGACACCCATCGGGGCATAATGGACACCCCTGCATATTTTATCCTAATTCTTTGATTACACCAACCAGTTAAGTAATTTGCTTACGGAGATCAATACCACAGATATAATACTCCATCTTAGGCGAGTGTACATAACATTAAGGTTGAAGAAGTTAGCAGTATGATCTTTAGTTCTTCTTCATATTATTTTTCAAAACAATCATTGAACGGCTTTTGAATTTTAAATTTGCTTTATAGTATGTGTGACACAATAACACGTGCTTCGGTTCAGGATACGTTTTGACGTAGGACTACGTCTCTGTTTTCTATACCCGGTGTTATTTCAAAATTTATGAAACCAAGAGCGTTACGTTTGAGTGAAAGATTTTAAACGCTCACAGTACCTTTCCCACTGAACGAAATGATAAACAAATCCCGTTATCCGAGAGATGAAACTCCCGCGTTCAATTTGTAATATTCGGTGAACCTGAAAATCATTGATAAATAGTTGAAAAGTTGTTTTAAAGTAAGACATTGAAATCGCTGAAATCTATAAATATGGGTAGCGGACAAATTTTCTCGTTCAGTATACCAACGCTCTCTGATTGGTGCGCATCGTGGGGGCAACTACGATGCAGGAAGGAATGCGATCATGCGAGAGCTGATCGTCAGTTCCATTTCGACCACCGTCGAGGTGACACCTCGAGCTGGGCAGCGGCACATCGACTCAGCGACGACACTTGGCTATTGTATTGATAGCACCAGGAATCTCATTCACAACAGCAAGCGGCGGGCCAGTTTTCGATTGCGTCTAGCGTTGAGCGCGGAGAAAACCAACACGAATTGCGTGGCATTGTAAATGCATCAAAATCGTCCATTATTCAAACGGTTCTTTTCAGGACCATCGAAAAAGATTTCTCAAGAGTTAATTGGATTAATCTCCACCCTCGATCGAGAAAGGTGTAGTGCAAAGCAAGGCCAGAGCGGCGTTTCTCAGCAAAAGCAAAGCCGGTCATTAATCGCATGCACGGCAGCAAGCGGCGGGCCAGTTTTCGGTGGCGTTCAGCATTTAGTGCGGAGAAAACAAACACGCATAGTGGCATAGTGAATTCATTTAATTTTCCTCCTAATTTAAGGACCATCGAAAATGATTTTTCAAGAGCTGTGAATCGGATAATTCCATTCCAACGAACAGGAAAAGTGTAATACAACCGAAAAGTGAATGATTTTGAATGCTGTGACTCAGCCAGCAACAATTATGACGTCTAATTGTTCCACCCGGACTTTGGCAACGCATTATCATATCCGGGCCATTTTGCGTGAAAAATGTTTCAATTCTAACATTTTCCAAATTAAAATGATCTAAATCATCTAATATTTTGGTTACATTATCCGTTCAATGGAAATTTTCTCATTTCTCGGTTGATTAATCGTTTGATGCGTCTGGAGCATAAGGGGCGGGTCATGCAAACGAAATTAACTGAAAAGCCAGCCGAATGGGAGGAGCTTCATCTGCCAATCTAGGGGTATAAAAGCAGTGTTCTCTGTTTTCTTTCGTCATTTTCGTTGGATCAGTCAAGGAGGTTGGAGGTGGATGTCACCTCCAGCAAGGCAGCAGCAAAACAACCCAGCGACTACTCTCGGATATCGTGCTGATGATAGCACTTGGAATCGCATCCATGACAGCGGCGGTGGGCCAATTTTCGACGGCGTCCAGCATTCTCCGCACTCCGCAGCGAAAACCAACATGCATTGCATGCCATGGTGAATGCATCAAAATCGTCCATTATTCAAACCGGTCCTTTTCAGGACCATCGAAAATGATTCCTCAAGAGTTAATTGGATAATTTCCAACATCGATCGAGATGTAGTGCAACCAAAAAGCAAAAGACAGAGCATCGTTGCCAGCAATAGTGAAACTGGTCATTATTGTAATCCACGGCGGTCCAGTTTTCGGTGGCGTTTATCATTCAGCACGGAGAAAACCAACACGCATTGCGTGACATGGTGAATTCATGACATTTCGTTCCTAAAATCGTCAATTAATCAAACGGTTTAGGACCACCGTAAATTATTCCTTAAGAGTTTGTGAATCAGCTAATTTCATTCCATCGAACGAGAAAAGTGTGGTGCAATTGAGAAGTGAAAGATTGAATACTTGGTGGCTCAGCAATAATGATGAAGCCGGTCACTAATGGCCTAATGGTTCCACCCGGAATTTAACAACGCATTATTCTATCCGAACTATTTTGCGTGAAACATTGTTTAATTAAAATTAAGTTTAAACATTTTTCGAAAATGTTCAAAGGTGAATATATGACGAAGCCACACCTAGAATTTTCTAGAGCACAAATCTGAAGAACCGAATGTCGGTTTGCGCTTAAAAGTTGATCGTTTGGTTACCCGCTGGTGGTGAATCGAAATGATCCAATCCGTTCAATGAAAATTTGCTCATTTCTCGGTTGGTTAGTTGCTTGATGCGTCTGGAGCATTCGGGGCGGGTCATGCAAACGAAATAAACTGGAAAGCCAGCCAAATGGGAGGAGCCTAATCTACTAATCAAGGGGAATAAAAGCAGTGACCTCTGTTTTCTTCCGTCATTTTCGTTGAATCAGTCAAAGGGAATGGATGTCACCTCCGCAGCTGCGCACCAATCCTGCGATGACTCTCGGCTATTTAGCTGATAGAACCAGGAATCTCTAGAATCTGGAACCAGGAATCTCAGGCTATATGGAACAGGGCCCATATAGCCGAGGCGGTAAACACACGGGTATTCAGCATGACCATGCTGAGGGTAACGGGTTCGATTCCCGGTCGGTCCAGGATCTTTTCGTAAAGGAAATTTCCTTGACTTCCTTGGGCATAGAGTATCTTCGTGCCTGCCACACGATATGCACATGCAAAATGGTCATTGGCAGAGGAAGCTCTCAGTTAATTACTTTGGAAGTGCTCATAGAACACTAAGCTGAGAAGCAGGCTTTGTCCCAGTGAGGACGTTACGCCAAGAAGAAGAAGAAGAAGAACCAGGAATCTCATCCACGGCAGTAAGCGATGGCAGTTTTCGATGGCTTCCAGCATTCAGTGCGGATAATTTTCAATTGTCTTGCCGAAATCTCTTGTTATTTAAAAGGTTCTTTTCAGGACCAGTGAAAATTATTCCTCCAGAGTTATGAATCGGATAATTAAAAGCGACAGACTGAAAACTTAGCAACAGCATAGCCGGCCTCTAATTGTTGTTCGCGTAACTATACAACGTATTGTTGAATCTAGCAATTGAGTTGTGTCAAATACACATGGCTACGGTGGCTCCATCTGTTAATTTCATAGCGGCAATTTTAGTTATTTTAATGATTGTTGCGATCGCAATATGATGTTTGGGAAGCTATGGCTTAACGCCTTTCAATATTATAATCATTCTTTCCTTTCGACGAAAATTCTTTCAAACTACGGTTGAACATTTATCTTCAAAATAAAATAATACTCAACCCTCAAGTGATGGCCAACCGCGCGAGTTACGGAAGGTTTAACTAATTAACATCTTATGAATGCGTTCAGTGAAATGGATCACATAGGTAACAACTTTAATCAACACATCACTCCGCCGATTTGAATTTTGCCAGCATACATTGTGTAGGCCTTTTATCGTCGGTTTCCTGCAATAGGGGCACAACTCAAAAAATGTGAATTTTCAGAATAAGCGTTTGAAAATTGGCAATCATGAAGCACCTCCTGCAAATTCACTTATTTCTCTCATCATTTGACAAAAGTAAACAAATTTTGATTGTTGTATCATTGAAAGGGGCTGAAGGACTATCTGTTTCATGAATTTTTGACAACTATTTTTCAACGACTATTGAAAAAATTGACTGATTTTGAGTTGTGCCCTTACTGCGGAAAATTGGTGAAAATGCCCAAATCTCGCGTTTCTCATCGAATTTTGGAACGGGTCTTTGTGAGATGAAATTTTACATAGTTTTTCATCATTTGCCATCAAAATCTCAAAAATGACATATTTTGAGTTGTGCCCCTATTGCAGGAAACCGACGTTATGTGATAAATTCGTTATGCATTTATTTACGAAGGTCGGACAACAATGACACGAAAAATCAGCTGATTTAAGACTTCAAATTAAAGGGCCCATTTCAATATATAAAAGTCGGAACCTCATTCCAGCCTTTGTCCTACGTCAACAATGCGGTTATGTCTCAGACATTACCCATCCCTAGTTTTTATTTATGCGAAGTATTGTAATCGTATGTTCTGAAATTTTATAAAATGCAGTGGCATGCATGCGATTGCGCATAACTTACGAACGGAATGTCCGATTTTGGATGTCTTTGCTTAGTTGAGGCAAAAAACTTGAAGAAATTGTGATTGTTTGAACATCAGTTTTCCATATATTTTGAACGGGGACTTGAACTACGGAACGTCAAACAACGCAGTAGACAAGACAAATGTCGTTTTCGTTTTTGATTCAGTTCCAACCTGGGTTGGAACTGGATCAGATCACAGTTTCAACCCCAACCCGACTTCGGTTTCGCTTGTACTAAAGTTTGTTTGACGTGGTTTGTTTACACATTTTCCGCCGATCGTTCCAACCCAGCTTCAAAAACGAATTCGACAAAAGTTAACCGGAGACAGCTAGTTACTGTAACAAGCGATGTCGGAGCAAACATTTAAACTAGATTTCTTTAATAACTTCCAAAAACGGTGAAACACTCGATGTCAAAAAAGCGTGCGCCCTTTGATGCTGTCTTGCTCCCTCCCACAGGAAGTTGGACGTTTTCTGAAATCCCCGTTATAATTTTTACTCTGTGTTTTTACTTTTAAAAAAGTGATTTTATTGGCGGCGTTAATGACTGCAAGATAATTAACATTGAATGTGTTGTCCGTTTAGTTACACTCGGCTCAGTAATCTTGTGACAATGAAATTAAACTTAAAGAAAACAATAACACTCCAAGTAATGCAATTTGCATAATCTTTACGAGCCCAAATCTGAAAATCCAACAGCAGCTTCAGTTCGACTACTCAAGTTAATATTTACTGCGAGTAAGCAAAAAACAAATTTTTTAATCAGACGCGCTTGATGGACATCCAGATTCATTCTCTGCCACACGGTTGACAAATACAACATCATCAGCTCCCTTGCCAACTTTTTCGGTTGTTCATTTTTGGGGCATATAACTTCCTCAGCTAGAACCGTTTCATCTCAAACTGAAAGTCACGCTCAAGCTGCACAAAGTTTGTTTACAAAATAATCGAACAAAATGTGGTGGAATGACAATATCAGCTGATGAGCATTGTTGCCAAATCAGGGCAAATAATGAAGCAAATAATAATGTGTCCCTTTTTGTAGGAGATTTTTCGAAGCATTTAAACCAATTGTAATGCTCAACTTCAATTGATATATAATATAAAACTAAATTAGATGACACGTTTAATTATTAAGCCTACTTTTCACCGTTTTTGAAATAACTTTAGAAAACTGGTTTAAATAAATCAAAACATTGAACTGGCAACTTCACATTGATGATGCTTCCCTGGTTCGGTCGTAGTGCATGCACCGTCTGGAGTGTGGCTGTGCTGCCGTAGTGAGTGTGCTGTTTGCAGGACGAATATTATTGTTCTGATTCCCAAAGTTTGAATCGATCGCGTATATCTTGATGTTATTGCTTAGTGCGCGGCTGTCTTTTAACGATTTTCTCAATCGCGCGATTTTATTGAAATGACGATACACTGTTTTAGTTTCACTGCCGGTGTTTATATTTTAAAAGCAGTTTCTAAAGAAACAAGGTGCTCGGGGGGCAAAAAGTGAGTGTTGTATTGTGTGAAAATTACTGCTGGGTGCAATGAATGCATTTTAAAACTACAGAAATGTGCATAATAGTGATTTTTTCATTGAAAAAGATTTGAGTTTCGGGTTTTTGAGGATTTTATGAGAATGTGTGCGTGCCTTTAGCCAGTGTCAAGTTGGTAGTGGTGATAGCAGCGAAGAAAAATGTTTATGAATTTTAGCAGTTTTCTGTGATTTAAAGGCATTTTCGAGGGAAAATGTCATGAAAAATTACTGGTGTTTTTTCCTGCTATCTACTGAATATATTCAGATGAAGGTAAGTTCACGTATGTTTCATAAAAAGCGTGAATTAGCTTTTCCAGTGAACGAAGAAGAATAAGAAGCAGACAGTCATCGTCATTGACTGAATTAATTACAAATCCTTCAACCTTAAAGTTAATTAATTAAACATTAGGCTAAAATAATCGGATTGATTTTTTCCAAAATTTATAAAACGCCTAACAGTATGCAATGCGCGTACATCCATTCATAATTGCCAGTGTTCATTTCGCCCCGAATCGACTACAACATTAAAATTGCTTTTTTAAGTAAATTTTGATCAAAAATAAAATACTTCATGCTTTGCTAAATCTCCGTATACATGTAGAAAAGGTAACAATTCACTTGATTTTATGGTAGACACACTCCAACACTCCTAATACCTTATTTGCTGCTGCTTCGAAATTATAAGAATTTCACCATATGAAAAACATACTTCAATTTTAATGAAATTTTCGTTATTTTGGAGCAATATAAATGGTACTTTTGAAAAATAGAACAATGACTTGTTCCTTTACACTTATGCATTAAAAGTTTAGCATAAAATTCAACGGTTTCGGCAAAAACAGGGGTGTCCATTTCGCCCCGGGTGTCCATTATGCCCCTAATCCCCCTACAGCATAAAATATGCAGGGGTGTCCATTTCGCCCCGTACCTTTCTTGCCAGTCTCAAAACACACACGGTTTATTCATTTTTGCTTCACAATAAAGACATTCTACCTGCTGTAAATGATTGAAATATTGTAGGAAACTAGTTAAAGTTGTAAGCCAACTGATGATATGTTAAGTTTTTGTCTGTTATACAAGCCTAACATACTCATTTGCTTAGGGTGTCCATTATGCCCCTAATCCCCCCCCCCTATACACCATGATAAGGACTACACTAAACATGAAATAGAAGAAAGATATCAGCAACAAAATTTGATCGCTTTCTGGAAGCGCAAATCCGATGGTTATTCTCCATAAAAAATCCAGTATACTTACGCAAAAAATCACAAAAAATCCAGTAACGCGCATGATAAAACTCAGTGACCAATGTAAATTCTTATAAAATTTTGAACATACGTTATCATAAATGAATTCTGATTAATAGGAGGATCAGATAGTTGGTTTACAGGAAGAGCCTGTCGTCGGGAAGAAATTTTCATTGGTCGACATTGATGACATGAGGGATAACGCAAAAATCACAATCCCCAATACGAAGACGACAATTCTTTATCGTCTTGGAAAATGCAGAAAACAAGCTCTGGGTATCATCACGACCGCGAAAATTCCCAGATCAATTGCTGAATTTTTGAGCTACCGGCACCTGAAAAATACACTAGACAATACTGGACATTGCTTGCGCCGTTCGTTGGCGTGCCTTCTGGCGGACACGGGTGGCGACATGTCGATCTTGAAGAGACATGGTGGTTGAAAGTCATCCTCGTTAGCCACAAGATATGTACAAAACAGATTAGAGCTGAAGAAGATAATAGCTGGCAATGTACTGCAGTACCGAAAATCCCGTTCTTCCTATGATCAACACTTCTGACGATTTGCTTGCAGCATCGCAACCGTCGTCCTCAACTGCAAACACTGCAAGAAGCACACCGAAAAGCCTCCCAATTAAACGCATGGGAATCAATGTTCATTGCTACATCCGATCGTCCTCTAATAAATGAGGGTGATCCTCCAATAACCTCGCCGCTCTTCCACTTGACAGAGCGGATAAAACAACAATAACAACCACCACGTATACTGTGCGCAGCATGAAAGTGTGTTTGTGTGTAAATAATCAATCGGACATCGTCCCGTAGATGGGCAACTTTGAGCCCGAAACCGGTCGGCCAAAAAGGTAATTTTTAAAGTTCCTTTTAATTAGTAAGAACGATAAGTGTTGTGTTCCGTCTCGTGTTCGCGTATTTTGTGATCGTGAATGTTCTTACGTTAGCACAATCAACAAATTGTTTGCAAATCATATCAGTTACAGCACGTATGGTAACAAACAAATATTGTTAAACATTTACCGAAGGAATGTCCATTAAGCTTCATTAACGAAATTCTCACAAGGAATAACAACATTTCGTAAAAAAAATCGAAAGGCCACAAACTTCGAATTCGGGGTGAAGTTGATCAACCAATTGAATTAAATAGAAGTTAAGAAGATTGGAAAATTATTTAACAAATTAGGTTAATTGGTGCTAAATTTGAAAACGATTTCAAAATTCTAGCATCTGGTTTATGTCGTATGTAAATAATAAATTCAAGTTCAGTAAGTTTCAATATGATCCGCATTAAACGCCTAAATGTAGGCAATTTCTTTGTAACCTTGATTTTCGCGAAAAAATTGATTTTTCAAACACCTACTACGATATGCCAACCTTAATTTATTTACACATACGGAAAATTGTATATTGTATTGTATATTGTATATTTTTTTTTTGAATGCTGTTGGACTCAGCCTTAAATCCTTTCCAACCAAACTGAATTATACGACCAAGTTTCAGGAAATTTGAGCATGAGCATGAGTGACCGCCCGCGGTTGCTCCTCTGTTGTTGCAAGGACATGTGTATTTGCAAAAAGAACCAACAGATGAAGCTTGGGACTAGCCTTCCCCTCATTGTGTAGTTAGTTTGGATATTGGAAGGTATGATGTGTGAAGGGATTTGATACAAATTGATACAATCACTGGACGGATTCTTCAACGATGCACTCCATTGCTCGACACACGTTTGAATGGATACATACCAAAGGTCCAGCTGTCCCTAGCTACCCTATCCCTCGCTTCATTTAACGCCTCCCGGCTAAGTACTGGCAGTTTTCACACAAGTTACAGAAGCGGAAGAACTCCGTAAACTCCGTGATAAATCTTGAGGGAAAGGACCGCGTTGTTGAAACCCTAGAAACTTCCATAGATCCACCAGTTGATTTTCTCCTGTGCACTTCCGACGTGCTTTTGATCTCCAATCAGGTTACCGAATCCATAATCCGCAAGAAAATTTTCAGGCCTGTAGTTACTTCACCTTTCTCGTTGTATTTTCCTGTTCACAGTTCAATGTAAGAAACTTCAGGAATTCCAGCTTCACGAGGATTTCAGAAAAAAAAAATATTGAGGTAAAATATGACAGCACCCAGCGCAGAAAATTGCGTCCGCTCGGTGCAAATGCTTGCTTCGATCTCACGACCAAGTTTCAAGGAATTTGTCCGACAAACCCCTCGTGACGAAGAGAACAAACCTGCAGATAATACCCATCGTCACCCTAACTATGACCAACATGCCAATGGTTGTTTAAAATGTTTTGCAAGCAATCGGATATACAAGGTGTTGATGGGAGGCGATATATTGAACAACAGTCTGTCATCAAAATTACAATTTCGTTATTATTACGGTTGTTTTATCCCGAACCTCGCCCTTCTTTAAATCTGTGATGATACGTGGAGCTTCTTACACCTTTTGCCATAAGTTCCAAGCGGCTAAATACTTGGTCTGCAAATTGCTTTGGACATTTTAGCTAGAAGATTGATTCAAATATAAGAAAGCCACTTACATATTTTTCATCACATATTTGGTAACCATGGGATGTTAGTTGATTTCTTTCAATATTTCATTATAGTTTTTTTTACTACGCAGCTTATTTCAGACGCAAAATGAGCCAGTATGGAAAGTAGATCATTATAATCTACCTTCTGTCTTCTGTACAAATGAAAATGGAATGGTGTTTGTATGTCACGAATAGGCTCGGGAACAGGTCAACAGATCTGCGTATTTCTTTTTACTGTTGTGTTCGTGCAGGGCTCGGACGTGTTCGCACGTGGAAGGCAAGAAGAACGAGAAAATCTTGCTTTAAGCACTTGTGCGGCTTTAGAGTGAACGTGTATCTCATTGACTGTGCGGAAATGTTGCGGGAGATAATTAACCTTGGAAGTGCGTTTGGAAAATATGCGGAAAGCGATATTTTGATTTGTTTTGCTGTGAGGTGGCAGAAATTGACGCGGATGCTCAAGTATTTCGAAACCCTACTTGCTACTTCTCTCATTTTCATTCCAGCATTTTTTACTGTGTGATTGCAGCAAAGTTGGTGGCGATTATGATGGCCATATGTACAACTATTTTTCAATTTGGAAACTGTGCTGAACCGCCATCTGTAATTACTGTGTTGAACTGATTTTCCTTTTCGTACAATTTTTGGAATTCTTCGATGATACGATCGCTTTCCAATACTCCAGACGCTCCCGTATAATTTTTATAACACTTATGGGGTTTCTACGCTTTTCTAATTTTAGCTGTGCTTCAGGCAGAACACCTTATATTCCTCGTTCCGATGTAGCTATACCACCTTTTTTTGAACGGGAATCATGGCAGCGTAGCCAGAAGCAGAACTGTACCGATGGTCATTGCTCCGCTGTCCCCATGATCCATCGACTTAACACAATGGGTTCAATGGAGTGTTTGCAGGCAACTGTATTTATTGTAACGCATGATTTACCTCTTCCTCGACTGCTATCTGCAGGGATCCTGGTAGCGCTTTCTCCAATATTCCATCCATGTCCGTTTCATCTTTAGAAATCCTGAGATCCTTTAGATCCTTTAGATCCTGAGGAAGACACTATCCCCGTGTCGAAACGTCGGGTGAATAATAAAACTCGTTTTTTGAACCCTACGACTGCGTAGCCGTTAATCTATAGTCAAGATTATAGTCGATTCCCAACAGCATTATTTTTCAAAACGAAACTTGGAAACAACTATATTGGAAAAATGTTCCTGCCGGCGAACTTTCATATTTTTTAAAATTTTCACAGCTGGATATTTTATACGAATTGAGTGAGTGCAACACTCTTATTTGTTAAAAATATACATGTAATAACCCCTCTCGACACAAAAACAAAAGAACCGCTCTCAATTGAACCCATGTAGAACTTTTATTCTGTAAATAAGAACATAAGTGGAATACACTGCATACGTAATCGTTTGGTTCAGCATGCCTCAGGACGATCAAAGTTTTGCTCACGCTAATGGAATTAACGAAAATCCAACAGCCAAATACACTTTCCTTCATATTGCTACCACTACCCTTAACACCTCGTGTACAATGTAAGCTCGTTCCGAGTTGAGTGATTTTATTTTTACCGATTTTAACGATTATGGAAATTACTTTGTGGCTGCTTTTCGATCAATGGGTTTTCCATTACCTACCGTTCTCTCTTCTCTTTCAAAGCTGTGACTGTCCTAGCTTGGATGGGTTGGTATGACACGACACGACTTATTTGCATTTGGCGTGAAAGATGCGAGGTGAGTTGGAAGAAAATAGCTCTTTTAACATTTTTATCGTTTAACAGGGCTAAAAGTGTGAAACTAACTTTCAAGGATCTATGGACCCATTTCGGAGTAACAACTTTGTGGCCATTTCCATCAAGGGACCGATCTAACGAGTAGGTATGTAGGGGTATTAGGGGCATAATGGACACCCTAAGCAAATGAGTACGTTAGGCCTGTATAACAGGCAAAAGCTTAACATATTATTAGTTAGCTTACAACTTTAACTTGTTTCCTATGTGTTTCAATCATTTGCAGCAGGGCTAATGTCATTATTGTGAAGAAATAATGAATTGTAAACCGAGTGTTTTTCAGGGCTGGCAGGAAAGGTACGGGGCGAAATGGACACCCATCGGGGCATAATGGACACCCCTGCATGTTTTATGCTGTATCTTTGATAACATCGGCCAGTTAAGTAATTTGCCTACGGAGATCAATACCACAGCTATGATACTCCATCTTAGACGAGTTTACATAACATCAGAGTTAATTAAATAAATTTTAGGCTAAAATAATCGGATTGATTTTTTCCAAACTCTCTAAAACGCCTAACAGTATGCAACGCGCGACCATTCATAATTGCCAGTGTTCATTTCGCCCCGAATCGACTACAACATTGAAATTGCTATTTTGAGTAAATTCTGATCAAAAATATAATATTTCATTCATTGCTAGATCTGCGTATACATGTAGATAAGCTAACAATCCACTTGTTTTTATGGTGGACACACTCAAACACTCGTAATACCTTATTTGCTGCTGCTTCGAAATTATAAGAAATCCACCATTTGAAAAACATACTTCAATTTCAATGATATTTTGGTTATTTTTAAGGAATATAAATGGTACTTTTGTAAAATAGAACAATGACTTGTTCCTTTACACTTATGCATCAAAAGTTTTACAAAAAAGTCAACGGTTTCGGGAAAAACAGGGGTGTCCATTTCGCCCCGGGTGTCCATTATGCCCCTAATCCCCCTACATATACATCTATATCCATAAACCATTCACAGAATGCCGCAACTTAGGCTCGGTCGACCTCTAGAACATAGGCCCAGCAGGGAGGACCGTACTGTAGTGCAATAAAAATATTTTCAGTTTTATTGCTCCCGTGGTAGTAAAACAAAACAAAAAGGCAACATGAAACACATTTTCTCATTAAAACCTCTAGTGTAGGGCTCGCTGCTTTTGAATTGCACCCTCGATGCGGAACTCATCAGCTGTGCAAAGTGATAGCGCTAGATCTTTTTCGTTTCTTGTCAAGGTCAGTCGGGATTTGGTAGCCCGCAATGGGCGTCTGGTTTTTGTGGCTCACCTAATCCTGCATTTGTCTATTGCCTACCATAAGATTTGATGCAAGCGTTAAAAATGCAAAGCGCTGTAGATTCCACGAAGGTTACAATATATGACTCTGTCACAAATTCAGGGAGGTAAGATTTATAGTGTCACCCTCTGTAGGATCGGTTACGGCGAATGAAGACATCTTCATAGGTGAACGGAATGGGTGCCCTTTTCGGAAGCAGCGGTAGTTTGGTTTTCAAGGTGCACCACACCCGAAGGTTCTTTGAAGTAGTTCGCCAAAGGCAAGTTTTCCTGCAATGCACAAGGACAAACATGCTCCTAAACAAACATCAAAAGTCAATTTGTGTAAAAATAACACTTTCAAAGACGTACTGCCGCCAAATTTGTTTTTGCGTACCAGCCTTTTCTTCTTTCAACAGCTTTACCCTTAAAAATGCGATCTCCGGACGCACAGAGGCACACTGAACCATTTGGAACGAACTCAAGCGGCAAAAATTAAATGCACTCGTATTCACGGAGCAGCAGCAGCAACAACAGCAGCTCAAGGAACAACATAATGGGTTGTTTGTTCTTTGGATCTTGCCATCTGATGGCTTGCCCATAAGCAAAAAAAAAAGGGAGCATGAAAAAAAACACCAAAAGAGTTCACACACGAGTATGTTATTTTTAAATTAAATTTTATCGTTTTGCTCCCACAAGAGATGAGTTTTCTTTTTCGTCGGTGCTTAATCGCTTTGCTTTAATCAATCGTAAGTTGCTGGATAGATGTGTCGGATCGTCGGGTCGGGAAGACTTATGGGAACTGGGTTGATTGCAATGTGTGGCATAACAGCTGGATCACCAAATGGTCTGATGAACTGGTTTTGCAAATAAAAAAAATGGAAGCTCAAGAATTAAGCAAGCTAAGGAATGACGCAAGTTGACCCATATAAAAAACAAAAAGAAAACTTTCAAGTAATAAAATCAAACAATTGGGAAGGATCCTTGATACGAACCAATTTTGGAAAGGACGTATGATGAAATAGCATTTTTCTTCTTCAAAAAGGAATATAATTCGATGGCAGTTGTTGAATTAAAACGTCTTCGAAGACATTTCATGATATCTGAAAGATTTGAAGAAACAAAGAATACACTACGAGCAATATTCATCGTGCATCTACGATGGATGCCCTAAAATAAAAAAAAAATAAAAAAAGTACTGCCTTCAATTTTTTTTCTGTTAAATACTGGCTTCTAGCTTTAAAACTTACCACGATGCCTAGGATGATCAAATAGAGGGGGTGAGCAAAATGTTTGGGATAGGCAATTTTGACGTTGAATAACGTCCTTCGGCAACATATAGGGGTGTAACTTCAGAAAAACCAAAAATCGGCCGCGTCACGAAAAGTGGTCAGCTTTTGAACGCTAATAACTCAGTCATTTATGAACGGATTTTAAAAATTTTAGCACCGATCAGACGCAAATATTTCCAGCAATTATGTCAATAAATAACAACTATTGATTTTAAACAGCGAACTATTGAAAATTTAGGAAAAGTGAACCCATGTTTTATCCAGCCAATCACGTTCGAGCGCAGTTTTGAACTTTTCCGTTGAGCGCCTGGCAGTATAAAAGCTATTTCTTCTTCCCCTCTTCCTTCATTCTTCATCAACACCTCGAGGGGAACGCATCGGCAGAAAGCTGTTCAGTTTGCTCCGTTTGCGTTTTCATTTAGTGTTCTTTGGCAAGCCGAGCGCGGTGGTCGGTGCGGTGCGTCTTCGCGCGCGGCAGCTCGAGCGGAGTCGTTCACCGGATCAGAATGGAGGAGCACAGCTCGGTTTGCATTTTCGCTCAGCATTCTCACAGCACATTTTCACGCAGTCGACCGCGGTAGACGGACGGACGCAGCAGCAGCGGCGGTGGTGGAATAATTTATCATTTCCCCATTTCGGAAACGGATGGGCGCCGACGACACGGCAGCAACGCGGTTTGGTTTTGTGAAATGAAAATTAAACAGCCCTTATTAGGGCTACAATTTTAAATTCCACGAAAGAGTTGATTCGAATTCCACTAGAAATTGAAGAAACGCAAGTGCAAACATCTTGAAACCTACTTCGAGAGCACCGCCGAGCGCGGTACAAGCACCACCAGCAACCTAGCAGCAGCGGCGGTGGCTTATTAGCATTTTCCCCGTGCGGTAGCGAATGGGGCATGGCAACAATTGGGAATATTTTAACCGCTTGATGTCGAATCTATTCTAAATTCAAGATACGGTGACAAAAGCCTAAACTTATGCGCGCATAATAAATCTGCTTAAAATTTCTTCAACTTTGAAGAATGGCAGGTTTGCTGGAAAATGAAAATGTTAACCAGCGTTGCCAAATTTCAATAACAATTTTAGAATTTCAAATATCTGTAATCGTAAGAAATTTTGGTCGAAAATACATGACTTTTGTACTATATACTATAATCACGTTCGAGAGGGGAAGCCCGGCCATTGTGCCGTATAAAAGCAAACTGCTTCTTCTCATCTTCCATTAGGGACGAATGACCGAAAGGTTAAAGTCCCTCTAAAAATCAAATACACACACTCATCTTCCATCATTCTTTCTTGACTCGTCGAGGGGATAACATAGCGTCGGTTTCCTGCAATAGGGGCACAACTCAAAAAATGTGAATTTTCAGAATGAGCGTTTGAAAATTGGCAATCATGAAGCACCTCCTGCAAATTCAATTATTTTTCTCATCATTTGACAAAAATAAACAAATTTTGATTGTCGTATCATTGAAAGGGGCTGAAGGACTATCTGTTTCATAAATTTTTGACAACTATTTTTCAACGACTATTGAAAAAGTTGACTGATTTTGAGTTGTGCCCTTACTGCGGAAAATTGGTGAAAATGCCCAAATCTCGCGTTTCACAACGAATTTTGGAACGGGTCTTTGTGAGATGAAATTTTACATAGTTTTTCATCATTTGCCATCAAAATCTCAAAAATGACAAATTTTGAGTTGTGCCCTTATTGCAGGAAACCGACGATAGAAGGAGAGCTAGCCAGTTTCTCCGTTTGCGTTTTCCATCAGTATGCTTTGGCAAGCCGAGCGCGGTGGTTGTCGGCTGTTACGCTCTCCTTCGTATCGTTGTACGCGGCGCCAGTGGAGCAATCAGCCAGTTCAAACTGGTGCGCGGCAACAACGAGGGCTTTCTTTTGCCCCGAGTTTGCGCAGCATCGCCATCGCAAAACCCTGATCGGAATCAACGCCACCGATGGCGCTCTGGATTTGATTGGCATAGCTACCGATTTTCACCTCATGCAACAATTGAACGATTATTGTACAACAAATGAAATTAAACAGCCTTTCTAAGGGCTTCAAAAATGTTCCTCCCAAGAGTGAATCGAATGATTTTCTTAGACGACGCGTCGGGTCACAAATATGTCAAAACCGACTAAGTCTTAAAACCGTAGCATAAACTTTGCAAGCGGAATAGTGGAAATATATTAGATTGTTGTAGCATCCTTTATATTTCCCAGACATCTTTGCCGCACAATATAGAAGAAAACTGTATGATATCTAGAAATTCTTAGTTATATAATTACATATTGGTAATTCCAGTCCACCAATTAGCATAAGCTAAATGATTTGCATTTTTGATTGATCTGTTAGATTTAATAATGTTTAAATTCTTATAAAATGAACGGTTAAATGGTTTTGACAAAATCGTTTATGGAAACATTTTAAAACCAACTACTACGCGGAACAAGTCTTGTCGCGTCCATTCTAAATCTATATATATAAAAATGCAGTGGCATACGTGGGACCGCGCATAACTTGCGAACAAAGGGTCCGATTTGGGTCGTCTTAATTTTGTTCTGTTAGTTGTCACCCAAGGAAGGTTTATGAGCCATAAAGCATGGACAAATCGAGAGTTATTCGAAAATCCATTCTTTATTCATTTTGAACGGGAACTTGGACTTGACTAAAGACTTTAAACGTCAAAAACGTAGTAGGCAAGACAAAGTTTGCCGGGGACAGCTAGTTTCTGTATATAAACCAGCAAAAGCAGAGAAATTGTGCGAGAGGATTTGAAATCTGCATCAATTTTCTTCGCAAAATAATTACCTGTTAGCATCCAAAGAAATTCAAAGGTCTAGCAAACTATAGTTGGCCCGCTGAAATTATTCTGCAAATTGACTCACTGTATTTGGAGAGCAACAACATAGTTTAATGAAAGAGAAACTAGTTACGACTACCAATACCTGGGCTGCCCATAAATGGTGAACCAAGAAAACCTAGTGCTGGGCTAGTACACAGGTTTAAATAGTTCTGACGTTCGATTTGAATAGGTCTTATCTGTATAGGAATCCCAGCAAACTTACAACCTATTCAAATTGAACGGCAAAGTTTATAAGGAATGAATCGGATCGAAAATAATGATAAATAATAAACTCCACTATCAATTGCCGTCTACAATCAAACTAAACCAAACCAAAATTTCACATCACAGTCTTTATCAATGTTAATACAGCATTCAATAACCGAAACTAATGATTGATTAATTGATTGATTTGTCTTTATTAAAGAGACTTTCCGAAACTAATGCATGAACGGACGTTATTCAACGTCAGACATGCGGTCGTGTCTAGTATACAACCCCTCCAACTTTTTTTTTTCTCTCTCACAAGAAGGTTCAACAGGTTTCATAGAGTGCATCAAAAAATCTCAGATTTTGACTGTTTGTCAACCTTTTATATGTGCATCATTGACACAAATTTGAACTCGATTTGTTAATCTTTCGCGAAACTAGAACCGTTCCCGTAAAACACTATTATTTTAAACTGTCATATTCCAGTAACCGAATTGAATGAAATTTTGAAAATTTATCGACAATATAATTATTCTCCACAAGTAATTAAAACATAGAGACTTTTCAAACAATGAGAAAAGTTATCATGGATTGACTCTTTTTAGACCTTTCTCAAAAAAAAATGTATATTTTTTAAATCTATGTCATTAATTGTCATTTATATTAATATGAGCCTATTTATTTAGATGCAAGGACACATTTATTAATTTTTGTGAGGTTTTGAAATTTTAACTTATTTTCCTCTATATGGGTTAAAATGTCGAACCGGTATAACTTTATTCGTCGCGAGAAAATATAACAGGATAAACGTTCAAAATTTTATTCGATTCGGTTCGCTGGTTTCCAGTTGACAGTTCAAAAATTAGTTCTAATAAAAAAAAAATGGTGATTTACGGGAACGGTTCTAGCTTAGCGACAGATTAATCAATTGAGTTCAAATTTGTATCAATGATGCAATATAGGTTGATAAAAAGTCAAAATTTAAGTTTTCTGATGCGCTCTATAAAAAGTTACAGCATGTTGATCTTTTTGTGAGAGAATAAAAAGTTGCCTATCCCAAATATTTTGGCCACCATCTGTACTTATAACCATTTCTTCTTATCAACATTATTTGATATTCAACTTCAAATATTTCCAAACGATGGAGGAATACTCAATTGAGCTTCCAGAGGGATTCTAAAAAAAAACCCTAACATCTAAATTACCGACTCATGCAAAATATTTCGTTTTACCAAATCAAATATGATAGATTTAAGCATTTTATGTTAGTATGTAAACTTGCATGCAACTTTTGGAGCGTGACTTGTATGGGAAATATCGTACCTACCTAACATAAATCGCTAAAAACTATTAAATTCGATTGTCGTGGCACAGTTCTCCCACAAATCTCGTTTCAACATTTCTCGGACTTCATCATAAAACAATATAACTTTCCGTCATAAATTAAACACTTTCTCAGCGTGACACAAAAAACCCGAAACCTCCATCCAAATTCTTTGCCTACCAAAACATGCAGTCAGTAACGAAACCTTTTCCTTGTTTCCATAACCTTCTTAAAGTGCTTCCATATGCGCGCAATAAATTACACGCATATGCAAGACTCGAGTAGTTTACCAAACAACTCTAGCGCGTCGTTCTGCCATTCTTGTTTAACCTACCTA
Source organism: Aedes albopictus (assembly GCF_035046485.1). NCBI lineage: Eukaryota > Metazoa > Arthropoda > Insecta > Diptera > Culicidae > Aedes > Aedes albopictus. Next base: position 274,767,135 of record NC_085138.1, read on the forward strand.
CTTCCTATTTTCTGCTGTACTCAAAACTTAGTTCTTAAGTGTCAAGTAAAATAAAATTCATTCCTATTCGTAACTCCACACCGAGTAGTCGCGTTGTGAAGATATATCTCTGTATCCGAAGTCCGACATGCCTCATGGCTGACCGTGACGAGAGATAAGTGATTAAAGTGCGCCTTCGTATAAAATCCATGCGACAGAAGTGCAAAAGTCGTCCAAAAATAATAACCGTCAAAGTGCAGCTTAAGCTATGGGAAACGAATCGTCAACCCCGAAACCGGTGACTCACGAGCAGATCGTGAGTATCATCAACGCCAGCAACGTAAAAGAAAAAGTGCATAGTGAAAAAACCGCCAAATCGGTAGAATTAATCGCATACATTCTACTAACGGTGATATGTGTAGCCACCTTGTTCCTAGTGTATCGACTCATCGTCAAGTACGAGCGAATCAAAAATCAAAGGGTCGTTGATCGGGCAATAAGCCTAAATAACGTCACCACATCTACGGCACCAGCGCATTAATCGAAGAACAAGAACAGACAGTGGACAAAAGTACGCGAACATTTAGACGCTAAACATAGAGGGAGTCAAATTAGTGAAGAGTGAAGAAGAACGATTTAAGTGAACTGACAACATAAGACGAAATGAGTGAAAAGATGAAGATCTGGCTAAGCGTAGCAATTTTGCTAACATCATTAATAGTGGGATACCTTCTGTGGGTATTCCTAAAGGAAGAATTTAGTGACATTCACATCTTACGATGTTGAACATTTACACAACCAGAACCCGAACATAGTGCAATGCGTGTGTGTCAAACCGCTCGAGAAGCATCGGAAAGGTAGCATTGACCAAGAGCAGACTTATGCCGATGTCAGCTGAAACCGCCGCTCTTCCAGAACCAGCACATGCAGCGAAACAACAGGTGGCGATGGACACTGGCAGTAAACGATAAGTAGAACAAATCTTTATAAATCTCCTAATGTTATGCCGAAAAGGGCCATTATCGAAAAAGTAGGAATTCTACTAAAAATAGAACAGCATTTTAGAAAATCTATAAATCAAAATATTTCCAGTAATACTCTTGACGCACATTTTAATAAGGCTATCATTTTATTCGCTGAAATAGATGAGCTTCTTTTAGAAAACCAAGACGAAATTCCAGATAAAGAATTTTTACTTTTACTAGACAATCAAGAAACGCAATAGAATATATTAAAGAAAGTGTCCGAGTTAGGAGAGTAACCAAAATTAATAATTTAAAACAAGTGGAAATGGCCACCGAAAATCCTTTTGATGCCAAGCTAGCTGCATCGGTCTTGATGCCATTCGACGGCGATGCCGAAAAACTTTCCGCTTTCATTGACGGTGTAAAATTTTTGAAAAAGGTGTATACCCAAGCACAACACGGAACGTTAAAGCTATTCCTTTTAACGAGAATTTCAGGTAAAGCCCGAGATGCATTACCTAACAATATCCAAGAGACTACTATTGATGCGATGATTGATCTCATCAAATCTGCCTGTGAAAGTAAAACTACTGCAGAACAGATATTGGCAAAAATTAAATCAGTCAAACGCGGATTGTCAAAACAACAATATTGTCAAGAAGTGGAAATTCTTTGCAATAAGCTTACCAATATTTACGTGAGAGAGAATGTTCCTCACGCGACCGCTAAAAAGTTAGCCACCAAAGCAGGTTTGGAAACTTTGATTAACAGTACATCTAACGAGACAGAAAAAATAATACTGCAAGCAGGAACATTTTCGACAATCGAAGAGGCAATCCAGAAAGTAAATGAGCTACCGGATAGTGTCGAGTCCAGTAACAGCATGAATCGTGTATTCCACGTAAATTCAAAAAGAATCATGCAAAAACGACAAACTCAGTACCGAGGGAACTATAATGTTGCTCCTCGTGGTTCCCATCAAAGTAATCAGCGTTACGGATCATACCCGATACGTTTTAATAACAATCAAAGTAGACCGTTCCCAAATAACAACAACTACCGTTACCGAACAGACAACCGTGGTCATGCACGCGGTTATCCGCGACAATTTAACAGAATATATTTTGCTGACAATCAATCGAGCTCACCAATGCAAAACGTTTTTCCCAATCCGCCCCCGGGCGTGCAAAGCCAAGGTCAGCATTTCGCAAACGCTAATACAGTACAACCACCGAATATGACTCAACCAAATCAACCTTTTTTTGGAACAGTAGGGCAGTATACACAATCAATGTAGCTGCCTCCAATTTCATTAATGTGCCAATTAGCGTATCTAATAAAAACTGTTCGTTCCTGGTAGATTCAGGAGCAGACATTTCATTATTGAAAACACGATGTATCTCACGTCCAATATCAATTAATCAAAATAATACTTGCGTTTTACGCGGAATAACACCCGGTGAAGCTACTTGCAGAGGAACAATCAATTGTTTTTCTTATATACAAAATACAGCTGTGAATAGCCTGTTTCATCTGATAGAAGACGATTTCCCGATACCAACTGACGGTATACTGGGAAGAGATTTCCTTACTACATACCGATGTGAAATAAATTACGATACGTGGATTTTAGCAGCATACGTAAATAACATCCGACTTGAAATCCCAATTTGCAATAATCTAAATGGGTCTGCGTGGATACCAGCTAGATCTGAAGTATTTAGATTGATAAACAATTTTAATGTTCATGGAGATGTCATAATTAATTCCGCTGAGCTTGCACCAGGCGTGTTTTGTGCCAACGCCATTGTGAATAGTTCCGCACCTTATGCTAAAATTATAAACACTAATGAATATCCTGTGCAACTTGCAAATTTTAATTTAAAAACTTCCAATCTTAACGACTTTTACATAGCTAAAATTGACTGTAATAATACAGATAGAATCGAAAAATTGAATGCAGAACTAAATTTTAACGATATACCTGCATCCGCCAAACAATCTTTACAACAATTATGTCACGAATACAATGATATATTTAGTTTAAAGGATGATTTATTAACGTGTAACAATTTTTATCAACAAAAAATTAGCCTAAAAGATAAATCACCGGTATACATTAAAAACTACCGGAATGCACAGTGTCACAAGGAAGAAATCTGTCGTCAAGTAGATAATTTAATTGCAAACGATATAATTGAACCTTCGGTGTCTAGTTACAACTCACCATTATTACTTGTTCCCAAGAAGTCAACTACTTCCGAAAAGAAATGGAGATTAGTAGTTGATTTTCGTCAATTGAACAAAAAATTGCTTGCGGATAAATTTCCTCTTCCAAGGATTGACGATATTCTCGATCAACTTGGCAGAGCCAAATATTTTTCGACGCTTGATCTCATGTCAGGTTTTCACCAGATTGAGATCGAGAAAAATTCCAGAGAGTTCACCGCGTTCTCGTTGCAGGAACGTGGACATTTTCAGTATAAAAGATTGCCGTTTGGACTAAATATAAGCCCAAACAGTTTCCAACGAATGATGTCAATAGCACTCAGTGGCTTGAGTCCCGAGTGTGCATTCTTGTACATTGACGATGTTATTGTCGTAGGTTGTTCAATTGAACACCATCTGAAGAACTTGAGGAATGTTTTCGAATGTTTCAGGCAAAGAAACCTGAAACTGAACCCTTCAAAATGTAATTTTTTCAAAGCAGAAGTTACATTTCTAGGTCATAAAATCACTGATAAAGGTATCTTGCCTGATAATTCAAAATTTGATGTAATAAAAAATTACCCACAACCTCAAAACGCAGACCAAGTTCGAAGTTTTGTAGCCATGTGTAATTATTACAGGAGATTTATTCCTGGTTTTGCAAATATTTGTTGTCCTTTGAACAAATTATTAAGAAAAAATACAGTTTTTGTGTGGTCAGAACAATGCAAGTCCGCCTTTGAAACATTAAAGACTATGCTACTTTCACCACAAATATTACAGTATCCAGATTATCAAAAACCATTTATATTGACTACAGACGCATCAGATTTCGCTTGCGGGGCAGTTTTGTCCCAAATGCATGGAAGCAATGATCTACCTGTTTCTTTCGCCAGTCGCGCGTTTACAAAAGGCGAAGCAAATAAGCACATCATTGAGAAAGAATTAGCCGCTATTCACTGGGCTATCATGCATTATCAACCCTACTTATTAGGTCGTAAATTTTTGGTGCGTACTGATCACCGACCGTTAGTTTACCTCTTTGGAATGAAGAACCCTTCTTCAAAGTTGACGCGAATGAGGATTGATCTCGAAGAATTCGACTTTGAAGTAGAGTTCGTCCCAGGTAAAAGTAACGTTGTGGCTGACGCATTGTCTAGAATTAATATTACATCAGATAAATTAAAGTCAATTAACATTTTACAAGTACAGACCAGGTCAATGCTACGCAAACCTTGTTTAGTCAACAATAACATACAAAGCAGAGTACCGGAGCCTGATCAACTCCACGTGTATGAAGCAGTTAGCAATGAACAAATACATAAACAAAAAAAATTGCAATTTTCATTACATCAAAATAAAAATAAATCAACTATGGCAATTCTTCTCGAAAAAAATTTCAAAACGAGTCTAACTCTAGCGTTAGGTCTCACAATTAACAATGTTAACTTGCCAGAAATATTTAAGCTGATTGAAAAGGGTACCCTACAATTAATGAAACAAAATAAAATCGAAAATGAGTGTATTGCTATTTCGACTAGCGATACCATATTTAATTATATAAGTATCAATGATTTCAAAACAATAGGAAATCAAGTTTTGAAAAATATTAAAATTATCATTTATCATCCTCCTAGAAAAATAAACAACCCAAACGAAATTCAAGCTATTTTACAACATTACCATTGTGACACCGGAGCTTTACGGTTTTCGGATGTAGAAAACATACACTGTAGAACTGTGGTCTAGAACTAACTTTATTACTAATGCTAAGCCTTATATATATGAATGAATGTACAATACATTCTACCTGATTTGACTCATTATCTTTTGGGTCCCTTTCTTATTATCTCTACTTTGTTATCGCCGCCACTATCGGTGCGTCACTATTTTCATTACAATTTATGGGTCTCTTTCTTGGTCCTTCGTAGAAGATTAGTTTATGACGTAATTGTCTTGGGTAGCAGAGAATTATCAACTATGCGCATATTGCAACTAACAATATGCCATGCGGTGCGCTGTATAACTTAAGGAAAATGACAACTTGAGTTTGAAATGCAAATTGATTGATTCGCGTTCGTTACATTCCGGACCCCGTAAATCTACTAGATTTACAATAATAATTGTCGATAAGCGATTTATTACTTATTATATGAAATGATATTAATATTGTCTTTTTACTTAGGACTAGACATTTGTGTTGAATTTTGGATACACATTTCCTCTATACAGGTTCATTTCTGTTTCTTCTGTTTCATTGTTTGGTTGTTGATTCTCTTCTGAACATCTATTATTTTCCATTTTGTTTACCGTCTCCCTTCTAATGTTTTTATGCGACAAAAAATTAGTTAATGAGTCCCAGAATGATGCTATTAGTTTCCAACTGAAACCATAGATGTCATATAATATCTGACTATGTATGATTGTATCAACAATAAATTTTAAACCTCGAGCGAATAGGTAAATACCGATGAATGTTGACGTAGTGTTTCCCAACCATGTGCTCCAAGACAACACTTTGTTCCAGTACTTATGTATTGCACCATCAATTATTTTCTCAGATAATAAAGCATCAAATCTAAAGCCTTGAGTATTAGGATTTTGTCCAGCTAAAATTTTATAAACTACAGAAGATGCTACACGTCTTTCGCCTTGTTCATATATCATGTTCCTCATTTTGACCAAACTGTTGGAATCATAAACCCCACTCTCCATTAAGTTTGGCAATGGCGTGTATGACCAGCTGGTAACAATATCAGTTGATAGTTTACTTGGCGCAGTGGTTTCTCGTAATCTTCCATCTGTGGTGTACCATCTGCTCCCAAATTTGAATTTGGCAGGAAGTAGAGGAGTACACTCTATTTCGGTTCCTAATGTTTGTAAAACGCGTGTAACTGGAGCTAAAAACATTGACACATTATTGTAAAAAACGGGAATTTCTTGATAACATTGCTCAGTAAATCTTGGTGTAATGTAAACAGGTTTACACTCCAAAACGTGCAAAACTTCGCCAGCGACTACTGCTGTGTAACCATTTCTCTTCATTATGCTGCTGACGAATTCATTCGGGTTAAGCCTAGCCAGTGTAAGCTTAGTTTCTAAAAGAACTTTATCTAACTTACACATTTCAGCCATAACCATATTGTAAATATCATTTAAAGATTGACCAATATAACTTTCTACAAGAGTAATTTTGGAATTAAAATAAGTAAACAAATCCAAATTTTTTCCACTGTTTGCTTTTCGTGTAAATGGAGATCTAATACTCTCTGTTTCAATTATTAAAATTCTAGGATGATCAGTAGTAAATCCGTTGTAACCACAAATGCGAGTATCTTCTCGTGTTTTGATCGAAAATACTTGCTTTTCTGAAATAGTGCTGTAAACCACTGAATGAGTTTGCTTTATATTACCCTCTAAACTTGTAGTTTTATTGACAAGTCCTTCATAAATTACTTCAAATTCAGTTGTTTCACAGGACTGATTCAAGTCTACATTCCAGGTCAAATAACCTTCTTCGGAATCTAGACATGTTCCAATTGAATACGAACACATTAAACCATTTTTCAAATATATCTGATCATTTTCAAGGTCAATATTTGCAATATAGTCGTATAGAGCAATCTCGTACTCATAATAAACTAGTGCCCCAGTCCATGTATAGAATGGTGTACTATATGTGCCTCCGTTGCATGAATTTCCAGTCACGCTACCTACAATAAGCGTTTCACCCCTTGTAGTGGAATTTAACTTCAGCTCATTAATTTGTCTGTCATGAGTCAGCGATACAATTCCTAAAGCGTGTACCTTTGTACATTCTTCTGAATTGAACTCTTTGACGATGTAAGAATATCCATACTGATAATCTGAAGTATGCGAAAATGCTCCACAATGTCTTATGGACCTTCGAATTATTACCTTACATTGAAGAACTTTAGTTAAACTTTTTACATTCCTTTGTAAAACCTGTATTGTTATTTCTGTTGAACTCAAATTACTTTTCTGAGGAATACAAGAAGCTACATCAAGAAGCGAGTAACTTGTCATGTTTACCTCTGGGTTGGCACAATCAAATGCTATCAATCCTCTAGTTTCGAAACCAAAGATTAATGTAAACATGTATACAAGCAACATAAACGATATGAAGTTACTAGGATTTTTTGTTCTTATGGTTTTATTCGAACGTAGATTGCACATTTCTTCATGATCATCTTGATTCGGGATTAAATCTGGTGAATCTAGTTTCTTCGGTTCTGAAAGTGGAATTGTGTCATGACTTCCTTGAAAGTTTTGAGTTTGTTGAAATAAATCATCATTTGTTTCTAAAGATGGCTTTGGCTTTTGAATTTTCCGAACATCTAAAACTGCCACTTTGACGGCTGGTCTTTCATAAATACCTTTAGATGTTTTAATTTCAGCAGATCTTACTTGTCCATCTTTAGCCATTCTAACACTGATTACTCGACCTTTCAGCCATGTTCCAGGAGGTGCCTTATCATCAGTTATTACAACAATATCGTCAACTTTAATAGGTTCAATTTGATTAGTCCATTTATTTCGTTTCAACAATAATGGAAGGTACTCTTTCGTCCACCGATCCCAAAAATATTTCCCATAGTTTTGAACCTTTTTCCAATGATGTTTTTCTAAGTGAATTGCAGTTGGATCATAAGGTGGTACATATTCTCCAGCACGACCAATTAGAATATGAAATGGTGTCATTATTTCGTCGTCGATATCTTCTACTGGTATGTGTGTTAATGGACGAGAGTTTAAAATAAATTCTACTTGGATCAGAGCAGATCTTAAAATTGCTGGTCGTGGTAAACGACTACCATACTGCTTCAGCATTTTATATAGCGATAACTTTATGATTTTAATAAGCCTCTCCCATACTCCGCCGAAATGGGATGCCGCGGGAGGATTGAATGTCCATTTTAAGGCTAATGCTGCCGCATCACCGTTTCTCATTCTTTTATCAATATTCACAATTAGTTCTTTTAATTCATTGTCAGCTCCAACAAAGTTGGTGCCATTATCGCTGTAAAGGTGCTTAATTTTTCCTCTTCTGTTTTGAAAATTACGCAAACAGACAATAAAAGAATCTGTATCTAATTTCTCAGCCATTTCGATGTGAACTGCTCTACTAGACATACATGTAAAAATCACACCCCAACGTTTTTCTCTTGATCGTTTTACTGCAACTTCAAATGGACCAAAGTAATCCACTCCAGTATGCGTAAATGGATACAAGAAAGATTCGGTCCGATAATCTGGTAAGGGTGCCATCATGGGTGGTACTGGTTTTGCGTTAGCAATAATGCATTCTTGGCAATATTTCTTGACCTTTTTCAAAAGTGACCTTTGTTTAATAATCCAAAACTTTTGAAGAATAGCTGCAATCACGACATTGTCATTCTGATGCAAATACCGTTCATGATATGTCTTTACAATTAAAAAAGAAATATTATGTTCATATGGTAATATAATTGGCTTTCTTGCTGATTCGGGTATGCTTCTTGCGTGTTCCAATCTTCCTCTTGCTCTGAGTACTCCATGATTATCAAGCATTGGACTCAATTTTCGTAAGTTGCTGGATTTTTCAATTTCTTTACCTTCTTTCAGTAATGTTACTTCCTCTGCGAAACAATCCCATTGAGCTTTTTTGAATATCGCGTTTTCAACCCATTTTACATCATCATAATTAGTGCTACGATCAAAATCTGTTTTATTTTTAATCCAATCGGTAAACTTTTTTATTATTAGAGTTCGCTTAACCAAACGCCACCAGTCCGAAAAATAATCGTCCTGAATAAAAGAGTAAGGATGTATTCTTTGATGAATGTTTACATAGTTTCTCAGCTCTTCATCAGTTTCCATACTTACTGTCCAGTTTGGCCAATAACTTTCTGATTTTCTTAAAAACGATGGTCCATTGAGCCATAATGATGCTCCCTTTTTAATTTTTGTACCTTCATCAGCAGGGTTTAATGATGATTTTATATATCTCCATTGATCCATTGAAGTTGTTTCTAAGATTTCAGCAACTCGATGAGCTACGAATTGCTTATACCGCCTATGCTGACTATTAATCCAGGCTAGGACAGTTTGACTGTCTGACCACATGACGCATTTTGAAATCGAAATTCTTAATTCTTTCTTTACGGTATTCAACAATCTTATCCCTAATATTGCTGCTTGCAACTCTAAACGTGGTATGGATAACATTTTATTCGGTGAAACTCTTGCCTTTGCTGACACTATATTCACATCAGTGCCATTTGCAGTAACACTTCTCAGATACACAACGGCAGCAAAAGCATTTTCCGAAGCATCTCCGAACATATGCAACTCATAAAACAATGCATTTTTCAAGGTCATACATCTTGGAATCTTAAAATGGGTGACAAGTTTAAGCATATCTATCCAAGAGTTCCAAAAATTTGATAAACTATCTGGTAACTGGCTATCCCAATCAGAAGATTCTTTATGCCATTTTTGTAAAAGAATTCTACCATGAATTGTGAAGTTCGAAATTAACCCTAAGGGATCGTAAATACTCATTACAAACGAGAGAGTTTCTCTCTTTGTAATCAACCTTGTGAATTCCAATCGATCAAGTTTTAATTGAAATTCGATCAAATCAGTTGTTGTATTCCAATAGATACCCAATACTTTATCAGTTGGTATTTCTTTATTCTCGAACCATTTTATTTCTGAAACATGAAGTCTTTCTGAAGGAATAACGTTGGCAAGCTGTTGCGAATTTGTAATAAAATTTCTTAGATGAAATCCAGCATACTGTTGAATATTTATAACACCCTGAACAACTTCAGATGCTTCTTTAATTTCATCAAAGCTATCCAAATAATCATCAACATAAAAGTTATTTTCAGAAGCCTCAGAAGCCTTTGGAAAATCATCCTTAAAAAGCTGTGCATTATAATTTTTCACTGCTTGAGCACAAGCAGGAGAACACGTTGATCCAAAAATCATTGATTCCATCACATATACGCTCGGATCCCTATCGGCCTCACATTGTCTCCAAAGGTATCTTTGTGCAGGCTGATCTTCCATAACAATTTTTATTTGCTGAAACATTTCTTGTATATCCCCTGTAACAGCGATTTTGAACTCTCTGAATCTTAGCAAAACACCGAACAAAGATTTTACTGCGTCAGGACCGGAAAGCAGTGCTGAGTTAAAAGATACTCCTTCTACTGCTGCAGCTGCATCAAAAACAATTCTTGATTTAGGTGGGACTTTGTTTTTATTTGTCACAATAAAATGAGGCAAATAATAGGTGTTTGGATGTTCCTGTAGTAGCTCACGTGGGCTAAGCTTACGGGCATAACCCTTTTTAACAAATCCTTCAAATGACTCAATTGCCCATTTTCTTAGCTCTGGTTTCCTAGCTAATGTCTTCTCCAATATTTCCAAACGTTTGAAAGCATTATTAAAACTTGGAGGGAAACTCATGCTTTCAGTTTTCCACAATAATCCTATTGAGTAATGTCCGTTTTCATATTTAATTGTATTTTTAATAATTGATTCAGCTCTTTCTACTTCTGCTGATTTTGGTAATTTATTAACGACGTTGACTCCAAAGTTTTCAGTAGAACAATAATTTTCAAAAATTGCTCTTAAATCTGTACTTTCATGCTCTCTAATGCAAAAAGAATATGAAGGCTCACCTCTATATACCTTACCGAAAATCAACCATCCTAGTTTGGTACGCGCTGCCATCGGCGAGTTCTCGTCACTTATCCTTCTGTCGGTCGTCAACAACAAATGAGCGTGCTCCATACCAATTAAAATCGTGGGCTTGGCGTTGACGTATCCCTGAACTGGAACATCAGCTAAATAAGTGAACTCCTTCTTCATGTGTTTAATATCCAATGTTTGCGTTGGAAGTTCAATGTCCTCGATGGTCCTGACATCCTTCATTGAATAAGTTTTTCCTCCATGTCCGCGTATCCACAGCTGTACTCTTCGGCTAGGTGATTCCTTTGAAACGTTCTGCGTCCAGGTTAATTCCAGTGGTTCTGACCGTCCATGGAGCCCAAGTTTATCCGCTACCGATTGATCCAAAAGGCTTAATGACGAGCCGGGATCAAGGAAAGCGAATGTTTCCAAAGAGAGGTTTCCATTCTGCAACGTTACTGGTACTATTTGATAATATACCGTTGATTTTCGACTTCCATGATGATTATTGTTAGTTTTGTCCTTCTCCAGATTTTGATTTTCCTTGGGTTTCTCGACGGCTGCTTTATGCAATAAACGATTGTGCATTCCCTTGCAACCGTCTATTTTGCATTCTCGCTTGCTTCTGCAAAACTTACTACCGTGTCCTTTGTTCAGGCAAGAAAAACACAGTTTCAATTGTTGAATTCGTTGTTGCCTTTGCTCAACATTGAGGTTTTTCAATATGTTGCACTTGAACGTTTGATGCTCATGCTTACAAATGTTGCACTGCATTTTTGAAGGATTGTTATGAATATTGATTCTGGGCTTTTGTTCCTTTCTTGTAGGTGGTGCTAATCTCCGTAATGTCGTTGCGTGAGTTTGCAGCCACTTATTCAAATCATGGAGAGTTGGCTGACTGACATTTCTTTGAAGCGCTTCTGTCCATGTTATCTGCATACTAAATGGTAGCTTTGATACTATGTCAGTAATTAACCGATAATCATGAAGGAATTCTGGCTTGGCCAATGTTTCCATTGTCACAACCAAATCGTCCAATGCGTTAGCAATATCGATAGTATGGAGTTTGGGTTGATTCAATGTTTTTATCAGCTCGTTCAATAATTGCTGATAAATAGCCTCCGGTCTCCCATAAATTTCTTCAAGCCGTTGCATTATTCTAGGAACATTAGCAGCCCCTATCATCAAATTTGACACGCTCTTGGCAGCTTGGCCATACAGAGCTTCTTCCAATCTTGATAAATTTTCGAGATTGGTAAATCTACCTTCGGCAGATGTGTCCTTAAAAATGCTTTTGAATTTCGGCCATTCACGAGCCTCTCCACTAAATTTTGGAAGCTTGATTAATGCTTGCCTCGTCGCATTTAAAGAACCTTCAGACTGACGTCTGTTTGCCACATCTTGTTGAATTTTCAGCGATTCATTTAGCTGGTTCGCTAAATCAAACTTCACTTTTACGTCCAATAATGTCGCTCGTTCGATTTCCAGATATTCGCATTTGGCGCAAAGGAATCGCTCTTCTTGTGACGGCGTATGCTTAAGGTGCACACAACTAAGGTGGAACCACCTATCACAATCGTCACAAGACACCATATTATCCTTGGTGTCAGCTTCCTTGCATAAACGGCAGTTTCCGTTCTTATTTTCCACGAATTGGAACATAGCTTTTGATTTTGCCATCGCAAATGTTCACTTTACTCTCACCTGGTTGTTTGCTGCTACTTTGCTTCTCTGTTTCCTTTTGCCGGATCTGCGCGTTCACTTCTGATGACAGCTTCTAAAGGTATTTCCAAACCTTTTTGTTAATTCACACACTGCAGTTTCACTATTTTCAAAAAATGTCCAATGTCCTAGTTTCACTTGAATTACCACTCTGGGTTTTAATATTCAACACACAAGGTATTTTAGACACGATTCGTGAATATCTATTCACAACTTTCGAATGTTTGCCACTATTGGCTCAAGATTTGTAACAGTTAAATTTTGTGACAATGCACAACACTCAGACTGCACTCCTGGCGACAGTAAACCACGTTACAAAATCAATCACTGTAGCTATTTATTACGACAACTTTTTATATTGTCGGAGTCCTTTCCACTTATTCTAGTTGATCTCCGCGCGCCGGTATCACTGCACAATTTCAACACAACGTCGCGAGTACTTTCCTCTCTGGAGCCACCAAAATGTGACACCGGAGCTTTACGGTTTTCGGATGTAGAAAACATACACTGTAGAACTGTGGTCTAGAACTAACTTTATTACTAATGCTAAGCCTTATATATATGAATGAATGTACAATACATTCTACCTGATTTGACTCATTATCTTTTGGGTCCCTTTCTTATTATCTCTACTTTGTTATCGCCGCCACTATCGGTGCGTCACTATTTTCATTACAATTTATGGGTCTCTTTCTTGGTCCTTCGTAGAAGATTAGTTTATGACGTAATTGTCTTGGGTAGCAGAGAATTATCAACTATGCGCATATTGCAACTAACAATATGCCATGCGGTGCGCTGTATAACTTAAGGAAAATGACAACTTGAGTTTGAAATGCAAATTGATTGATTCGCGTTCGTTACAACCATAGTACACCAATCGGAGGTCATGTTGGTATTAACCGATTGTACAAAAAATTGAAAAATTTATATATTTGGTCAAATATGAAATATTTAGTTACTAAATATGTCAAATCCTGCGAAATTTGTAAAAGGAACAAACATTTTTCGTCGGTTCAAAGTAAAATGATAAAAACTTCAACTCCATGCAAATCATTCGACATAGTTGCAATAGATACGATTGGACCATTCACAATGAGTAGCAAAGGAAACAGATACGCAGTTACTATACAATGCGATCTGAGTAAATACGTCATAGCTATACCTGTTCCGGATAAATCAGCTGACACGATTGCCAGAGCAGTAGTGGAAGGATGTATTTTGATATACGGACCAATGAAAGCAATTCGAACAGATCAAGGTACAGAGTACAAAGGTATCTTTGAATCAGTTTGTAAACTGCTCAATATCGATCGCATTCTAGCAACAGCATATCACCCACAAACTTTGGGAGCGTTGGAAAGGAATCACAGATGTTTAAACGAATATCTGAGAATCTTTGTCAACGATCTTAAAGATAATTGGGATGAATGGTTATCTTTTTACTGCTTTAGTTATAATACTACTCCCAACTCGGAACACAATTACAGCCCTTTTGAAATAGTATTTGGAAAGCCCGTAAATACATTTGATCAGATAAATCTAGACCAAATCACTCCTATTTATAACCACGACTCATACGTAAATGAAATAAGATATAAACTACAGTTTATACACAATGAAATCCTAAGAAAAATCGAGAATGTCAAACTATCAAGAACAGAAGAAGCAAATAAAGATGTAACACCAACAAAATTGAGCATTGGAGATAAAGTGTATTTAAAATTGGAAAATAGAAGAAAATTAGATATTGTACAAGATGGTCCCTATATAATAATAGATCTAGATGAATCAAATGCTACTATAAAACATCAAACAACTGCTAATATTTTGAAAGTCCATCGAACAAGATTAATTAAGCAAAAATCCTGAAAAATCAAGAATAACAGAATGCTAAAACGACCGCATAAAGCCTATAATTTGTCTCAAAATTTAGAATGGTTACACCATTCTTCCTAAGGAGGGAGGTGTCGTGGCACAGTTCTCCCACAAATCTCGTTTCAACATTTCTCGGACTTCATCATAAAACAATATAACTTTCCGTCATAAATTAAACACTTTCTCAGCGTGACACAAAAAACCCGAAACCTCCATCCAAATTCTTTGCCTACCAAAACATGCAGTCAGTAACGAAACCTTTTCCTTGTTTCCATAACCTTCTTAAAGTGCTTCCATATGCGCGCAATAAATTACACGCATATGCAAGACTCGAGTAGTTTACCAAACAACTCTAGCGCGTCGTTCTGCCATTCTTGTTTAACCTACCTACTTCCTATTTTCTGCTGTACTCAAAACTTAGTTCTTAAGTGTCAAGTAAAATAAAATTCATTCCTATTCGTAACTCCACACCGAGTAGTCGCGTTGTGAAGATATATCTCTGTATCCGAAGTCCGACATGCCTCACGATTTGGTAAAACAAAATATTTCGCATGAGTCGTTAATTTAGATGTTAATTGACCAATTTACCTTTTGAATGCTTAAAAAATTAGAGGGGCGTGTACAAGACACAACCGCATGACGTAAACTACGTAAAGCAGTTTGTTATTGGTTGAATCAATAGTTTGAATCAATAAAAATAATCATATCATAAGAAACAAGGTAAATTCTGCAAGTTTGAGAATTCCGGTATTGGAGATAATTACCAAATAGTTTGAACTTGTACCGACTTTTCGAACTCTCTAAGCAAAATACCCTCTTCAAATGAGTGTAATAAGTTTTGTACCTTTTAATTCCGCCCTATTTTGCTTATCCTTTGACAGATACGCGTATCGACTACCACTTGTAATCTTCCTCAGTGCCAGTTATCCACAGTTTGAAGCCTAAGCCAAGCCGGCGGAAATCCCTTATACACTGCGTTGATGGTAGCGCAAGAAGAAAGCGCACTCGCTAGATTCAGAGACACGACCAGATGAAAAGACACGGTTTAATTTCCGCACAATGCTGTTGCATTTTGTTTAGTATACTTTAGTAGGTTTCAAAACTCGGCAGTTTTGACGCTTATGTGACCAGCGTCACTTTATCGGAAAATCTGCCATTTACTCTTTCAGAAAATTGATAAAGCCCTTGAAAAGGCTGTTCGAACCAGAATTTAGTCAAATGATTGCACGTGAGTTCAACAAATTTCATTGTTTTGGGAGCAAGTCAGAACAGCGACGAGGCTTTGTCTTAGGACGTCCATAAGAAGAAGAAGAAGTAGAAGAATTGGTTTGATAGATAGAAGAAGAATTAGTTTGACGAGAGAGGGGTAAGAATCAGTAATGCCATACAGCTTGCTTTGCAATCAAACAGATCAATCAAAAATGCAAATCATTAAGCTTTTGCTAATTTGATGACTGGAATTGCCTATATATTATTATTTATCAAAGAATTTCTATAAATCGTAGTAACTTTCTTCCAGATTTTGCGGCAAAAATGGGCACAGAGAATTTTGATTTTTGCAGACATAATACTAATTGAAATTTGGTTGAGAAATAATCTTCATTTCTTCATTAAACTTGCAATTTCTCTAAGTTTAAGAAAATTATTGGAAATTTCCGATCAACTCGCTTTTGTAAATTTATATGGAGTGTATCATGGATGCTACAAGAAGCAATTATATTTCCACTACTCCGGTTTTGAGACTGTGCCGATTTTGACATTATTTGTGACCCGGCGCTTCGTCTTCCTTAGAAAATTATTCGGTTCATTCTTGTGGAGGAACATTGGAAAACGCAAATGGAGAAACTGGCTAGCCCTCCTTCAATGCAATCCCCTAGAAAGGTCATGAACGAATGATGGAAGATGAGAAGAATTTAACTGGACGGCAAAACGCAAAAATGTGCTCACACGCAATCGGCTGGTTAAAACATTGACTTACTTTTCCCAAATTTTCAATAGTTTGCTGTTGAAAATCAATAATTTTGATTATTTGTCATAAGTGGTACGTACATGCATTTCCAATCGATTAATATAAAATATTTGGAAATAATACTATTAATGGCTGAGTTATTAGCGTGCAAAATCTGACATAATTTCGTGACCGTCGTAAAATTTTAGATTTCCAGTGCCGTGGTAGCGTAAGTACCCCATTTCATGCAATTTTACCGCACTCGCGTAGTAGATGGTTTTAAAATGTCGACATTTGCATGTCTTCAATTAATACGGAATAAACTCTTGCAGAAAATATAGAATTGTAGCCCTCATAAGGGCTGTTTAAATTTAATTGCTTACTAAAGGGGAATGCGGTAGTTATGATTGCGAAATCCCGAACGGCGACGGTGGCATTGACTCCGATGGTGGGTTGCGAGGCGATGCAAAGAATAAGACAAAATGGGAAGAAGCAGTTTGCTTTTATACGGCAAGGCGGTTCGTTTTCCTCTCTCGAACGTGGTTTGTTGGTATGAGAGAGGGGTAAGAATCAGTGATGCCATAGGATTTATTTGCAATATTGGTTTGATTAATGTTCATCAAATTCATTTTAATATGCAAATCATACATTTGCAAATTGGTAGACTAGATTTATTAAAAGTTTAATACTTATAAATAATAATTTAATATCATGGTTAAGTATTGCACGTATTAAACGGTTAAAGTACTTATTCAATCAAATTTGGCAACACTGTTTAACAATGCTCATTTTCTTCATCAAAGTAACCACTTTTCTAAGTTGAAGAAATTGAACAAATTTTCAACCAAGTCGTACAAATTTTGCTGATTTTGTTCCTTCCATTTATAACAGCCATCTCATAGTAATTTCACTTGAAACCGTAACCTGGAAAATTATCCGTTCTCTCTTGTGGGACAGTTTTATAGCCCTCAGAAGGGCTGTTTTAATTTACATCACTTCCATCCGACGATGAAAAGTCCTCATCCGGCGAGCTACTCCAATTTTACCACCGCACGCCGCGCACAACCGTTGATATCCACCGCGTCCGCATGTCACAGAATACTGAGCGAACATGCAAACGGAGAAACTGCTCTGTGTGGTCGTCAGATCCACTCGTGCTGCCGCGCACTCCGACGCGAAGACGCACGCACAACCGCCGACAGCTACCACCGCGCTCGGAATGACTATGGCTGTTCTCCGATGCGTTCCCCTCATCCCCTCTGGAGTGGTCAGCAGCTCCACTTGTACCGCATCAGGCCAGGCACGACGACGCGCGACCTAGGGGCGGGACACCTCTAATATTGATTAGCGGTATTAAGCAGTATTAAGGGATATTAATCCCAGAGGAAATCCAGTCTTGAACGAAGTAAGCCATGCTTATTGAACTGGATTTGAAATGTCAACATGCTCTCGATGAAGTACCGCTTTTAGGTTTTAATATTGCCAGAATGAAGCTCCTTTTCGTACTTCTCACTCCTGGATCAACGATTTCGGACATAACGCTGGCGGACCTGCATTAACACCTACGTCTCAAAAGTTTGCATCTGCGATTCTACGATCATGGAAAGCACACAGATCATTTCAACTGAAATAGTCCACCTGCGGATCAAGATGGTCAATTCAATATTCAATTAGCTAGACAGATGGAAGTTTGAATACGTGGTCAACTATTTAATTCATTTTTTTTCTCATATTTATTGGATCAGCACAATTGGACACAATCATTTTACTCGAGCTGAATGCTTAGGACTTGTATTGAAAGTGCATCCATTTACATTTGACGAAGCCACCTTGTTGGTTTTTCCCGTCCAGCGACACAAGCCTTTCCCAGAGTGCAGTTGAGCTAACGTTATTTTCACTGCTGAAATGCATAATCAAAAGATATTAGATTTAATAAATTGAACAGAAACTACAGACAAACCGTATTTCCTCAGCTCTTGTTTTCGTGACAGTTGGTAGTTGTATGAAAAGTCATGACATGCTATACAGAAAATGTTTCGGTGAAGCATGAAGATTAGGAAACTAATATTTATTAGGCGGTATTAGCGTCTGTATTAGGCAGTGTCCCGCCCCTAGCGCGCGACCGTCGACAACCACCGTGCTCGGCATGTGGAAGTATACTGAGCAGCGAAAATGCAAACGAAGGTACTGGGCTGTTCTCCTCCGATGCGTTCCCCTTGAAGAGTCGATGCAGAATGGAGGAAGATGGGAAGAAGCAGTAATCTTTTATACTGGGTGATGCTCGGCGAAAAATCGCAAACTTGTGCTCGCACGTGATTGGCTGGATAAAACATGGGTTCACTTTTCCCAAATTTTCAATAGTTTGCTGTTGAAAATCAATAGTAAGCTATAATTATTTCAACGCGTAGATAAATTTCTGATCCATCTGTGCAAAATTTTGAAAATCGATCGTGAAACGGCTGAGTTATTAGCGCTCAAAACCTATCAATTTTTCGTGACGGCCGCAAAATTTTAGATTTTCATTTTACACCCAGTACTTCCCGTAAGACGTAGTTTACGTCAAAAAAAAATCCATACTTAATGGCTTTCAGTCAAAAAAAAAACCAATCCCGCATATTTTGCCTCACAAATTGAGGAGCTGGAGCAAATCTGAGCCCGGATTCGGGTTTAGCGGACAAAAAAACGGTCAGAGACACATAAGTTTGATCTTGAGACAGACCAAAAGTTAATTTTTGTTACGCTGTGTAATTGAATACACTACTAGACAAATTCTCGAAACAACTCATTGGCGAATTCACGAAAATATTCATTGAGGGACTTCACCAAGAAATGTGGGAGGAATTTTCGAAGGATTTCCAGTAGGAACTCCATTCAAAATTTTAGAGGCAACAATTCTCAACGAAACTTCCGAAAAAGTTTCTGAAAATAACCTGTTCATTTATTTCCAAAAACTTTTAGATAGTTCCTAAAGGAACTTCTGGGAAAAAAATCGAAGGATCTCTTTAAATGATTCCAAACGTATTTCCGAAAGAAAATTTCTAGAGAAACTATTGAAGAAATTCATCGTTACGTTTTTAAATATCACAATCGCGAATTTTTGTTATGTGCCACAACGCTCGGCTATACACTCCCCTTCCCCTAGAGCGTTACATAATTTGTAGACGGCGCCAAATTCTTTAAATAAACCTTGAAGGAATTCCCAAAAAATCGCGGAAAATACTCGAGGGATCTTGAAAGATTTGACTATGTAAATCCTGATAAAATACACGAAACAGCTGCTGGAGGAACTCTCCGAGAAACTCCTGAAAGAACTTTTAGAGAATTCGCGAAGCTACTGTTGGAGAAATTGAAACTAGAACTTCTTAGAAAATTTCCGAATGTGCAGCTTAAGAAATTTCCTACAGGAATTTTGGAGGTAGGTATTTCCGAATGTATTTCCGCAAGAGCTCGAGATGTAATTCCAAAAGAGCCATCGGTGGAAATTTCCAATATTTTCTTGGAACTAGAATCGTCAACTGTTTTTTTGTTCATCAATAATGATATTCAACGTCAAATATCCATGCAATGTAGGATTATCTTATGTAGCTTCTCGAGGAATTCCTCAAAAAAAAAATCTTTAAAAACGATTCGGAGATAGAATCTTGGACAATTTGTTTAAATAACTCTTGGTGGACTTTCAAAACTTCTGGTTAAATTCCTGAAGAAATTTAAGTAATCCCCCGGAATTTGTTTTTGAAGACATTCCTCGAGGAATTCCCGAAGAAAATCTTGGAGAAATTTTCAAAGGAACATATGGAGAATTGTCAAAAAAATTCCAGCTGAAGCTATCAGACATATTTGAAGGATTCACCACAGTAACTCTTTAAAGCATTGCCGAATAAAAATAAATTCTCGAAGAAACTCTTAGAAATTCCTGTAAGAACTCTTTGGCCAGTTCACAAAGAATTTTTTTTAGGAAACTTGTACAAGAACTGTGGGAGAAATTCTCAAAAATTTGTTTTAGGAACTTTGGATAAAATTTTATAAATATTTTTTCATGAATTTTCAAAGAAACTTTCGAAAAAGCTTTAAAAACCCTGAACAAAAAAAATGTTGGAAAATACAGAGTATTCCCAAATATACTCCTGAAAGAAGATTCCTGCAGAAAGTACTGGATGAATTCTCGAAAATATTACTGGAACAAATCTGTACAAAAATCTTGGAAGAGTAGAAAAAAAATCGTGTAAAATACTTGCTATGGAAAGATTTCCATAAAGAAATTCTGAAGAAATTCTCGGAAGAGCTCTTTGAGGAATTTTTCAAAGAAGTTCTGAAAAATCTTAAATTAACTCCTGAGAAAATTCACGGAGCAATTCTAGAAGAAATTCCCGATGTAACTCCAAAAAGAATATTCAAACATACTGCTAAAAGAACTTCCGAGATAAATTTTGGAGATATTTTCAAAGGAAGTCCTGGAGATATTTCCGCAAGAGCCCCTGGAGATATTTTTGAAAGAGCCATCGGTAGAAATTCCTAGCGCATTCTTAGACAAATTTCCTAATAAATTTCTGGGGAAATTTTCAAAAGAACTCCTGTAGGAATTTCCGAAGTAGGTAGATGAATTATGAAAAAAGCCCCTAGTGAAAAACTTAAATGATCTATTGGAGAGTTCTTAAAGATGGCCTTGAATTATTTCCTGTATAAGCTTCTGTTTAAATTTCCAAAGAAGCTCTTCACAAAATACTCCAGGTGGATATTCCGATAGTAGGGTATAACTTTTCAACTAGGCGTCGGATATCTTTGCGGTCTTCGGTAAAGTCGCTTGCTATATAGTCACCTATAAAAAAATCAGAGACTATATTAATTGAACACTTACAGCGGCACCAAGCGTCAAAAATAGAAAATTAAAAATTTCTGCTTTTGACCAAGATTTCTCTTATAAACTTCAAGCCGTTGAGCGCCCCCTTAGGCTTAATCGATTTCGCTGAAATTTGAAACGTAGCATTTGGGAGTCCAAAGCAACTGATCCAGGAGGTAGGGTAATTCGCCAACTGTTGAACGGTTAGTACTGGCATTTTGGCTTTCGTTAGTTTTTCCGTGCATAATTGCGCTTTAGTTGAAAAATATCCAGTGAACGTCTAGATCTACTAATTCCTTATACTGCCCATTGAATTTCTATTCCCTTAAATTCCATTTTCTAAGAGAAAATTGAATTTTTGTATGGGAAGTCTGTAACCCAAATGTTGAACGCTTGCTTAAGCCAGCTCATCCTAATGCTGGACGGTTCTCGTTCGTAATTGATGACGTATAACCCGACATAAAACTATCATTCACCTGTTTTTATTTGGGCACCAAACCCAACATAGACCCAACAGTTATCCGATGTGGGTCCAACAGTGGTCCAACATTTGATAAAATTTGACCCGACTTTGACCCGACATCCGATATTTTTTCACTCTGGCGGATTTTTTCCGGGTTTTTCGAGTTTTGTGCCCAGCTGGTCCCAGCTAGTGACAATTCATTTAAATGACAAGGGATCGCTCATTTGAAGAGAGCTCTAGTGGACTGAAATCGTTTTAAACATGACTAGATGCAAAAATGGATGAATAGATTTGATTAGAAGCAAAAACGACAGAAAAAAAGTACGCCTTTTAAAGCCCCTGAAACACTCCTGGAAACCCATGGGACTCACTCAACCCCCAAGAACACTCATGGAACGACCCTGAAATGCCTTAAAACTCGTGGGTTGCTCCTGGAACGCCTTGAAATACTTTTGGGACCCCCTTAACACTCTGAATTTCTCTTGAACACTTCTGGAACGCCCTTGAAACCCATTGAAAACCACTGGAACCTTTCTAAAGCCTGCTGGAACACCCCTGGAACATCCCTGGAACGCCCTTGAAACCCCATGAAATTCACGGTTAGGTAAAGTGAAAAAAAATATTACAGTCATGCTTACATCGTAGGTTATGCCAGTGTTCAACAATTGGATCATGCATAAATAATGATAGTGTGATAATAAAAATATTTTTTTCAGATTAATTTACAATGAAAATGTGATTTTAAACAATGTTAAACTGTTAAGGACATCCTTCCAGTTCTTGTAACTATGGTGTGCCTTTGATATTTGTGGACAATTTGTCCGCAAAGCTTATTTCGTAACAGCAATTTCTTAAAATTAATCTTAAGAATTGTGCAGTTTTCGTATCATCAGCGGTACAAAATTTTCAATCAATAATTTTGACGAAAAATATGTATAATATTGAAGGATTGGAGGGCCCATATAGCCGAGGCGGTAAACGCGCGGGTATTCAGCATGACCATGCTGAGGGTGACGGGTTCGATTCCCGGTCGGTCCAGGATCTTTTCGTAAAGGAAATTTCCTTGACTTCCTTGGGCATAGAGTATCTTCGTGCCTGCCACACGATATACACATGCAAAATGGTCATTGGTAGAGGATGCTCTCAGTTAAAAACTATGGAAGTGCTTATAGAACACTGAGCTGAGAAGCAGGCTGAGCTGAGAAGTAGGCTTTGTCCCAGTGAGGACGTTACGCCAAGAAGAGAGAAGAGAGAGATTGAAACTTAATTGGAACAATATCGTGACATACATATAGATTAGGCCTGTCCACCTTTTCAAAAATGTTCTCTGATTCTCAAGTCCACCCCCATATTTTGATTGGCATCCTAAAAGAAGTAACTGGTCAAAATTTCAGCCTAATCCATTGAAATTAAGAGGTGCATCAAATCAATTTTGTGTTTTTCGACTATTTTTGAACTTAAAAAAATCATAACTACACTAAAACATGTCAAAAATTAATACTTTTGGCAGAAATTGAAAGCTGTACTTGTTTGCTACAACTTTTCCGAACAACGTGTGTCAATAAAATTGAAGGAAACATGTGTAATTATCACATTTATGATCAGAAAAACCTTAAAAAGTTGATTTTTTGATAGATTTTGTTCTGGAACACCCTAATAAACGTAATAAGTTTGATATTTTAAAACGGCAGCATATTCTCTCATATTTTTTGGTTATTTGCTTCTTTGACACCAATGCTGTAGGAGTTGAGCAAAAAATATTAAAATTCGGGAAAGCCAAATGTGGCCTAACCCGAGTAGGTGAAAAAATCTGATGAATAGCATATTCAGTTATGATTGATTGAATTACTGAAGAGCAAAATCTGATATTGGTTTGATTGATATAAGAGGTAAAAGAACAGAAATAATAGCATAATCTTATATGGTGAACTACTCAATAATAGCTCGTTAAGATATTACAAGATCAAAACAATAGCAGACAAGGTTTGTCACTTTTTTCTAGAAAAATAAAAATAAAAAATGACAGCATCCAGCATCGAACCAAGGGGCCAGACACCTACTAGCTCCGGCTTAGTATACAAAAGTATGCTAATATGTTAATAAAGATCACAGCAACCTTTTCTCACAAATCGATAATAAACAACCCAATGACATTTGTGTAATCCCAGCGAGGTTAGTTTCTTCCTAGGAGTTTTGTTCACTAGTTTCGAAAACTTCGTGAATTAGGTCAAGGTAAGGGTCAAGGAAACGTTATTCACGGCGTGTGTATGGGAAAGGTTTATAACAAAAAATTGGGCATCACCAAATTTTTCGCTATTCAAAAATAGAGACTTCCAGCTTTCATTTGCACGGTCCCTCAAAAAAATCCACCGAGGGATCTCGAACAACTTTTTCAGAATACTGTTTTTCCCCATACAAAATGAACGGTTCCAAATTAATCCCTATTTCTACTTAACAAACATACCCAATTTTTGTATGAAAAAGTTCCCCCGATGGAATATTTCGATGTTGGGCTTGAATGAAAGCTAGTAGCGTCAACTTTCACGTAACGTAAAAATTAGCGATGCCTATTTTTTTGTAATAAATTTCTTATACCAGACACACCGTGTATTGTTTATACATTTGTAATACTCTTGATATCGGTCATTAGTTAATTATGTTATTATCTTTTAGAGAATGGCGTGATGGCGATATTTTGGACATTCTAGGACAACTGAACGAGCTACAAAGTTATATAGCCTTAAAAGCATCGATTTATTCTAGTTGTGTTATAATGAAACAATTTTCTTTGAACGTAGATGTTGAATGTTTCTACTTCAAAAATGATAATTACATCTCAAATAAAGATTAAAGACATATGTATTTCTATAGAATTTCAATATTCTATGAAGCACGAGCAGCGGGATGTTTCTTTTTTTTATAGGTTTTTAGAACTTGAAAACCGCAGTCCTCTCTGTTACTAGTACAATAACGATTTTCAAGGTTTGTCCAATATCGCCAACTGTGAAGTAAGCTTATTACAATTTCTGCAAAGCGTAAAATATCAGCTCGTTTTCAAATAAGGTACAGATGGACCTAACTTATTTGAAAGCAACCGCAACGAATGCTTACTATCCCACTCCTGTTTCTCAGATTCAAACGACAACTAATGGATTGCAGCAAAAAAAACTGTCTGGATGTCTGGAATTGATCGAACTTGTGCAACAATGTTTAATACTGGCCAGCAGTCATGATCATAACGATGTTGTTGTTTTTCGCGAGATTACTACCTACTTAGATTGAGATAAATGTATTGAATCACCGATAATATATACTATTATATCGGTTTGTATACTAAATATGTTAATAATGTCTAACCCCTTGCATCGAACCTACGACCTTAGGATTCACAGGCGGCGATGCTTACCACTAAACTGTGACTTGCTGTTGTAAAAACATGGGAATAAGAGCATGCGGTTCTTCGTTTCCACAGCTCAGAGAGAGACACAAGGCATTTCACTAACATTCAGCCATCTCTTTGGGTATGTGTTCCATTTCGTGCAGAAAAGCTAAACTTGATCTTATGTTGAAATTTCCAGCTATTTCGACAAGAACAAAAACTGTTATCATATCACTTTGAGCTATTCGGGCGATATTAATTAGAATTTTGAACAACTCATCAAAATCACATCGAGCTATGACAGCAAAAAGTGTTCGATTTGAGATATGATTTAGATATTCTCGTCTACCCGGGAAAAACTAGCTTTTTGGAGGCAATCACGCTGTGGCGCGAAATTGTACTGAACGCAGTAGCTTTACTTCCTTGTAGTTTGCCTTGGCTACCCCCTACCACGAGTGATAACAAACAAGCGTGATGACAGGTGTTGGCTATCATATCAGTGCTGACGCGATGCGACTTTTTGCGTGATTGCACCCGAAAAGCCAGTTTTTAGGCCACATTTGGCTTTCACGAATTTTAGTAATTTTTGCTCAACTCCTACAGCATTGGTGTCAAAGAAGCAAATAACCACAAAACATTGGAAAATATGATGCCGTTTTGAAAAATCCAACTTATTGCGTATTTTAGGGTGTTCCAGAACGAAGTCTATCAAAAAATCAACTTTTTAAGGTTTTTCTGATTACAAATGTGATAAATACACATTTTTCCTACAATTTTATTGGCACACGTTGTTCGGAGAACTTGTAGCAAACAAGTACAACTTTCAATTTCTGCCGAAAGAATTAAGTTTTGACATGTTTTAGTGTAGTTATGATTTTTTGAAGTTCAAAAATAGTCGAAAAACACAAAATTGATTTGATGCACCTCTTAATTTCAATGGATTAGGCTGAAATTTTGACCAGTTACTTCTTTTAGGATGCCAATCAAAATATGGGGGTGGACATGAGAATCAGAGAACATTTTTGAAAAGGTGGACAGGCCTAATATAGATGTATCTACAACATACGTTTACGTTAAGCGAAAATTACTTAGGTAAGATTTATAATGAAATTTTCAGAAACTGTTCAACATTTGGGTAGTGTTCAACAATTAGCGAATTACCCAAAGACTTGGTATTTTTCAAATTTGA
This sequence comes from Aedes albopictus, assembly GCF_035046485.1. Taxonomy (NCBI): domain Eukaryota; kingdom Metazoa; phylum Arthropoda; class Insecta; order Diptera; family Culicidae; genus Aedes; species Aedes albopictus. The sequence continues at coordinate 274,793,404 of NC_085138.1, forward strand.
TGTTTTTCATATATGTGTGGGTCACTCTAATGTACACCCTAGTTGGCGCCTGAAAGGGTCAACAAACCCGTTCTAACAGATACCTTAGGGGCTGTTTATTAACCACGTAGCTCAAAATTCTCAGACTCATCTCAGACCTCCCTCTCCCCTCGTAGACTTTTATTTATACAAAAAAAGAAGAATATTGTATGGAGCGTAGGCTTTGGGTAGACGACCCCCCTCCCCCCAAAAATTATACGTGGTTTATGAACGTCCCCTTATACATATTGCCAAAACAGATCTTAATAAAACAAAATGCTTAGAGTTGACAATCTTTAAACAAAAATGTTACAAGTTTCTATTGATTCTTGGTGAGGTTGCCAGTGGGTGTTGATTACATTTACAAATTTTAAAAAGATGTAAATAAAAATTATAAAGAGAGAAACACAGTTCCAAAACATAAAGTATAATAAAATAAGCCAAATCCGTTGGATATTTCATGACAATATTATTTCTGCCACTTTTGAAGTTTGCACGGATTATGTATAGTGTATACCATTGCGACAAACAGAGCAAATAAGACATTCATGATTAAGCAATTCAAAAGACTTTTAAATCTATGGCTTTACTGCCTTGAAACTTATTACCGATTTCACACTTTTTTAATTAAAATTGTCGACTTAAAGATGACCCTTCTCACCACCGAATTGAAACAAAAAAAAAACTGCCTACGCACAATCCTCCCATCGTCGTGTGTGATCTCTATTTTTGTGCGCTACTTTACGTCAAAAAAAAATGGAAACCGCAAAAAGCCGTACGGAACCAAATCAAATATCCACCGACAAGTAGGTTTTGGAAACGAGATTACTTCATTTCGCATCGAAGACGACGACGGCGACTGTGGTTGAAAACGGCCGCCGGCTTAATCCTCCCCCACTGAGAAGTTAACAAGCTGCAGGGCACTTCACGAAATGCGATGTGAAGACGTTTTTCGGTTTAGCATTCCTTCGTTTTGTTTTTTTTTTTATTCGGTTAGGCGTTTGTCTTCAATGGCATCCAGACCGCATACCTTGATCTGGATACTTTACCGTCCGTCGTCGATGGAAACCAACCAACATCCAGCATTGCTGCAAGGATGGAGATTTTTCCATTAAAAAATCTTTCGATTTTATTCTACTTCTTTTCTCTCGTGTCAGCGCCTAAGCCTCTGTCAGCAACAGTCACCCATCAGGAAGCATCTTTAATACCGATTCGAGTAAATGCAAGGTTCATGGAGGTTGATGGAGTAACGAATCACATTACGCTCGATATAGGGTAAGTAGCACAAAAGCAAATAGATTTTTTGTAATTTTGTTGCTTATTATCCTACTTTGCAGTAGCGATAAGAACTGCAAAACGGCGTACCTACTTTTCTTTACCAAAGCAAGAATACCAAAAAGTATTACTTTTCGACACTCATTTTGGTGATGTGTGTAGTTAGAGTATTTATCAGGGACACTCTCGAGTCCCTTCGGATTTCGCAGAGGGTTACGGCAAGTTGATGGTCTCTTCTGTGCTTGCTGTTTAACATTCATGTCTAGGGTGTATTTAATAAGAAGAGCGCGGATTTACACGAGCAGTTTGATTCTCAAGAAGTCCGGAATAGGATTAGTCAATCCGAATCTCTATCGACGGTGATGAAATCTAGGCCGTTGAAGAATACGTGTACTTGGGCTCACAGGTGACCGCCGACAACGACATCAGCAGAGACATTCATAGACGCCCAAGAAACCAAAAGTTCGGATAAAACAGCATGTTTGGGCTTAATCAGTTATTCGAAGGAAGATGAAAAGCGTTCTATACAGCTCACTTTTTAAGTAGTTACCCGAACTTTAGTTCACGAAAAGTACACTTGTGCCGCTGAAAGGAACGCTATTCAGCTTAAAAATAAGCTTCCATAAAATGAAAACAAGGCGCTTAGTCCTCAAAAGTATCTTTTTTATTGAGAGACATTAGCATATGTGGAATCAAAATTGACTAATACCTTGAAATACATTTTTGATGTTTTTACTTACTGAGACTTGAACTCAGGTTCTCCTCGTTAAATTCCGGCGCCTAACAACTACTCCATGTTTGGGTTGTTAAGCACTGAAACTTCTTTGAGCCACACAATACGGATTCTTTGCGTGGATTTCAAGTAAGTACGTTGAAAAATAATAGTGAAACAAAGTGCACTTGTGAAATTAACACAAGCTGTGGCTGCTGAACTCGATTGCCGAGTTATTTAATTGAATGTGAACTTCTCCCGAGCTCCGCTGTCTCCGAAGTTCATGTGAAGTTCACTTTTGGTACGGTTAATATTTAGCCGAACTTCATGTCTCAGAAGTTCATGTGAAGTTCACTTTTGGTAGGATTAATATTTATCCGAACTTTGAGTAGCAAGTTCAAAACAAGTTCGGAACGGAACATTTCAAGTTGTTTTTATATGTCCATTTGAACTATATTTGAGCTTTAGAGGCACACATAATCTCAACATAAGTTCGGTTAAAATTTGATTGAACTCTGCCCTAAGGTTCAAAGTAAGTTTTTTTCTGAACCTTTTTCGACTTCAATGTCGTTTAGAAGAGAAGTCAAAAGCTTGTATATGTTCTTTCAAGTTCATAAACAATACATGAGTAACTTTTTGGAGAATCAAGTTCAACGAAACCGGAATTGAACCAAACTTGAACTTCTGAGTTCGTACTTCAAGTGGAATCCAAACTTTTGGTTGATTGGGCGCTTTGTGGCAGGAAATCGAGCTTCCTTTGGACTCCGCAGAACTCTACGATCGAACAAACTAGGTACTACGTCGTCACATGAAGTTAACTATCTTCTTCTTCATCTTCTTCTTTTTCTTTATGGCTCGACGCTCGCATTGGAACTTGGCCTGCTTCTCATCAACGTAGTGTTCTTAGAGCACTTCCACAGTTATTAATTGAAGGGCTTTCTTTGCTTGCCATTGCATGAATTTGTGCATTGTGTGGTAAGTACAATGATACATTATGCCCAGGGAGTCGAGAAACCCGTCGTCTCCGGATTGACGATCCATAGCCTTAACCACTAGGCTAACTGAAGACCCCAGAAGTTAACTATCTATAGGGCACTGCACTGTTTTGATTTTGTATGGGATTTTGACGTTTCGTGGCCTTGTTGTTTACAAAATTTCTGTAAGAGTAAAAGAGAAGGAGATAATTTCATGCACTGCCCTATAAAACGCTGATTACACCGAAAGTCCTATATGGGCACGACAACAATGTTGTTACTAACCCTTGGAGTTCAAAGGCACTTCGAATTTTCGAACGGAATGCTTACCATCTACAGCGGAGTGTAGATAATAGACGTTTGTTTCTTGGTTTTCAATCCCAATCTCCAAACTCAAATTTGGAAGAAAGTTACTTGATCAACATGACAACCAAGTGATAGGGTGCTGTAGGGAGAACGACAGCAAATTCTGTGGAATCGACAAATGACTATGCCTGCTTCACGTGTACGTGGTATAAAACAAAGGTGTCCTTTTTCAACTTAGGTACCTAAATATTCAATTTGATTATGCAGGGCGTTCTTGAATAAGCTGACGATGAGATATTTAACCTACGTTTCAATCAAGTAAGTTGTATAACTCTTCCATTAATTCTTGTATTTGCAGTCGAGATAATAATTATTGCCGAATCCGTCGAGAAATTTGAGTAAATTGTAACTAAGTTTAAAGAGTATTTGGGCTATGCAAAGCCAAAGCCTAAGCCTTTAAGAATTGTTGGCTAGCTGGTAATTGCTGAATAAACCATTTAGTTATAAAATTTGTCAATTTGTAAATATTAAAAAAAAAGAACAAAAAATTTCAGCAGGAATCGAGCGCGGACAAAAATGCTGGTTAACCAGTAAAAAATGCTGTCAATACACATTGCTGAAGATCCAGTAAAAACATATTTTGCAGGGTGCATTGCTGTATTTACAGCTTTGCAAAAATAAGCAAAATTTTGCTGGTTTCCATCGAATTAAAAATAGTGTGTAGAAGATCAATTGAGAGCCATCAAGAACTCCTTCATCGCCACCGGCGAGAATAATTTGGGCAGCGAAGACATGCTAGCGAGCGAAAGCACGAGGAGCCAAATCCGTAGCACGTCAGCGCCATTCAGCTTTCAAGAGGGCAGTGAAACGCTCATGTAGACGAGACAAAAGAGCAAAGGTGGACCCCCTAGCCGACGAAGACAAGAAAGCTGCAAACACTGGCGACTTCCGTCTCCTCTACGATGATGTCTCACGTCGCCTAAGTAGGACTAGAATGAATGCTACGATACCCGTGAAAGACACGTCTGGAAAGTTATTGACCGACTCAGTTGGTCAGTTGAAACACTGGTTCGAGCACTTTTTTAAGTGTCGGCCACGTCATCAACACCTCAGAATCATCCGCCAAGGGTTCGACGCATTACCCGTGTCAACACCGAAGCTCCATAAGTGCAGGAGATAGAAACGCATATCAGCTGAGATGCTTAATACTGACCGCGTAGTATCCGCACAACTGCTGGATCAACTAATAGGAAACCGCGACATTTCCGGACTACTGGATGCAAGGTGTCTTTGTATAGAAATTACCTGACTATATGCGATAATTGGCGGGACATCATGTTACTTTGCATCGTCCTCAAAGTCCTCTGCAAAGTGATCCTTAACCGGATACAGGAAAAGATTGGCGCAATTCTTCGATAGCAGCAAGCAGGATTACGTGCTGGACGATCCTGTGTCCATAATGCCACGCTCAGTATCATAGGAAATCAATTAAATGAAAGGGTCTCTCTATCTGGTGTTCATTGATTACAAAAAGACTTTCGATCGTCCCAATCAGAAAAACATGTGGGAAGTGCAAGAGTACACTAATAAGACGCGACGCGAGACGGAACACAACACTTATTATTCTTACAACGTTAAAAAGGAGATAAAATTACCTTTTTGTGTCGACCGGTTTCGGGCTCGTTGTTGCCCATCGACAGGACGATGTCCGACCGGGTCGGACATCGTCCTGTCGATGGGCAACAACGAGCCCGAAACCGGTCGACTCAAAAAGGTAATTTTATCTCCTTTTTAACGTTGTAAGAATAATAAGTGTTGTGTTCCGTCTCGCGTCGCGTCTTATTAGTGTTGTCGAGGTTCTTACGTTAGCGCAAATCCCAAGAATTGAAGTGCAAGAGTGTCCCTGAGAAAGGATGCATACTATAACCGTTGCTGTTCCTCATCGTAATCGACGAGATCCTGGTAGGTGCGATTGATCGTTAACCAAATCGTAGGTTCCTGGCCAGCCCATTACCATGGAGAACCTAAACGACTTCGGATTCACTGACGGCGTTACTCTCCTAGCTCAACGCCGCTCTGATATGCAGAGCAAGCTTGATGATCTTGCCAATCGCTCCTTCGGCGGCAGGTCTCACCATCAATGTCAACAAGACCAAATGGTTAGATGTAAACACGGTCAACTCTTCCAGCATTACGGTAGCTGGGACCCACTGCTTGCCCAGAATGTTGAAAGCTTCAAATATCTTGGTAGCTAAATGGCGGCCGATGTCAGCACCAAGATCAATATAGGTGCCCGAATGAAGAAGGCGAGGGCTAATTTTGAGAGTTTAATAAATGTATGGAAAAACAATCAGATTAGTCGTCCCACTAAAATCCGGATTTTCAATTTTAACCTGGCATCTGTGCTATTGTCGCCTTCATCAACAAAAAGCTGCAGATAAGGCAAAATTGAGGAAGAAGCGTAGGAAGCAGCAATACGTTGAAAGTAACAATAGCAGAGCCTACCCCAACCGTAATCAAACACATAAACGCAGCAATGATAAACGAAACACCAATGCCCTACCATTGGATAAAGAACTGTTAGCCGCCGCAAAGGAGCGATTTTCGGGACCTCCACCCGCACCATATAGACCAACTATAAGATTTCAAAGAGGAGAAGTGCTGAACCCGTACCCTGCTTACGAACGGAACCCCTACCTCTCGGATGGACAAACCTCTAGCAATGGAACAAATTCGATGACCCATAGAAACAGTCCAAAGACCTCTTATAGAAATGCTGCAGCCACACCAGTGCATGTTAACGGTATCCGCACCACCGACGTTCATCCAGAACCACGAGTGAACAGACCCTGTTGCTGTCAGTGTTTTCACTAGATTTGACGCATTCCCTAGATGAAGGTAACAATAGTATATTTACATGTAGCAGATGTATTGTTACTAATTTACATAATGACGATAGTGAAATGAATATTGATGGTATTTTAACTGTTAATGAACAATTACCAATAATTAATAATAATAATCATGTAATTTCTGAAATTGACAAGCTATCATCGTTTACTAAGAACTCACCTGCTACTGAAATAGTTATCTATTGCCAAAACTTTAATCGTATGAGTAGCGCATCAAAGTTGAATTCAATTAATAAAAATATATTGAGTTCAAATTATTCAGTTATACTGGGCACTGAAACTAGCTGGAGTGACAGTGTCAAAAACGAGGAAGCTTTTGGTAGCGATTATAACGTGTTTAGAGACGACCGTGATCTAGTATTAAGCCAAAGACAATCTAGAGGAGGAGTACTCATTGCAATCTTAACTAAGTATAACTCGGAACATATAATTTCACCAAAATTTAAAGAGTTCGAACACGTGTGGGTCAAAACTAATATTGATGGTGAAACTCACATTTTCGCCTCAGTTTATTTCCCACCTGATCAAGCATGCAAATCAACTTATGAAAAGTTCTTTCAAACAGCCGATGAAATTGTGTCTCGGCTTCCTCCTGGATATAAAATACACATATATGGTGACTTTAATCAGCGTGATGCAGACTTTATTCCTGATGCAGAAAATGAGAGTATTTTATTTCCAGTTATTGGTGACAATGATACATTACAATTTATTTTTGAGAAAATTGCCTTTCTAGGTCTTAATCAAATAAATCACGTGAAAAACGAACAAAACAATTTCTTAGATTTTTTACTGACGAACACACACGAAGATTTCTGTGTAATTGAATCTCTTGCACCTCTATGGAAAAACGAAGTATTTCATAAGGCAATTGAGTACTCAGTATTTGTACATAATAATAGCATTCCCATCGAATGTGAATATGAAAATGTATTGGATTTCAACAAAGCAAACTTTGACAATATCAAGGCTAAATTAAATAGGACAAACTGGCAATCTATTTTAAGGAGTCAACAAAGTATTGATTGCGCTGTGGGAATTTTTTACGAAATATTATCGGGTATTATTCAAGAAGAAGTTCCGCTTACGAAAAAGCGACGAAATTACAATTCCAAAAATCCAATTTGGTTCAACAAACAAATTCTGAATTTGAAAAATCGAAAGCAGAAGGCTTATAAAACATATAGAAAATACGAAAATCAAGAAAATTTGATGAAGTATTTGAACATTTGCAATCAACTTAATACAGCAATGTCTTCTGCTCTTTCTGATTATAATGTAAAAACTGAAAGTGAAATTAAGTCATGCCCAAAGAACTTTTTCAATTATGTTAAATCCAAGTTAAAGTCAGCCAGTTTTCCGGCCAAAATGACGAAAAAGAAGGACATAATTCAGAAGGCATTTGCAATCTTTTTGCATCATTCTTCCAAGAAACTTACACAAATTTTGCAGATAACGATCGTGATTTTGAATACTTTTCTTATTTTCCTGATTTTCCAAACGATGTTAGTGTCAGTCATATTAATGTTAAAGACATTTTTGCTAGATTAAATGACCTAGATATCACAAAAGGTTCTGGACCAGACGGAATTCCTCCATCTTTCTTAGCAGTTGAACTTACAACTCCATTATTTTGGTTATTTAACATGTCGCTGGAATCTGGTAAATTCCCGATGGAATGGAAAAAATCTTTCCTAATACCCATTTATAAGTCTGGTAAAAAATGTGATCTTCGAAATTATCGTGGAATTGCTATTATTTCATGCATACCAAAACTATTTGAATCGATCATCAACAGAAATGTTTTCGTTCAGATTAAAAATAGAATAACTAATTCTCAACATGGCTTCTTCAAAGGCCGTTCAACAGCCACTAACCTGCTTGAGTTTGTCAATTACTCTTTGAATGCAATGGAAAACGGTAATCATGTGGAAGCTCTCTACACTGACTTCAGCAAAGCATTCGATAGACTGGACATTCCTATGTTGATTTACAAGCTTGAAAAGATGGGAATTGCAACGGGGCTCCTCAGCTGGATCAAGTCTTATCTAACTGATCGTCAACAAATAGTGCGATTCAATGAGAAAAAATCAAAACCAATTAATGTCACATCTGGAGTTCCCCAAGGTTCACATTTGGGGCCTCTTCTTTTTATTTTATACGTTAACGATATCTCCTTTATACTAAAAAAAACTAAATGTTCTTATATATGCTGATGACATGAAGCTGTTCTTAGAAATTAGAAATAAAGATGACGCCGATGTATTTAAGAATGAAATTCAAATATTTCATGTATGGTGCTCTAAAAGTTTATTGGAATTAAATGTAAAAAAGTGCAATCATATAACGTACAGTAGAAAACGATGTCCATCAGATGTCTCAATAAAGCTAGGCAATCAAATTGTTGAAAAATGTGCAAAAATAAGAGATTTGGGTATAATTTTAGACACAAAATTAACGTTTGTAGAACATTATAATACAATTATCCATAGAGCATATAATATGTTAACGTTTATAAAACGTTTTGGTTATAACTTTCAGGATCAATACACTATAAAAACATTATACATTGCGTATGTGAGATCAATATTAGAGTATTGCAGCGTTGTTTGGTCTCCTTACATGAAAAAACATGAAGAACGCATAGAGTCAATTCAGAAGCAGTTTCTATTGTACGCACTACGTAAGTTAGGATGGACAGTATTTCCTCTGCCTTCATACGAAGCACGTTGTTTGCTGATCAACATTCAGACATTGAAAGAACGACGTGACTACGCTATGGTATCGTTTGTTACTGATATTGTCTCACAGCGTACTGATTCACCTGAATTATTGTCCAAATTAAATTTTTATGCTCCCAGCCGGCATCTACGTGAGAGAAATTTGTTTACAGCGGAACGTCATCATGCTGATTATGCAAAATATGGACCGTTAAATCAAATGATGTACACTTATAATCGGCATTGTGAAATGATTGACCTAAATATGACTAGAACGCAGTTGAAGAAACATTTTCAAAACATTCGAAATCGTAGAAGCTAAATAAAATAGCAGATAGATGTAGCCTTTATATGAAGAATGATAAAAAAATTTAACTAATAACAATTATAACTATAAAATATGTATAAATAGATATTAAGCATGAAATGTATTGAAACTGGTCTACGTTTGATTGACGACAATAAATAAATAAATTGTATGCCAGTAAAACTTGGTGTGTATCAGTTAAGAATACTCAACTGCTGCAGGTCTTCATCAATAGATGCCTGCGGTATTGAATTCGTGCATGATGTCCTTACCATTGGATTTCCAACGTGGAGCTCCATCATGAAAAGATTTTGGATGAAGTTGAGAAATGTTTGACATTGAGATATTTAAGCTTTGCCTAACACAATTTCTCAATGGTGAATCGAACATTTTGAGTTGCTCAAGGAAAAAATTCACTCGAAGGTCACCGGGAAAATAGCAAGCAGAGGAACCTGCAAAAAAATTACCCATAGAAATGAGAAAAGCTAACCAGAATATGCCCAAGTCAATATACCAAACCAGAAGATGAAAACAGCAAATAACGAAGAGATAATTGCATTCGCTGTATATGACATTCAAATTAGCCTTCAGGATTTGTGTTTGCGACATCTTCGTCAGCCATGTTCTGATGGGTTTTGCTGCGATGCTTCTGACTGACGGCAGTGCCAGAAAGAAAGCCCCAAGGACGGCAAAGTAACACATCATCAGAACCACAAGGATGCAAGTTTCAAACTTTTTTTTCTTATATAAAGAAGACAACGTTCCATCGACTAGCGCTGAGGGAAGAAGTTAAATTGACACTCTGTTTGCATGCCGTCGTTGAGACGAGACCGATCGGTGCGGTGGCGAAAATCCTCGCAGAAGGAACAACCGATTCGGTTGAGCGAAAACATTAAAAGGCTCTCGGCTTTTGCTCCCACGTTGCGCTGAAATGCGAAAATATGAGGATTAGCCTGGAGGAATAAATTGGGTGCCCATTCAGCCAGTGGCTGAGCTTTTCCGGTTCAAGATTTGGACATTGTCACAGGGTTGGGGCAGCTACATTGTTATTTTCTCGTTAACACCTTATTCTAGATGTACGCTCAGACAAAGCAAGATACGGGCAATAGTAGTCAGTGGAAGGAAAACGATTACAATGAGTCGGTTGGCTGGAAAGCAATTTGGTGCAGCTTTTTTTATGGATTTATTGGGTGATAAAGTTCCTGACCGAAAAAGGCAATAAATGGCATTAAAGCAATGAATTGGAGGTTTAGCATTTAACTGTACTTTCTGCTGAGAATACGACTTTGTGTTATAACAAAATGAAATGCTGCTGATTCATGCACGCTCATACATCTTACGAACAAAATCAGCAAGTGAGGTTTAAGGGGTTACATCCCTCGAGACAATTGTTGAGTTATTTGACATTATCTTTGACAATACCTTTATCGCCATGCTTGCCCTTTGCATACATATTCCACGTGGCTTCCGAATTCCATAGATTAGCACCCTCTTCTATGAGTAGTAGTATCCGGCATAGGCAATCCGGGACTCAGGTGTTGGTGTAAGGCGCACTCGATGGCGGCCCAGCTGACGCTGTTGAACGCATTCTTTACGTCCAGCATGACAACCGCGCAATAGCGGATTCCTATTTACCTTACCGATCAGGCTAAGGCCGGGGTGGCCTCTGCTGTACATAGTAGCCGTCTCCATTCCACTCGGTCCATGGCTGTTTGTCTCCAGTTCCGCACTCTGCATAGGGTCCGCAGATCGTCCTCCACTTGGTTGACCCACCTAGCTCGCTGCGCACCACGTCCTCTTGAACCGGTCGGATGACTCTCGAGAACCATTTAAGTCGGGTTGCTTTTTTTTTTTTTTTTATCTAGTTCGTTTATTTGGGGCTCAATCGCGTATAACGCTTTACGGAGCCGAGGATCTTTCTTTGTACTTAATAGTATACATTATACAGAGTAATAACTTTTTAATGATATCTGTTAGTAATGGGTGGAAGCCAGAGTACTCGTGGCAGCTCGAGGTTAGAAGGTCACATTTTGAGGGATGGACAGGGTAAGGATTGGGCCAAAGGTTTCACTGCTGCTCATCCGGGGGTGAATCGCATCTTGCTAGCGTATTCGGTGCCTTGTGGTGTTGGTACCAACTTGTTGTGGGACTTGGTTTTCCGGATGGCCAGGAGCAGCTTGGTAACACAAAGAGGACAAAACAGAGAAAAAAAAACTGGAGAAGAAAACACAAGCAAATTAAACTTTTATACCAGCAGAGCGAAGAAAGTCGAAAATACATCCCATGTATGTGACATCGCGGGTCCCCAACACATCTCTCACAAGAACAAAGGGTTGTCTACCTCGGGCCTCAAGGGTATCCAAAAGTAGCGCTCTGGAGGCGTCATTATCCGGGCATTGCCAAACTACGTGGTCGATGTCATCATAACCGGAACCGCACTTAGTACAAACATTGCTCAACGCGAGGTTAATCCTGTGTAAATGCGCGTCTAGCGAGTAATGGTTGGACATAAGTCTTGACATCACGCGAATGAAATTGCGACTTACATCCAGACCATACCACCACACTCGCAAAGAAACATTAGGAATAATGGAATGTAACCACCGTCCCAGCTGGCCATCTCGCCAATCATTTTGCCAACTTTGAAGAGAACTCTGGCGAACAAAATGGAAAAATTCATCATGTGAAATTCTTCTATCATAGATCTCACCTTCCTGTGCGCCCACCTTTGCGAGAGAGTCCGCCTTCTCATTGCCAAAAATTGAGCAATGTGAGGGGACCCATACAAAGGTAATCTTGTATGATCTTTCGACCAGTGCACCCATCTGCTCCCTTATTTTTGTAAGAAAGTAAGATGAATGTTTTACAGGTTTCATCGACCGGAGTGCCTCAATCGAACTAAGGCTATCCGAGAAGATGAAGAAATGGTCTACGGGCATGTTGGAAATCATCCCCAAAGCGAAGTTGATTGCTGCCAGCTCAGCAACATAAACCGAACAAGGTTCCTGAAGTTTGCGGAAGGCGGTGAAATTTTCATTGAAAACACCGAAACCAGTGGATCCATTTATGCGAGACCCATCAGTGAAGAATCTCTTACAGGAATTGACATTTTGGTACTTTTCGTTAAAAATGCGAGGAATAGATATACATCGAAGTTGATCTGGTATTCCATGAATAGCTTGTTTCATGGACAGATCGTATTTAACAGAGGAACTGTCATTAGTGAAGTGTACACGGGGAGGATTATAACTTGGTAGGCTTATATCAGATGACATGTAGAACAGATAGATTCTCATGAATTTTGATTGAGTGTTCAGACTGAGCATTTCTTCGAAATTTTCAATGACAAGTGTGTTGCTCACTCCACACTTGATAAGTAACCTTAGCGAGAGCTCCCAGAATCGGTTCTGGAGAGGTTTCACCCCTGCCAGGACCTCAAGGCTCGCATTATGCGTTGAGTGCATACAGCCGAGAGCAATACGCAAACAACGGTATTGAATTCGTTCCAACTTTATTAGGTGGCAGTTTGCTGCTGAGTGGAAGCAGAAAGAGCCATACTCAATAACAGAGAGAATAGTCGTTTTGTAAAGTTTTATGAGGTCTTCCGGGTGAGCACCCCACCATGTTCCGGTAATTGTGCGTAGAAAATTGATCCTTTGTTGACATTTTTGCACCAAATACTTGATTTGGGTACCCCAAGTGCCTTTTGAATCAAACCAGACCCCAAGGTATTTCGAAGTCAAAGACTGGTCGATTTCTATTCCCAAAAGATTGAGTTTCAGTTGGGCTGGGTTCCGCTTTCTAGAAAACACAACCAATTGAGTTTTTTGCGGAGCAAACTCGATCCCTAAATCTCTTGCCCAGATTGACAGATTATTTAGAGAATTTTGCAATGGTCTTTGCAACATTTCTGCATGTGGGCCTTTTAGAGAAACCACAGCATCATCTGCAAGTTGTCTTAGCGTGCATTGTCCTTCCAAGCAACTATCAATGTCTTTCACGTAAAAATTATAAAGCAAGGGACTTAAACATGAGCCTTGGGGTAGGCCCATGTAACTTATTCTGGAAGTTGTCAGTTGTCCGAGATTGAAGCTCATATGTTTTTCTGACAACAAATTATACAAGAAATTATTTAAAATTCCTGGAAGTCCACTATTGTGCAGTTTTTCTGACAATATTCCTATGGAAACTGAATCAAAGGCGCCCTTAATATCCAAGAAAACTGAAGCCAGTTGCTCCTTTTCCGCAAAGGCCAGTTGAATATCTGTTGAAAGCAACGCTAGACAATCGTTTGTTCCTTTGCCCTTGCGAAACCCGAACTGTGTATTTGAAAGCAAGTTATTCGATTCGACCCAATGATCGAGTCGTGATAGGATCATTTTTTCCAACAATTTCCTTAAACATGATAACATAGCAATTGGGCGGTATGAATTATGATCAGACGCTGGTTTACCAGGCTTTTGAATAGCTATTACTTTGACCTGTCTCCATTCATGCGGAACGATGTTGTTCTCCATGAATGAGTTGAACAGGTCCAGTAATCGTCTTTTCGCGATATCTGGGAGATTCTTTAGAAGATTGAACTTGATCATATCGCGTCCCGGAGCGGAATTGTTTGATGAAAGAAGAGCCATAGAAAGTTCCAGCATAGTGAAGGGTCTGTCCAGAGAACCGTCTCTTGGGGATGTTTCCCAAGAAATCGGTTGTGCTGGGACTGAGTCTGGGCAGACCTTTTTCGCAAAGCTGAATATCCAACGGTTGGAGTATTCGTCATTCTCATTAGAAGAAGAGCGGTTTCGCATGTTGCGAGCCACTCTCCAAAGCGTTGTCATTGAAGTTTCTCTTGAGAGACCCTCAATGAAGTGTCGCCAATAACTACGCTTCTTCGCTTTCAGCAGGTTTCTCAGTTGTCTTTCGAGCTTTGCGTACTCTTGATAAAGATCTGAGGTACCGTGCCTACGAAAAGTTTTGAAAGCATCAGATTTTTTAAGATACAACTGGGTGCAATCATCATCCCAACCTAGTGTGGCTGGTCTTCTTTTGAAGGTTGCACTTGGAACACGTCGTTTTTGTGACTCTAATGCACTCTTATATATCAGTTCAGACAGGAATCGATACTCATCCAAAGGTGGGAGGGGATTGAATGATTCGATGCCAAAAGATACCGCTTCTGCATACTTTTGCCAATCGATATTCCTTGTGAGGTCAAAAGGAACCTGAATTGGATGGTCTGACCTTTCACTATTCTGCTTTATGGTGGTTATAATGGGTAAGTGATCACTACCATGAGGATCCTCGATTACCTTCCACAAGCAATCGAATGATAGTGAGCTTGACCCCAGTGATAGGTCGAGACGACTTTCTTTGCCGTCAGATGCAATACGTGTCACTTCACCTGTATTTAAAATGTTCAAATTGAAATCGTCGCACAAATCATAGAAAATGGCCGCTCTATTATCGTCATATGGTTCGCCCCACCCTGTACCATGCGCGTTCATATCACCCAGAATTAAAACTGGATGTGATAGTGCAGAAACCGCATTCCAAAGATGACGGCGGTTAATTGAAATTCTTGGAGGAATGTAAACGGAAGCTACGCAAAGTTCTTTACCCTTTACGTTTATTTGGCAAGCGACGATTTCTACGCCAGGATGAGTCGCGATTGGAATTCTATAAAATGAGTAAGTCTTTTTGATCCCCAAAAGAACTCCCCCATAATGGTCATCTCTATCCTGGCGTATAATGTTAAAATCGTGGAAGTTGAGTTCATCTTCAGAAGAAAGCCATGTTTCACAAAGGGCAAAAATATCACAATCAGAGTTGTGAATCAAAAACTTAAACAGGTCTAATTTAGGTTTTAGACTATGACAGTTCCACTGTAGCACAGTGATCATATCTTGTACCTCACTTGATGAATTATCCATCGAAAGATATGATCGCAGCAATGAGGGGCCATGATTGTGTCAGATTCCGAAAATATTCTTCTACTGTAGGTATAAACATATCAATAATGCCTCTTAATGTTTCTGGAAGGCTGAGGGCATTATATAAGCGATCCACGAGAACCCTAAAAGTAAACAGTCCTCGCTTGGGTCTAGGAGGCTTGCTTGAACTGCGAGGAACTTTGGTAGCTTTTTTCTTGCTACCTTGTCGATTATTTCTCTTTGAAGTGTATTTAACAGGCGGAGATGGGGGTGACAGGTTCTTGCTACAACATGGAGCTGAAGCTAGAGGAACCTGATTCTTCGGAGTTTTTAAGTTTACCCCGTCTCCTTTATCATTAGGCAAACTTTTGAGGGAAGACTTTAAAAAGACCTTTCGGCGCAATCCCGGGGAAGATGATGACTTCCTTTTTCCAGGTGCGTGTACCTCCGAAAGAGATCCACCCTCATCAGTTTCGCCATCGTCCTGATCATCGGAAGACAACTCCTGATAGGGATTTTCAACTGGGACAGCTGATTCAGACACGGAATCTGGTGTTTTAAAAGATTTCACCATCTCCGCATATGTCTGTTTGGAGCGCTTTATGATAGAGCGACTCTCATTTCGAATGCGTCTTTTGTAAGCCGGGCAAACTTGCAAGTCGTGTGGATCTCCGCCACAGTAGCTACATTTTTCCGCTTCCTGTGTGCAAGAGTCCTCCAAGTGAGCTTGGTTGCATTTGCCACAACGGGGCTTGTTGTCGCAAAAGCTATCACTGTGACCAAACTGCTTGCATTTGGTACAATTAAAAACCTTCGGCCTAAAAAGATGCACTGGGTAAAAACCACCATCAATTACAACAAATTCCGGGAGGACGGAACCTGGAAAAGTCACTCGAAAAAACGCTGAAGGCGAGTACACCTTTTTATTTCCTTCCATGGAAACCTTAGATAAGCGTTTACAGTCTAGGATAGCCACATCAGGAATTGACCTATTTTTGAATCGACCAAAGCCGGTCTTGATGTCCTCACATGTCAGCATTTCGTCGAGGATCTTCCCCTCCACCTCCACTTCTCGTGCTGGCACATAGACCGCGTATTCAACAGTAAACGCTTCGTGTTGAGCAATTTCATTTGCTGCTTTGTAGCTAGGTGCGGTAACACGCAGCTTGGATGCTTTCACTTGGTGAATAACGGTCCCAGGATACTTACGCGTCAGCTCTCGAGAAATCGAAAGCATATTCAATGGTTTGCATTTGCGCCGGAAATAGACAACCCAAGGTCCAGGCGAAGATGGCTGATAAAACCGCGTACGAGCAATGATATCATTGGGAGGCGTTTCGCCTCCAATCGAATCGTCCATGTGGAAACAAATTTATGGAAAATAACTCAAAAGTGCAAAAGAGGAAGAGAAAAACCTTAAAGTATTTACAGTGCACTTTCTTCCTTAGGACGACAACTGTTTGGTTTGTAAACCAAACAATGTTAATAATATATAGAAAAAAAAAATAAAGCAAAAAAAAAAAAACACTTGTACTAATAATATACGAATTCAATTCTTATGTTTATTTTAGCGCACCCTGTAGGATGCAGAAAAAAAACGGTATTGAAAAAAAAGAAAAAATAGCTAATAAAAAAAAACAAAAAAAATGTTCTGTTATTTACAGTTTGTACACCCTTACCCGTATACAGTAGTTTGGGAACCACTGTTATGGATGTCAAAAAAAAAGCACGTGGTCGAATGTGGACTGGGGATACAATAGACAAAAGCGATCAAAACAAATTGGGCGGACAAAAGAGTGTATCGAAAGAGTGATACTTATCTGACCGGAGCAGGTAGATATTTATCACAGGCAGGCAGATGGTAAAGCTGTCCGTCGCGTCTGCCTTCGCACCCGTCGCCGCCGTCCTCTTTGTTGACGGAGGGGCTGATGATGGCGATAATGATGACTTTTGGATGCGATTATTCGTTGACCTTGATGTACGATGATGCAAGCACCTCGCTTCCGCGTTGCGCTGGATACCACCTTGCGACACTACACTTCGCACAAGCAGGAGAACTCACGATATAAAAAACCTTCCGCAATTGCGGGGGAAAAAACTCTACTTCTACGAGGTCTATCGCGTGGTGAGATACGGAGCACACGTCCGACTCGTCCAAATGCACAACAGGGAATGAAGTCGGGTTGCTATCCGACACACTCTTAGAAAAAATCATGTAAATTTAAGTTCTCTTGGATGCACATAAAAGGAGCGGCCCGTTTGAAACAAATTTACGTCTTCTATCACAAATAATGTCGAGCTAGCGCAATCGCTAAAACCGAAGTGGCAGTTTCAACATATGAAAGTAAAATAATGAACTGGATTCGAACACTGGTCCGCTGATTGAGAGGCACGGACTATACCTCTCGGCTATATCACCGAGTTATGAGGTAAATGATAAATGTAAAACTGTTTCTACCTACCTGATCAGAAAGGTTTGTTGACATCTTGTGCAACCAACTCGAACTTACAAAATGGATGTAAAATTAAGTCAAATTTGCCATTCAGTCATGAAATGTTTACGTACTTTGATGGTTTGCGTCACGTGTAAATTCCTAATTTTTTAAGAGTGCATCCTGATGACGTGACCCGCCCACCATAGGCTCCCGATTTTCGCGGTATGGACGATGGTTGGTCCAAGTCCCGTCTTCCATCTGCACTCCGCCGTGATGGTACGCAACACATTCCTTTCGAAAACTCCAAGGGCGCGTTGGTCCTCTGCACGTAGGGTCCATGTTTCGTGCCCATAGAGGACGACCGGTCTAATCAGCGTTTTGTAGATGGTTAACTTCGTGTTACGGCGAACTTTATTCGATCGTAGAGTTCTACGGAGTCCAAAGTAAGCACGATTTCCTGCCACAATGCGCCTCTGAATTTATCTGCTGGTGTCGTTGTCGGCGGTCACCAGTGAGCCCAAGTACACGAATTCTTCAACCGCCTCGATTTCATCACCGTCGATAGAAATTCGGGGTGGCGGGCGCGGTGATTCCTCCCTGGAGCCCTTTGCCATCATGTAATTTGTCTACGCCACATTAATGACTAATCCGATTCGCCTGGCTTCACTCTTTAGTCGGATGTACGTTTCCGCCATTGTCTCAAATTTACGAGCAATAATATCAATATCATCAGCGAAACCAAGCAGCTGAACGGACTTCGTGAAAATCGTTCCACTCGTGTTAATCCCCGCTCTCCTTATTACACCCTCTAAAAAGCAATGTTGAACAGCAAGCACGAGAGACCATCACCTTGCCGTAACCCTCTGCGAGATTCGAAGGGACTCGAGAGTGTCCCTGATACTCGAACTACGCACATCACTCGATCCATCGTCGCATTGATCAATCGTACCAGTTTATCCGGGAATCCGTATTCGTGCATAATCTGCCATAGCTGTTCTCGATCGATTGTATCATACGCCGATTTGAAATCGATGAACAAATGATGTGTGGGCACGTTGTATTCGCGGCATTTCTGCAACATCTGGCGGATGGCGAACATCTGGTCCGTTGTAGCGCGTTCACCCATAAATCCAGCCTGATATTGCCTCACGAACTCTCTTGCAATCGGTGATAGACGGCGGCATAAAATTTGAGAGAGTATCTTGTAGGCAGCTCTCAGTAGTGTGATCGCGCGATAGTTCACGCAATCCAACTTGTCGCCCTTTTTGTAGATGGGACACACGATACCTTCCATCCATTCCTCCGGTAATACTTCCTCCTCCCAAATCTTGGTAATGACCCAGTGTAGTGCTCTCACCAGTGCTTCTCCACCGTATTTTAGAAGCTCGCTTGGTAGTTAATCTGCTCCAGCGGCTTTGTTGTTTTTCAACCGGCCATCCCCCTCTTCTATCTCTTGGAGGTCAGGGGCCGGAAGTCTTTCGTCCTGTGCACATACTCCTAGATCTGTTACCACGCCACCTTCGGTACTTGCAACGTCGCCATTGAGGTGCTCATGCTGCCGTCACCTCTCGACCACCTCACGCTCGCTCGTGAGAATATTCCCGTGATTATCTCAGCACATGTCGGCTTGTGGCACAAAGCCTTTGCGCGAGCGGTTCAGCTTCTCGTAGAACTTTCATGTGTCCTTAGCGCGGTACAGCTCTTCCATCGCTTCGCGATCTCGTTCTTCCTGTTGACGCTTCTTCATCCGGAAGACTGAGTTCTGCCTGTTCCGCGCTGTAACGTGCCTCATTCGCTCTCGTGCGGTGTTGCAGCATTCTCGCCCATGCTGCATTCTTCTCGTTTTCAACTGTTCACATTCGCCGTCGTACCAGTCGTTTCTGTGATTCGGAGTCGCGAAGCCTAGTGCTGTAGCCGAGGTACTACCTATGGTGAATCGGATGTCCCTCCAGTCATCTTCAAATGTAGCTGCGCCAAGCTGCTCTTCCGTTGGTAGGGCCACTGCTAACTGCTGCGCGTAGTCTTGAGCCACTTCTACGTTACGCAGCTGCTCGATGTTGAGCCGCGGCGTTCGACTTCGACGCGTAGTGATAACTGTCGAAAGTTTTGAGCGCATGCATACAGCGACTAAGTAGTGATCCGATTCGCACTGCGGTATGTGCGGACATTGGTTACATCCAAGAAGAATTTACCGTCGATAAGAACGTGGTCGATTTGGTTTTCTGTTTGATGGTCGGGTGATCTCTAGGTGGCTTTGTGGATATCTTTGCGGGGAAGAAGGTGTTTCGGACTATCATACCACGGGAGGCTGCAAAGTTTACGCATCGCTGGCCGTTATTATTCGATACGGCGTGCAGGCTGTTTCGCCCGATTACCGGTCTGTACATTTCCTCCCTTCCTACCAGCGTGTTCATGTCGGCGACAACGATTTTCACGTCACGCGGCGAGCAACCACCGTATGTTTGCTCTAACTGCGCATAGAATGCTTTTTTCTCGTCATCAGGTCTCCCTTTGTGTGGGCAGTAGACGTTGATGATGCTGTAGTTGAAGAAACGGCCCTTAACTCTTGACATGCACATCCTTGCGTTGATCGGCTGCCACCCGATCACACGTTGTCGCATCTTGCCCAACACTATAAATCCTGTTCCCAGTTCATTGGTGGTGCCACAGCTTTGGTAGAAGGTAGCCGCTCGATGTCCGCTTTTCCACACTTTCTGTCCAGTCCAACAAAGTTCCTGCAACGCCACGATGTCGAAGTTGCGGGGATGTAGTTCGTCGTAAATTATCCTGTCACATCCTGCGAAACCTAGTGACTTGCAATTCCATGTTCCAAGTTTCCAATCGTAGTCCTTATTTCGTCGCGTGGGTCTTTGCCGATTGTATCGACTCGTATTTTTTTCTATGTTATTCGCAATGGGGATTTTTACGGGTGGCTTATTGGACGTTCTGTTTAACGTTCCAACCAATACTGGGATGACCACGCTTATGGGGCTACCACCTAAGATCTAGCTGGACGTGGTGCAGCGTTTCTTACTCATCCGCTGGATGCCAGAACAGACGCTGTTTGAGCCGAACCTCCTTGGTGAACAGACGCTCGGATCGTACCGTCGTGCGGGGCTACTTTTGAAATGCGGGGCTACTTTGGACACTTTAGAATTTGGATTTTTTTGAATTCAAAATATGGTTCAAATCTGTTTGATGTCTTTGGGACTATTATGAAGCAATAGTTTTCCCTTCATTTGGTTGAAAATATTTTTCAAACAGACTGTTTATTGCTTGTCAGGACGCGAAAAAAAACATCGAATAAACCAATAAAATATACATAACGTATCAGAACATTTGGTCTGTAAGTATTGTTTCTACAGTTCATAAATTTCAAAGGGTTGATCAATTCATTCAAAATATATCAACGTAGTATAAACAATCGAATATTTGTATCGTTATACATTATAAATGACCGTTTTACCCAAATTAAGGATTGATGGTCCCTTTTTTCAGGCTATCTATATAGCAAAAGCACGCTGCTCATAATACCAAAGAAAGCACAGAACCATCTTAAAACGCATATTTTTATTGAAATCATTTTACAGTATACCACAGTATTGGTACAAAGTAGTTTTCTAAATAACCCTGGAATTTGAAATGCAGTTTTGTTATAGATAAAAATGTCCAAAGTAGCCCCCATCCGGTCCTATATGAGATGTGTTCGATTGGTGTATGAACAACTTTTTTGTTTATTGATGGATTTAGTTCAAATTTTGCATACATCCTACATATATACTCACGATTATTGTGTGAAAAAAAATGTGGATATCCATTCACTACTCTGGGAGCTAGAATGTCATAAAGTTGAAAAACCATGAAAAAGTGTATAAAGAAGCCCCGCACGACGGTACCTCCTCAATCTAGCTGAAGTTAGTAGGACAACAGTGCCCAGGCTGCACTACCAGCTAAGCACACAATTCTTAGCTGGCGGTCTTTGCCATCGCTTGACCCGTGGAAGCATGAGGTAGGAACTTGTGAGGACCAGAGCCATGTTGGACGCTCTCCTTATCGATTCACCGTTTTGCAGCGGATTTTTTTTATCGCTTTCTCGGCCATTTTGGTTACAGCCCTAATAGCGTCCACCGGCTGATCAGTTTATCCGAGAATCCAGAGGCATCTGGTTTCTCGTTATAGATCATCAGCCTACACAGAACGATCCGCTCCAACAGTTTCCCGGCGGTGTCCAGAAGGAAGATGGGTCTGTATAGCGACGGGTCGCTAGGTGGCTTCCCGTGTTTGAGCAGTAGAACCAATCTTTACCTTTTGACCTCTCCGAAAATTCGACCCTGTCTAGGCACATTTGCATTCTGCATAGCAATTCTGAACATGCCAGGGCTACCCCCGATGATCGTCTTGATGGCTACTGTCGAAATATCATCCGGACCCAAAGCTTGTTCAACTTAAGCGACTTCATTATTGCGATGAGCTCGTCGTTCGTCACAAAGGCGACCTCATTTTGGCCAGTTTTCCATAGGGGACGGGGGCCCATGGTCTTGTATCGTGACCAGAGTTGCATCCTGTCACTGTCAATAATAAGTAAATCGCTGATTTTGATAGGCCGACTGCGATCCAAGTCAGCGTGCGCTCTATTGAGTCACCGTCACTTTCCTTGTTCCATCAGAACTGGACTGACTGTAATGGTGTGTGGAAATCACTGACAGGCCATCTTTAAAATTCGTTTAAAAATCCAAATGAAGATTTACCAAGATGATATTTTAGTATGTGGTACAAAATAAAAAGTTATGCATTTTGGTCACAAAAAAGTTTGAGTTTTGGTGAAAACCACTAAAATATCACAACAGTTGCAATGATTGTGATCTAGAGTGCGGGTCAATAGGGCACCGCACTGTTTTGATTTTGTATGGGATTTTGACGTTTCTTGGCCTTGTTGTTTACAAAATTTCTGTAAGAGTGAAAGAGAAGGAGATAATTTCATGCAGTGCCCTATATCAGGTCGTTACCTGTCATTGTGGTTTTGATATTGAATGGCCTGGAGTGATAGTGACGACGGTGCAATATTAGTAATCAACTGACAAGACTGATATTACGCAACTCTGATCATGACGCGGGAACAACGTTTTCACGATCTTCTCGATATCTCGAGGGAGCGTTCTGAGGGTGCTGACTGCTGACGCGTCCTTCGTTTTGGCCTTGACTACTCGCTGGGCATCACCCCAGGGAGTCGTAGGACTGCCTGGCAGAGATTTTCAAAGCACGCTTGCTTACGCGCCTTAATCTCTTTGTTCAGTACCTGTTTAGCCGTTCCGTAGGTTTCAATTTGCTCCATTCTACCCTCATCGGTGCGAGCTCTTTGTATCCTTTTCCTAGCTCTTAGGATGCACGGAGGTTTACGGTTTATGGACATTTCTGTGTAGGAATAGCCTTGGCATTGTAGCGTCGCATGCACGGCTTAGGGTTCCGACTAGATCATCGCTTGGTAGATCGTCGGTGTTGCCCTCCATAAGCAATCGCTCCACAAATGCCGGCTTATCGAAGCGCGAGGTCAGCCATCCTCGATGCATGTCGATGACTTGCTTGTCGTATGGCCCTTATTCTCCGTACTAATAAGGCATTTTGGTGCCGAATTGCACTCTCTTCTGATGTGGCCTTCTACTCCGCACTTACTGCAGAGTTAGGTCTTGTCAGGGCCTTTACACGCCCACGACTTGTTTCCTTGCATTTGAAGCGTGTGTATATCGTATGGCAGGTACATATATGTATACTCTATGCCCTAGGAAGCCAAGGATATTTCCTTTAAGAAAAGTTCCTGAACCGACCGGGAATCGAAGCCATGACTGTCATACAGCATGATCATTCTGGATACCCACGCTTTTACAGCTGTGGCTATGTGGGTCTTATACAATACAATGAGTAAGTTTCATTTGCTTCTTATAACATATTTTACTAAGTCAAAACATTTCTGATCAGCAGTTCGTAGATAATGATAGTGTACCTATTCTAAAGATCGCAGCCTTTACTTTCACAATAGCTCTACTTTTTAGTTGATTTTAGTAAGCTGTTTATGCATGAATAGGGTATGAGTGCCATCAGTAATCTCACGCCCCCATTCATACTATTCGAAATCAAGCGATTACGGCACCGATTGATTCCGTTCTTTTTGTTTCCATGGGTGCTCTTTTCTAACAATAAATAAAAAAATAAAAACAAAACAAACAGTACTGCAATCTTACGTTTTTTGTAAGATGAAAATAGGAGCCACTTGCTTAATAAGGGAACCAATATCCTATATTCAAGCCACATTGAAGATGAATCGTGAAAAATCATGCTGATCAGTTCATTCGTTCGTAGGTTATAATGTCTCAGTGCGAATTTTAGCTTATTTTTATATATCAACTACATACAGCAGTGGTGCTCATCCTGCGGCCCGCGGGCCGCATGCGGCCCTCCAAGCCTTAAGATGCGGCCCGCGGAGTACTTAAGACGAATCGAAATTTTTGAACGATTATTTGAAATAACTCATTAAATTTATTAAGAAATCAAACAAAAAAATTGCTGATCAATTTTCACAGTGTTCAACACAAATTAAATGATAAATAAACAAAAAGAACGCAACTCCGAAATATTTCGGCATTTCAGCTAAGTCACGAAGCCAGCTTATAGTTATTTATAAGTTGTACGAATCAAATGAAAGTTTGTTGGAAAGGTAATCTTGAATTATTTAAAAAATAGTTGCAGCTTTTAAGCACAGTCAATGCAACGCTGAGCAAATATTTCACATTTCGCCTTTCCGAAGAACATAAAAACACAAAGCACGAAGTTTTTGACAAAATTCTCAACAAATCTCAACTTGGTTGCCAATATTGTTTAGTTTTCACTGTTTGTTTAAATTTCTATTATAAGACTCACACATTTTTCGAAACAAAACTTACGAATCCAATTTGAACATTATTGGAGAAAAATTTTAAGTAACTCTAAGCGAAACATATGGAGAAACTCAAATAATCCTGGAGAAAGTAAACCTGAAGAAACCTGAAGAAACTTAAACAGAAATTTCTTAAACAACTTTAGATTAAATTTCTCGAGCAAAAAAAAAGAGAATTTTCAGGAGTAACTACAAACAAGATTTCTGGACCAACTGCACCAAGACACAAAAGATGCCTAGAACGCCTGCGGAAAATTTGAACAATAAATTTGAAGCAACTTATGCAATGTTGAAGAAACTTCCGGAAACAATTGTAATATTTTGAAGAAATTTTATGAAGTATTTCATCAACTTTAGAAGAGACTTATGGAGAGAGTTTACTAAAATCTTCAAAAACCAGCTGGAAAAATTTCGGAAAAATCCGGAAGCTATTCTAGGAAAAAATCTTTGAAACGATTAATGAGGAATGCCTAAAGTATCTTCAGGGCAGTTCCAAAGGCAAATCTAAGAGGAGTTCTTGGAGGAGTTCCGAAAGAATTCTAGAAAAACTAAAAGAAACTTCAAGAAATTTCTCGAAAACCTTCTGGAGCAAATCCACAAAAAATTTCAGGAGAAAATCCAGAAAACCTTTTTGGAGCGATTTAAAAGAAATTCTTGTGAAAGCTGCTTGACCAGGTCTTGAAGTGGCTTCAAGGCAATTCTAGGGGCAACTTCTAAATTGTTTGTTTGAATTTCAATTTGAAGCTCAAACGTTTTTCTCAACCAAACTTATGAATCTATATTGAACTCCACGAAGGGCAATAGATTATAAAGCTTGAGCCTTACACAAGCTCTGAACAGTTCAGATTTTTAATAAATATGCTTTAGAATTGTTCTTTTTGTTGTTTTTGTGCATAGATATTTTATGCGGCCCACAGGTCGATCCTGAATTGCAAATTTGGCCCGCGATATCCTCCAGCCTGAGCACCACTGACATACAGAGTTGCAATAAAATAGAAACTATCCACTACACAAATAATTTCTTCAACACATTGTGCTTCCCACGGTTTACACGCGTCTGATTCCATTCAACGACTGCTAATCCGCTTGTTCGTTTGGCAAAAACCTCTCCATTAACTCTCAAGTTAATTGGTTAGGCATTACTTTTCAATGACAGTCAAATTAATCCTGGACACTCATCTAGACATCATCTTTCCCACATGGCCATCACATACACCCGTACCGGCTGAGGTTTGATGTAGAAATAGGTCTGATTCTATTCTGCGTTGTCTGGTAATTGCAATGCCCACCTACCTGCCTTCTATTCAATTTCAACTTTGTTCTTCCGGTTCGTCGCTCGGCTGGCGCAGATTGTTTTAATTTTTTTCCGTTTCGCAAGAGCAGAAAAGTGGCCCACAAGTTATTAGCTCCAGTTATGGGCTAAAAGCCGCAGTTTGACTGACAGCCAGATGTTGGCACCTTTTTGTCATTCGGGGCTTTAATGAATCTTTTATAGTGCTGGTCTTTACTTGCCGTATTCACCCACTCGTCGCGTCGGTGGGTGACATGAAAAGGCGGCGGCCGCCTCAAAAGGTGTGGAATTAGCTTGGAACAATCAGTGCTAAGCTATGCGGCATGAAACGAAGGATGGTAATTTCATTCATTGAAATAAAATAAGTCTTGGTGAATCTGCTCTTGTTGGAACTGTTGAAAGGTCGGCATCAGTTACGTGGTTTTTTTAAGATCTGAACCTCTGAGTACACTGTTGAGTAGTTACGAATTCAACGCAGTTACGACATAACTTTCATTCAAACGTGGACGTGCAATATAGAGCATTAATTACGCACTTATGGACATTGGAGCGATGCTCTCAAATATATGATGCGCAATGTACTACAATGTACTAGAATAGGAAAACCCCTACACTAAGTGTTTTCCATTTTTCATGCATCGAACATAATGCTTCCGTTTTCTTATCGGGTTCCACATGGTCACAGTTTTCGACTTTGGAATCTACCTTTTCGAATTCCATTTAATTTCATTCCATTTCATTCCATTTTATTCCATTTCATTCCATTAAAAAAAACTGTGACCATGTGGAACCAGTTTTTTACAGTAAAATCAAAACTGTTCACTCAACCTTCCTAATCCATCACATTGGGAACAGCTCTCTGACGTAGTTCATGGTTTGGGTAAAAAATGATCGTTATGTACAAAGAGGGTTAAGGTTCCCAAATTTCAGCGTCCCCCCCCCCCCATGGAAAAGATTTCAATATTCATTCCGGAAAAACCCCTCCATGAACTATTTTTCGCGAAGTTTCTCTGTAACTATCGCAGAAGAGTTATTGCTTCAGGGACACCGCCAGAAATTCCATTAGGAATTCTTTCCAGATTCATCAAAATTTTTCCGGAACTTTTGAAAAAAGAAAATTCTTACAGGATTTTTTAGATTTTTTTCAGCAAGAATTGTGCAGTGTCTTTTTCTTTAAATTAAGAATTCCTCCAAAGATTTCTCAGGGTATCCCTTAAGAATTTATTCATGTCCATGTATTTCTTTGAAAATTTCTTCAGGGATTCTTCAAGAGATTTTTTTCAGAAATTTTCCTTGGGTCTTCAGGAGTTTCTTAAAAAAAATAAAGAGATTCATCTTGCAACTAGTCCATGGGTTTCTTCAGAAATTCCTTCAGAATCTTCTCCTGAGATTCCTTCGGGGATTCTTTTAGAAAGGATTGCTGCAGAAGTGCATGCATTTTATTCTTTATGTATTTCTTCAAACATTTTTGATGGAATTCTTCCACGTATACTATCAGAAATACCTCCAGGAGTTGCTTTTTTTTAATTTGTCTAGGAATTATTTAAAAAGTATCTAAACAAATTGATTAGGAATTTCTCTAGAAATACTAATAGAAGTTTCTAAAAAAAAAAATAGAGCCTCGTAGCCGTGCGGTTAGGGTCACCAAGCTTATAATCGCACCATGCTTTGGGGTGAGGGTTCGGTTCCCGCTTCGGGCGTTGAAACGTTTCGTGTAAATAGTTTCTTCCCCGTTTCCACTGGCGCATGCTCCGTTGTCCGTTGTCTAATGTTAAGTTTAAAACAGTATGTACAGCTGAAGACGTTGTCCGTGTATTTTTTAAAATTTCCAAGGAATATATCCAGGAATTCCTCTAAAAACTGCAATTACAGGCGATTTTTTTCACAGAGTTTTGGAGATTCTTTTCGAAATTCTAGGGGCTTCCTTTAAAACTTCAGAAATGTTTCCAGGAACTCTTTCAGAGCTTATGAATGGATTTTCTCCAGAGATTTCCTCAATTATTACTCCATAAATTCAAAGATTTTTTCAGGCATTTATTTCTAAATGCATCTCCTTTGGAAGTTTCTCCTAGGATTTATTCAGTCACTTTCTCCAGAGATTCTTTAAGCATTTTTTCCAGTGATGCTTCAGGAGTTTCTCCAAAGATGCTCTCCGCAATTCTCAGAAATAACTCCAGAAATTATGATTAAGCTTTTTCTATGAACTTTTCAAGAAATACTTCTATGACTACCTGCAGATGGTTCTCCAGTTCTTCCAGGTATTCTTTCGAAGATTCCTTTATTTTTTTCATAACTTCCTTCCTCCTTATGAAACTGTATAGGGTAACAGCAGTAGACTTCGCCACTGCTCTAGTCTTCGCCCCCGCAAAAACAAATTCCATTTTTTATGTATAAAGTGGCGAGATTAAAGCAGAATTTTCTGGGGGCGAAGTCTAGTTTTTTTTTTAGTTTTTATTAATGTGTAGGCGAAGTCTAGTGTTTTCACCCTACAATACAATAATTCTTTTTTTGTATGTATTACAAAAAAAAAATCCAGGTGTATCTACGGAAATTCTTTCAAGAGTTCTCTCCAAAAATCTTCCAGAGATCCCTCAGAAACTTGTTAAGGGATAACTTCAAGAATTCCATCTGTACAAGATTTTTAAGAGACATTTTAAGAAATTCATCGACGGATTTCTCCAGAAATCCCTCCAGAAATTTCTCGACCAATAATTTCTTGGAATTCCTCCCAGAGTTCCTCCAGAATTTTCTCATGATTTTTTATAGAAATTCGGAAGGTGTCTTATGGAGTTTCTCTAGATATTCTTCCAGGAATACATCTTGCGATAACTTCTGAAATTGTTCCAGGAATCCCGCCAGAAACTTTTTAAGGATTTCTTCTAGGAATCTCCCAAGGTATCACCAGGAGTTATATGGAAATACCTCCGGACTATCCTCCAGGGGTGCCTTCAGAAATTCTTCCAGGGATTCTTTCAAGAATTCCTCCAGTAATATTTTGTGTGATTTCTGGAAGAACTTCTGCAAAAATCCATAAGTGATATCCAGTGCTGAAAATGTCATTTCGACATATCGAGATATTCATGATGAATATTAAATGGCACTTTCGAAGGTAGTCGATGACATTTATCCATAACATTGGAGATAACGCGGGTTTTCCGTGAGTTTCTTGTAGAACTGGTCTAGCCGCACAAGTTTTTTTTTGTTTTTTTTGTGCACCAAAATTTTAGTTTCATCTGGTTGAATCCAGATATTTTGAGATGACATTTTCATATCTGAAACCATTCCTGCGGGTATCTATGAGACTTAAAATAATCAGGAGATTTTTCTAACAAAGCCGTCAAAGATAGTTTTGAAAAAGAAATCCTTGTAGGAGTTTCTGCAAGAATTCTTGAAGGAATTTCTCATAGAAATGTTGAAGAAATCTATGGATGAATTTCCGCAATAGAATATTTCAAGAAATTTATTAGAGGAATTTCGGAAAAACTTCATGGGAGAACTTTTGAATGAATCACTTCTGGAATTATTGAAGAAACAATAGAAATTCTGACAATGTCTCTGGGTTTTTGAAGGAAACACCAAAGGAATTTCGGTAGAAATCTTGAAAGAAACTTGTGAAAGAACCCTTGAAGGAATTACTTAAGAAATCTTCAGTAGAAATCCATATTGAAATCCAAGGAGGTACTACTCTTCAATATATCTCTAGAAATATATCTGAAGAAATGAGAAAATTTTTCCTGAAATTTCTGAAGGACTTCCTGGAGAAATACGTAGAGAAACTCCTCGGGAATCGGTGGAATTCCTAAAAAAGCTCATTAGGAAATTTGTACTTCTCAAATAATAATAATAATAATAATAATAATAATAATAATAATAACTATTCTTATAGGAATACTTGGAGAAACGCCTACATAGACTTCTGTAAAGATCCCTAAAGAAAACTATTGTCTCAGGGATTCCTAGAAAATATTTCCAAATCAATTCCTTTAATGATCCGTACAAATTGTTTGAGTAATCCGTAGAGGAAAAGCCAAAGTAATTACTGGAGAAATACAATATCTGGTAGAAATGATGAAAAAGTCTGTGAGAGCTATGGAGAAGTTTCTGCCTGAGTCATTGAAAATATTTTGCAAGAATCTGTGGAGAACTTTTGGATGAATCCCTGAAAAAATATTTGTTCACATGTCTATGGGTATTTTTGATGGAATACCTATAGCAATTCCTGAACAAATCTCTGGTGGTCTTCTTGAAGAAACCTGTAATAATTTCTCTGTGAAATTTTCTGAAGAAACCTATGCAAAAATATATTAAAAAAACCCAAATTAATCCACCTAGAGGTGATAGTGCCTTTCTCGTCGTATATGTTCTCACGATCTTTCCGTCGACGTAAGTCAAAGTGTTCCTGAATCCTGATAGTTTTTAAGAAAAGCAAGCATTTTATCAAAGTCATCATTGAATTTACTTAAACTTATTGATGGCACATACTTCGACGTTGTGTTCAGCGTAAAAGCAGAGCTGAATAATATCAGATTTCTCAGTTGACTGCTTGAGTACCTTCACTAACATTGGGAGCTGATCAATATCAAGCTAAGATATAACTTTTTACACATTCACAGATCACTTTGCGGTCTTCGATAAAGTTTTTTCTGCACATTCTAGGTTATATTTTATTGACCGTTGAAACAAGAACGTAGTGAGTATAGTGAGACGTCTGTTTGTATGTGGGTTTAATATGTCAAGATTTTGTTCTCTTACACATATTTATCGCTTGCATTGATTTTACTTACTTTCGTAGTTCCGGCGAAGCATCAAACGCTGGTTGTGCAACCCTACCAGTAGTCTCTAATTTGGTATGAGCCTATTTTCTAGTTACCCGTTCCTCAGCTTATTAAAAAAGCCGTGATGTGATGTGTCGCATGGTACATTTGGTTACTTTCCGGAACAGGTTCCGGAGCACCACCGGGCCTCCCAAATATAGTCTGAGGTAATATCATTGCTAACGTACATCAGGTTACCTAAAAAAAACACGATTTGATTTATCTTATGCATGGGTGCAAATCACTTTTACATTTGACCAATTCCAGTGGGACACCCAGAACTAGTTTCGGGACACTACCGGTTGTCTAAAATATGGTCTGAGGATATGTTCTTACGAATCGATCATCGTGTTATCAAAAAAGGGTCTCCAGTTGGCCTAGTGGTTAAGGCTATGAATCGCCAATCCGGAAACGGCGGGTTTGATTTCCGTTCCGGTCGGGAACATTTCCTCGACTTCCTGAGCATAGTGTATCATTGAACTTGCCTCACAATATACAAATTCATGCAATGGCGGGCAAAGAAAACCCTTCAATTATTAACTGTGGAAGTGCTCTAAAGAACACTAAGTAAAAGAGAGGCAGGCCAAGTTCCAATGCGAACGTCGAGCTATAAAGAAGAAGAAGAAGTTATCAAAAAAAAGCTGCTATTTGATGTACTGTCAAACCACGCGTATTCATCACTCTCTAATAAGACACTTTTTAACGAAAATTGTTGAATTAAAATAATGATCAAATGTCACAGTGTAATACACTGTAAATACGAATGATACGATATTGTGATGTTACTTACACCCGCAGCGGCTCCTCGTGCAGCTGCTACTTCCGAAAGTTCTAATTTGGTGCATTCCGACACCTGATCCGTTTGGTGATCAACCGCAGTGAACCTCGGAAGCCAACAATCGTAAAATGTACAAGCTATCAATTCGTACCACCACAATATCTGTAAGATTTGTGTTCAAAAACAAACAATACAATCTAAACAAAACTAAAATAGAGTTAGTTTATCGAATTGAAAGTTTACACAGGTAATTTGACAGCAATCATTGTCGAACTAGCGTGGTTTTATGGTACGACACGCATGGATATGATTCAATTTCACATTTACAACTTTCGGTTCACATTTTACCACTTACCGAGTGTCCCTGATGTGGTCTTAGACTAATTTCATGCAAATTTTTAATCAGTTCTCCTAGAAAGTCGCAAATTGATGTAATGCATGTATGGGTTTGGTTCATTCGTGCATTTCGCCAGTTCCGGCGGGGCACTCGAATCTGGTTCCGGAACACTACTGACTTTTTTTTTGGTCAAATCAAGATGCCTTAAAATCCGCGATTTGATGTGTCGCTTGCATGGGTTTGGCCTTTTATATTTGGCCATTTCCGGCGGGACACCCGGAACCGGTTCTGGATCACAACCGATTCAGATATGTTCTGAAAATATTTTCCTGCTTACTGTTCATCAGGATATCAAAAAAGCCACGGTTTGATATGTCCCTTGCATGGGTTTAATTAACTTTTATACTTTGCCACCTCCGGCGGAACATCTGGAACCGGTTCCGATATGGTCTGGGAATGCTTTCCTGCTTACTGTTCATCAGGTTATCGAAAAAGCTGTGGTTTGATATGTCACATGTATGGTTTTATTTCATTTTATATTTTGCCACTCCGACGGGATACCCGGAACCGGTTCTGGGACACAACCGGTTCAGATATGGTATGAGAATATTATCCTGCTTACTGTTCATCAGGATATCAAAAAAGCCACTATTTGATATGTCGCATGCATGGGTTTGGTTAACTTTAATACTTGGCCACTTCCGGCGGGACATTTGCAACCGGTTCCGGAACACTACCGGTTCCAACATGGTCTGAGAATGTTTTCCTGCTTACTGTTCACCACGTTATCGAAAAAGCCGCGGTTTGATATGTCGCATGCATGGGTTTAGTTCACTTTTATATTTGGCCACTTCCGACGGGACACCCGGAACCGGTTCCGGGGCACAACCGGTTCAGATATGGTCTGAGAATATTATCCTGCTTACTGTTCATCAGGATATAAAAAAATCCACTATTTGATATGTCGCATGCATGGGTTTGGTTAACTTTAATACTTGGCCACTTTCGGCGGGACATCTGCAACCGGTTCCGGGACACTACCGGTTCAGATATGGTCTGAGACTGTTTTTCTGCTTACCATTCATCAAGTTATCGAAAATGCCGTAGTTTGATGTGCCGCATGGATGGGTTTGTTGCGTTTTCATATCTGGCCCCTTCCTGGGGTACCGTTCCGGAACACCTAAATGGCCATAACTCCGGAACGGCTGAACCGATCTGGACCATTTTCAATAGGAAACAATGGGACCAGATTCCGCGTCGAATGAACCGTCGGTCAATAAAATCGGTTGAGGTTTACTGCCAAAAAGTGATGTGAGTTTTTTTGTACACACACATACACACACACAAAAACATACACACACACACATACACACACACACACACATACACACATACACACATACACACATACACACATACATACATACACACACACACAGACATCACCTCAATTCGTCGAGCTGAGTCGATTGGTATATAACACTTGACCCCTCCGGAGGCTCTATCAAATTTTCGTTTTTGGAGTGAACATATAGCCTTTCGGTACACCTTGGTGTACGAGAAGGCAAAAACTTCAAAAGAATTTGTAATTGAATCCGTGTATAAAACTCTGAAGGAATTTCTTGAAAACTTTCCGAAAGATTGTCTAAACCTAAACGTATCAACAGAAGAATTTCTAAAATTATCCTTGGCTGAGTTTCAGAAGGAACCCAATAAAATCTACGTTAGAATTCTATAAGAAACTTGTGGAGAAATCCTTGAGGGAATATCTGAAGGCAGTCCTGGATAAATTTCTTAACGAATCTCTGGAAATATTTTGAAAATATCGCTGGGGGAGTTTCTGAAATAAAAACTTGAAAAATTTCAAGACCGAATTCTTGGAATACTTATTTTCTGAAAGAATACATGGAGCGATTTTGGAAGAAATTCAAAGAAGATTTCTTGTAGGATTTTTCGGGTGAATTTATGAAGGAATCTCATAAACAATTTCCTAATGAATCTCCAAGTAAATTTCTTAAGGAAACCCTGGAAGAATCGTAAGAAAAATTTGAAACAATTTCTGAAGAAATCAGTGGTCTATTGAGGGGTAAATAAATTCATTATAGTTGATTCCTCACACCAATGCCTGAGTTTTGTGTGTTGAGCTCCAATGTATTCAATATCGCCAAAGTACACCAAAACTTCAAAATTTATTATAACTCAAACAAATATTTAACGAAGGCACATCCTTAACGTAGTCAATTATTTGTTTATTTAGCACACGTAAAATTATGTGCCCAAACCCTCCCCTCGTGGCCTTCATTTCACGGCCAAAAGTCATCCCAATTCTGGTGCAAAACAAACACAGAGCAGATGCCATCGCCATCGTTAGTCTGCCAAAAAGCCTCTGGATGCGGCACGGCTGTCCGTCCAGTCCATTGTCTTAGAACGCGAAAGCGAAGAATTAATATTAATTATGGCGTGCAGTGGCAGGGAAAATGAAATACGAGATCGAAACGAAACCCACCGAAGGCTTCGGAATGTGCTTCCCGGCGCTGGACGTGGGCCTCTTTGGGTGTCTGTCTGGGCGCAGCGAACCCCCGATGATTATAGGGCGTGGAGTTTGTTCTTTTTTGGCTTTTTATTATGATGCTTTTCGGGACTGATGGCTGCTAACAAGGTCCCTGAAGTATAAGGAACGGATGGCGTGGCTGCAGGAAAGCACCATTTCTTTTGTCGAGCTAAGGCAAAGGTTTTGGGCGCTGGGATGGGCTCTGGTATTAGGATTCGAGTGGGTCTTAGGGCTGGAAGAAGCACATCGTTAGTTAAGGTATAATGATAATAATTTCGTGTGATAGAGGATCTGCTCGGCTGATGGTCTTGGCTGTTGCATTCGATTGTGTATTTATGTAAAAGATATAGATTAGCAGCTAATTTGCGGCGATGGAAAATTGTGTGATGTGTGTTGTTAGCAGTCAGGGTAGGAAGTTGCACCGGAACTGAAGGAAACGCAAGATGATTAGGGATGGTAAGGCGGCGTGTGGCAGGCTGGGTAGCTCTAAGGAGATGATTGCAATATAAGTAGGTTTAATGGTGAGGCAGCTGGCTGGCATCTTATATACAATTTAGGATTGAGATTTACTTGAGACAGTCATCTGAGGATTTAATTGGACTTAACGGCAGGTGGCAAAATTAGAAATTAATGATCTGTTGTAGGATTATCATTTTTTTTTTCGTAGAGTGGTGCTGAAATGCCCAGGAGGTGATATATTTGTAGCACTGACAAAAATGTGTGTTACAGCATATTGATAAAATTTCGTATATTTGATATATTAAATACATTAATAGTTAACAAGCTTATACATTGATAATATGCTTTCGTAAAAGCATGACGAATATGTTTCGAAAAACAGGTTTCGTAAATTGAATGCAATTTGCGTATAATGTACGGTCCATTCGTACCAGCATGCTTAAGGGTTGTTTGCAGTTCAGAAGGAATTTTTCGACCTATATGCATGTGAAATTCCTTGCCTGAATCGCCTAAGAAATCGCTTTTCATCGATCGCAGTACGCAGTTGCGAAGAAATGACAATTTAAAATGCAGTCTGCCAGGAATCGGTCAAAAAACTTCTTGAGCGGTTCCTTTTGAACAGAAAACTGGGCGTAAAACAGAACAAATGGAGTTGTAGGGGGATTAGGGGCATTATGGACAACCGGGGCGAAATGGACACCCCTGGTTTTGCCGAAACCGTTGACTTTTATGTTAAACTTTTAATGCATAAGTGTGAAGGAACAAGTCATGGTTCTGTTTTTACCATTTTATTGCTCCAAAATAACCAAAATATCATTGAAATTGAAATATGTTTTTCATATGGTGAAATTCTTATAATTTCGAAGCAGCAGCAAATAAGGTATTACGAGCGTTTGAGTGTGTCCTCCATAAAAACGAGTGAATTGTTACCTTATCTACATGTATACGGAGATTTATCAATGGATGAAGTATTTTAGTTTTGATCAGAATTAACTTAAATAGCAATTTCAATGTTGTAGTCGATTCGGGGCGAAATGAACACTGGCAATTACGAATGGATGTAGGGGTTGTGTGCTAGTAGTGGACCCTGTGCCTATAGTGGACCCCCTTCAGAAAAACTCAAATATAAATGCCCAAATCAACTGTTTTCAGGCAACTTCCACCGGGGTAACATCAATTACATTGCTACACAGCAGTTCCTGGCAAACAAATAACCCAGTGGCCGCACCAATCGGTTATTTTAACTATTTAATGAATGTAAACACTCAAAAGAGTCCACTATACGCACACTCAGGGAGGGTCCACTATAGGTACCGTCGGCGGCGTGACAGCTAACATGGAAATCAAATGGGGGGTCCACTATAGGCGCCAAGATATTTGTAAATAATCCTATAATGGACCCCGTTGGTGTCCATTATAGGCAACATCGATGCGTATTTTCAAATGCGTATTTCACTGGAATAATCTATTGAATGTTGTATGTTTGACGGTCTTAACATAAAGAGAGGACGTGAAACTAGTTAAAAAAATCCGCTTTGGAACAATCCACTGCCTTGACATAGCTAAAAAGCCGCAGAAGTAAATTTCGATGGCATAGGGGGTCCACTACTAGTACCCAAACCCTATGTGTATTGCATATTGTTAGGCGTTGTAGAAAGTTTGGAAAAAATCAGTCCGATTATTTTAGCCTAAAGTTTTTTTTAATTAACATTGATGTTATGTAAACTAGTCTAAGATGGAGTATTATATCTGTGGTATTGATCTCCGTAGGCAAATTACTTAACTGGTCGATGTAATCAAAGAATTAGCAAAAAAAAAGGCATGGGTGTCCATTATGCCCCGATGGGTGTCCATTTTCTTTCCAGCCAGCCCTGAAAAACGCACAGCTCACAGTTCATTATTTCTTCACAATGAAGACATTATTCCTGCTGTAAACGATTGGAAGACGTAGGAAACAAGTTAAAGCTGTAAATCAACTGATAATATGTTAAGTTTTACTCTGTTATTCAGGCCGAACGTACCCATTTGCTTAGGGTGTCCATTGTGCCCCTAATCCCCCTCTCATGTACGAAATCACGAATCCGACAGACGCTGAACTAGCTCATTCGTAGATTTTAGCTCCAGCTCTGTACAATAAAACAAAACAGACACTTGTCAAACGTTTTTTCACTTACCATGCGTAAGGAGAAAATTTCGCTTCGTAGAATACAACAAAGGGGCCGTCCATATACCACGTGGACAACTTGGAGGGGGTGGGGGTTCGAGAAAAGTCCACGCTTGTCCACGGAGAGGGGGTTGGGGGTCTGTCAAATGTCCACGTGGACAACATTGATATAAAAATTAAGAAACAAAGATACACTAACGAAACAAATAATAATAAGTAGGTTTCAAAATAATTTCCCGGAGTAACTTTTGGAAAAAATCCTGAGGAATTATTAAAATAAGACGGGAGGAGTTACAAGATAATATTCCAGGAGATAATTTTGGTGGATTTCCCGAATTAACTTTCGGAAGAATACTCCTAGGAACTTATCATAAGCATTAGCTAGTATTAGCATCAAGCGGGTCGCACATATTCGTAGGTGTTACAGTCCTAGAATGCTGTTATGAGAGTTGCCTTCTTCCTGTCTGTTGCCAAAGCACAAAGATTTAGGGCTGATATCTGACTCTATGACAAGATCGAAGCAATCCGGAAGAGTTCCCCTAAGAACTTCCAAATAAGTTCTCTTGTAAAAGAATTCCTGGATAGAAGTCCCAAAAAACATTCGACAGATTTTTTTAAGAGTTCCTCAAGAGTTCCCGCAGGAATTTTCGAATAAGCTATTGAAGATTTTGCGGAGGATCTTCCAGAAAAATCCGTGCAAAATGTTTAAGAAGAATTGACGATGGTACTTTCGG
Organism: Aedes albopictus; assembly: GCF_035046485.1. Lineage (NCBI taxonomy): Eukaryota > Metazoa > Arthropoda > Insecta > Diptera > Culicidae > Aedes > Aedes albopictus. Next base: position 274,831,043 of record NC_085138.1, read on the forward strand.
AAAACTTCCGGGAGAAACTCCTGACAGAAAAAGATTTGCCAGAAAAAAATACAGAAGAACTCCCGGAAAAGTTTCTGTCAGAATTCCCGGAAGAATTACCAGATTCTTCGGGGGAGCTTCTGGAAGAATCCTCATAGGAATCCTCGTAGAGAAACACCCTGCAGAATTTTTTGATGAATCATTGAAAAAAAAAGTACGATGCAATTTGTAAAACTGAATTAAATTTCGCATCAATTCTCGAATGTAGAAATATCTCAGCATTTCTTGAAAGAATCCTCAGGAAAACTTCCGATAGAATTCCCAATGGAGTTCTGCAAGAATTCTACTGAAACTCCTAGAATAAATCCTGGTGAAAATCCTGAAGTGGCACTGCTAGAAGAATTCCTAGTGTACCCAATAGTACTTCCTGAAGAAATTCCCGGTGAAAATCTTAGAGGAATTCCCTACCAAACATCTGGATAAATTCCCAGAGGAACTTATGGGAAAGTTCCCGAAACAACTCCCGGAAGAACTTTTGACAGGATTCCCCGTAGAACCCCCAGCGGAATCCTAAGAGGAAATCCTAGTTGGGTTTCTAGTGATATCACTATAGAAATTTCCGAAGGATCTCTTCAGGACTTCCCAGTGGCACTCCTAGACGAATTTGCCGTGGTATTTTTCGAGGAATCTAGGTGAAGAATCGCCTAAAAATTTACTATGAATTCCCAGTAAAACATCTGATAGAATCTCCAGCGGAATTCCTGGAGGATTCCACAATGGAAAACCTTTTGGAGAAATTTTCTCAACAAATTATGACAATCATGAATTGAAAAACATTCTGTTCAATTAAAAATAATATTTATTTAAAAGAAGTCACTCAAAAAGGGGTTGCAATTATTTCATTTAAAAATCAAAAAAATTGTACCTATTACGAAAACTACAGAATATTTGTAATACATTAAGTTAGTGAAAAATTGTTTGTTATGTCTACGTGGACATCGGGGGAAGGGGGTCGGGATCAATGGAAAGTCCACGCTTGTCCACGGGGAGGGGGGAGGGGGTCAAAAACCACGACTTTTCTGTCCACGTTGTATATGGACGGCCCCAAAGCTTCACAGTCATCACTGATGATTGAGTGGATCGCAGAGAAATCAAAGCAACCTGTTTTCATGTGCATATGACGGTGCGTGTGCGAAAAGAGAAAAGGAAGCATGCTCTCAGTTGGAAGTATGTAATAGTTAGGCGAGATAAACGATGTTTAGCCTAAACTGGAACCCCATTTCATCTTTTCTATGCGAAAGTTTTCAGTATTGTGAGCAACTTTGTCGAAAACAGTATCCTTATAAGTGGTCCAGAACGCGAGATACGTAGTATAGACTTCATAAATTGTATCTACATAAAAATTATGAATGAGATTCTTACTCACAGCATAAGGTATATATGTTCTACCATGTGATGGGTTCTATGATTGTATAGAAGCTTATAGAAGTATCCGAGAACTCCCTAGAGTATAGGTCATCGGATCTACAAGCGGAATCAATGATCTATTGGAGCATTATAAATGAAATATATACTTACACATCCTCATGCAACTTTGTGATGCCAAATGGTAAGTACATTGTCTGTTTCAGGATCTTCAAGAACTCTATTGAGTATAGGTCGTCGGATCTACTAAGCCTTACTAAGGCTATTGGAATTCACCTGCAAGTCTCTGAAGCTCCCGTAAACCTCTCTATAAACGCCCTGAAACGCCTTGCATCGCTTTGGAACGCTTCGTAATACCCCATGAAACCTTCGTGAAATTCAACTGTGAGCCTCTGAAGCCCCTCAAACCTCCAGAAAACCTCATAAACCGCCCTGAAGCGCCTTGAAACGCCTCCAAAACTCCCCGAACCTGCGTAAAATTCACCTGAGAGCCTCTGCAACCCCCTTAAACTCCCCTGAAACTTCCAAAAACTTTTTTAAATACTTCTTGAGAGGCCTTGAACGCCTTTCTAATCCCAATGAATATTCCGTGGAATGTACCTGAGAGTCCCTTAAGCTCTCTAAAACCCCTCTGAAACACCCTAAAACACATTGAATCGCCCTGAAGCGCCTTGAATTGCCCCCAAAATTCCCCAAAACCTCCATGGAAACTCCGTGAAATTCACCTGAGAGCCTCGGAAACCCCCTTAAACTCCTCTGAAACTTCCTGAAACTTTTTGAAACGCTCTGAAACGCCTCTGAAACCCCCATGAAACCTCTGTTAAATTCATCTGCCTCTGAAGCTCCCTCATCCGCCTACCCTCCCGAAATCTCCTGAAACGCCCTGAAGCGCCTCGAAACGCGTCTGAAGCCCCCACGAAACCTCTTGAAATTCACCTGCGAGCTTCTGAAGCCCCCAGAAACCAACCCCCTGAAACCCCCGAAATGCATTGAAACGCTTTGAGATCCTCCTTAAATCATCTCTGAAATCCCTCTGAAAGAATCGTGGAGCTCGCCTGAGAGCCTATAAAGCTATTTAAAACGTCTTTGAAAGCATTTGAAATACCTTGAAATGCCTCTGAAAATCCTGTGAAGTTCACCTGAGAGCAATCCCCTAAAATCCCTCTAAAACCCCCTAAATCCCCTGAAACCTCCTGAAACGCCTAGAAACACAAGGAAACGCCGCTGACCCCCCGTTAAAACTCTTTTGAAACCCCTCTGATCCTCTCTCCTAAGCCTTGACCACTTTCCCCTTTTGCATCTGCCCTTCTCAAACTTCATTGCAACCTTGAAATCTATTTAGGCAATTGAGGATTGGAAAGAAACAGTACTCTGCCCCATTCACAAGTAAGGTGACCATTTGGACCATTGTCGACCATTGCTCGGCATTCTCACAACATGACCCGCCCATCGTATCCTTCCAACTTTTGCCACCTTCCGGATGCTAGGTTCGCTGTAGAGTGCAGCGAGCATGTGGTTCATCATTCGCTGCCACAAACCGCTATCCTGCACATCGTCAAAAATGATCCTGAACACCCGCTGCTCGAACACTTCGAGTGCTTGCATTGTTCCCGAGCAGAAGAAAATAACAAGATAATAACATATCAAGGTATTTATCTTCGATACTACCTTACCTTTATATGCCCTTCATTAGGTGGTAATAAGAGGTAAAATAACAAAGACGAATACCAAAATTTTGTATAAATAACACCTAGAAAATAACAAGTCTTGTTATTTCAATGATGAATGCATACCTAAAATTTCAAGTGCTGTTTTTGTTATCCCAAAGTTATTGAATAACAAACTAATAACATGTCTTGTTATTAAATGGTTCATTTGTTCGACGACTTCATGATGTAATAGCAAATCTTGTTCTTCGGTTATTTTTACTGCTAATCCAACAAATACTACATCAATACCAAACTCTGCTCAAATACCTCCAACTGTTATTGTGATGTTCTCGTAACATTTCGTAGAATAACGCAGCAATAGCAATTTTAGGTATTAGAGCACATGTTGGTCTTCGTATGGTATTTGTAAGGTATGCCCTTCTGCTCGGGTTCTCCTCGAGTATAGTCCAGGTCTCGCTCCCGTAGAGAACTACCGGTCTTATCAGCGTTCTGTACATGGTACATTTGGCGCGATGGTGAATCTTTTTTGACCGCAAATTCTTGTAGAGCCCATAGTAGGTCCAACTTCCCTGATGATGCGCCTTCGTATTTCGCGGCTAACGTTGTTTTCTGTTGTTAATATGGATCCGAAGTAGACGAAGTCCTCAACCACCAGGAAAGTGTGCCCGTCTATCGTAACACTGTTGCCTAGGCTTTCCCTGTCGTTCGTGGTTCCGCCTGCCAGCATGTACTTCGTTTTCAACGTGTTCACCTTGAGCCCAACCTTTGCTGTCTCACGATCAAAGCGGGTGTACAGTTCTGCCACCGTTCCAAATGTTCTGGCAATAATATCCGTGTCATCCACAAAACAGACAAATTGGCCGATTTCGTAAAAATCGTGCCTCGGCTGTTGAGTTCGGCTCGTCGCATAACACCTTCCAGGGCGATGTTGAACAGCAGGCATGAGAGTCCATCAGCTTGTTGTTGTTCCTGGCGAGATTCGAACTATCGCTCGAAACCCTTACGCAGTCTCTTACACCGTCCATCGTCGCTTTGATCAATCCAAGCCGGAGAAGCCGTTCTCGTCCATGATTTACCATAGCTTTTTGCGGTCGACACTGTCATACGCTGGTTTGGAAGTGATTTACTGGTGATGCGTTGGAACCTGGAATTTGCGGCATTTTTGGAGGACTAGCCGCACGGTGAAGATTTCATCCGTTGTCGAGCGGCCGTCAACGAAGCCGGCTTGATAACTTCCCAAAAACTCATTCACTTTGGATGAAAGATGAAGGAATATGATCTGCGGCATCACTTTGTAAGCGGCATTCAGAATCGTAATTGCTCGGAAGTTCTCATACTCCCACTTGTCTCCTTTCTTGTAGATGGGGCAAATGATTCCTTCCTTCCACTCTTCCGGTAGCTGTTCGGTCTCTCAGATCCGGACTATCAGCCGATGCAGGCAGGTGGCCAGTAGTATGGGACACGCTTGTATGAAAAAATTAAAACCTCGCTCCAGTCGACTTTTTAGATCCCATTTAGGTCCCATATGAACTGTACAAAATTTCAGCAGGTGAAACTATAATTTAGCGCAAGCGATTCAAAGTTTGCATAGGATTTACTATGGAAAAAGTTACATTTTCAAACAAAAAATCCCAGATGTCGCTCTTTGTCTCCTTAATTCAAATCGATGAACGTTTCGTATAGAAAAATCATTTATGAAACTTTCCTTCGAAGACCGCAAAACGATTGGATGCTTGTGGAAAAAGTTATTGATTTGTTACCGATTAGTGATCCAACGAACGGATGTTTGTTTTGTTTTATCAGCAGCACTGCTGCTGCCGTTATTGCATGGGGTGGCGGGAGGCATCGCCACCCCCCCGAAACAGCACTAGCCAAGGAAGCAGCTTCAGCGCTGCACTAATCGGTAATAAATCAATAACTTTTTCCACAAGCATCCAATCGTTTTGCGGTCTTCGAAGAAATGTTTCACAAATGATTTTTCTACAAGAAGCGTTAATCGATTTGAATTAAGTAGACAAGGGACGACCTCTGGGATTTTTTATCTGAAAGTGTAACTTTCCCCATAGTAAATCCTATGAAAACTTTGAACTGCTTGCGCTTAATTATTGTTTCACCGATCGCGCTGAAATTTTGCCCAGTTCATATGGGACCTAAATGGAATCAAAAAAGTCGACTGGAGCGAGAATTTGATGTTTGTCCCATACTAGTGGCCAGCTTTTCCGAGCCCATCTTTATGAGTTCAGCTCCATACCATCCTTATCTGCTGACTTATTGTTTTTGAGCTGCTGGATAGCCTCCTCAACTTCCCTCAAAGTAGGTGTTGACGTGTTGTACACCCGCCTGAAACGCGAAGCAGCAAATGTACGATTGATGGTGAATGTATCAAAAACAAAGTACATGCTGGTATGCCAAACCGAGTACGACAAGATTGTACGTATAGGAGAGTGGATCTAAATATCTGCAATAGTTGGTGTCATCATTATTGAATGACAAATTCATTCCCTATCAAATCTCTTAAGTCTCACAGAAGCCCTTCTAAAAGTCAATTACTTTCGAATTCATTTCAAAATTATCACCTGCCATTTTTGTTATTCCCTCGACACATCTTGCTTCATTCAATTCCCTATAGAAAACAGTGGCCGGTGTGAATTACAAAATCTCCTATTTGACTGAACAAAAGCATACCGACACTCCCTTCTAATCGAATTCATCCACAAAAATGAAGAAAAAAAATCGAGAAACAAGCTTTGCTCTCCCATAGTTTTCTATCTAAACAAGATCAGTTCGCCTTTTGTCATCGTGAACCGCACGCAAATAGTTTGGTTTGCGGATTAAGTGCCAGAATGAGTAGGGCTTGAGATCGTGGGTAGGTAGGTACCAGCTGCCTGATGGTTTGGCCGTCCCGTCAAAAGTCGAAACGAAGACATGCAGTTTTTTTTTTCGGACGAATCTTGCCTGCAGTTCCACGAGATACTATCTGGCTGTGCTGCTGCACGTGAAACGAAACGGGATTAGTCCAGCAAGAGAACAGTGACGAGGTTATGCATGACAGTAGTGGCACACGAGCGCAGACCGCAAAATCCATATTGCAAATAGGTTAGAAGCAATGGTACGAGCTGACGCTCATAACGCGGGAAGGAAAATATGAAACGGCAAAAGGTTGTTGGGATACATGAAGGACTATGTCGTAATAAAAGTGCAAAAATGCTCCGTATAAAATATAGTTATTTATGTAACAAGTTGCAAAAAGTTGATTTTTTCAGCATGAGTCGTACATTTATCCAACGAGGCTTGCCGAGTTGGATAAATACGAAGAGTGCTGAAAAAATCGAGTTTTGCAACGAGTTCCGTACAAAATTTTATGCAATGATTTTTTCATTATACAACTCACTTGAGTTGCATTATGTTCATAATGCAACCCAGATGAGTTGCATAATGAACATTATGCAACTATTTTTCATTATGTAACTCATTTCAGTTGCATAATGAACCAGTTCGGGAAAATTGGCCATTATGATACCGAAATGAGTCCTATAAAATGGATATTATGATACTGAATTGCATAAAAGAATTTTATGCAATTCAGTATTATAATTTCTATTTTATACTACTCATTTCAGTATCATAATGACTTACTTTTCCGTACCGGTTCATTATGCCACTGAAATGAGTTGCATAATGAAAAATAGTTGCATAATTTTAGTTATGCAACTCATTTGAGTTGCATTATGAACATTATGCAACTCAAATGAGTTGTATAATGAAAAAATCATTGCATAAAATTTTGTATGGAACGCGTTGCAAAACTCGATTTTTTCAGCACTCTTCGCACGACTCGTGCTGAAAAAATCAACTTTTTGCAACTCGTTACATAAATAACTATTGATTAGTAAAAGTATGGTTCGCAATGTCTATCATCGTCATCTTAGTAGAATTACTAAAACTTGCATTACTAGCAGTTACGCACCGAGGACGCCTATTAGCACTGTTGATTCCTTGTGAGAGCATAGCTGATCCCGCGATGCATGTGCAATAATATAGGGCGTTACATTCTAAGAGCGTATTTCATAGGCTAACATATGACATGGTCCACTGGTCGACGACGTGGTGCAGATTGAGCTACCAAAGTGAGTTGGTTTCCTGAGTGAAGCGCAAACAATGTGTGAAAATGTAAGAAAAATCATAATCCGATCCGATACATGCAACCTTCCCACATCACCGCACCACTACCGTATGGGCCTGCCCTGCCGCCGCAGCCGGTGTGCAATGGATTTGCAGGGTGATGCAGCTTCGTCTGAATAAAAAGTCTTTTTTCCTAGGCATTGTTGTTGTGAGGTTTGATTGGATTGAGGTCCCCAGTGAATAGGGTTCCGGCAGCCATAGGGTACATGATCCAATCAGGATTGCATCAGCTGAGCCGAGAAGGATACAAAAGCCATAGATGGATGAAGACGATAGGCAATGGGATTGTTTGGAAAATTATTTTCTCTCGGTAGAGAAATGGGAGTTTTCAGATGCTTTGTTTTTTGAAATAGAGGTGTTCGGTTGAAGCAGATGTAAGGAGGAAGATTTAACTTCGAAAATGATTGAAAGCTTCCCGAAAACTATAGAAGACAGTGGGGACATCTCGTGCCAATCGCAAAGCTTCCTCAAAAATTAAAGACGTGGAATTCGGTGGGAGTGACGTAGCTAAGAAGGTTTATGTCACTCCTTGGCTGTTTGTCTACAGGGATGGAACACAGGTATTTAGTCCGTGTCCTGGCCCTTGTGCCTAGACTCAACCCAAGTAACAATGTCTATGCTTTCTACTCTGAGACATTATTTATGGAGGTTTTGTCATTGATTTGCAAAGCCCTTTAAGGTTTAATGAAGCATTTTATATTGTAAAGCAGTTTTAATAACACTTGCAACTTTGAAACACTTTGTAGACACCTACAAGTCTATTCAATAAAACTAGTTTGCTTGGCCTTTTGCGGAGCAAAATTTTTATTCTAAGTGGGCTGTTAAGAATATATTGAGACTTAACCCTAAAACATGTTTAAAAGCCGCTTCGGCCTTAAAACGTAATAGACTGCATAAAGTCATAATAAAGCAATCTTATACCTTGTAGGAATGACTAGTGTAAGCATTAAAACAAGCTCAGGAATGTAGCTGCTATGCGAACCCTAGGAAAAAAGATTTAAGACGAACGACGAACGAAAACGTTAATTTCTCTCTTTACTATTTGAACAAAACACCATATTTTTCTTTATTGTGCTTTCTGACACTATATACAGGGGATGGCCAAAATGTTTGGGATAGGCAACTTTTTTTCTCCCACAAAAAAAAATCAACATACTGTAACTTTTTATAGAGTGTATCAAAAAATCTCAAATTTTGACTGTTTGTCAACCTATTATGTGTGCATCATTGCTACAAATTTGGGCTCGATTGATTAACTTTTCGCGAAGTTAGAACCGTTCGGGTAAAACACTATTATTTAGACAACTAGTTTTTGAACTGTCATATCTCGGAAACCAGTGCACCGAATTGAATGAATTTTTTAACGTTTATCAACAATATATTGATACTTAATATGACGTTTTAAAATGTAATATTTTCTCACGGCGAATTAAGTTATACCGGATTGAAATTTTTACCATATGGAGGAAAATAAGTTAAATTTACAATACCACACAAAAATTACTAAATGTGTTCTTCCTTCAATTTAAATTAGCTTTAATATATTTGATTAAAGATCACTTGAAAACAGAAGTGGAAAATGTTTGGATATTAACACTAAAACTTATTGACATTGATGTAAAAAAATGACATTTTTTCGAGAAAAATCCAAAAAGTGTTAATCCATGATAACTTTTTTCAGCGTTTAAAAAGTACCAATGTTTTAATAGTTTGTGAAGCATTTACATATTGTTAGTGTATGCTCAAAATTTCATTCAATTCGATTCACTGGTTTCAGAGATATGACAGCTCAAAAATGAGTTGTCTGAAATATAGTGTTTTACCCCAACGGTTCTAACTTTGCGAAATATTAATCAATCGAGCCCAAATTTGTACCAATAATGCACACATAATAGGTTGACAAACAGTCAAAATTTGAGATTTTTTGATGCGCTCTATGAAAAGTTATAGCTTGTTGAACTTTTTGTGAGAATAAAAAAAGTTGCCTATCCCAAAAATTTTGGCCATCCCCTGTACCTACCTTATACTCGAGCAGATAAAACAGCAACTTTAAAAAGCACGAAACATCTCAGAGAAACTTGCGAAAAAAAATCTTATCTATGCTGTATAATAAACTACAGGAATATGTCATAAAGCCAAGTAGCATATAAAACGTTTTAACCCTCCTTTGGCATTAGGGTCATTTTTTGACCCAAACCGTACACTACGTCAGCGAGCTGCTGCCATTGTGATGCAAAAGGAAGGTTAAGGAATGGTTTTCACAACCTCCTTTAGGGTGGGCGCTTTCGAGCTTTATAGGGTTTTATCGTGGATTTATCAGAGCTGTTAGGATTACTAAGCTTTAAAATGAGTTTTATTGTTTTGAATTTAACAACAGCTTGTAGAGGCAATAAAAACAAACAAAAAATGTTACTTGGGAAGTGCCTTTGCTCGCTCTCTGCAGCAGAAAATGATTGTTTAAGTTAAAACACGATGAAGCCAAAATTTGAAGTTCATATTCCAAGATTAAATGGCCCCAGGCCAAGCTTTTCCGAAATTTTATGGGTGCTCGAGAAACACGAAAAAGCAAAAATGAGCATCTAGACCATTTTTAGATCCAAACGAAATCTACCCTATTTTGCTCAATAAGGCCGATGCAATTTTTTTTCCTTCTGCAGGTACTCCTACGACAAATTCCACAAAAAAATATAACGAGTTTCTTCTCTAGGGATACCATAGGGAATTATTTTAGTCAAATCAAGTACGATACACTGAAGACAGCCTTACAGTTGAGGTCGAAATACGTATCTATTATAGGATACAAACACATACCTAGTTGAAATTAAACGGAACAGTATTTATTTCGATTTTCTTTTATTTGCAGGTATTCCACGTGTTAACTTCTTGATGTATCATTATTCTTTAAGATGTTCCACTGACAATTTATCTAGGGATTTCTTTGAGAATCCCTCCAGAAGTTTCAATGGCAATTCATGTTGCAATTTCTAGAAATTTTCTCAATACTTCCCTCTGAAGTTATTTCTTGGGAACAACCCAGGAGTTTATTTGTTAATTATGCCAGAAGTTCCTTCGAACATTTTTCCAAGAGTTTCTTCGGAAATTCCTTAAACTCCCCTGACTGTTCCTTCTCGAAGTTCAATTGGGAATTGCTCTATGGTTTCCATTTAGAATCCCTCCAACATTTTCATTGGAAATCTCTGCAAGAATATTACTTGGAGTTCCTCCAGCTGCTTATTCGCGTGTTTCATCAGGAACTGTTTTGATATCTCTTCTGGAGCTCCATCAGGAATTCAATCAAAAGTCCAGTTGGAATTTCCCGGAGTTCCTTCGGTAATTCTCAAAGGTTTTTTTTTTTGAAATTCCTAAAGAAGTTTTACCGGGAGGGAACTCTTCCAGAACTGTTTTCGGTAATTTTTCGTTGGAAATTTTCACCCAGAGTTTATCATTCAATGATTTCACCAAAAGCTTTTTCGGAAATTGCTTTAGACACAAATGCGGGAGTTACTTCATTTGTTTTCCCAAATTTCAAGTATTCCAAGAATCCCTCTTGGAGAGGAAACTTCTCCAGGACCTCCTTCACGAATTCCTCCTACAATTCCTGCAGGTAATCCTTGAAATGTTTACTTGAAAATTTCAAATTTCGGGAAAAAAAACTTAAGAATTTCCACATGAAATTGATGGAATCATTCCTGAAAAAAATCCTAGGTATAAGAATGACTGAAAAGGGACTCCTGAAAGAAAAATTGGAAGAGTAAAAACTCTTCGGGGAATTCCTCATGGAGATCCAGGAAAAACCTAGGAGAAATTCCTTGGACGATTCTCGGAAAAAAATCTTGGAAGATTTGTTGCAGAAATACTTGGAGGAGTTTAAGAAACATATCATGGAGAAATTCCTGTAAAAAAATCATACAGGGTTTCCCTGGAGGACCTGGAGGAATTCCTAAAAAAATCCTGGACAAATTCTTGAAAAATATTTTGGAAAAATCCTGGAAAAATCCTTGAAGGCCTGGAATAAGTACTGAGGAAATTCCTGAAAGGATTTCTTGAGAAACAATTTATTGAGAAATACATGAAAAAAATCCTGGAGAAATTCCTGAAAGGATTCCTGAAGGAGTAAGTGAAAACAATCATAAAATCATGGATGAATTCTCCCTAAGAAATATTGCCAAAATTCCTAAAACAATTCTCTGGACGAAATCCTGGAGAAAAAAATCTGAAGCAACTTTCCTGGAATAATTTGCAAGGGAATTTGTAGAAGAATTCCAGAAAAAGTTACTGAAAAAAATGCAGAAAGAAATCCTTGGAAAACTTTCTCAACAAATTCATGTACGCATTCATGAAGAGATTCAAGAAAAAAATGCAGTTGTCACTTTTGAAGAAATTCCTGAACCAACTTCTGCAAAGAATTCTTGCAGAATTTTTTGAAGAAATCTCTGGAGAAATTCTTGAAAAAAAATGTTGTAGAAATTTCTGGAACAATTCCTGCAAAAAGTTCTGGTAGAGTTCCTGTAGAAATTCCTGAGCAATTCCTGGAAAAAAATAGAGGAACTCCTGAAGAAATTGCTGAGAAAAAGACTAGCGTAATTTCTGATCAAAAAAGATAGAAGAAATTTCTGGAGGAATATCATAAGAATTTCCTGGAGGAGTTCATCATGAAATGTCTGGAGGAATTCTTGGAGAAATCCTTGTAGACATTCATGAAAAAAATCAAAAGAAATTCGTGGAAAAATGTCTGGAGGAATTTTCGAAGAAATTCTTGGAAATTCCCGAAAAAAAAAGTCAGGAGGAAAACCTGATAAAATGCTCCAAGAACCCCCGGAAGAGTTTCTAAAAATTGCTGAAGGAGTTCTTGTAGGATATTCTGAATAAATTTCTGTAGTTATTTCTGAAGAAATTTATTACGGATTTCCTGAAAAAAAAACTGAAGGAATTTCTCAAAAAGGCATAAAAAATTCCTGAAGTAATTAATGGACTAATTCCTGAAGAATCTTAGAGTAATTCCCAAAGTAAGCCCTGAGAAAAAGGCTGGAGTAATTCGTGAAAAAATCTACGGAAGTGTTCCTAAAAAACCCTGGAGAAATTTCTGGAAACAAAATCTCGAATAATTTCTAAATGGATTCCTACTGGAGAAGTTCCAGGAGGAATTCGTTAAAAAATTACCATCAATTTATAAGTCAAGTAATTTTTAATAAGTATTTCTTAGAGAAATATCTTAAACAAAATCTCTCGAAATTCCTAAAGAAATCCTGCTGGAAAGCGTGCAAAAAATCAGGAAGAATCCTTGAAAAACCCCTGGAGAAATTTATATATCGACATCTGGAAAAATTACTGGAGAAAATTAGGAAGAAATTTGGAATTAATAATTCCTGAAAAAGAAATTCTGTAGGTATTTCTCGAAAAAACTCATAGAAAAATTCCTGAAGAAATTTCTCGAGTAATACCCAACTAACAATAATAGCTGAATAACAGCTTATTCAGCCAAAATTTTCAAAATTGAGCTTAAGAGTAGCTAATACAACTTTTGTACAGCATCAATGTTTGTACTTAGAGGATTTCCTAAAAAAATAATTTCTTAAGGAAATCTTGGAAAAAATGTTGTAAAAATCTCCCCAGGAATTCTTGAATGAACAACTTGTAGAACTCCATAACCTCAAAAAAAAATCAAGTTGAATCTTAATTGATATGCTTGATATCTTCTTCTTCTTCTTTATGGCTCTACGTACTCACTGCGACTTGGCCTGCCTCGCTTGAATTTAGTGCGCTTAGAGTACTTCCACAGTTATTAATTGAAGGGCTTTCTTTGCCTGCCATTGCATGAAGTTGTACATTGTGTGGCAAGTACAATGATACACTATTTTCCTGACCGAAACGGGAATCGAACCACTAGGCTAACTGGAGACCTCAATGCTTGATATGAGAAACCCAATTCCACTTTGAAGAAACTTTCCTGGTAAAATTCCTGGTAGAGGAATGCCGAAGGGATTTTTCTGCTCGAGATCGCATCAGCAATCCCTGCTAGAGATTTTGCTGAAAGAATTTCTGCTCGGAAAAAAGTCTTGGTGGAATATCTAGGCGAAGTTCCTGCCGGAGGAATGCCAAAAGAAGATCATGCTGAAGAAATCTCAGAGGGAATTCCTGATTGAATACCAAAAGAATCTCTGAATGCATCCCACAAGAAATTTGTTCTGGAAGATTGTTACGAGGCCATCATTGCCATTTTATAGTCAACTCAACTAACAATCACTCATTCAACAAGCACCTTTAACAAGCTACCTTCAGCATGCTGAATTACCTTTGGATGATTTTCAGGTATAACCTTTGTTCGGGTTTTGTTCACACAAATTTGGAGAAATTACAAAGCATAGCATAGCAACTGAACTGTTTGTTGTTAAAAGCGTTTTACAAATATATAGTTGGGCTGTTATTCAGCTTTAGCAAAAATGATTAAAAATAAATAAAATGCCAAATCTTTCAATTTCCACGCGAGTTTATGATTGTCACTTATGCTATGAACAACTTTAATGAAATAATAACTATGTACATAAATCCGTCGATTGCCAGCCGCATGCCTTCCTATTTGCGTCATCCTATACATGATGATTAAAAAAACTCAAATCAAAACATATATTTTTTATATATTTTTCTATTTAGCAGTGGTGGATTAGTACAGAACTTAATGGGTTACAACTGAACAACACATTGATTCAGCTGCTGTTCAGTAAAAAAAACACGTTCTTCATCCTGTACTCTAAGTCGAGGTATGATGAAATGAAAGCGCTTATTCAATTTGTGAAATACACATTCTACAGATACATGTGTACATGTTGTACACATGTACAATTGTACACATGTACAATTGTTGTACATGTACAATTTGTACATAAACTTAACAGGAAGCCGAAAAAGGTCTTGTTAAGCTTTTTTGTAAAGGGATTACTGTACTTCGAATAGAAATCTTATTATTCTCTTGAAAAGTGTGTTAAATTATCATTTTTAATGCAGGTTGAACATTGGTTACTTTTTGAATTGAAAATGAATTTGTACAGTAATGTGTACAGCATAATTTTAGTCCAGCTATCATTTCTATTATAAAGCAACAATTCCGCATGCATGCTTGTTTGTGGCTGGCGATCGTTATTTGGGTGGAACTCCTACTAGAGAAATATCAACAGGAATTCCTGCTGGACGGCACTCAAGAGGAAATTTGTGGAGGGCGAAAACACAAACTGATCTGAAACTGGATACTATACCCTCACTGTAGTAAAGCTACACTGTAAGTATTTAAGGTAGATATTTTCCCTTGAATTTGACTATACTGCTTTATTCTTAGCGCAGCTCTGTTATTACTGCTATCTTTGACATGCATATCATTATGACATGAATAGGCACTGTATTTCTCTTGTCAATGTATGCCACCTATCACCTATCAAAACGTAACATTCATTGATTAGCCACATTGAGCTAATTACTCCAATCACGCAAATCATCGCTCCAATGAAAGGGCAGAATGCAGCGCTGAAAATTACAACCCATCATAACTCAACGTGCAACCATCCAAGAATCACCTGAAGCTTAAGCAAACGTCCGCGAGGATCAAACGGTGAATCCGCATCCATCTAAATTGAGTGTTTACAGACAAATTATGCTAATTCATCTGCCCGTGTCGATCCTATCTGTTCGTGTGAGGCAGCCTCCATCATCCTGACGTATGAAGCGGTGAAGCAGAAGACATGCTACCACCATGTAATCCTACCATATTAGCCCAAACCAGCCGCCGTCGTCGTCGTCGTCGTCAGGGGAATATGGGCATCTCATCCTTCAGCCTCAACGCTGAACAAAGTGCATCTCTTCAATCATAAATTCTTACCGGTCCATTACGCTTCGGTTACATGTTGGATGATGCTGAATGCACTGCACTGCAATCGGTTGGCTCTTGCTTGCACTTACGCCTCTCTTTTTGCTTCACACACAAAGCATTGCAATACCTAGCATTATTCATTGATCTCAATCATTTTTTTTTGCTGTAAACCCCACGAGAATGCCACCAAGGACGACGATCCGCTGAAGCTGGGGTCAGCTGCTTTAGCTCCTCCTCTACCTCCCATCAGCGTGCAGCTCAAAGGCTATCTCGCTTACGTCAACTAATTGAATCTGCATTCCATGGAAAATGAATGTTTTATCAATACTTCTGACAGCATCTCTCCGGTTATTAAGTGGGTTTTGCCTCGGCATCGCCGCCGTCGACACGCGGATGAGAGTGAGATGCTGAGGATGATGGAATACGCCACCGCGAATCAGGAGAACCTCACACCGCCAAACTTGATTGCACGCACGGTCTAACTAAACGATGGATTACGGCATAACCGTCTGGCATGGATGATGATGGAGGATAATATTGAGACCTCAACAATGCACGGGAGTTGCGAATTCGAATATATCTACGCTTGAGAATACGTGTTTTTGAGGTCGCATTCAAAAGGAAAAAAATGCTGCATACATTAACAGCTTGATAAAAACGAACTCTGTGTTCAGCAAAGATACATATTTCAGATCTATTTCTCTATTTGATATGTTTAACAAAAAGTTATAACATTGTTTTATCTGCTGGACTCCGTGAACCTCATGAAAACTCATATGTTAATCATACATGTACTGGGATGAAATATTTCAGGTCATCCTAACTAATTAAAAATTCAGAACTTCAGGCCTATTTATAACGATAACAGAAGCCATTTAAAGGGCCCCTATAGCTACAGCTGTAAAAACGGGCTTGCTGGCCGAGTGGCTACCGCTTCTGATTCGTATGGCCCGTCTCTATCCTTCTACAGAACAAATGAACCGAATTCTCCCGAGTAGCCACCGATGGTTCATCAGAGCCGAGCAGAACATCTACCACTCTAGGGGCTGTCCATTAATTACGTAAGGGAATTTTTGCGATTTTCTGACACCCCCTCCCCCCCTTGTAAGATTTTTTGTATGAGAACCCAACAATTTTTGTATGGTGCGTAAGATTTCTCGAACCCCCCCTCCCCCCATAAACCCTTACGTAATTAATGGACAGCCCCCTATTGCATTGGGAATAGCCGCGAAACTATCGTTGGAGTTGATGCATCTGAACACCGGCCTACCTGTAACTGCGGTATGGATCACTCGTCGTTTTCCGCTAATGGTTGCGTTACCTGCCGAATGAAAAGGGGCTACATTAAAAAATTAGAGGGGCGTGTACAAGACACAACCGCATGACGTAAACTACGTAAAGCAGTTTGTTATTGGTTGAATCAATAGTTTGAATCAATAAAAATAATCATATCATAAGAAACAAGATAAATTCTACAAGTTTGAGAATTCCGGTATTGGAAATAATTACAAAATAGTGTTTGAACTTGTACCGACTTTTCGAACTCTCTAAGCAGAACACCCTCTTCAAATGAGTGTAATAAGTTTTGTACCTTTCAATTCCGCCCTATTTTGCTTATCCATTGACAGATACGCGTATCAACTACCATTTGTAATCTTTCTCAGTGTCAGTTATCCACAGTTTGAAGCCTAAGCGAAGCCGGCGGAAATCCCTTATACACTGCGTTAATGGTAGCGCAAGAAGAAAGCGCACTCGCTAGATTCAGAGACACGACCAGATGAAAAGACACGGTTTAATTTCCGCACAATGCTGTTGCATTTTGTTTAGTATACTATAGTAGGTTTAAAAATTCGGCAGTTTTGACACTTATGTGACCAGCGTCACTTTATCGGAAAATCTGCCATTTACTCTTTCAGAAAATTGATGAAGCCCTTGAAAAGGCTGTTCGAACCAGAATTTAGTCAAATTATTGCACGTGAGTTCAACAAATTTCATTGTTTTGGCAGCAAAAGTCAGAACAGCGACGAGGCTTTGTCTTAGGACGTCCATAAGAAGAAGAAGAAGAAGAAGTAGAAGAATTGGTTTGATAGATAGAAGAAGAATTAGTTTGGCGAGAGAGGGGTAAGAATCAGTAATGCCATACAGCTTACTTTGCAATCAAACAGATCAATCAAAAATGCAAATCATTAAGCTTTTGCTAATTTGATGACTGGAATTGCCTGTATATTATTATTTATCAAAGAATTTCTTTTAATCGTAGTAGCTTTCTTCCAGATTTTTCGGCAAAAATGGGCACAGAGTTTTGATTTTTATCGATTTTTAAAGATATAATAGACTAACTGAAATTTGGTTGAGAAATAATCATTAAACTTGCAATTTCTCTAAGTTTAAGAAAATTTTTGGAAATTTCCGATCAACTCGCATTTGTAAATTTATATGGAGTGTGTCATGGATGCTACAAGAAGCAATTATATTTCCACTACTCCGCTACTCCGGCTTTGAGACCGTGCCGATTTTGACATTATTTTCGACCCAGCGCTTCGTCTTCCTTAGAAAATTATTCGGTTCATTTTTGTGGAGGAACATTGGAAAACGCAAACGGAGAAACTGGCTGTGGCTAGCCTTTCTTCAATGCAATCTCCTAGAAAGGTCATGAACGAATGATGGAAGATGAGAAGAATTTAACTGGACGGCAAAACGCAAAAATGTGCTCGCACGCAATCGGCTGGTTAAAACATCGGCTTACTTTTCCCAAATTTTCAATAGTTTGCTGTTGAAAATCAATAATTTTGTTTATTTGTCATAAATGGTACGTAGGTACATACATTTCCAATCGATTAATATGAAATATTTGGAAATAATACTATTAATGGCTGAGTTATTAGCGTGCAAAATCTGACATAATTTCGTGACCATCGTAAAATTTTAGATTTCCAGTGCCGTGGTAGCGTAAGCACCCCATTTCATGCAATTTTACCGCACTCGCGTAGTAGATGGTTTTAAAATGTCGGCATTTGCATGTCTTCACTTAATTCGGAATCAACTCTTCCACAAAATATAGAATTGTAGCCCTCATAAGGGCTGTTTAAATTTATTTGCTTACTAAAGGTGAAATTCGGTAGTTATGATTGCGAAATCCAGAACGGCGACGGTGGCGTTGACACCGATGGTGGGTTTGCGAGGCGATGCTGTGCAATACGTGACGATGCGAAAGCGAACGCACCCGCGCGCAACCGCCTTCGACCATCGCGATCGGCTTGCCAAAGCATACTGAAGGAAGTGAAGTGAGCGCTCCGCTGATGCGTTCCCGTCAAAGAGTTGGCAAAGAATAAGAGAAAATGGGAAGAAGCAGTTTGCTTTTATACGGCAAGGCGGTTCGTTTTCCCCTCTCGAACGTGGTTGGTTCGATGAGAGAGGGGTAAGAATCAGTGATGCCATAGGATTTATTTACAATATTGGTTTGATTAATGTTCATCAATTTCATTTTAATATGCAAATCATACTTTTGTAAATTGGTGGACTAGATTTATTAAAAGTTTAATGCTTATAAATAATAATTTAATATCATGGTTAAGTATTGCACATTTTAAACGGTTAAAGTACTTATTCAATCAAATTTGGCAACACTGTTTAACAATGCTCATTTTCTTCATCAAAGTAACCATTTTTCTAGGTTGAAGAAATTGAACAAATTTTCAATCAAGTCGTACAAATTTTGTTCATTTCATTTATAACAGCTATCTCATAGTAATTTCACTTGAAACCGTAACCTGGAAAATTATCCGTTCTCTCTTATGGGGAAGTTTTATAGCCCTCAGAAGGGCTGTTTTGATTTACATCATTCCCATCCGACGATGAAAAGTCCTCTTGCGGCTGGCCGCTCCAATTTTACCACCGCACGCCGCGCACGACGACGCACAACCGTCGACAGCCACCGCGCTCCGCATGTCGCAGAATACTGAGCGGACATGCAAACGGAGAAACTGCTCTGTGGTCCAACTCTGATGTGGTCGTCAGGTCCACTCGTGCCGCCGCGCACTCCGACGCGAAGACGCACGCACAAGTTGCGGCACAACCGCCGACAGCTACCACCGCGCTCGGCATGTCAAAGAATACTGAGCGCAAAGGGAGAAACTTGACTCTCCTCCGATGCGTTCCCCTCTGGACTGGTCAGCAGCTCCACTCGTACCGTGTCAGGCACGACGAACGCGACGACGCGCGACCGTCGGCAACCGCCGTGCTCGGCATGTGGAAGTAAACTGAGAGCAGCAAAAATGCAAACGGACCAGTGGCTGTTCTCCTCGAAGAGTCGATGCAGAATGGAGGAAGATGGGAAGAAGCAGTAATCTTTTATACTGGGTGATGCTCGATGAAAAATCGCAAACCTGTGCTCGCACGTGATTGGCTGGATAAAACATGGGTTCACTTTTCCCAAATTTCCAATAGTTTGCTGTTGAAATTCAATAGTTAGCTATAATTATTTCAACGCGTAGATAAATTTCTGATCGATCGGTGCAAAAATTTTGAAAATCGGTCGTGGAACGGCTGAGTTATTAGCGCTCAAAACCTATCAATTTTTCGTGACGGTCGCAAAATTTTAGATTTTCATTTTACACCCAGTACTTCCCGTAAGACGTAGTTTACGTCAAAAAGGTGTGTCGAGGCAGACATGGGCAAAACACCACACCGTGCCGCACCGGTGGCGTGTTTGCCCGTAAACACACCACCGTGTGTGTTCATATCACCACCTTCGTTCCGCTTCTACTGATGAACACGCAGTGCGACTGGCGAAACACTCGTGTCGGTGTTTCAGTTTTGGTTGGGCACGGAGGCCGAGTGTTTCCGATTGTATGAAACACCAAAGCAGTGAGCTCGGCCACAGTGCGTGGTAGCTTGGCTGCATCAGAGCCACTGAGTCAGAAGGGACGATAAAGACAGAAAAGGAGCCGCCAAGTACTTCACTCTCGTCGTCGACCAGCAGCATTTGCAACTGGTGCTGGAGAATGAACGGCACCGAGCGCTTGAACTCGCACGAGTGTTTTGCATAATCGGAAACACTCGGGCTCCGTGTTACCCGAAGCGTCAAACACCGTGCCCAGTGCCTGAGCACCGCCACCGACACCGGTGTTGAGCCAGCCACGGTGCGTGTTCGTTCTGAAACACGGAGAGCTAGGTGGTGGCTTGGCACCCACGGTGGTGTGTTTGAGCATCGACTCCTCGTGCAGTGCAGTGTTTGGACATGTCTGTGTCGAGGTTCCTTCGTGACGTCAACAGAATCCATTGAGCATACTCCGGGATTCATTCCTTGTCAAAACAGTCATCAAGCATGGGTGCTCGATCCTCAATGACGGGTTAACTCATTGACCATACTTAGGACGATCAATCTGCGTCTCAGCTTTGGGGCCGACTGAATGCTCTGCAATACCCAAATCCGAAAAGGTTGGATCTCACAAGCACGTTGGACTACTTTTGCCCTGTGAGACGCACCTGGAAATTTAGAGCTGTCTGGATCACAGTCAGCACGTCTTCAGAGCTGATCATGGTTTACCTTTGAATTTAATTTTCTTTAAAACTTAGCATCGCTAGACTTAGCCAAGGCCTATAACAGAGTCTGGATGTCTGGAATCATGCAGCAGTTCGCCGGTTGGAGCGTAACGAATCCCTGTTTATACTTCATTAAGCGCTACCTAATACCAATCGCACTTTCCAAGTTATTGTAGGTAACTATTTATCCAAGCCAGCTCCAGAGAAAACTTCCTCAGTAAACTTTGGAAGTGCTAACCCTAGACCCCTGGATCACACAAGACCGAATGCTTGCATTCTGCAACCATTTTGGCAAAGTCAAGTCCCGTTGAAAGACACTATTAAACCTGCTCTGAGGAAGAGCGAAACGAACGGAGGGTGGTGTTCGCCGCTGCAAAAACCGCGCTGAAGACCGAGATGAGGGCAAGCAAAAATGTCTGCTTTAAGGGTCTCTGTCAGAGAACATCAGCGAATTCGTGTGGTGATGCCTACAGGATAGTGATGGTCAAGACGAGAGGTGTAATGGCTGCTACAGAGCAATCTCCAGAGATGTTGGAGGGGATCATTGAGGGCCTTTTTCCGTGTCCTGATCCTAGCTCTTGGCATAGCAAAGTTCCTTTGCGTAGATAAGGCCCTAGGTCCGGATGGAGTTCCGAGGACCCCGAGATGTTCCGGTCTGCTATGCAGAATTGCATGGACAAGTGAGTTTTCCCAAGTTTGGAAGAGGTAGATCCTGGTTCTGGTCCAAAGGCGGGGAAACCACCCAGAGACCCGTCAGCATATAGACCAATATGCTTGATCGACATGGCGAGAGAGGTGCTTGAAGTGATCATCCTGAATACAATGTTGAGGTGCACTGTGGGTGTAAATGGTCTCTCGAGCAGCCAGTTCGGCTTCCGGAAGGGGAGGTTGACCGTAGACGTAATCCTGTCGGTTACAAATCCGCCTGATAGCGCTCCAGCGTCAGAGAACGGGGATTCGCTACTGCGTGCAGTAGTGACTCTGTATGGAAGGAACGCGTTCAATAGTGCCAGTTGGATGGCTATTTCGGATGTGCTCCTGCATCTAGGGATAGTTACACCAAAACCTCCATTTAAATAACGAGTTGGGACTGCCTGAATAGAATTTTTATCTAAATGGATTCATTACCTAAAAGGATTTGAAGATTGCAAAGAAGTTGAAGAAAGGCGAGTGATCTGGAGATTCAAAGGGGGGTATGCGGGGTTTTAGAGGGATTTCATGGGAGTTTTAGGACAGGGCGGGGGTATCAGTGGCGTTGCAGCGAGAGGGGGGCGGGGCTTTAGGTGTATTTTCGAGGAGTTTCGAAGGTTATCAGATGCGTTACATGGGTCTGTGGGGGGTTTTAGAGGGATTTCGAGGGCATTTAAGATAGCTTCGGATGATTTTTGGCGAGTTTCAGAGGCGTTACTCACGCGTTACGTAAGCGTTTTAGGGGTTTCTGAGAGTCAAAGGTGCGTTACTTGGGGTCCGAGGGGGTTTTAGGGGGATTTCGATGGCATTTCAGAAAGCTTACGAGGATTTTTGGCAAGTTTCAGAGGCGTTACGTAGGCGTTTTCGTGGGTTTCTGAGAGTCCCAGGTGCGTTACATGGGGTCCGAGGGGTTTTTATGGGGATTTTCAGGGCATTTCAGAAAGCTTCAGAGGGCTTCAGAAAGCTTCAGAGAATTTTTGGCTAGTTTCAGAGGCGTTACGAAGGTGTTTTCGGTAGTTTCTGAGAGTCTAAGGTGCGGACCCCAGTGGGGGTTTTAGAAGGATTTACTCAGGCGTTACGTAAGCGTTTATGGAGGTTTATGAGGGTCTCAGGCTAGGTCTAAGGTGCGTTACATGGGGTCCGAGGGGGTTTAAGGGGGATTTCGAAGGCATTTCAGACTGATTCAGAGAATTTTTGCCGAGTTTCAGAGGAGTAACGCAGGTTGTTTCGGGGGTTTTGGAGGGTCTCAGGGGTGTTACCAGGGATTTTGAGGGGGCTAAGAGGGTCTACAGTTTCTGAAATACATTTTGGATTACAGCTGTTAAGTAAGCGTCAGGGAAATTTAAGCGGCGCTTTAAAGCGTTTCTTAAACGTTTCAGGTGGTTCCAGAAAAGATTCAAGACGTTCCAGCCTGTTTACGATTGTAGATCCGATTATCTATACTCAAGGGAGCTCTTAAACAAACATTGAACTTAGTACTTGTTAGCACAAAGTTGCATTAGGCTGTGCAAGCAGGACGTTTATTCAATCATTTAAGCACACAAGTTATGCATGTAGATGCGATGACTTATGCTCAAGAAAGTTCTTAATGTAGGATTTCTCCATTTTCTCCATCAACTACACTTTTTTTCCAAA
The DNA here is from genome assembly GCF_035046485.1 of Aedes albopictus. Taxonomy (NCBI): domain Eukaryota; kingdom Metazoa; phylum Arthropoda; class Insecta; order Diptera; family Culicidae; genus Aedes; species Aedes albopictus. The sequence goes on from NC_085138.1 coordinate 274,854,026, forward strand.
AACTCCAACTCAAGAAACAGAAAACTCTAACTTTCATCGACACTATCATCGACTGCACTCTTCTACGTTCCCTACGGAACGCTCCAATCCGCCCGAGGATTGGATTTGTAAATTCAGACCCAACCGGGTCAACACGTTCTCTACGGAACGCTCCAATCCGCTCGAGGATCGGATTTGTAAATTCAGACCCAACCGGGTCAATACGTTCTCTACGGAACGCTCCAATCCGCTCGAGGATTGGATTTGTAAATTCAGACCCAACCGGGTCAATACGTTCTCTATGGAACGCACCAATCCGCTCGAGGATTGGATTTGTAAATTCTGGCCCAACCGGGTCAATACGTTCTCTACGGAACGCTCCAATCCGCTCGAGGATTGGATTTGTAAATTCTGGCCCAACCGGGTCAACACGTTCTCTACGGAACGCACCAATCCGCTCGAGGATTGGATTTGTAAATTCTGACTCAACCGGGTCAACACGTTCTCTACGGAACGCTCCAATCCGCTCGAGGATTGGATTTGTAAATTCTGACCCAACCGGGTCAACACGTTCTCTACGGAACGCTCCAATCCGCTCGAGGATTGGATTTGTAAATTCTGACCCAACCGGGTCAATACGTTCTCTACGGAACGCTCCAATCCGCTCGAGGATTGGATTTGTAAATTCTGACTCAACCGGGTCAATACGTTCTCTACGGAACGCTCCATGCTCCATTCCGCTCGAGGATTAGATTTGTAAATTCTGACCCAACCGCATTGGCGTATCTAGGATTTTTTCCTAGGGGGTGCCTGGGGGTGCCAGTTTCAGTGGCTTCCAGGTTGTTTTCCTTTTTTTGTAAAAAGAAATTCCGATCCACCCTCAATTTCTTAGTACAATGATATACTGCGTCGCGGGACAAATTAGCCCGAAAATTTAGACACGCTATAATTTAAAGAACAGATTTTTTTTTTTGAATCCGAACCGTTGTACTGACTTAACACTCTCCCCGCCATGTGAGGTTTGAGAACTTGATAACTTGATTACGTATAATACATGAAATTTGTATTTTCAATTTGAATTTTACAATCATCACAACCCCTTTGTTTTGTGGATTGAATACATTGATTAAGAATACATTTTCAGAGCAATTATTAGAAGTGTAGATCTGTGTTTAAGGTGAATATATAACGAAGCCACACTTCGATTTTCAGAAGCACAAATCTGAAGAACCGAGAGTTGGTTTGCGCTGAAAAGTTGATCGATTGGTCACCACCAGCAGGGCACAAAACAATCAACTTTTCAGCGCAATCCGTCTTTTGATTCCTTAGATTTATACTCTTGAAAATTGGAGGTCTGGCTTCGTTATATATTCACCTTAATTTTACGACGGTAGTAGGGTCAGCGTTTTACCAACCGTCCCCGGTTACGAAAAAAAGCTGAGAATGTGTGGAGGATTCGCATTGATCGATGGAATTCATTGGAATAAATGCTGCGCATTTCGTAATTAGTGACGCTCGTAGTGCTGGGTTCAGTTTGGATTGTTGGTGTTTCGAGCTTGAAATTATCGGCGGAAGGAAAAATTATAAGGTGTTTTCATCGTTCGTCGTTGGTGCGCCGTTTGGTAGTCGCCGGATGGATGTCACAAATATCGTTTCTCAACAAGTGGGTCCACGGATGAACAATAACTGCACAACTTCCGTCATCTCTCGTCAGTCTCGTTAGAGTCGGTGGGCTACGCTACGATGGAACTAGGTGAGATTTTTCTGGTTACATTATTTTTACATAACTACATATAGGTAAATTGAAAATGTTCTGTTTTCAATATTCGTTCATCTATTGGAAGCTGCTTCAGTTCTGGGCTCTTTCTAAGTTGATGATTGGATCATTAAAATAAAAATGCTTGCAAGGACTTTGCCAGATGTGTGGAGTTGAGTGGGTCTATGACATTATAGATAGTAGCGATATCAGCAATGTCAATGGATATATTCAACTTTGCAACTCCACCCAAGATTTGTGCAAGTATTCATGCTATACTATGTTATATCTTCGGCAAGTCATTCTACTTTTTTTTCGGATTTTCGTCGATTTTTTGGACTTCCATTATCTATGCTATTGGGTATTTCTTCACCATTTTCTTCAAAAACTCCTTCGGAAGTTCTTTTAGAAATCGCTTCTATAATTTAAATAAAAAAAATCTTTAGACAATTTCTTCCAGATTTCTTCAGTTATTATGTAAGGGATTCCTGCAGCAGATGACTTCGGAACAATTTCGGCATTTCCGATGTTACTTGCATTGAACATTTATTTGGGAATTTTATTAGGAAATCCTTTGGAAATCTTTGAAACTTCTCTTATAAAAATAATAATTAGTACTTTAGGAACTTCATCGGTAATTCCTTTGGAAATTCATTCGGCAGTTTTCTTACAGATTCCCTACGGGAATTTCTTTAAAAAAACATCTCTGGTGGTTTTTTCAAAATTCTGTTACTGCAGTTACTTTTGGAATTCTTTCTAAATTCTCTTTAGGAATTCCTTCCATAATTTCGGAAAATTTTTCGAAAATTTCTTCGATTTTTTTATAGAATAAAATTTGCCAATTTATTGTGAGATTGGATTCGGCCAATTTCTTTAAAAAGTCTTACTATTTTCATCAGGAATTCCTCTGGTAGTTCTTATATGAATTCTTTTGGCAACTACTTTGAGAGCTCTAAGGTAATTTTGATGGATTTTTTTCCGGCAATTTTTCTGGGAATTTGTCAGGAAATTTTTCGTGAATTTCATAGCATTTTCTTTAAGCAAGTCCATTTGTGAATTTCCAGTTCAGCAATTTTCGGAAGCAATAAATTTAAATTCAATTAAATCATAAAGAATTACAAAAGTAATCACGATAAAATTACCTGACACATTTACAAAATAATTGAAAAAGAAATTGCTAAAATAATTACGAATAGCCATTGAAATATGAAAAAAAAATCAAAGAAATTGTTGATTGCATTCCCAAGAAACGTAACTAGCTGAATATCAGTTTCTTAAACTAAAGTTTGCTTAAGAGTGGTTTGTTCCTCTCCTATAAAGCTAAACTGTTCGTGGGGTTCCTATGAAACTACCATAGAAATTTTCAAAAAAACAACTATGCCTAAGGAACCCTCAAAGAAATGGCCAATTCCTCTAGGGATAACTCATGGAAGAAGGTCAATAGAAGTTCTTGGGGAAATCCCCTGTGGAATTTCTGGAAGAGCCTCTGTAGAAAGTCCTGGATATATCCTTGAAGAAATGCATGGAAGAATCAATGAAGGGATTTTATAGAAAAACGTCAGGGAGATCTTCCGGAAGAACTTTCCTAGTAGAATTCCAGAAGGTACCACAGTGAGAATTCTTAGAGGACAAATTGCTGGAAGAATCGCAGCGAGCGTTCAACGCTACCTAACTTCCAACACTCCTCCTTAGCGTCGCAACCTTCGAACCACGATCCTCTTCCTGGCTTGAAGCTCCTCCTCACTCCAACGCTTGGCAAGTGGCCCAGCTCCGACGCTTGCACCAGCTCTACACCAGTTCCGAGCTCCGACCAGGTCCATCTCCGAGCTCCACCTTCATGTTGTATTCCGGATCACTCCTCCTGTCGCCAACCTCTTCGTCCGGGTCAAGGTCCGGGTGCGACCACCGAGCTGCATCCGATTAAACTCACAACAATCCTCGAGCTCCGTCCGGTGACCAGCCAGCAGTCATCCAGTTGACCCGTATCGCCAACATTCCCATGGATCCTGTCCTCCGTTGCAGCCAATCCATCCGCCAAAGGATCACGTGCTGCGACTCCGCGACTTATGCGGCCGATCCTTCTCCCGGTCGATACGTGCTGTGGAACACGCTCCTGGGCCCATAACCTGTTGAAGGCTAGTCCACCATGGCCACGCAAGCCATAGCGAGGCTAGCTCCATCGATGCCTGTTTCTAAATTACAATGAAAATAAAACGCTAGACATCTTCCATCAAACTAGACGGCTGCCGACTGATACCTCAATCAGCAACCGTCGCACTCTTTATTCGTTCCAGGTATATACAATTTGACTATCTTCTTTAATAACATAATACCTACGCCAACAAATCTACCTCGCTCCAACACTCCTACCTCGTACCTGAAGGTTCGACGCTACCCGAGCGTTCAACGCTACCTAACTTCCAACAAGTATAAGTGCCTGGAGGAATTCCAAGATAAATTTCTGGAAGAATCTCTGGATGAAATCTCTGAAGGAATTCCTGGAAGAATCACCGGAGGAACTTCTGAATCCTAGGAAGATTGCTTGAATAATTCCATCAGAAATTGCTGAAGAAACCCTAATAGATTTTTTTTGGGGATTCCCTAGGAAAATTCTGTGAAGAATCATAGTAAGAATTTCCAAAGAAATCCTAGCAGAATTTGCTGGATTAATCTTTGCAGAAATTTCTAGTATGTACAACCCTATCAGGACTGCCTGGAGTATCCTAAGGGAAGTTTATTGAAGAAATATCGTGAGGAATCCATAAAGGAAGCCTAGAGAAATCACTGTACGAATAGATAGAGGTATTTATGGTGGAATCTATGGAGAAGTCTGTTGATTGTTCTTACCAATATCCAAAACGCCAAAACGTACAACAGTTATATAAGTAATTCCGGATGTGCTTAAGTTTTGTTCAAATGTGCCATCAATAAATGTTGGAATTATTGTGAGAAGTTTTATATTTAAGGTGACTGTTGGCGCAAGTAGAAAGGAAACACAGTCCTGATAGTTGCCAAACTGGGCAGCTTCAAAGCTGCAAATATATTTCGTTTTTATTCAATTGTACATAGAAAAGAATTTAATTTACTTACATTTCTATGTAACGATTTCACTAATAACCTGCGCTACAAATCTAATTACACTTTATACTACAGAGTAATTTTATTTATTATTGCGAGCACTTACTACGTACTCAACATGACCAACTGCACTAACTACTGAAAAGGCATACGGATACGGCACAATGCGTGTGTACCATTGTAGCAGTTTTATTCACAATCAATCTGCATATAATGTGTCGGTGCGTAGGGATGAGCCGGTTGTTTCACACATTGGACTAACTGCCACACCGCACAGTGGTTGCGGTAACAGTGACTGTCAAGGAAAAATTCTAGGGGGTGCCAATTTTGTTCTAGGGGGTGCCAGGCACCCCTGGAACCCCCCCTAGCTACGCCAATGCCCAACCGGGTCAACACGTTCTCTACGGAACGCTACAATCCGCTCGAAGATCGGATTTGTAAATTCAGACCCAACCGGGTCAATACGTTCTCTACGGAACGCTCCAATCCGCTCGAGGATCGGATTTGTAAATTCAGACCCAACCGGGTCAATACGTTCTCTACGGAACGCACCAATCCGCTCGAGGATTGGATTTGTAAATTCTGACCCAACCGGGTCAACACGTTCTCTACGGAACGCTCCAATCCGCTCGAGGATCGGATTTGTAAATTCAGACCCAACCGGGTCAATACGTTCTCTACGGAACGCTCCAATCCGCTCGAGGATTGGATTTGTAAATTCTGGCCCAACCGGGTCAATACGTTCTCTACGGAACGCTCCAATCCGCTCGAGGATTGGATTTGTAAATTCTGGCCCAACCGGGTCAACACGTTCTCTACGGAACGCTCCAATCCGCTCGAGGATTGGATTTGTAAATTCTGACCCAACCGGGTCAACACGTTCTCTACGGAACGCTCCAATCCGCTCGAGGATCGGATTTGTAAATTCAGACCCAACCGGGTCAATACGTTCTCTATGGAACGCACCAATCCGCTCGAGGATTGGATTTGTAAATTCTGGCCCAACCGGGTCAATACGTTCTCTACGGAACGCTCCAATCCGCTCGAGGATTGGATTTGTAAATTCTGGCCCAACCGGGTCAACACGTTCTCTACGGAACGCACCAATCCGCTCGAGGATTGGATTTGTAAATTCTGACCCAACCGGGTCAACACGTTCTCTACGGAACGCTCCAATCCGCTCGAGGATTGGATTTGTAGATTCTGACCCAACCGGGTCAATACGTTCTCTACGGAACGCTCCAATCCGCTCGAGGATTGGATTTGTAAATTCTGACTTAACCGGGTCAATACGTTCTCTACGGAACGCTCCATGCTCCATTCCGCTCGAGGATTAGATTTGTAAATTCTGACCCAACCGGGTCAACACGTTCTCTACGGAACGCTACAATCCGCTCGAAGATCGGATTTGTAAATTCAGACCCAACCGGGTCAATACGTTCTCTACGGAACGCTCCAATCCGCTCGAGGATCGGATTTGTAAATTCAGACCCAACCGGGTCAATACGTTCTCTACGGAACGCACCAATCCGCTCGAGGATTGGATTTGTAAATTCTGACCCAACCGGGTCAACACGTTCTCTACGGAACGCTCCAATCCGCTCGAGGATCGGATTTGTAAATTCAGACCCAACCGGGTCAATACGTTCTCTACGGAACGCTCCAATCCGCTCGAGGATTGGATTTGTAAATTCTGGCCCAACCGGGTCAATACGTTCTCTACGGAACGCTCCAATCCGCTCGAGGATTGGATTTGTAAATTCAGACCCAACCGGGTCAACACGTTCTCTACGGAACGCTCCAATCCGCTCGAGGATCGGATTTGTAAATTCAGACCCAACCGGGTCAATACGTTCTCTATGGAACGCACCAATCCGCTCGAGGATTGGATTTGTAAATTCTGGCCCAACCGGGTCAATACGTTCTCTACGGAACGCTCCAATCCGCTCGAGGATTGGATTTGTAAATTCTGGCCCAACCGGGTCAACACGTTCTCTACGGAACGCACCAATCCGCTCGAGGATTGGATTTGTAAATTCTGACCCAACCGGGTCAACACGTTCTCTACGGAACGCTCCAATCCGCTCGAGGATTGGATTTGTAGATTCTGACCCAACCGGGTCAATACGTTCTCTACGGAACGCTCCAATCCGCTCGAGGATTGGATTTGTAAATTCTGACTCAACCGGGTCAATACGTTCTCTACGGAACGCTCCATGCTCCATTCCGCTCGAGGATTAGATTTGTAAATTCTGACCCAACCGGGTCAACACGTTCTCTACGGAACGCTACAATCCGCTCGAAGATCGGATTTGTAAATTCAGACCCAACCGGGTCAATACGTTCTCTACGGAACGCTCCAATCCGCTCGAGGATCGGATTTGTAAATTCAGACCCAACCGGGTCAATACGTTCTCTACGGAACGCACCAATCCGCTCGAGGATTGGATTTGTAAATTCTGACCCAACCGGGTCAACACGTTCTCTACGGAACGCTCCAATCCGCTCGAGGATCGGATTTGTAAATTCAGACCCAACCGGGTCAATACGTTCTCTACGGAACGCTCCAATCCGCTCGAGGATTGGATTTGTAAATTCTGGCCCAACCGGGTCAATACGTTCTCTACGGAACGCTCCAATCCGCTCGAGGATTGGATTTGTAAATTCTGGCCCAACCGGGTCAACACGTTCTCTACGGAACGCTCCAATCCGCTCGAGGATTGGATTTGTAAATTCTGACCCAACCGGGTCAACACGTTCTCTACGGAACGCTCCAATCCGCTCGAGGATCGGATTTGTAAATTCAGACCCAACCGGGTCAATACGTTCTCTACGGAACGCTCCAATCCGCTCGAGGATTGGATTTGTAAATTCAGACCCAACCGGGTCAATACGTTCTCTATGGAACGCACCAATCCGCTCGAGGATTGGATTTGTAAATTCTGGCCCAACCGGGTCAATACGTTCTCTACGGAACGCTCCAATCCGCTCGAGGATTGGATTTGTAAATTCTGGCCCAACCGGGTCAACACGTTCTCTACGGAACGCACCAATCCGCTCGAGGATTGGATTTGTAAATTCTGACCCAACCGGGTCAACACGTTCTCTACGGAACGCTCCAATCCGCTCGAGGATTGGATTTGTAAATTCTGACCCAACCGGGTCAACACGTTCTCTACGGAACGCTCCAATCCGCTCGAGGATTGGATTTGTAAATTCTGACCCAACCGGGTCAACACGTTCTCTACGGAACGCTCCAATCCGCTCGAGGATCGGATTTGTAAATTCAGACCCAACCGGGTCAATACGTTCTCTACGGAACGCTCCAATCCGCTCGAGGATTGGATTTGTAAATTCAGACCCAACCGGGTCAATACGTTCTCTATGGAACGCACCAATCCGCTCGAGGATTGGATTTGTAAATTCTGGCCCAACCGGGTCAATACGTTCTCTACGGAACGCTCCAATCCGCTCGAGGATTGGATTTGTAAATTCTGGCCCAACCGGGTCAACACGTTCTCTACGGAACGCACCAATCCGCTCGAGGATTGGATTTGTAGATTCTGACCCAACCGGGTCAACACGTTCTCTACGGAACGCACCAATCCGCTCGAGGATTGGATTTGTAGATTCTGACCCAACCGGGTCAATACGTTCTCTACGGAACGCTCCAATCCGCTCGAGGATTGGATTTGTAAATTCTGACTCAACCGGGTCAATACGTTCTCTACGGAACGCTCCATGCTCCATTCCGCTCGAGGATTAGATTTGTAAATTCTGACCCAACCGGGTCAACACGTTCTCTACGGAACGCTACAATCCGCTCGAAGATCGGATTTGTAAATTCAGACCCAACCGGGTCAATACGTTCTCTACGGAACGCTCCAATCCGCTCGAGGATCGGATTTGTAAATTCTGGCCCAACCGGGTCAATACGTTCTCTACGGAACGCTCCAATCCGCTCGAGGATTGGATTTGTAAATTCTGGCCCAACCGGGTCAACACGTTCTCTACGGAACGCACCAATCCGCTCGAGGATTGGATTTGTAAATTCAGACCCAACCGGGTCAATACGTTCTCTACGGAACGCACCAATCCGCTCGAGGATTGGATTTGTAAATTCTGACTCAACCGGGTCAATACGTTCTCTACGGAACGCTCCATGCTCCATTCCGCTCGAGGATTAGATTTGTAAATTCTGACCCAACCGGGTCAATACGTTCTCTACGGAACGCTCCAATCCGCTCGAGGCGCAACTCTAACTTTCAACGACACTTAAGACACCTTAAACAGTCCCAAACAAACCCCTTCTTTGTCCCCCTCCCCCTGAGCACCCCCTGAACTCCCATTAACATTACTTGCAACTTAATTCCCTTAAACCAACTGTATCCCTAATCTAAAACACTTCAACTTCTCTGAACACAATCAGATCCCATTTAGGTGACGTTACCTAAATGAAGGAACCTAAATGGATTCGACCTAAATGGATTCGACCTAAATGGAGGTTTGAGTGAACCTTTAAAATCGAGTTCTAGTCTACGACACAGAGGTGGATCGGAAGTGCTTTGGCAGCATCCATTTAACGTAACGCTTAAATCGACACTTTTTGATCTCCCCCTCCCCCCACCGTAACGCTTTTTTGTATGAAAAATCTAAAAATTGTGTATGGGCCGTAACGCTTAACCATACTCTCCCCTTTTACTGGAGCGTTACGTAATTTGTGGACGGTGCCTTTCACATAACCTCAAGAATTCGGCAAGGTTCCATCCTAGGTCCGGTGCCATGTACCACGAGGTGTTGAGGTTAGAGTTCCCAGTGGGGGTGGATATCATCGGCTTCGCTGACGACATAACGCTGGAAGTCTACGGTAATTCGATTGAAGAAGTGGAGTTGACTACTGCCCACTCGGCCCACTCGATCAAGGTTGTTGAAACGTGGATGAGATCCAGGAAACTGGAGCTGGTTCACCATAAAGCTGTGGTGGTGGTTGTGAACAACCGATAGTCGGGGCAGCAAACGGTGATTAGTGTAGGCGATTGCACTATCACTTCGAAGCGCTCCGTCAAACACGTGGGTGTGAAGATCGACGATAAGCTAACTTTTGGTAACTACGTTCATTACACCTGCAATAGAGCCTTCACAACTATAGCGTCACTGTCCCGGATGATGTCCAATAGCTCTGCGATGTTTGCCACTAAGCTTTGTTTGTGCTGGTTTAGAGAAAACGGCGGAACACGTTTTTTCGTATGCCCGCGTTTTCGTACAATGCATGACCGCATGCTTGCCACATGCGGGGAGGACACAACTTCGGCCAATCTTTTTTTTGAGGATGTGTGGCGTTGTACATAAACTACGTAGACTCATTTTTGGCCATCTCAGACTCCCCTCTCCCTCGTAGACTTTTGTTCATGCAAAATTTTCAAAATTTGTATGGAGATTAGACTTTGGCCAGACCCCCCGTCCCCCCTTAAGAGTCTACGTAGCTTATGGACAGGCTCTGTAGGGATGAGTTTGGCTGGAATGCCGTTTCAACGGCTATCACCCACATTGTCTTGGAGCTACAAGGAGGTGGCGCATGGACTCAGAGCATGGCTAGATGCGATACAAGAGTTGGTGCAATGGTTTGGAGTCGGCTTCGTAGGTCATACCAGTGCCTTGCGGTCGAAATCGACCCTTACAGCGATTAAGTGGTAGCGGAGAAAACATCCTTGTAGCGTTGTTGTCGTGGTATCGGTTTTCTGGGTTGAATCTGAGCCCGCGGTTGGAAAGCGGTTCCCGGCAAGGTCGGACAGGTGGAGGCCCCATATCGTCACCCCCTTCTGTGTGCTGGCTCATAGGACCATTCTCACGAGAAGATGAAATCGCTGTGTTCACGATATTAGTTCTTGATATTTGCTGTGCGTTTGGAAGTAGGTGTGGTGTCGACCCTGCCTGCCTACCTTGGATAAAGGGGGTGGTAAGGACCACTCGGGAAACTGGCTAAGCGCCTGTATGCTATACCTTGGTGGACTCCTCAAAGCGAGTCATCGATGTTCGTTGCTGCATGATACGCAATTAACCTTAAGGGTGCGATATGCACTAGCCCCTCTCTGAAGCAATGCCTTATTGGTGGTTTCGGAGATACGAATGGTTTGGCGGCCATGGAAATGTGTTTAGTGGATCGAGGAGAGAGTAATCCTGGCTTTTACTTCTGGGTAGAAGACGGCTTTAACCTCACACCACCTGGACCTTCAAAAGTCCGTAGCTGTAAGACTACCCGAGTAAAGTCTAACAACAAAATGATAGCAAATCGAAAACACGATTTGTAATCAGCAGCAAATTGATATCACATTTTGATATCAGATTGTCTTGATTTAATTTGATTTCAAATTTTGATTTCGTTTTGCTGTCACTTCAACTTATTATAAATATTGAGGTTTTTAAGTAATTTCAAAACTTCTAGGCGACCTTGTATAATACAGCTAATGCTATACCATCAGTGCAATTAACATATTGCATTTTAATTTTCATATGATTCGAAAAACTCTACATTTACGATTTTTCCATTTTTTCGCACTGATAGCAAAAACAGTTATCAATTTGATATCACTGATGGCAGGAATAGTTTTCAACTTGCTGTTACGGGAACATTTTTCTGCTCTCATTTTTGATGTTTTAACCGTTAAAACGACCAAAATGACAACAACCTGAGTTATCATAATTTGCAATATCACAACATCAAAATTAGTTTTCAATTTGCTGTCAAGCTTTGCTCGGGTAGACAGCTAGTTTGAAGACGCCAGGTTCGAAAGCAGTTTCTAGTAAGGAAGTTCAGCTTAAGTATTGGACGCAATGGCTTAATTTTCCCAATAACGGCGAAGAAATATAAAAGGGAAGCTTAGCAATGAAATAATAACTCATTAATTCTTATTAAAATAGTAGGTACATACTTATATTGAAAAAGAGCTAACAAATACTTCAAGATTTGCGCAGCTTACTATCCTCATAAGCTAGGAGCATATTTTTGAGTTAAAATATTGTATATGTTTTTATAACCAGTTTATCAGCATTAACATTAACTATAGAACTCCCCAACGAAAACTCCAACAAGGGTATCGCAACGTTATCCATTTAAATCCCATTATTCGTGGAAGGCAGCACACTCTTCCGCAAAGCTAATGGGACGCCGTAAAGAACACTTGTTTATGGAACCGAACCGATGTTATTGTACATTCCACTAACAAGTACGTTCGGTTGTTCCTTGTGCTGCCATACGGAACAGGAGGTCAGAATTCAAATCGAAAAGGATTTTCGTTGTTGGGTGGAAATTTTTCTCCTGAGAATTTTCCAGAGTTAAGTAAGCATAACCCCAGTCCGGATTGAATCATAACTTGATACGTCTATTAGAGGGCGAATGTTTATCCTCGATTTACTCGAATACAACTTTATCAGGAGAGGGGTTTGGGGTTCGAAACAGAATGAGTGGAAAGCTGTTAATTAAAAATTCAACCAGTCGAGATTGGGCTGGGCTTTACCGGATGGTATCAGCAACGGATGGAGTTTATAACAGCTATGGGGCATTCCGTTCGGGTAGGGAATAGAAATTGATTGCTCTCTATGCGGTTCATTTGCTTAAGGCAGAGGATATGATTGACTATTCTCAAAAGACTTGTTCGTCTGTTGGAATGAATGGAGAAACTTGCTTGTACGTAAGTTGGTTGATAATCTATAATTGAAAAGTTCTAATCAAAAGTTCATCGTTACTTAGACTCAGCCTTAGCTCTAATCAGTAAAGAAATTGCCCATATGGCATGTAGAGGAAACATTTTCATCTGATAATATGAATATATATTTTCCTGTACTCTATATAATGGTTCCGCACGGGAGAATGGACTGAGAGGAGCTAAACTAGTGAAACTCAGGGACCTCTTCCCTGCCGCAAAGATGCCGCATTAAATGAACATTACTCTATTGCAATGCAAAGACCAAAGTATACATTTTTGTACCAGTTTTGATACAATTATGTAGGAATATTTACCACATGAATTGCTTTTAACCTACGCCATAAAAGTGAAAGCTGAACCATGATTCAATGTACATTGATTCACTTTAAAACGCGTTGTCTCCAGCAGAAGATAGTTGAACTATTCGTTTGTATGTTCCATATCGAAATCTATCGAAATAATTATTGCTATCGTCACATACCAAAAGTTACAACCCGAAAGCAACCCTCATCAGAGTAATGCCCAAGACCAGCTGCACACCAGCAATTTTCATCATTGCACCCGCGAATGTCAAACACGTACGATACGGCATAGATAGAAGATAATCATCACCGTTGAAACAGAACCGCCACGCCACAGCACGGAACAGTCTACCAACAATCATGCCGTGTGTTCTTCTAGGCTTGGGAGATGATTTGGGAGACCAATTCTTGTTCGGCGACGACAACGTTCTCGGTCGTCGTCGTCGTCGTCGTCTCGTCATCATAGGAATTGAGGATCGAAGCGAGCTGGAAGTGATGACGATAGTAATGGTGGTGAAACCGATGATCCGACGATGACACGAAGCACATTGGTCTCTGACGGAAAATCATCAATGTGCTGGGTTGCTTCGAGTGGTTCCTCGATGCCCGATATGATGGCATTTCGGTTGGTGGTGGAGCGTTTTACTATGGAAACGTACGAGATAGATCAGCGAGGGTAATATGCATCTAGTGAGAAAATTGTGTTATTATTATTAATGTATTTTAAGGACCCTTTCACTGAATGAAAGTCATTCGGGTTCAGAAAATTGTGTTATAACTCAAATAGCTACTGGGACATTGAAATTAATTTTTCATTGGTCATAGCTTACATGCCCAACAAGAACAGCTGTAGATGTTCAGACTCAAAAAGATTCACAACACGCTAGAGGATCGTTTCCAAGGGTGTTCTATCAGAAATTCCTGCAGAGAGAGTATCATCCGGATTTCCTACGAAAGTACGGCCTACGACACCTAGCACCTTTTTCCAATACAGCCTCTCTTAGCGTTACACCTGGAGATCACCACAGCAGACGGAATCTTAAATCGACCACGTTCTGATTGACGGATGGCACTTCTCCGATATTATCGACGTCAGAACCTATCGTGGAGCCAACATCGACTCCGACCACTATCTGGTGATGGTCAAACTGCGCCCAAAACTCTCCGTCATTAATAATGTACGGTACCGGCGACTGTCTCGGTACAACCTAGAGCGACTGAAGCAACCGGATGTCGCCTCAGCATACGCGCAGAATCTCGAGGCCGCGTTGCCAGACGAGGGCTCGATGAGGCCCCTCCAGAGGACTGCTGGAATATGTACAGTGAGTGAAAGCAGCCATCAACGGCGCAGCCGAGAGCACCATCGGGTACGTAGAACGGAATCGACGAAATGAATGGTTCGACGAAGAGTGCAGAACGGTTTTGGAGCAGAAGAACGCAGCGAGGGCGGTAATGCTGCAGCAAGAGACCGGACAGAACTTGGAACGTTACAAACAGAAGCGGAAACAGCAGACCCGCTTCTTTTGGGAGAAAAAGCGCCGCCTGGAAAAAGAGGAGTGCGAAGAAATGGAACTGCTGTGCGGTTCCCAAGAAACACGGAAGTTCTATCAGAAGCTCAACGCATCGCACAACGGCTTCGTGCCGCGAGCCGAAATATACAGAGATAAGGACGGATGCCTCTTGACGGACGGACGTGAGGTGATCGAAAGGTGAAAGCAGCACTTCGATCAGCATCTGAATGGCGTGGAGGACGTAAGCACGGGAGACCACTGCAACGGAGGAAACGACGACGCCAGTGCAGCGGAGGACGGAAATGAACCAACTCTCACGTTGAGGGAAGTTAAGGATGCCATCCACCAGCTCAAAACCAACAAAGCAGATGGTAAGGATGGTATTGCAGTTGAACTCATCAAGATGGGCCCAGAAAAGTTGGCCACCTGTCTGCATCGGCTGATAGTCAGGATTTGGGAAACCGAACAGCTACCGGAGGAGTGGAAAGAAGGGGTAATCTACCTCATTCACAAGGAAGGCGACCATTTGACCAATGTGAGAACTTCATTGCGATCACTATTTTGAATGCTGTCTACAAAGTGCTATCGCAGATCATCTTTCGTCGTCTATCACCTAAAACAAATGAGTTCGTGGAAAGTTATCAAGTCGGCTTCATCGACGGCCGGTCGACAACGGACCAGATCTTCACCGTATGGCAAATCCTCCAGAAATACCGTGAATACTAGGTCCCAACGCATCACCTGTTCGTTGACTTAAAAGCGGCATACGACAGTATCAACCGCGCAGAGCTATGGAGAATCATGGACGGAAACGGCTTTCCTGGGAAGCTGACTAGATTGTTTAAAGCAACGATGGACGGTGTGCAAAACTGCGTAAGGGTTTCGGCGAACTATCTAATTCATTCGAATCTCGCCGGGGGCTGCGACAAGGTGACGGACTCTCATGCCTACTTTTCAACATCACTCTGGAAGGTGTGATGCGACGAGCCGGGCTAAACAGCCGGGAAACGATTTTCAAAAAATCCGGACAATTTGTGTGCTTTGCGGACGACATGGACATTATCGCCAGAACATTTGGAACGGTGTCAGAGCTGTACACCCACCTGAAACGCGAAATAGCAAAGGTCGGACTGGTGGAGAATACCTCGAAAACAAAGTACATGCTGGTAGGCGGAACCGAACACGACCGGATTCGTCTGGGTAGTAATGTTACGATAGACGGGGATTCTTTCGAGGTGGAGGAGGAATTCGTCTACCTCGGATTCTTACTGACGGCTGACAACAACGTGAGCCGTGAAATTCGGAGGCGCATCTTCAACGGAAGTCGGGCCTACTACGGGCTCCAGAAGAAACTGCGGTCGAAAAATATTCACCCACGCACCAAATGCACCATGTACAAAATGCTAATAAGACCGGTGGTCCTCTACGGACGCGAGACATGTACCATGCTTGAGGAGGACCTGCGAACACTCGGAGTTTTCGAGCGACGCGTGCTAAGAACGATCTTCGGCGGTGTGCAGGAGAACGGTGTGTGGCGGAGAAGGATGAACCACGAGCTCGCTTCACTTTACGGCGAATTCAGCATCCAGAAGGTGACCAAAGCCGGAAGCATACGGTGGGCAGGGCATGTTGCAAAAATGCTGGACAACAACCCTGTAAAGCTGGTGTTTGCTACTGATCCGGTTGGCACAAGAAGGCGTGGAGCACAGAGAGCACGATGGGCGAACCAGGTGGAGCGTGATCTGGCGAGCGTTGTGCGTGACCGACTTTGAACAGCTGCAGCTGCAAATCGAGAATTATGGCGGCAAATTGTTGATTCAGTGTTATGTATCATCAGTTTTATGTTGAATTAAATAAATGAATGGTAATATAATGAACTATTACAGACTTTGGATAACACTTAATTCTGCTCAAAATTGATTGGAAGGTATAATGTTATAGAGATATTATTATTCATTACTAAGAATTAAGCCAAAGCTTATACGACGTTACAAAATTTAGGATGGTGTTTTTACTTACTTAAACCACTTTATTGATCCAAATAAATAAATAACAATGTTGTAACAATTTAACATGATAATGATAGTTTAAAAAAAATCGGCATTTATTTAAAAAAAGGTTTGGGATTTACATGAAATAATAGAAAATTTTTTGAAGTGTTCGTTTTATTGGACACATACTTCCAAATAAAAAGCAAGGAATATGCTATACACTTCTTCAATAGATGATTTAACAAATCAACAACAGCACCATTACTATATTTCAAACAATATTAATCTAAACCACAGGAGTATGTTTTAGAAAATGAAACTGTTTGTTGTCTCGATTTTCTATTTTTGTCAAATTTTGCGGGGGCCGGAACCATATCTCCCTCTCTTAAATCCGGCCCTCCAGAGTTCCAAAGTTCAACAACTGCTGCGAAAGTGAACAAATTGATCTGAAATGATGGCAGTGCTATAAATGACCTACACACTTAATTCAGATTGCCGGTATATCAGCATTTTTTCATTCTTTTGCCGAGATTTGCACAGCCGAGTAATCAGCAAACAACAATTTTGCTGAGATCTCAGCAATTTTGACAGTTCATTGCTGAGCTTCGGCAATCGTTATGCTGAGAGTCAGCTAACAAATGTCACTTTTTGCTGGGATATCAGCTGATAGTTTTACTGAGCAGACGGCTGTGCGCGTTTTTGCCGAGCCCGCAAATCTGTTTTGAGTGTGTACGTTCCTACTGGTTCTATAAATTATGCTAAGAAACATTGTAAAACGTTGAAATGGTTTATATCCCTTTCGTGACGGAGCATAACAGAATGATTATCTCAAATTTTCTCTTATAAACGTAACGTCTTCTAGAATAAAACTTTCTTTACTTCGACTACTTTATCCACCTATGCACTTTTTGGGGTCAAATTGGGACCAGCACAATTGTGCTGGTCCGTCCTCAAGCCGGTCGATGTTCTCTAAGTAATTGCTAAAAATTGCCTACCTTTAGGCGTTTTTTGATACAGAAGATTTATTGTACTTATTAAGTAACTGCAAAGTGTTAGTTTGTAGAAATTTAGACGTATAATTTTAAATCTAGGAACACGAGATCAGCTTGACAGGGTATTCAAATCATAGAAGTGAATAAAAAGAAGATAATAAGAACAGCAAATCCCTGTTCCAATCTTATTCATGATTTCGATAATATAGAGTAATATTTTTCACCCAAGTATTGAAAGTTCCTTAAAAAACTCGTACAAGCTGATATCGTGTTCCTTGAGTTGAAATTATACGTCTAAGTTTTTACAAACTAACACTTTGTAGTGATTTAATAATTAAAATCAATCTTTTATACCATAAAACGCCTAAGAATAGGCAATTATCGATGGAACTTGGACCGCCTTGGGGACGGAACAGCACAATTGTGCTGGTCCCACTTTGACCACCCAGAAATCTTGTGCTTTTCAATAAAGCACCACTTTTTCTTCGCCGTTTTGCAGAACTACTCTTTTTCTATCGATTTTTATCCCTGCATACCTGGATTAAACAAATATTTATAAACATACGACAGATAAAATTTTTTCAACTTCTAGGGTGATTGTTTACTTTTTGTTTAACATATCGTGGCGTTTTTTATAAACAATTCCAATCAAAGCCGAGGCTCAGAAATACAAGTTAGAGTTATAACTCGATCATAAAAAATATTTTCATCACATATTTTGAGGAAAAAACAATTGAAAAAAATGTGTAAAACCAATGCCGAAAAATAGCACGATTGTGCTGGTTCGTCACGAAAGGGATATGTATAGCATGTACATTAAACTTTGCTAAAATGTCGCAAAACTCTACAAGGTGCATAGCACCCTCTTTCTATCTATAGTAATCGATGACAGACGTACATCGCGCCACAAAATCGTTAGAACAAACGTCCTCACTTGCTCGACACCTCGCAGCAGCCAGCAGCAGCATCCGTGATGTGGCGCTCATTCTCCCACCAATTCATACACACATCAAATATCAAACGCAACCATAGTTTTTCCCCACACGCTCGTTTTGAATTTCCATCTAAAACGTGACTAAATTATATTTTGCGTTTATGGAAAATTATCTTCTCGTCGTCGTCGGTCGTTGGTCGCTCGGTTGTCATCACCGGGAAGGGATCGACAGCTAGCAGCAGCCCACTTTTGCGCCTCCCGGTTCGAGACTCCTGCTGATGATAGTTGACGGCTTTATGGTTCTTCTTCGACGGTAGGCCCGGGTGATGGGGGCTGGTTTGTGGGTCCTGTTACGCTCATAGTTTGTCTAGGTCCTTGATGCTGCTGTATACCGGCATTCAGTAGATGTGATATTCCATAGGTTCATGTATTGGGAATGTGGTCTGGGGATGTGTTTAGTTTGTGGCTCTTGCTTGGGTGGGCTCCACCAGGACGAAACGGTTCCCGGTATCAATGTAATATTGACAAGAAGTTCGATCGATTTGAGAACTTTTCTATGGCTCACACAAACACACAGCATGACCGAACGGTTTGGTTCCGTTCCGTTCCGTTCCGGGAGCTGCGTGTGGCGCCGTAAATTCCAATTTGTAAATGCATATTAGAACCAAGTGGAATGAATGAGAATTGATCGGTGGGTGGGTGGTGGTGGCATGTTGGGACATGGAAAAGGATATGTTGCTTATTTGTGTTTTCTAATCAGAATTCACATAACGGATTAGGACGAATCCAATAGTGCGTGTAGGAGGTAAAGCTGGTGGAAGCTAAGTGGGATTGATTGGATTTGTTAGCAAGAATGGCTGACAGGACCAACAAGCTACATACGTTTTTTCATGCTGAGAGTTTTGACTTTTTGTTATTTGAAACAAATTGCTTATCATTGCAAATAAACAACTTGAAGTTGTTTTAAGCATGATAGTTATTTTCCGAAATACATATTTCTCATCCTGCGCAACACATTCATTTGTGTTTCTCGTGTATAAGGACTAAAACTTTCTTTTATTAGCAGGCTGAGTGAAAGCTTGAATACAAGCTTGCGGGCAACATCCAATAAGGCGTTCTTGTTAGACCATCCAAAATGCAATTTGTGGCTTTTCCTATACTTTGTTCCGTTTTCGGCTTAAGTAGGGTAAAGCGCCAATTATTGCACGCCCTTAAAACTCGCCAAAAAATAACTTAAGTGACGGTTTTATTTATACCTTTAGCCTGACTGTTATTGCCCGAAAGCCAGTACCCCGAATGTCACAAACTTGAATGTACCATTAGGCCGAATATCACTAGACCAAATGCTATGAGGTTGAAAAAGTTCGATTTTAGCGTTTCTTAATAAAAGGACGCTGCCTAAATATCAGCCAAAAATATAAACAATTTGATTGTCCCCGAAACAAAAATTGCAAAAATGCTCAAACTCTACCCCGTCTGAAGGCGGGATTGGGTATTAAATGGTTAAAGAAGGATAAATATTTGGCAGTTTCAACGCCAACTAAGCCCTGAATATCAATTCTAGAAAGAATAGCCTATGCTTTAAAGAAGGAAATATATCAGGAATATATCAAAATATATCAGAAATAATATTGACAGTTAGAATTCCAAAAACTTCCTTTAATTTCTTTGATCATGGTTCGACCAAACGACCCTTTCGATCACATGGCATTCGGGTCGGCCGAATGGCGTTTAGTTAAACGACACCCGACTCGAGCTACTGTTATAGAATTTTAGTGTCATTGGTGTTGGGGCATTCGGTTGAAGACCGTTGGGACGAAGCGCATTACGCCGAAGGTCATTAGGTCAAAAAGTTATTATGCCGAAGGGTCATGTATTTTGTACTGTTATAATAATTGTTGAACTTGTAGTCACTGGGTTTTACTCATGATTTTTTCCTTCTTTTAAATATAGGAACAGGACATGGTTTAAAGATCTGTTATTTTTCAATAATTACATTCCAGTTCTACAATACTAATGTTACTTTATTGATCTAACATAATCAATAGTTAATGCCAAAACTAGTCCTACGGTGAAACTAGAAAAAATAGCCTGTGTTTATAAGGAAAAATTCACTATTTGAACCTCACCGGTTTCGGTGCAAAAATACTTTTTTTTACAGTGAAACTAGAAATAATAGTTTCGCTGTAGAAAAGTAGTTTTTCTGCACCGAAACTGCTGATGTTCAATTAGCGAATTTGTTCTTCTTTTAAACACACGCTGTTCTTCCTAGCTACTTTGGCATTAATTGTTGATTACGGTAAAACAATGCAGCAATATTAATAATGTTGAAGTATTAGCTATTTATTAGAAACTAGTGAATTACGATTCGTGATCACCATTCTACCCATTGACCATTCGGCCCAATGGACTTCGGTCTGCAGTCTTTTCACCGTACAAGATGTTTGTGGATCTATGCCCTTATAGCCTAGTTACACTGATAGGCAAAATAAAGTGCCCACCCCATCATTTTTTTGAATTTCTCTCATTTATTTGGTTGTAATTTAAGTTAAATTAAAGTGTAATTAAATTGATTTTATTTTCTTTGAGTCGAACTCTTTTTTAATCATTGTTCTGTAAGAAAAACTTGAAAAGAATATTAAAAAGAAGCTCTAGAAACAAAAACTGCAGTGTAAGCAAAATCAATTTGTATTATAGAATAGAACAGTGACAAAAAAGTGCACACTTCATTTTGGCTCCCGGGAAAATAAATTTAAGTAAAAGAAATGCGTTTTAATAGTTTATGTGTCCTCCTTTGGCCTTCAGGACCAGCCGTAGGCGCTTTGGGATGCTCTCCACCAGGTTCCTTCGGTGCTGTGGATCAAGCTCTTCCCAGGCGTGCTTGAGGGCTTCAAAATAGTTGGACTTGTTAGTAACGCCAGATTTGTCAACCCTGGCATCTAGAATCGTCCACAAATTCTCGTTGGGGTTGAGGTCCGGGCTTTTTTTTTCCTTCTAAACCATAGGGGGATAATCTGCTCAACAGACACCCTAACAGAAGGTTAGGGTAGTGTAGGTCTGAGGCCGTCTTCTACAACAAAAGTAAAAGCTAGGACTACTCTCTCCTCGTACCCACTAAACCATTCCTATGGTCGCCAAACCCTACGTCTCTCCGGAACCACCAAGAAGGTATTGCTTCAGAGAGGGGCTAGTGCACATCGCACCCACAAGCCGGGCTTTGTGGAGGCCATTCCAGCGGTTTGATCCGGCAAGACCGGAAGAAAGACTTGGTCTTCTTGACAGTATGCTTCGGTTCGTTGTCCTGCTGATATGAAAACTTCTCTTCAAGGTCCGCCTGGATCAGCGAAACCTCCAGATTTTCTCGCAGGATGTCGATGTAGGAATCTGCAATCATTATCCCATCGATTTTCACGAGACTACCCACTCCACTCCAAGAAAAATACCCACAGACCATCACATGCCCTCTTCCATGCTTTACCGTGCCTTGGATGTGGCGATCCTGAAGCTCTTCGCCCGATCTGCACAACACACAAACCCGTCCTTTTCGATTGAAAAGCTCGAATTTCGATTCGTCCGTCCAGAGAACTGTTTTCCAGAACTCAACGGGCTTATCAACATGCTTAATAGCAAACTTGAACCGTTTGGCTTAGTTTGACTTGCTATTAAATGGGCGCTTCCAGGCAACCTTGATAATCAGCCCCTGTGCTACAAGACGGCAACGAACAGTTCGACCAGAAACTGATAGCTGAAGGGTTTTCTGGATCTCACGGACAGTAACTTTCGGGTTTTTCTTTACTTCGCGCATGATCTTGGTGTCCGTTCTTGTATCCGTTTTGCGTTTCCTGCCTCTAACTGAAATATTCACCACTGATCCGAATGTTTTTTTGTTTCAGAAGATTTTTTCCAATCGCTGCCTTGCTAATGCTGTAATTCCTAGCGACAGCCTAGTGCGATTCAACGTTTTGCACTTCACGAACCACCAATTTTCGGGTACATAAGGGAAATGCTTTCGAAACCACTACATACTCCATTTTTGTTCAACTTAATCAAACGCGATCACGTAAACAAATGCACCAGTTCAAATGCTTCAAAACATGTCAAAACCTCAAAACATAAACAATCAAGCGGTAGTTGAGGCAAAAACTATTGTACCTAACTGTTGCTCAAAAATGTTTGAACTTTGTTCAGTTCTAAATTTATAACGCGTGCGAGCTCTAAATTGAACACTAGCGAAATCCGCGAAACTAAAATGGCCATACTGCCGGTGGAAGCATAATTGTCCCATGTGCTTTTTTGGCAATATTGAGATTTTGCAGCCCATGACCATGTATCGTAGGGTACTATCATATTGGGAAATAAAAATAGGTAGTTTGTTCCGAAAATTGTTGAAAAAATGCATGGCCGATTTGTAACATTCTTAAAAGTGGACGCATAAGCGTCACGTTTCATAGAAAATCCTATGGAACTATAAAATCGCTCTAAAATAAAAAAAATAGTGCTCAAATTAAAAATTGGTTGATGTTTGAACACGATTCAGCACTTATACTTCATAGTTGTGACAATTTACTTTTTTCGAACTTTGGACGCGATTTTCTCGATTGTCTGTTTTTGCACATGGGACATTTATGCGTCCACCGGCAGCATACCTCCACCATGTTTCCATAAATTTCAAACATTTTGAGCTCATTAGATTCAGAAATTCTTCTGCTATTGGAACCATATCTGAGCGTACCAGTCCGGTCAACATGGGTTTTGGAAAATCCGGATTTCCAATCATATGATTTAATACAATACAGTAACGGAGTTATTGGCATGAATTACACTAGTTTACAGCATTTTTGAACTCGGTAAGCTGATGATCATTTTTGGTGTAGAATCATGCCCTGAGTTCGAAAACGCGAAAGAAAAAAATTACAGTAGAGCGGAAATTTTTTCGACTTTCCATACAAGGTTGATGATTTAAAATCGATTTTTGTTCTATTTTTAAGCAAAGTCGCTCACTTCAAACATCTCATTCTCCGTAATCAATGCTTCGATTGAGCTGAAATTTTTACTGTAACTCGCCTACATATGATATGTTAACTAAACGTTGAGAAAGAATTTTTAAGTTGTTTTTTTCTTATTGAAAAAAAAAAATACATTTCTTCAAAAAATTTTGGGAATTTGGCTAAAATTTAAGAAGATCGTCCCTAAAGCTCGCCAATATCTAGAATTTCATCAATCTGACGCAAAACCTGTATTCAGATGATTGAATGGTATTGTATTCAGCTTTCAATTGATGAAAAAAGATTTAAAATTGGTTGAACAAAACGCAATATATTTGAATTTTAGTAAATTACATATTTTGAAAAGTTGTAAGACTCGATATTGAGCTAAAACTCAAAAACTGTTCTACTTAAAACATTTTTTGAAGGTCGGTTTCGAAATCAGCACTAAATTGTGCTTCAAAAATTTTGGTCTTTGACAGAAGTTCACGACTTTCATTTTATTTTGTAAACTTGTGTTATCGAAAATCATAAAATTGCCTAAACCAATAGAGTCTGATCATCGGTCCATCAGTTGTCCATTCCTGATTAAGTTTCTCAAGGAACTCCGGGTGACTAAACAGGTTTATTAGCATCACATATCGACAGAAACTATTTCCCCCAATGTTGTGCGCATAAGAATTCAGAACCGAATTGCAGCACTGCAATGTGAACGCGTTCAATTAGCATTAAAGTTCATACTCAGCACACTGCGATCAAATATGTATATTTGAACATGCAAATTGAACGCGGCATGAACTGGATAGGACTGAACCCGTAGCATGCTGACTTATTACCCGAATTACCCGAACAATTGTTTACATCTAATACTCATTCAACCTAGTTTCCGAGTTGACACACATAATACTTCAAACGAGTGGAAATAAATTGTTGGCGAAATCCTTTGTCAATTTGAGCTAAACTAGTTTAATATTAACGGGGTATTGGCCGATATGATACTGGGGAAAGTACAATAACATAGACATTATGATACCGAAATCCATAAGATTATGTTCCACTTGAATGTCTTTTCATCAGTTAGAGTTAGCTCACGTGACCAGATGTCCATTCGATGAATAGTCAAATCGATTGAATGTCATATACTTCCTCTTCGGTAAAATGGGTTTTGACCAAATGACCGTTTGACCAAATGTACTTTCGAGCAAAGATTCTTTTGTTTCCTATGATAAATGTCCAAAATGTCATTTCATTCGATTCTCTACAACTTTCAAAACTTTTCAACATGTTGATATCTTTCAGCATTTTGATATCATTAAGCCTTTTGATGCTTTTAGCTTTTTGATCATTCAGCCTTATGTGATTCAGCCTTTTGTACGTAACCCCCTCCCCCTCCCCCCTCGTAGACTTTCGTTCATACAAAAAAATTTGAAATTTGTATGGAGCGTAGACTTTGGCGAGACCCCACCCTCCACCCCCCAAAAAGTCTACGTGGTTTATGAATGGCCCTTTATGAAGTGCCCTAGCGGACAAAAGAGTTGTAAAATTAGGTTAACTGGTTAAGAATAAAAAAAAAACATTGAGACAATTGGTTAAATTGAATTACTTAGAGCCAAAAATTTGGCGAAAATAGAAGTCTTATCCAGTGTATTCACAGCATCTGATACAAAAAATCACAGTAAAAATAGCTCTACCAGTTTGGACCCCCACGTTGCTGTAAAAGTCACGATTTGGCGAATTCCGCGTGTCCTTCTTTCGGGAAAGTACCGTTCCGCTCTCGGATGTTACCCAAAGTAGAGTCCGACCTTCATCCCGTCGGCGGCGGTCGTCACCACGCACCAACCAACCATAACGTGAAACGATCGCTTCTCGAAGCGCTTCCCGATCACATTTCCGTCCTTTTATGCCACACAAACTGACACTTTAATGATAGTGCCTGCGGAACTTGATTATTTTATGATACATCTCTCTTTATGGAACCCGTCGTCGAGTCGTGAGTTTGGGTTCGGTTTTCTCCCACCGCCGCGCCCGCCGGGATTGGGACTGACAAGCGAGCCCAGGAGGAGGACATGACACACGACGAACATCAACGCGGTTAGTCGGTCGCCCTATCGCCGTCGGTTGATGGGTGCTGCTTCTTTTGCTCTTGCGAGGTTGCAGTCTGGGTTTGGTCTGATAGGCACACACACGGGGAACCGAAAAACAAACACGATAATTAAATAATCATCTTATCAAATTGAAATCCTCGGACTCGGAATGAGATGATTTATAATTATGGACGAAACTAAGAGCGGCCGCATACGTCAACGATGGTTACGGACAAGAACGATGGCAGAAAGCGTGCATGCACGACCTATTCGGAACTGTTTCGATTTTAGTTTTGCACAGAACTGGTCAGGGCCGTATTGAGAATGGATGTATGTATGTATCTTCAATGTGGATATGAAAGGGAAGCAATTTGTTCTTGGATATTTTTACAACTTTTGAGTGAAATATCAAACAGTGCACATCGGAAATCCACCAGTAGTATGTGGCATTCTCGACTTCCAGGAGGACCATCACCGTGTTGTTAGACAGGGCAGTGTTACGGTGGATGACGTTTTCCTCTCGGATCAACTGGTGGACGGTGGAGTGCCCTCGTCGAAATCCGAACTACTTCGGCACGATGAAATCTTGTTCGTCGATGTGCTCCATCATGCGCTGGAGAATAATGCGCTCAAAGATTCTGCTAGGTGCCGATAGCAGGGTGATGAGCCGATAACTTGACGCGCTGATTGGGTCCTTCCCGGGCTTCGGGATGGTGAAAACTTTGTCTACCTTCCATCTGGATGGCAAGTAGCGTAAGCTTCTTCACATTCAGGTTGAAGATGTTGTCCTTTTCCGGGGCTTTCATGATCTTCAACCACTTGACCGCTGCCATGATTTAGTCTTCCGTGACTTGGCTGTCGTTTAGTGCATCTTAAATCGCCTCGATGGTTTGTTGAACCGCCACTTGGGGGTTCTGCATGCTCGCACCAGATTGTGCGCTTCGACCATCTTGTGGGCGATGGCGTTCGCTTTCTTCGACGGGGAGACCAGGATGCCGCCGGCGCTGTCCTTCAGCGGTGATACTGGGAGAGGCTCCTTCTTCGGGATCTTGGTCACCTTCCACAAAGGTCTCGAGTGGCTGAGGTGGTTCGAGAATTGCCGGTTTCTGATCACGTCCATCCGGTCCTTCTAGAGACTTCCAACTTTTTCAGCAGGTAGCCTTCGGTCGGTGTATCGTTGTTGAATGAGTTGACGGGTGCCATCCACCCGAGCAAAGGCGGATAACAAAATGATATCACTTTGATAACAAACTATGTTATCGGTGTTATTTTTTGTTATTTTTTGTTTTGTTATTTTTGTTATTTTGTTATTTTTGTTATCATCTTCTCCAATTGATGATAAACAAATGATAACAAACTTAGTTATGTATAATTTTAGTCTATCGCGATAACATAAACATTCTAAATATGATAACAAAATATGGTATCAGCTTCCAAACGCATATTTCAAAGTTTTCCCAAAACTGAGAGTCTGATGAACCTCGAATCTAAAAATAGATTCCGCTTTCCACCTTCAATGCGACTGTAGTACGAAAGCGTAGCCTTCAATTACTCTCACTCTCACTGAGTCCCGTTGGTATAGGGGCTATCGGCTGTGACCGGCAATCACTTGATCAGGGTTCGAGACCCACCTGGGCGCAATAGTTGAAAACATTGGTTGTAAATTATAGGAAACTTTTTTCAATTGCTGATGATGTCGGTAAAGTAGGTTTTTACTATTTTGGTCGTTAAAATAGCTCTGAATGATAACTAATTGATAACAAAACCTGTTATTAATCAGCTGTATTTTTTCATGTTGATAACTAAATGTAATCTTGAACAAAATATTGTATAACACAATTAGTTATCAACTTGAACTCAATGATACCTTAACTTCTTATCATGTTGGTATTCGCGAAGTAAATTGAAGTTATCATTTTTGTTATGTTGGCTCTTAATTCAGCCTAAATGATAACAAACTGAATTATCAAACGAATGATAACCAGGTAACAGAACTTGTTATCATTTTGTTATCCGCCTTTGCTCGGGTAGGGTGCCATCGTCGATGTTAAAATGGTTGTATATTTATCTGTAATGTAGGATTAACCCTTTACCATTTGCAGAATTACGACAGTACCGGAGCTAAGGTGACCTACCAGGAAAGTCTCATTTTTGTTGTTAGTATAGTTTCGCCACAAGGAATGGCGAGCATTTAGGTCTCCGGCCACAACGAGACCCGTCCTATTGCTGATCAGTTATCACCGATCATCCATGAGCTGGGTCGATATTCCGTGGCTGTCCATGCTTTGCCTAGGTGTGTAGACAGTGAACAGCGTAACGGCACCGCGAAGGGGGCTGTTATAGACACCAATGGCGTCGACGACGCTGGTTATAGGGTGAGTTAAGATTTTATGGATTGAGCGTTCCAGTTGAGAATACTTACGTTGTCCTCAGGGCTCATGGAGCGGAAGGTTTAGCCGTCATTATGACGACGACATTGATTTATTCGCGCTTGAAGCGTCTTGCACTCATCAGCCGTTCAAAAATGCTTATGTCGAGCCAACTAGGTGAGCTGGCGTTTCTTCAGGCAGTATTCTTCCCACTCCACAATGATCTGAAAGAGGACCTTCACCTCCCGTAGGTCTTTTTTCATGGAGATGGATCCTTTCTTCAGATGGACCAGATGTGGTCGGTTCCGTTGCAACGCGTTGGTTGGAGCCTTCTCCTCGCCTAATGGGACACACGTTCAGAGGCTTCAGATTGTTAGCCTTCAGCCCCAAGATTATCTCCTCCTGAGTGAACTCCTCGAGGTCACGCAGAAGTATCTTTAAGGACATATTTCCGAGAGCATTGTGCGTGTAAAACTCCGCACTGTTCTCCACCAGGAATTTTTCGGCGCTGGTGGTGCAGACGATGTCCGTCCCAGTGCGGTACAATTAGAAGAGCGGGTGAATCTGCCTTATCGCCAGATCCTTCCTGAATGCTGCTACCGCCTCCTTGGTAGCGAAGATAGATGCTATCTTGCTAGAGCGGTGCGGAGGTGTTCTAGTTTACCGGCAGGGTGGCGAACTTATTCTTTTTTAGCTTGTTTTTATGGTGATTTGCTTCGACTACGAGCCGGAACAATCCAAACGTTATCGCTTGCTGTTCTGCTGCTACTGATCGGTGGCCTGGGTTGAAGCTTGCTAGCTCGACGGTGGGTCTGGACGACGAAAACGGTTGCTCTTTCTTGCAGCGATGTTATCTCCCTTGAAACACAGGCAGTTGAACAAGTGCCGGAGGCCCGTTACGCGATTGGATAACCTCTCTGTGCGGAAAAACGGGTAAAGAAGAAGAAGAAGAAGAAGAATATCCATTGCTCCCATGCCTTCCCATCCACTCATACTCTCCTTAAAGCCTCCTCTCAAACTGTATTGAAACTCCCTAAAACCCCCACTAAACTCCGCCAAAACCCAAGTCAGATCCCCATGAATTTTTACTGAATACCACCAGAAATCTTCTAAAACTCTTCTGAAATCTTTTAGCCCCTGTAACCGTTAAGAAACACCTCTGGAGCTTCTTCGAAACCATCTGTTATCCGAATTCTCCCGAAATCCTCATGAAGCCTCCAGAAGACCTGAGATACCTTTCTGAAATACTCTTGAAACAACCCTGTAACCATTCTGAAACTCCTGAAACACTCCTAAATCCTTTCTTAAAAGTTCGAAAGGTTCTAAAATTGTCTAAGATAATCTTTCCGAAGCCCCTGTGAAATCCTCTCTAAATCTCTCTCAAAGCCCCTGAAACTTCTCTTTAAAACTTTCTCCCCCACTGAGATTTCCCTAGGCCTCCTTTAAACCTTTGGAGCTTGATTTTTTTTCTACGTATTTTTGTGGTTTTGGAGCTCAACAGCATAGAAAGGGTAGAATATGGAGCAGAATATTTTTTCTGGATATGCTAGTAATCCAAACTGTTCTTGAGTTTCGATCCTAGGGAGCATCCACAAATTACGTCACGCAGAAATTGCCCATTTTTAACCCCCCTCTCTCCCTCATATGTCACACTTTTTGTATGAGACCTCCGTTTTTTTGTAAGAGTTATCACACTTTGCTGAACCCCTCTCCCCCCTGAAAGGGTGACGTAATTGATGGACGTTTCCTAATGTGTACGTGTGTAACTGTAACTTCTTTCATTATACAAAGCTACAATTTGTATTATATCATGTCCGTTAAGTCTTATGTTAATTCAAAAGACAGTATCAGTTCAGTCAGGATATCCTAGGCCATCCAAACTGTTCTTGAGTATAGATCCTAAAGCCTCCGGGTTCAACGGTAGCTTTTTTCAATAGACAATGCTACGAGTTGTAGTCTATTATGTCCAGTTAGTCTTCTGAACGTTCTAAAGTTAGTATCAGATCAGTCGGGATTTCCATCCAAACTGTTTTTGAGTTCAGATCCTGAAGTCTACGGGTGTAACGGTTACTTCTTTTATTACACAAAACTACAATTTGAAATCTATTATGTCCAGTTAGTCTTATGAAAGTTCAAAAGATAGCATCAGACCAGTCGGGATATCCATCCAAACTGTTCTTGAGTTTAGATCCTAAAGTGTACGGGTGTAACGGCAATTTCTTTCATTACACAAACCTAAGATTTGTAGTCTATCATGGCCAGTAAGCCATCTGAAAGTTTTATAGATAGCATTAGATCAGTCGGGATATCCTAGGTAATCCAAACTGTTCATGAGTTTAGATCCTGAAGTCTACGCATGTAACGATAACTTCTTTCGCTATACAAAGCTACGATTTGTATTCTACCATGCCCAGTATAAGTCTTTTGAAAGTTGATTTGACAGTATCAGATCAGTCAGGATATCCTAGCCTTATATCGCCTGCTACAATCCCAAAGCCTACGGGCCTACGGGTGTAACAGTAACTTCTTTCATTATACAAAGCTTTGATTTGTAATCTATAATGTCCAGTAAGTCTCTGAAATTGCAAAAGACAGTCTTGTTAGAGATCACAGTCATACCTTTTCGTCGATATTCGGCTGCATTTGTCTCCGACATTCGCAACACAGGAAATCAAACTACCGTACGAAACAAAAATGTCAAACGAATGCACTTGACCACGATTGCGCCTTCGGGACACGGTTCGGCTTTTGTTGGTCCTGTCTTCTTCTACAATGAGAGCTGTGTTGGCCATATGTGTGTCGTATTCAGTTCAACAAGCAAGAATAAACTAATATTAACATTCATAATCGGAATTGTCTGAAATCCATGCGAAAAGCTAGAATTAGACAAATGTCATCATGTCAGACGAAATTGATTTGACCCTTTTTATGTTTATTGATCTTCGTCCTACCGTTCGTGTTGTGTGTAAGAGGTAACGGTAGTGCATGAATGTAACAAAGCAAGCTGACACCCGACTGCGGCACCGAAATGAAGGTAATGAAAAGTGTTGAATGTTTACAAGACTGATCAGATCAGTCGGGATAGGGCACTGCATTGTTTTGATTTTATATGGGATTTTGATGTTTTCTGGTCTTGTTGGTTTCAAAATTTCTGTAAGAGTGAAAGAGAAGGAGAGAATTTCATGTGGTGCCCTATATCCTAGGCCATCCAAACTGTTCTTGAGTTTAGTTTCTGAGGTGTACGCGTGTAACGTCAATTTCTTTCATTATACTTACTTAATTTCAGTCCTCGTACCCACGGTGGTGCAGAGGGCCGAATTGAAAGATTTCCATCCTGGGCGATTACCAGCCATCACCTTGACCTGTGGCCAGGTCAAATTGCTGTCGACTTGCTTGATTTAGTTGTTGAGGCTGCGCCGCCAAGAGCCTCTAGATCTGCCTCTGCTGCGATGTCCTGCTGGGTTCCAATCTAACGCTTGCTTGCATTACACTTGCTTTATATTATCTTTCATTATACAAAGCTACGATTTGTAATGTCCAGTAAGTCTTCTGAAAGTTCAAAAGACAGTATCAGATCAGTCGGGATATCCTAGGTCATCCAAACTGTTCTTGAGTTCAGATTCTGAAGTATATGGGTGTAACGGTAACTTCTTTCATTATACAAAGCTACGATTTGTATCTATCATGTCCAGTAAGTCTTCTGAAAGACTGTATCAGATCAGTCGAGATATCCTAGGTCACCCAAACTGTTCTTGAGCTTAGATCCTAAAGCCTACGAGTGCAACGGTAACTTCTTTTATTATACAAAGCTAAGATTTGTATTCTATCATGTTCTGTTCAGCAAGTCTTCTGAAAGTTCGAAAGACAGTATCAGAACTTTCGGGATATCCTAGGTCATCCAGGAAGCTTTGATCCACTGCTTCCATTATGTAGGAATACTGTGGCACAGGAATATTGTCTGCGGAATATCTCAAAGGTATTTTAGAATGGCTTTGAGTTTCACTGAAGTTCACGAATCTGGGTGGATAAGACCAGGTAACGTAACTGTTTATAGCACAAATAATGACTACAACGAATGTAAATTCCACAAAATGAGTTTTGATAAAAGTTTGAACAGACTTAAATGTTTCCAAGGTTCAGAACAATGCCTACTTGTATTTGACGCAAATTTGTTTATTATGTATCATTTTTTTAGTGTAGCAGGCTAGTATTGCAAGTGTAGATATAAAGTTGTGTACTCCATGAAAGATTGGATGACATAAATTATTACAAATCTATCATGAAGTGACCCTTGAGAGTTAAGAGGTTCATAGATCCTATTTGGTTGTGTAACGTTATTATCTAAAACGGAATCACCTCATGTTACAGTGGTTATTTTATCAACTAAGCTCCATAACAGTAAGGAATGCCCATAATATCCCAAAAATATATAACAATGGTTCGAGGAGACACACTTTGGTAAACACAGTGTATGTTACACTACTTTACTTACTGGCAGCAGTTATTATCACAAGTGTAGACCTGAAGCTATGGTCTCTGAAGTAGTTTGGTTGATCTGGAATATTTCAAAACTATCTTGGAATGACTCATGAAAAGCCCGTGGGGATTACAGATTGAGATTACAGTTAGATGTGTAATATTAAACTTCATTGTGAGAACAACTACTGTTACTGTCAAGAGCCAAACTTTAGGACAGTCTGGACAACCCTTAATGCCCCAAAGGTAAATAATTACATATAGTAGACTTCAGGTTGGTCCAGTAAGTGTATCACTTATTTCTGATGATACGAGTGTAGACCTGAAGTTCAGAACTCCAAGATAGTTTGGCTCACTTGGAGTATTCCAATAGTGTCCCTAAATGACAGTTGTGATTTCAAGAGCTTCACGGATTCCAGTAGCAATGTTATTATTTATGGTGAAAACACATAAAGTTATTCCTGTAGATTTGACGGGTTTATATATGATAGTTTAGACGACCCTGAATGCCCCAAAGGTTTATAATAATATCAAGTAGACTTCATATAGGCCTAGAACCCGCAGTTGAGTATGCAATGTTACTCAGTATGTATAACAAATATGGATACTGTTACGATTGTAAACCTGAAGTTCTGAATTCCAAGATAGTTTGACTGGCCTGGAATATCCCTATAGTCTCTGCATTTGACATGGTAGATTTTAAGAGCTTCACGGATCCCAGTAGATTATGTAGTGATGTTATTTATGGCGAAAACGAATAAAAATATTCTTTTAGATTTAAAGGACTTAACTACAAGACAGTTTGGAACACCTAAAATATCCCAGAATATAAAAAACCTTCTGATATTCTCGACGAAGATTAAATGAATACATATGAACGTAACCCATATCCAAATTCAGCTTTTAGAACAACTAGTAGGTCAATCATTTCGTTTCTTTAAACTTTTTGGTGTTCAGGATGTTCTAGGTTTGTCAGTGAAGTCTCATATACAAAAAATTCCCATTTTTCATTAATAGAGCACTCAATTTGCAACAACTATTCTAAGGACAGTATTCTGTTTGAATGTGTGAATTTATAAAACCGTTTCTATGTTGGTGTCATATATGACCCCTCCGGCTCCAAAGGATTTTGAACCCCTACGGAACCTTCTATGATTACTTTAATTTCTCCATGTCTCTTGTCATTCTTAAACACCTCCAATTACTCTAAACCACCCCTCTTCCCTTAAGCCAACCTAGGCCTCTTAAACTCTTTTGGAGGCTGTCATGGTCTCCTCTTAGAATCTCCTATCCTAACCACCGTGTCCCCACCTTTGTGGTTGTTATGGTGGTATTTTTGAAGTTGCGACTTTAACATGTATGTATGTATTTCGAAGCCTTGAAAGTTAATACGGCTCTGATTATTTCACTTATGCGGTTACCAAAATGCATCAACAAGGAAAATATGACTTTACCCAAATGTTGGTCACCCGCCCAGCGAATCCAGTTGCTGTTATGCGTGCATCGCATGAAAAAGTGCATCCCGGCTATTCAGGCTTGGAAGCATTGCTCCAACAGAGAAACATGCAGTAGCACCTCTCCGACCATGTTGGTTCTGCTGCTGCTGGTAGGACATTTCGCTTAACAAACACGTCCAAACTGACGAAAGATTGAATGACGAGGAAAATTGGAGTTTTATGAAAAGCTAATTTACGGCCTACCAACCAGCCAGCGCAGCACGATCGCATTCACACTGGAGCAACGATGAACGATGGCGGCGACGTCCGATGGATTGGTCGTATCCGATGTGAAGATAAACACGGTGGTGGTTATCGGAGCTCTATTAGTGCGTCCATTCAACGCTGGCGGACTCTGGCGCAAAGCTGTGAGGGGATAATTTATATATGAATCATAAAATCAAGCGCCTATAATTACGTCCGATATTTTATTGAGTATTCCGTGGCCATTCTTCAATTTAAGTTTCGATTCGGAGATGGATTGGCTTTTGGTCCCATCAGTGTTCAACTTCAACGGATGAATCGGGGGATACCGTACCTTCTTTTCTCCCTTTTATCTTAAATAAATTTATTGTGCACATTTGGTCACTTTTTGGTCAATTCAACTAGCATGAGATACAGAAGCAATCAAATTTATAAGAAAAATTGTGACATCCATCAAATAAGATCGGACAGAGGAATACTTTGTAACATCCGACTATAGTGAGCTAGGCAACTGTTGCCATTTGAAGCCTCCAACTGTCAGCGCTATTCGTCATTAAATCCAGCCAATCCAGCAATAATTGCTCGATGGTAGCAAAAAGTCTTTCCACCGCAAAGACGTTCCTATTCGAACACCCGATGGTGTCAAGATTAATTGGACTTGAAGTCGGTTTGTCAAATAGAAGATCTTATCGGTCACTGTACACGGTGCGCTCTGTAGGTAAGAGCTGCAAGCTAATAATTTAACACTTTATAAGGCTCACTCCAAAAGTGGCATCGAACCTGAGCGGGAATAGAAGAGAAAAGCGCACGGCACGACAAAACGCTTGACGTATAGCGGACGGGGTGCGAGATATATCTTGATTGAAGTCATGTCTTACGATGCCAAATTCTCGTTCGTTGTCCCGGACCCCGGACAAGGCAACAAACTCAAATTCTGTTCATAAAGTGCGTAATAATACCTGGCTGGAGAGGAGCCGCGAGGACGCGAGTACAGTGACAATACAAAAAAAAAATGCTCTTCTCTTCTGACGAAGCGGTGTGCCTGTTAGTTCGGAACAAAGTGTACACGGGTAACATAGATCGCAACACCTTTTAGTGATTTGGAGCGTGGCGATGCTTTTATTATAAGTGATACATCAACGTTTGTCATGTCAGGTTCCTTTTATAGACAGTGATGGCGATAAGCGCGACAACTTGTGCACGAAACAAAGCATCATCGTTATAGGTGCCTACCTGGCTCAAGAGGATGAAGTGTAAGTTCTCTCGCTAATCCACGTTATTCGTTGTTGGGCTAGAGGACAGAATAAGGAGTGAGAGATACATACATTCGACAGAATGGTGAAGGAAAAAAGCTGAGTCACTACTGTCACGTATGTTCTATCCGTCGTTGATTCGGTTTATCATGACAAGCTCCCTTGATTTGTTACAATCTCGTTGTAGTCAGTTTTATTTGAAAGTACTGTCTATGAATTTGCTCACCATCGCATCGTCTCAACTTATCTGACCAAGTACCTATTTAGGTTGAAGAATAATCGATACACACTAGGTATTCGATATACTATAGCTCAGCTATATTTTACTGAGTTTTAACTCAAATCGCAAATTGGTCTTGTTCTGATGGTTGGGTTGCACTTCTTCGGTATTATCGACGTTAGAATCAATCGTGGTGCTACATCGGGTACGTTGAATGGAGTCGACGGAACGAATGGTTTGACGAGGAGTGCAGAGCGATTGTGAAGGAGAAGAATGCAGCGAAAGCGGTAATGCTGCAGCAAGGAACCCGGCAGAACGCTGAACATTACAAACATAAGCGGAAACAGCATACTCTCCCAAATGGCGCTCGGAAATAGCGGAGTGCAAGGAAATGGAACTGCTGTACCGTTTCCAAGAATCGCAGAAGTTCTAGGCTCAACGCACCCCGCAACGGCTTCATGCCGTGAACCATAATCAGCAATGTTATGATGGGAGCCTCCTGACGGACGAACCTGAGGTGATTACATAGTGGCAGCAGCACCTGAAAGGCGTGACTTTTGTTCGTACAACAAATTTTAAATTTTTATGGGCAACGTGGTTTGTGGACGGCCCCTTAAAATTTTTCGAGTGCATCTTGGTGGCTATCGCAATGGTTGATGTTGATGATGATGGGGTACGTCATACGTTACGGGTTTCCTATCAACGAAGCATTGCTGCTGGTACGTTTTGCTTGAGTCGAGAATACGCTAACAGATTCGCTATGGACACCAACAATAAATCTGCCTTGATACCCTCCCGCCCCTTTTAGCCATACCCTCCAGACTTTGGCAGGCCGTATATTATTTTCCGACAGAAAGGGGTAAAATAAAAGTTCAACTTTTGATACAAAGGCAATGCAAATGTTTAAACACTGTAAAGATTAGCATTGGTATGGTTGGTACAGGTAAGCATCGGGTCGCGATAGGTGACCGGAAACAGGCTAATGAGATTTTGGTGAATTAGTTTTTTACGTTGGAGTATAGCGTTTACCTACTTGAGAAACCGAACTGTGCAAATGTGAGCTCTGAATTAGTCGAAGTTTAGCTTACCTTTATAACTTGTGGGCTACAAAGGAACTTTACACCAACGCCGAGCGTATAGGTTGTATTATTCGCTCTCGTACGTTGTTGCAGCATTCTCGCCCATGCTGCATTCTTCTCGTTTTTCAACTGTTCACATTCGCCGTCGTACCAGTCGTTTCTGTGATTCGGAGTCGCGAAGCCTAGTGCTGTAGCCGAGGTACTACCTATGGCGGATCGGATGTCCCTCCAGCCATCTTCAAGTGTCTTGAGCCACTTCTACGTTACGCAGCTGCTCAATGTTGAGCCGTGGCGTTCGACTTCGACGCGTGGTAATAACTGTCGAAAGTTTTGACCGCATGCATACAGCTACTAAGTAGTGATCCGAATATGTATTCGTACTGCGGTATGTGCGGACATTGGTTATATCCAAGAAGAATTTACCGTCGATTAGAACGTGGTCGATTTGGTTTTCTGTTTGATGGTCGGGTGATCTCCAGGTGGCTTTGTGGATATCTTTGCGGGGGAAGAAGGTGCTTCGGACTACTATATCACGGGAGGCAGCAAAGTTTACGCATCGCTGGCCGTTTTCATTCGATACGGCGTGCAGGCTGTTTCGCCCGATTGTACATTGTATCGGTCTGTACATTTCCTCCCTTCCTACCTACGCGTTCATGTCGCCGACAACAATTTGCACGTCACGAGGCGAACAGCCATCGTATGTTTGCTCTAACTGCGCGTAGAACACAGTTAGAAAAAATCACCGACTTCGGTAATGTTTTACCGAAATCTCAACTGTTAAGTTTTTTCTACAGGAAAAAGTCGGTAAAGGTAGCAACTTTTACCGAAGTTCCTTAGTGTTTGACAGATAATTGATAACATTTTACCGAAATTTGTTATTTTTTTACTGAATTTCGTTAAAAATCCATTACCGAACGCTCAGTGGTTGAGATTTCGGTAAAAATACCGAACGCGATTAGCTGTGAACGCTTTTTTCTCGTCATCAGGTCTACCTTCGAGTGGACAGTGGACGTTGATGATGCTGTAGTTGAAAAAGCGGCCCTTAACTCTCAACATGCACATCCTTGCGTTGATCGGCTGCCATCCGATCACACGTTGTCGCATCTTGCCCAACACTGTAAATCCTGTTCCCAGTTCATTGGTGGTGCCACAGCTTTGGTAGAAGGTAGCCGCTCGATGCCCGCTTTCCACACTTTCTGTCCAGTCCAACATAGTTCCTGCAACGCCACGATGTCGAAGTTGCGGGGATGTAATTCGTTGTTTCGTCGTTTATGACAATTAAATTGAATGCATTTTTCCATGTATAACTCAAAAATACAACTGCTTCAGGGGTTTCAGTGAAGTACTAGAAGCTCTCAGGAGCGTTTCAAGGGGGTTCCAGGGGCTTTACGGGGTCTCAGAGGGGTTCAAAGGGCCTGAGAGGCGTTTTAAATGGTTTTAGGGTGTTCTAAGGGCGTTCTAATGGGGGTTTCAGGGGGTCTCAGGTGCTTTCCATGGGGTGCGAAGGGGTTTTAGGGGGTTTTTGTTGGCATTTCTGGAAGTTTCAGAGCGTTTTCGGCGGGTTTCTGAGGAGTTACGTGGCGTCCGAAGGCAATTAAGGGGTATTTCAGAGGTAGTTTAGGAAGTTTCACTGGATTTCAGAGGCGTTAACGGTGGTATCGGAAGGTCTCATCTCAGGACGCGTTACATGGGGTCCGAGGAAGTTTTAGGGGGATTTCGGAGGCATTTCAGGAAGCTTAAGTTGATTTTTACAGGCTTCAGAGGCATTTACGGGGGTTTCGGAGTGTCTCGAATGCATTGCATGGGGTCCGAGAGGGTTTTGTGGAGATCTCAGTGGCATTTCAGGAAGTCCCAGAGGACTTTCAGAAACCAATTCAGGCCAAACATTTTAATAGGTCCTATCTGCAGTTCAAAGGTTCTCTTTGTTCACGTTCTCTTTCAATTTTTGATATGTAATGGTACACTTTTCAACTACTCTTGCAGTACAAATCAAAAGACGGTTGTTTTGACCATCTTTCTATGGAAGGAGACAATCATAATTCGAATAAATAGCTGAGATATTAACGAAAGGGAGGGAAACCAAAGAGAACCTCTCTTCTGCAGATAGGACCTTTAGATATGTCTGGCCTGAATTTAAAAAAAAACCTTGAAATTCAAAGTTCCATAGTTCCATTCAATTGCTCTTGAAATTCCTGTTATCCATATGAAATGCCCCTGGTTAAAGAGTGTTCCTGATACGACCCTGACCCACAATGCCTCGAAACGGCCATAAACCTCCGTAACCCCAATGTTGGGGTACGTCACCAACTCCGTTAAGCAAACACCTTTTTGTGTTAGTGTGCTTTAAGCTACAAACAATTTTTATTTTAGTTTTAGTTCGCAGTTCAATGGCATTAATTCTACTTACAAATTAGGTTTTCAATCTGGAAGTGGAGTAGGATTCGTGCAGCCTCCCGTTCGGGTAAATTTGAGTAATCTAGGGATCTGGGAACACATGATCATTAGCTGCGATTTAATGTTACCCTAGTCGTACTTACAATAGCTATAGTTCAACAATTAATGTTAAGTTTCGCGCAGTAGTGTAGGATTAGGTTTAGAAAACTGTAAGTAACTGTAAATATAACTTTAGTAAACATTATAATTTAGCGGTAATTCATTTATTTTCACCATTGGATAGTTGGATTAATTGCAGCACAACTGGAATTCACTTTCACGTTTGTTGTTCTACCTAGTTTCTACCAAGTCATCTTCGATGACGTTTTAGTGAGGCCCATGTCAGAGTTGACAGTAGGACCCACATCGACAGTGTTTCCGTTGGGTGGGATTTCGTCGCAACACCCAATGAAACCACATTGAAATCAACAAAATCAATTGATTTAATTGTTGATTAACGAATTTATAATGTCACTGAAACCCCTTGCATCGCATTTCAAAGGCTTCTGAACCTTCCCCCTGATTTTCCCTTAAACTCCTTGAAACGCAACTGAAATCCCCATTATCGCAGTAGAACGCAAAGGAAACCTGACGGAACGACCCTTAAAGATTTCTGAAATCCCTTGAAACGCCTCTGAAGCCCCTTGACATCCTTTATTTTTTTTTTGAAATTTCGTTGATATTTTTGTCACTCAAAAAAAAAATCTCGCGTTCCACACCAAATTTCATCGTATCAGCCTGCATTAGCTCTGAGCTGTGACTCTGCCGTCACCTGCACAAAGCATACCTAGCCACCAAAAGCGATCAGAGCGTTTGGGATTCAGAGAAGCCAAGAAAAGAACGACAAATAGTCGTATGAGATAAAAGGTGCCAGATAGTGTCAATCAGGCAGTTAGTTAATATTGTATTAGCAAGTCATTCAATCAATTATAAGAGATTTTTAACATATTTTTACATGATTCAAAGCCCAAAACGCGGCAACAATTGTATTCATCCTTTTTGGGCCAGGCAGCGGGGTGAGCATTTTTTTTTCTTTCGAATGTCATTCAAAACGCTATACGAGGACGTGGGGTGATCAACAAAGTGGCGATATAGGCGTTGAATTTCTGTTGGTTTTATCTATTAGCGTTTAGCTCGAAGCGACACAGTTTCGACAGAGGTGGACAGTTCGGTTACTCAGAAAGAGATCCCTTTGGGAGATATGCAAAATTTAAATTATTCTATCGGGTCTTGAAGAAACCGTTGCCCTTGAGAGTTTGGGTAATTTGTGGGAAGAGCGATGTGCTACTTTTGGAGCAGTTTAATTAGCGTTTCATAATTTTTGTTCCTGAGTTTGCACAATTAGTTTTGGTCTCCACCGACACACAAATTGTGTCGTAATAGAGTTCATTTTACTTTATGGTGGTAATTTACCACTAACCCACAGCACAACGGTGCACTCTGCCTCGATGAAGCTTTTCTTTGCCGGGCAGTTTCAGTTAGATAGCCAGTACACCAGGAAACTTCCCCATGCAGAAGTTTATATTTTCATTAGGAACTGTGAGTAAGACACATTATCACGCTCGGTCTTGGGAGGTTTGCTTATTACAGAGTTTCTCATAAGTTGCATAGCATATCTTGTGACTCTTTAAGAAAAAGGCTACTGCATTGCAAATACGGCATGGAAGTATTTGAATTGCCGCATGACTCAGTTCTTCAGTCTTAATAGATCACATTTCGAAATCATTGGGACTGAGTAGCATGCAACGAACTTTTTTCACTTCAGTACAGCTAATTGATAAATCAAGTGGCAAAGGATTATAAACTTGCTTTTCT
The DNA here is from genome assembly GCF_035046485.1 of Aedes albopictus. Classification (NCBI taxonomy): domain Eukaryota; kingdom Metazoa; phylum Arthropoda; class Insecta; order Diptera; family Culicidae; genus Aedes; species Aedes albopictus. The sequence continues at coordinate 274,894,686 of NC_085138.1, forward strand.
GCACTATCGAAACACCATCGTCGCTGGTGGCTTGCTGTACCTACAGATTAAAACAGCTGCCTTTTCCAAACTGCAACTTGAGGCGTGATGAGCTTTAAGCTTCAAGCTGTTGGGTAATTTGCCTCTCAACCATCGTGCTGCATCCCTGTCGTCGTCGTCATCGTCTCATCTCTGGAACCTAGTAAAGTTGAGTTTACCTTGGCGCCCAGTTGGTTTTTCGCTTCCGCTTCTAGCGGTAGTTGGTTTGGTGGCTTGTTCTTATTTTAATTAGTTTTCAAATTTAACTTTTCAATTTCGACATCATGATGGGAAAACGGAACTCACAAGCACCTCAGGAGATCATGAAATTAGGCAACTCGGACTTTTTACTCTAGTGAGAAATTAGAGTAAATTAATTTATTGTGTTACGATACACACTAAATTAACTTTCGTTTTTGCTTGATTCAACGTTTCAATTGGGACAGAGCCGGCTTTTCAGTTTGATATGTTTCAAATCTTTGCCAATAGCTAAAAGGAACAAACTAATCCAAACTTTTTAAAGACATTCTGGAGCTAAACAGACTAAACCAAAAGGTTGCTTGACTTGTCCCCAATATAATTATCATTCAACAGTCGGCACGACATCAACTTTTGCCGTTCCTCGGAACAACCGCATCTTTTCCGCTTCTCTCGGGACCAAATAGATACACACAGCAACCAACCAACCAACCAACCCAACGCCACAACGGCACACTAATGAAGACGCCAAGGGAAAATATCCTACGCTGATACCAATCTCAATTAAGCACGCACGTGTGTTCCATTGTAAGTGGCCTGCTCACTTGCACCCGAAAAAACTTTGTGTGTAACAGGAAGCGTTTAGTCGCACAGCAGCAACAGCAGCAGCAGCCGGGCCATGTAACCAAATCCACCGAACAAGTTGTTTTCGGTTCGCGAGAATCGTTTCTTTTACATGCGGTCCAACAGCGTCATCATCAGTGCTAGCGTAACATATGAAAAGAGTCTGGCTGGAGAAGGAATGCTCTGTTGGTAGGAATAGTTTTTTGTTTTGTTTTGAGGAGGACTGCAAAATGGTATCTGTTTATCAAGGAAGGCGGCAAAACAGGGCTAAACCGCCGTCTGTTCTGGCATTAAGCGGTTAAGTAAGAAGACTGTATCGCATCAGCTATTACCTACCCGGTGGTAGCACCATTACGGAAGCGCCCAACATATCTCTGGGCCTCAAAAGTTCCTACCTCATGCTTTCACGGCTCAAGCAATGATAGAAACCGCCAGCTAAGAGTTGTGTGCTTTGCTGGTAGTACAGCCTGGGCACTGTTATCCTTCTGACTTCAGCTAGATTGAGGAGGTACGTCCCCAGCGTCTGTACTCCAAGGAGATGTGGCTCCAAAAGCATCTGTTCTGGCATCCAGCGGCTGAGTATGAAATATTCATTTACCGGAAGCTATTACTAAGGTGGCAACCCCACCACGGTGGATAGGGGACCTTAGGCCAATAACCTACTGTTTCATAAACCTAAAAACCGTTACAGAAACCGAAAATGAAAGATTATGAGCTGATTCAACGGCAACGAATTTTAGCGCGAAACAACGAATAAGAAATGAAACTTGGAATGTTCTAACCCTAGCCCAGCAGGGTGAACAACTAGTGAATGAGGCATGACGTATGAAGCTTGAGATCCTAGGACTGAGCGAAGTTCGTTGGCCGAACTTTGGAGAACACAGATTGACATCCGGTCAAATTTTGCTATACTATGGCCTACGAGGCGAACACGATCCACGCCACCGTGGAGTTGGTTTCCTGCTTAGCGCTCACGCCCACGCAGCGCTCAGTTAAAACTCCTTTGAGCACATCGGAAACCTTTTTGCAAGTATTGGCCACGCCATGAATACTTCAGCATGATCCACCAAAGGTTCGATACACTACGTGTCAACAAAGCTGATTGTAGTAGATAGAAACAACCATCCGTAGCATGAAATAGAACAGGGCTCCGGGAGTCGATCGCATATCAGCTGAGATGCTCAAAGTTGACCCCGCAGTATCAGCACTACTGCTGCATTAATTGTTCTGCAACATATTGGAAACCGTGTCATTTTCGGCCGACTGGATGCAAGGCGTCTTAGTAAAGGTACCCAAAAAGGGTGCTTTGACTGTATGCGATAATTGGCGGGGTATCATGTTGCTGTGTATCGTTCTCAGAGTCCTCTGCAAAGTGATCTTTAACCGGATACTGGAGAAAATTGACGCAACTCTCCGACGGCAGCAAGTAGGATTCCGTGCTGGACGATCCTGTGTGCTGCGTGGACCATATTGTCACGCTGTGCATCATTCTGGACTCAATCAATAAATTCCAAGATTCTCTCTACCTGGTGTTTATTGATTACGAAAAAGCTATCGTCCGTCTCAATCACGAAAATATGTGGGGACCTCTCAGGCGCAAATGTGTCTCTGAGAAAATCGTCGGCCTCATCAAAGCACAGTACAGGGCACTTTCGTGCAGAGTACTGCACAACGGTGTCTCTTCCGACCCCATCCGAGTCGTTGCTGGAGTGAGGCAAGGATGTATCCTATCACCGCTACTGTTCCTCATCGTAATAAACGAGATTTTGGCAGGTGCGATTGATCGGGCAGCAAATTGTGGGTTGCTGTGGCAATCCTTTTCTATGCAGCACCTAAATGACTTCGAATTGGCTGATGACGTTGCTCTTCTAGCTCAACGGCGCTCTGATATGCAGAGCAAGCTCGATCGATGTCAATCGCTCCACGGCGGCAAGTCTTACCATCAACGTCAACAAGACCAAATTGTTATATGTTAACACGGTTAGCCCTAGGGTTAGCCCTTCCAGCTTTACGGCGAATTTTTGCTTCTCCGTATTCCGCATTGTCTAATCTAATCTAATCTAATACATACGCAGCCAGTACAAGAAAGCATCCTGGAAAATAATCGGGTTAGATTACGCCCGATTATTTTTCTTGTCAATATTGATGCTTGTGGCATATCAAGGATATGACACAAGCGTCAAAGCGGCCAGGCCTACTGCGCAGTACTTAACGCAAAGATGACTCTTGGAAATGCCTCGACTTTCAAATGTTACGTCAAGCGTCGTCGAAACAGTTCCAGAATCTACAGGGATGGAAGGATGCGTGGACATACCGTACCAAACGCTCCAGGTAATATACAGTTGGAAATGATGATATACAAATATAATGGCAAACATAATTGAGAAAATAAGTTGAATAATATATGTTGGAAAGATCTCACCCATCTGTCCATCTGTTCGTTATCCAATGGTTTGCTTCCGGTTCATTTGATTCTTGATGATTTGCACATGTTCGAGTCCGTTACCATGGCCATCTTTCGGCGGTTGTCATGCGTATGACTTTGTGAAGCATCATTGAAATAGATTTACTGCACTTTTTCGCGACGCAACCACCAAGAAAAAGCCACCAATTTCCGAGCAGCGTAGGAGTTAAAACGTATTAATGATTGGGAATAACGCGGAAACCTTAAAATGGTCCTCCGAAAATCTAAAACGAGCTCCGATACCCAAAGCTACAATTCAAAGCAAGTGACACAAAGCACTAAGAATCACATTCTACAAAATCAATACGCAAAAAAGGAAAACGGGGATAAAAACACATGTTTAGAGTCTTTACAATTGTTCTAAGAATCTTCTCACAGCACTTCCGGAAGTTTTCCATTTTAACCACTTCAACAAATAACATTCTTGACCGAAAACTCTCCTGTGATCTTGCGCTTAAAGAACCATATCACCACACTATAAAAAATTGTTCACTTTCGTTCACGAGCCGCATTTTAATATCAAATCTCTATCGAATTTTCTCTGTCGAATCACCAGCAGAATTCTTTTTCACCGGCCGATTTCCCTGCGAAGCGAAAACGTCACGCGTACGAAAAATGCAGCCGCCCGCCGGCACGGCTTACTGCGATCCCCTTGCTTCTCCGTATTCCGCATTGCGATTGAAATTTGGTTGGAAATTTAGTATGGGAAAACGTGCTTTTTTGCATTTTACTCATAAATTGAAATTTTTTGTCTAAAACAATCTAACCAATGATGTTGAAGTATAGCCTAGGATATGCCGAACAACTTTGCCGAAGATCGCAAAGTGATCCGACACTTGTGAAAAAAGTTATTACGTGCAGATTGCCCGGTGGTGCTTAACATTTAACATGTAAAGGAATAACATCAATAATGAAATCTCAATTTTCAGGCGAATAACTTTTTTCACAAGAGTCGGATCACTTTGTGGTCTTCGGCAAAGTTTTTCGCCATATCCTAGGCTACACTTTAACGTCATTAGTTACATGGCATTGGACAAAAAAATTCAACTTATGAGTAAAATGCAAAAAAGTACGTTTTCCCACACTAACTTCCATACAAATTTCAATCGCAATGCGGAATACGGGGACACAATCAATCGCTCCAAAATTTTGCACAGCTGTATTGGACGCTAATATAGATTAAAAAAGCTTTGTTTCGGGTTGATACGATCAAATTTAAAGTTTATCCATACAACGTTGACCCACTCTAGTATGGAGGTATATAAGTCGATCACACTCTACCAGTTTTGTTAGAGACCAGTCATTGGAACCTTTTCGTCGATTTTCGGCCTCCTTTGACTCCGACATTCGCAACACAAGCAATCAAACTACCGTACGAAACGAAAATGTCAAACGAATGCACTTCACCACGATAGCGTTTCGGGAGACGGTTCGGCTTTTGTAATTCCTGTCTTCTTCGATAATGGGACCTGTGTTGACTATATGTGTGTCGTATTCAATGCAACATGCAAGAATAAACTAATATCAACATTCATAATCAAAATTTTCTGAATATCTATGCGAAAAGCTAGAATTAGACAAATGTCATCGTGTCAGAGACATTGATTTGACCCTTTCTTATGTTTATTGATCTTCGTTCTTCCGCTCGTGTTGTGTGTAAGAGGTCACGGTAGCACACGAGCGTAACAAAGCAAACTGACACACGACTGCGGCAACGAAATGAAGGAAGTGAAAAGTGTTGAATGTTTACGAGACTGGGGCAGAAACGAAATCTTCAAGCAAGCGTTGGATTGGCACCCAGCAGAGCAGATGAGGCTCATGATGGCACAGCCTCAACATTAGAGTCGACAAAATTTTGATCTGGCCACAGCTCAAGGCGATGGCTGGCAATCGCCCAGGATGGTGATGTTTCAACTCGGTCATCTTCACCACCGTGGGTGCTCAGGATTGAAAGTATAAGTAATGGATAAGAAATGGAACTTGGAATATAGTTACCTTAGTCAAGCAGTAACCAGCCTTAGTCTCATACCGGAAGCAAATGATGCGAAAGAGAGAAAATAGCAAGAGTTGATCCCTAGCCGGCTAATTTGAGAAAGTCGCAAACACCGCCTACGACTCTTCCAAGATATTTCATGTTATATTAGTAGAACTAGGAGTCGCAGTACCGACCACTTTTGGTGAGTATCGGTATTTCGGTACTGAGGCTCACAGTACCGGTAGTACCGGTAAAATGCCGGTACTGGATTTTTTTGACGTTGAATAACGTCCTTCGGCAACATATAGGGGTGTAACTTCAGAAAATCCAAAAATCGGCCGCGTCACGAAAAGTGGTCAGCTTTTGAACGCTAATAACTCAGTCATTTATGAACGAATTTTAAAAATTTTAGCACCGATCAGACGCAAATATTTCCAGCAATTATGTCAATTAATAACAACTATTGATTTTCAACAGTAAACTATTGAAAATTTAGGAAAAGTGAACCCATGTTTTATCCAGCCAATCACGTTCGAGCGCCAGTTTGCGGTTTCCCTCCGAGCACCGAGCAGTATAAAAGCTATTTCTTCTTCCCCTCTTCCTTCATTCGTTCCCGACCCCTCGAAGGGAACGCATCGAAGGAGAGCTAGTCAGTTTGCTCCGTTTGCGTTTTCCTTCAGTATTCGTTCGGCAGCCGTGTGCGATGGTTGTCGGCGGTTCGCGCCGTCGTGCGTGGCGCCGTCGGAGCCGCTAAAGGCTGGCTCGCTCGGGCCTGTTCATCGCAACGCCACCAACACCACCGTTGCAAGTTCCCGGCTCCTACAAACGGACCTTTTCAGGGCCACCGAAATCGTTCTACGGAAGAGTTAACACGAATATTTTAGATTTAGATTGTCGGACAGAATTAGCCTCATGTAAACGGCGGTAAATGTAGACGACGGAACAGTCAGCTTTATTACGTCAATGTCAATGTTGGCGTGGAAGTGTGTTTAGATTATGCTAATTTATTACCAATCGAATCCGACCACATCGCGGCCTATCTTGATGCATGCCTGAATCGCCCGAGAAATTCGTTTTCTTTTGATCGCAGTACGCAGTTGCGAGAAATGACAGTTCAAGTGGCACTGTTAGGAAGTTTCTGGCAGGAATCGGTCAAGAAATTTCTTAAGCGATGGGAGGTATGCACTTCAAACGGCTCGGAATCGCTCAAGTAATTTTCGTGCAGTGCAGAAATTTAACACAGCAAGCCCCATTTGATTTGACGTTTCGTTTCAGCTCCGTACCAGGATCCGGAGTAAAGCGACGCTTTATTATTTCTTGCCTGAATTTTCCACGCATCGAGATAGGCCAAGAAATTTCTCTCGATCGCCGTACTACCACCCATAATCACGAAACTGGGCTTTAGCAGCCAAACGATACTCAGCAAAACTATCCGACAGAATGTTGTCACGAACTCCTCTATCGAACAATGTGTGGGCTAACTACCCAACCCACACGAACGAACGAACAAACCATGTCTCGAAACAACTCTCCAGCGGGGCGAATGGGATGTGGTCGTCCTGAAAAGGACTGTTTTGTTTTGGTCGACACGCGAGGACGCGAGCGGAATGCTGCTAGCCTATGCCGTCGTCTTCTTCTCGGTCTTCTTGGGCAGCAGAACGGCCTGAATGTTCGGCAGGACACCGCCCTGGGCGATGGTCACGCCGGACAGCAGTTTGTTCAGCTCTTCGTCGTTGCGGATGGCCAACTGCAGATGACGAGGGATGATTCTGGTTTTCTTGTTGTCACGGGCAGCGTTTCCCGCCAACTCGAGCACCTCCGCAGCCAGGTGGAGTAGCAATTCACCAGAAGAGAACTGCAATCATGGCGATTCCGTATTCAGTGCGTAAACTTTGCGCTAGCTATGATCCAGAACTGGATCTTGCAGATGAGTACGGCGACATTTGCGCAGTTGAGAAAAATATTCAAGGGAGTCCTGCGTTGCTGATTTGTATTTTCATTTCGAAAGGTATATAGTCAACATGATCATTCCGTTATTTTCCTCATAATACATTTTGCTTCTTTAACTAGACACCACAATCAAGCAGAAGAAGCTATTTTTGGCACGAAACTTGATTCTTCTTTTCAATGACGAGGTGCCTATGGTCGTCACCGGTAACTTTGGGATCGACATATCCATGGAGGAAAACTTGGAATTCGTGGATTTCATGAAGAAGTATCTTCGGTTTGATCTGGCGTCAGACCCTGCTCAAGCAACAACTGAAAGGGGATCATGCGAGGATCTGACATTTACGCGAAATGTGAAGTGTGAGACTAAGAGATGCTATTCGTACTTCCTCCACCACCGACCGATGCTGACACTATTTGAGTGTTAAACAGGTAGTTTACCGGATAAGCTCTGATTAGCCAGTAATATTGATTTCACATTCCTCCAAACAGCCACACCAACCGACTTCAACCAACTTTCAGAGCATGTTCCATCAACCTTCATCGGCATCAAGATCCACGACATGACGATAAATCATTCTGCATGAACATCAAAATGTATAAATCATCATCTTCAATCCAACAAACGGCCCTTTTCAGGGCCACAGACAATTTCCACTCAAGAGTTGATTTTCGAGTTCCTATGGCATCCTTCACTACACTAACATCAAGGTCTATCAATAAACATCTACAATCAAACCAAAGGACCCCAAAACTTCGTATAAGAGTCTATCAAATTCAATACAGCATTCAATAGTCGAAACTAATGCATAAACGGACGTTATTCAACGTCAGACTTGCGGTTGTATCTAGTATACAACCCCTCCAACTTTTTCACTGAAATGAAGAGTTATCTATTTTGCGCATTAAAATCTGCTATTTATCAGACATTTGTGAATTCCGGTTTTCAGTCATGTCATAAAATAAAACCATAAAATTATAAATAGAACAAAAATATAAAAAGATAAAAATGTAGAAGAAATTGTATGGAACTGTTTTAAAGCTATTATTTAGCTTCTGACCAGTTTCACAGGCAGTACCTTAGCCAGTCTAAAATAAAACAGAAAACGACCTTACATATAGCAAAATCAGATAGATAGCTACTATCATCATCATATCATCATATATATAATAGCCCTGTTTGTCTGTCCGGTGACTAGCCAACCATACGCAGCAAGCGGGGAAATTCTCACAAAAAATAAAATATTTCATGACCAACAATTGAAAAGGCCACAACAACATTTTGTAAACAAACATGTTTCTATCAACTTGAGGCCTTTTGAACTCCACCCATACACCTCACCACCATTAACAGATAGCGCAAACATCAAGCTTTCTGTTAATGGTGGTGAGATGCGTGGGTGGATCCCAGAAGGTCCTAAGTCGACAGAAACGTGTTTGTTTACGCAATGTTGATGTGGCCTTTTCAATTGTTGGTCTTGATTTGGCACTTCAATTCTTTTTTACTATCAGATGCAGTGAACAAAATCAGTGACAACCTTAGACAACCAGACACAGCATTTGATGAAAAAAATCACAGACAACAGACGTTGAAATTTTTTATTTTTTTATATAGAAAAGAATCTGTCACTCTTAGGCAACCGAATGCAGCAGTTGCTGGAAATAACACAGGTAGCCCTGTTTGTCTGTCCGATGATTTCATCAAAGTTTTTCAGATGTAAATATAAGCTGCATTGAATTCACCAAATAAAAAAACTATTCTAAACGTAGAAAAATGTAATGTTTTAATTTTATTTTAAATCTACAAGCGTGAATGACACATGAACCGGTAATATTGAAAAAAAAAAAAACCCACGGGCGCTACTGCGTCCACAAATAAACTAGTGTATAGATAGTACTGATTTTTCCCTAATTCCTTCTTAAAAACTGAAGAAAAACAAGAAACCCTAATCTAACAAATTAAATTAAAAGCTAGTTATCCTAGTAATTATCCTGGATTTCAAGAAAGGTTTCATGTATGAAACATTTGTTTGTCATAGTACTTGGATTTAAATGTTTTCGTTTATTTCTATTGCATATTGGCTACACTAATGATGGGATTTCAATACTTCGGGAGGAATTTCCCAGTACCGAAAGTACCGGTACTAAGGCTCAGTCAGTACCGGTATTTTCGGTACCGGTACTACATCACTAAGTAGAACTTAAAATAATGCTACGATGCCATAGAAAACATGTCTGGCCTGGCTTTCAGATCTGAACCCGATCCATTCTGTTTAATGTTTCAAACCCCGAAACCAGATCATCTAAGGCTAAGCAACTGAAGCACTGAAAGATTTGAAGTATTAGGCACCACGTGCCGAGGAATGAATGATCAAGATAGTGAAAAAAAGTTCGAACATGTTACCTGTGAGACACCTGAGCACTCCCCAGAGTAATTTTCTTCACCGCATTAATGGGCGTTGGTATGGGTGGACAATTTCTCTCGTGGAGCATGGTTGATGAGTGCCATAATGACGGAAGGGCTTTCTGCCAAGGACCTTAAGCAGAGCTTGATGAAACTTTGTACGTTGATGATGGTGGCCAAACAGGGATATGATAAACTCTTAGCAACTTCGGCAGCAGCAGAGTCCGTGAATCTGAAAGTGCTGAAATCTTCTTGGCATTTGCATTCGCGAGTAGCTCGAAGAATACGCAAGATTCGATCACTTACGCAATCACAGGAGGTTGATAATCCCGAAAGCAAAGTTTCAGTAAGTCAGACCCCGGCCAGGCGTCCCGGAAAGCTGGGAAGGGGGCCATCCATGACGTCGATTATTTAAAAGGAAGTGAGTCAAAGAAAGTGTGACCCTTAATGTATGTATTGTGTATACGAAATAGCAAAACAAATGGAGGTCTAACATTTCCAAAATAGTAATGGACATCATATTTGGATCACCCCAAAGCCCGACCCGTTCCGGGTTGAATAGATCAAGGGGTTGCCACCCAGGAGCAGCAGCAGCAGCAGAAGAAGAAGAAAGGGGTTTGGTAATGCTAAGCCTAAAAATGGTAGGAGAGCTGATGCTAAGCAGATTCGTACAATCATTTTTATATTTATCGTCTGCTTGCTATGCGGTGAAATAGCCGAGAGGTAAGGGATAAACCCCTCAATGAGTAGATCTGTGTAGGCAGGGTGTGTTAATTAATAGTGGACCCCTAACCGTAGTGGACCCCTCACATTTGTTCCCAAGTTTCCTGCTCAAGTATGTTTCTCCCGTTGAACTTCCACCGGGAAGCGATGGCTCATGTTCCTAGACAGTAGTTCCAGGTGGTGGCATTACGCCAAAAAGCGATAATTCGACTTTCTGAACAAATATGAAAATGTAAACAAGTTCGGGTTCCACTATTGGTTAAATCTAAGGGATTCCTCTTTTGTCCCCGATTCAACATGGTTAGAGAATACGACATAATAGATGCTGGGTCATTAGGCCGAAGGTCATTAGGCCGAAGGCCATTAGGCCGAAGGTCATTAGGCAAAATGGTCATTAGGCCGAATGGTCATTAGGCCGAATGGTCATCAGGACGAATTGAAAGTTGCTTTTACTTTTTCCAACAATTTTTGCCAAAAACTAGTTTAATAATGAAACTAGAAAGAATAGCCTATGTTTCAAAGAAGGAAAAATTTATGAATTGAATATCAGCAATTTCAGCGCTAAAAACTATTTTAGCAATGATACTAGAAAGAACAGCCTATATTTAAAAGAAGGAAAAATTCATGGGTAAAATATCAGTAGATTCAGCATCAATAAAGTATCTTCGTGCCTGTCACACGATACACACATGCAAAATGGTCATTTGCAGAGGAAGCTCTCAGTTAATAACTGTGAAAGTGTTCATAGAACACTAAGCTGAGAAGCAGGCTTTGTCTCAGTGGGGACGTAACGGCAAGAAGAAGACCCAATGACCATTCGGCCTGATGACCATTCGGCCTAATGACCATTCGGCCTAATGACCATTCGGCCTAATGACCATTCGGCCTAATGACCATTCGGCCTAATGACCATTCGGCCTAATGACCATTCGGCCTAATGACCTTCGGCCGAATGGCCTTCGGCCTAATGACCTTCGGCCGAATGGCCTGACACCGACATAATATAACCAATAGTGGACGCCAACAACCCAATAATGGACCACCGAGGGTTCCCTATAGTATAATTGAAGCCGGGCTTGAATTGATTATTTTATGAGAAGTATAAGGTGTTTTGTATGGTTTTTGTGTGCAATCTGTAAGAAAGACATAGAATCTGTTGCGCAATCGTTGATAAAGACAATTCAATTAGGTTATCATATTGTTTTCACGATCAGAGCAGATACTAAGGGGTTCACTCTTGTTTAACATACCCCACGAATCCAAGCCAATATTTTACTTACATGTGATTTGTCCGTCGGTTTGGTTTAAGCGATTGCTAGACATACTTTCAAGCGGTGGCGGCGGCATAGAAAGGATGCAATTCGTACCGTAAACCGTGGTCAAATTGTTCAGCGGGGTGAAATTGATCACTCGCGTACTACATTGTAGTTCCATACTAGGAACTCTTAAGCGTCGTAATGATCTTAAACTTTTTACGTCATCTGATTCGTAGATGTCTAGAGATGAGTGTAGACTTTTAATATTTAGAAAAAAGTTAGTGTTGCCTTATTTTTTCAAGGAATTTGCAATGTATTTCTCGTTTAGTTGAAATCATTGCTGCTAAACAATCAATTGCTAATTGGGATTTTTAATTAAGAAAAATGTATTGTTTTTTTTTGAATTTATACGAAAGAGCACCTTTTTCTGAACCACTATGATTTTTTTCAGATTTTTAGAACTTTATTTTGGTACCTAAAATCGATTTCGAAGAGATTTTTCGAAATCACCTTTTGACAGCTGGGAAACTGCTTGACAGCTCCACCCAGTACAAAATGCTGCTAGGGGTGATTCGACAAATCGCTTCCATACAAATTTCAAATTGATTTTAAAATAGGTTCCCGGGCACCAAAATTCATGAAAATTTGGATTTCGGCTCAGTTTTGCATGCAGATTCAGAATATGGAAATATCTCAACACCGCTAAAGAAGCCAATAGGACTTCCCGTGAATTCTCTGTTTTAACATTTTTGTGGAGCCTTGGTTGGGACGTTATGCAGCTCATCAAAATATGAATTTGTTATAAAAAGTTCATTTTTTGAAGAAAAGTCATTTATTGTAATAGCAATCACTTATTTAAAAGGAAATTGCCTACCTTCAGGCGTTTAAGGGGAAATTTCGAAATTAAATTTTTCATTTAAAGTACTAAATTCACTAGTTGTAAGATTTTAGACGCGTTATTCGGTTTTAGAAGAGCAAAATTAAGCGGTGAAGGAAATTTTCCTTTCCAACCGATGCTTAATTGTATACTAGCGTGGGACACAAAAAGACATTTTACTCCTGTACACTTTTTGAGTTCCATTTTGGCCCCATATCAACTGTGCAAAATTTCAGCTCGATCGGAGAAACTATATTTTAGCGCCAGCCGTTTTAAGTTTTCATACGATTTACTATGAAGAAAATCACTTTTTCAAAGAAAAATCGCCACAGGTTGCCCCTTAATCACTAAAAATAAATCGATGAATGATTTCTGTTGGAAATTTTACGAGGAAAAAACCCTCCGAAGACCCCAAAGCGATCTAAGGCACGTGTAAAAAGTTATTCACTGATAACTGAATGGCATGCCAACGCTGTTTAACATGTAAGGAATAACAATAAACAATAAAATCTGGTCATTTTATCAATCGGGTAAGGCTTAATAACTTTTCCCACGAACGTCGCATCGCTTTGCGGTCTTCGAAAGTCTAATTCCTCGTGAAGTTATCTACAGAAATCATTCAACGACTTATTTTTAGAGATCAATGGGTGACCTCAAGTGATTTTTCTTTGAAGAAGTAAATTTTCCCCATAGTAAATCGTATGGAAAACTAAGAATGGCGGGCGCTAAAATATAGTTTCTTTGATCGATCTGAAATTTTGCACAGTTGTTATGGGACCAAAATTGACAACAGGATATACAGGAGTTGGAGTTTTTCCATTTTTTATATTTTCCCATATAAACCGTGTACCAGGCTATTGTATACTGATCAATTTCGCCCCAAAGTGGCATTTCCAATATTTTGATATTTGAAATTATTTAACTTAAAGTTTAAATATGTTGAACAAATTTCTGTCACATGATTCCATGGAGATCCACTGGGTACTGGTTTTACAGAAATTCTTTTGGCAATATTTGAACAGGCACTGATGTTATCCGCAAAAGTTGTTTTACGGCGAGACTGATGTGCAGCAATAATCATGTGATAGGGTAGAAATTTACTTCGACATATGCGCTTATTCCCGTCATATCAAATTGAAAATAACCAAGGATTAAATGAATTTCAGCATACAATGACTCATTGGATGGAAGCAAAGATATGTGGACTAGCAATAACCTGTCCCTATAGCACTGAAAATCTAAAAATGAAGCATAAATTCATGTTTAAATTTTACTTCCGACTGCACAATTTTTCTTTTCGTATGTATTCACTTATTAAACTGATCTTACAACCCCACAAAAGCTCTGGCACTTCAAAGTTAGATTTTACTGCTGCAAAATACAGCAAAAGCAGCTCAATAATTGAAATAAATTGCTGTTTTTCGTAACCAGTCGGCTAATTGTAAACGAACAATAATCTTCGTCCCAAGGAAGATGCAGGCAAATGTGTGCGTGGATTTCCATACGAAACATCGTACATCTCCACCACAGAGAAGGATATCTTCGTTGCACTGTGACGGCATTTTATGATCTGGTGGGCAAAAATATTAACCGAAATATTTTGTTCGTTTTTATAAAGCTACATCCATCTCAATTTAAAAGCTTTCTGCTCGATAGTACTTTAAATATATTTATTTAATTTGGATTGCAATGTATTTGACCTACTTTTCGCATACACAATGACGGCATGGTGTCTGTGACAAAAAAAAAATAAAAATAAAATCAGTATCGCTAAGTCACCCATCAAATGAAGCTAAAGGTCCCCTCTTTCAATTGAGGCTAATTGCGAAATGTTCCCCCGATAGAACATTTCGCAAGTCTAGAACAATTTTATTTTCGTGATTTCTAGTATTCCAAAAAATAATCATTTTTTGGATACAAAGATACAAACCTTATCACAAGAACTTTTTTGCTGTGAAGTGAAATATTTTCCATTGTAAATTTTATACAAACTTCAAACCACTTGCGCTAAAATGTAGCTTCACCAAATCCGCTGAAATTTTGCACAGTTCACATAGGACTTAAAAGGAACCCGAAAACTGGACTTGAGCGAGAATTTGATGTTTGTCTCATACTAGTATACATACATCATGAGCGTGATTATTGTTGGAATACGATGTTACCAAGGGAAATTACGCCTAAAAATGAATACATTGTCAGAAAATACGCCTGCCGATATTGAAAGTATAGGCCTTTTCCACATGTTATGCTACAGCTGTGGTGCAGACTACCAGCACCAGCTGAAAGTAATGAAGCTAGCGGCTAGCGATAGAGTAGTCGGTATAGAGTATATTATCGAGGCCAAACTTTTTCTCCACTCACCCCAGCTCATACCATGAATGGGCTTATTTATCTGGCTGGTCATCGGGAAGTTGGCTCTAGAGTGCGTTGTGAGGGTAGAGATAATTACGACATGACACACCGGTCGGTGATGGCGCTATGACGACATTGTCTTTGGAGAATAGATGAGCTACGTTTTTTGACGTTGAATAACGTCCTTCGGCAACATATAGGGGTGTAACTTCAGAAAATCCAAAAATCGGCCGCGTCACGAAAAGTGGTCAGCTTTTGAACGCTAATAACTCAGTCATTTATGAACGAATTTTAAAAATTTTAGCACCGATCAGACGCAAATATTTCCAGCAATTATGTCAATTAATAACAACTATTGATTTTCAACAGTAAACTATTGAAAATTTAGGAAAAGTGAACCCATGTTTTATCCAGCCAATCACGTTCGAGCGCCAGTTTGCGGTTTCCCTCCGAGCACCGAGCAGTATAAAAGCTATTTCTTCTTCCCCTCTTCCTTCATTCGTTCCCGACCCCTCGAAGGGAACGCATCGAAGGAGAGCTAGTCAGTTTGCTCCGTTTGCGTTTTCCTTCAGTATTCGTTCGGCAGCCGTGTGCGATGGTTGTCGGCGGTTCGCGCCGTCGTGCGTGGCGCCGTCGGAGCCGCTAAAGGCTGGCTCGCTCGGGCCTGTTCATCGCAACGCCACCAACACCACCGTTGCAAGTTCCCGGCTCCTACAAACGGACCTTTTCAGGGCCACCGAAATCGTTCTACGGAAGAGTTAACACGAATATTTTAGATTTAGATTGTCGGACAGAATTAGCCTCATGTAAACGGCGGTAAATGTAGACGACGGAACAGTCAGCTTTATTACGTCAATGTCAATGTTGGCGTGGAAGTGTGTTTAGATTATGCTAATTTATTACCAATCGAATCCGACCACATCGCGGCCTATCTTGATGCATGCCTGAATCGCCCGAGAAATTCGTTTTCTTTTGATCGCAGTACGCAGTTGCGAGAAATGACAGTTCAAGTGGCACTGTTAGGAAGTTTCTGGCAGGAATCGGTCAAGAAATTTCTTAAGCGATGGGAGGTATGCACTTCAAACGGCTCGGAATCGCTCAAGTAATTTTCGTGCAGTGCAGAAATTTAACACAGCAAGCCCCATTTGATTTGACGTTTCGTTTCAGCTCCGTACCAGGATCCGGAGTAAAGCGACGCTTTATTATTTCTTGCCTGAATTTTCCACGCATCGAGATAGGCCAAGAAATTTCTCTCGATCGCCGTACTACCACCCATAATCACGAAACTGGGCTTTAGCAGCCAAACGATACTCAGCAAAACTATCCGACAGAATGTTGTCACGAACTCCTCTATCGAACAATGTGTGGGCTAACTACCCAACCCACACGAACGAACGAACAAACCATGTCTCGAAACAACTCTCCAGCGGGGCGAATGGGATGTGGTCGTCCTGAAAAGGACTGTTTTGTTTTGGTCGACACGCGAGGACGCGAGCGGAATGCTGCTAGCCTATGCCGTCGTCTTCTTCTCGGTCTTCTTGGGCAGCAGAACGGCCTGAATGTTCGGCAGGACACCGCCCTGGGCGATGGTCACGCCGGACAGCAGTTTGTTCAGCTCTTCGTCGTTGCGGATGGCCAACTGCAGATGACGAGGGATGATTCTGGTTTTCTTGTTGTCACGGGCAGCGTTTCCCGCCAACTCGAGCACCTCCGCAGCCAGGTGGAGTAGCAATTCACCAGAAGAGAACTGCAATCATGGCGATTCCGTATTCAGTGCGTAAACTTTGCGCTAGCTATGATCCAGAACTGGATCTTGCAGATGAGTACGGCGACATTTGCGCAGTTGAGAAAAATATTCAAGGGAGTCCTGCGTTGCTGATTTGTATTTTCATTTCGAAAGGTATATAGTCAACATGATCATTCCGTTATTTTCCTCATAATACATTTTGCTTCTTTAACTAGACACCACAATCAAGCAGAAGAAGCTATTTTTGGCACGAAACTTGATTCTTCTTTTCAATGACGAGGTGCCTATGGTCGTCACCGGTAACTTTGGGATCGACATATCCATGGAGGAAAACTTGGAATTCGTGGATTTCATGAAGAAGTATCTTCGGTTTGATCTGGCGTCAGACCCTGCTCAAGCAACAACTGAAAGGGGATCATGCGAGGATCTGACATTTACGCGAAATGTGAAGTGTGAGACTAAGAGATGCTATTCGTACTTCCTCCACCACCGACCGATGCTGACACTATTTGAGTGTTAAACAGGTAGTTTACCGGATAAGCTCTGATTAGCCAGTAATATTGATTTCACATTCCTCCAAACAGCCACACCAACCGACTTCAACCAACTTTCAGAGCATGTTCCATCAACCTTCATCGGCATCAAGATCCACGACATGACGATAAATCATTCTGCATGAACATCAAAATGTATAAATCATCATCTTCAATCCAACAAACGGCCCTTTTCAGGGCCACAGACAATTTCCACTCAAGAGTTGATTTTCGAGTTCCTATGGCATCCTTCACTACACTAACATCAAGGTCTATCAATAAACATCTACAATCAAACCAAAGGACCCCAAAACTTCGTATAAGAGTCTATCAAATTCAATACAGCATTCAATAGTCGAAACTAATGCATAAACGGACGTTATTCAACGTCAGACTTGCGGTTGTATCTAGTATACAACCCCTCCAACTTTTTTTTGTCTGTTGAGCAGGTTGGTTCAGCAGCCAACATTCAATAATTGCGTAATGATGGTCGTTCTGAATCTAAATTATATCATTATGTAATGCGTGCTCCAAATCTTTTAAGATTGAAGATAATCGACATGATTGGATCAATGCTACCGACTGCGGTGCAAAATCCCGCTATTGCGACATTTTTAACGACTTTATGGGTGTTCCGCAATTTATACCAACAGAAGAAAAAGGTTTTCAAGAAAATCCCAACACAAATTGAAGGATCAAAATGCGACGCGCTTAAAATGTTGTTCGCATTGGTGTCGATTTCGGCACATTTGGTTAAATGCCCACATAAAGTCGTTCGATGGATAAACCTATATTACACATCGTCAAACATATGGGAAATCGATATCCTTCCTTTCCCCGAGGCGAGGCGTATCCAACAAGGAAGAACGGCTCCGACGGAGACGGCTTTTGACTTCGACATTTAACCTCCAACGAAAGAAAGCTTTTCCCCATCACATCATCGTTTAACTTGTGCGCTGCCGTATTGGTTTTTGTCGCCGCCAGTTTAGCATAGCGTAACGCCATAGGGAGGAATATGATACCGTAACATATTCGATTACAACTCAATATACGATCTGCATATTTGACACAGATTACGACCTCGTTCGTGTTCCTCTTTCTCCTATGCTTCCCTTCCTCAGAAGCAGGCGGTGGTAGCTTCCTCTCGATTGTCTTACACTTCCTGACACAGAGAGAGCACATGTTTCGTAAAGTACACATGCTAAATCATCCTACGTACATATTACACACATCGCCGAACTAGAGCGTAACATGATATCCCTATTAAACTCACTTGTGAGAACAGTGTTCGATCACAGTACCCGCCAGCAACGGCAATTGGGTCGCGGATGGATCCAGAAAAATGGTGGCGATATGGACGCCGGGTAAATACTCCGTCCAGGAGTTGATGTCTGCTACCTATGAGGGCTTCGCGGTCGCCAAAGTAAACGGGTCTTCTTCTGTAGCTGTTAAGCGCCTCCACTGGCTGATTGAGCAGTTCACGCTGATGACGTTACTTTTTGTAGTCCTGGCCTAACAAGTAGTTCGAACTGGAGAGTAGACGATGGCTACACTCACAGCGATCACCTGGTGGTTCGCGCTACAGTGTCGACAGCACTGCACTGCAGGTACCGGGTAGAGGAAGAGGCGGCTAGGCCAAGGCCTAGCCCTCGCAGGTGGAAGACATCATACGTCGAAGAAGGGGTAGGGGTATTAGAGAAGCACTCCACCGTAAGAGTGACCTAATTGATTTAAGCGGTGACGAACTGGTAGCGGACTTAAAGGCTTGGCAGCGGATGCAGCGAGCATGAACTGAGGATGAGCGATACGAACGGCGGGTTGTGTTCGCTGCTGCAAAAGTTGCGCTGAAGACCGAGATAAGGGCAATCAATGAGGCCTGCTTTGAGAACCTATGTCAGAGTGCACTGCAAATCCGTGCGGTGATGTCTATAGGATCATAATATAGCCAAGACAAAAGGTGTACTGAGCAGTCCCTAGAGACGTTGAAGGGGATCATCGAGAATCTCTTTCGCAGCACAGCTTTTAACTGCGGCAGACGATGAGGAGAGGGTCACCCATGAGGAACCTGCGGCAATTGAAAATACCTTAGCGTAGATATGGCCCAGGTCCGGATGAAGTTCCTTACGTGGCCATAAAAGCAGCTATTGCAGAGGCTCCTGGGATGTTCAGGTTTGCTATGCAGAAATTCCTGAACGAGGGAGTTTTCCCAGAGGTTTGGAAACGGCAGAACTTGGCACTATTGCCGAAAGCGGGGAAACCATCCGGAGACCCGTCAGCATAATACGCTCGATCGACACGGCAAGGAAAGTGCTCGGGAAAATCATCCTCAACAGACGTTTGAAGCACACTGAGGATGTAAATGGTCTCTCGAGCAACCAGTTCGGCTACCGGAAAGGAAGGTCGACCGTAGACGCTATTCTATCGGTTACAAAGACCGCCGAGATAGCGCTTTAGCGTAATATGAAGAACGCGTATTTGGACGACTATTGCCGTTGTGCTCCTGCGTCTGGAGATACACTGATACTTGCTGATGTGTGGCTGCTGTTCCTTTTCCAGTCCGCTTGGGGGTCCATTATGAGTTGCGGTTCGTCGATATCTAAATTCCGGGTCCGTTAAAGCTATATGCTCCGAAGAGGGTCAAGTGCCAGCTGCTCTCGGGGGGAAGAGCAACTGACGAAAAATTGCAAGTGCCGGGACTGGGTTCGAACCCATGACCATTCGCTTATGAAGCGAACGTGTGGACCACTACGCCACGGGCCCCGACAAACACGATTATTTGTAATCAATATCGTCGAGTGATTCCCTAGCTACTTCATCATGAAGCTTTATAGCTTTGTTGGTAAATATAATTAGGGGTAAAACTGAGATCGCTGTGGCTTCAGCTTACTTTCCGGGTGATGTTCCTGAGGCACCTCCTCCTGAGATCGCATCATTTGTCCAATTCTGTAAAGAAAACAACAAATCGTTTATCATTGGCTGTGACGCCAATGCGCATCACACGGTTTGGGGTAGTACGGATATTAACAGTCGAGGTGAGTCACTATTAGAGTATCTGTCTTCGAACAATATAGACATTTGCAATAATGGTGATAAACCTACTTTCTCAAATGTAATCAGACAAGAGGTCTTGGATCTAACACTGTGCAATGCTGCAATCTTTGACAAGATCACAAACTGGCACGTGTCAGATGAGATTTCTCTATCTGATCATAAACACATAATCTTCAATTGGAGTGGTGGAGATTATTCTAGAAGCGCATTTAGAAATCCCAGGAGGACAAACTGCACTCTTAAAAAATTAGAAATTTACACGTGACGTAAACCATCAACGTACGTAAACATTTCATGACTGAATGGCAAATTTGACTCAATTTTACATCCATCATGTAAGTTCGAGTTGGTTGCACAAACCTATCTGACCAGATAGGTAGAAACAGTTTTACATTAATCGTTTGTCTTACTACTCGGTGATACAGCCGAGAGGTATAGTACATGCCTCTCAATCAGCGGACCGGAGTTCGAATCCAGTTCATTATTTTTCTTACATTTGTTTTATTTATCGCTTCGGCTCTAGCGATTGCTAGCTCGACTTTATTTGTCATAGAAGACGTAAATTTGTGTCAAACGGGCCGCTCCTTTTATGTGCATCCAAGTGAACTTAAATTTACATGATTTTTTCTAAGAGTGTGGGATCAATATGTAGAATTGTTGAATACGCATTCATTTACAATGGGAGAAACTATTGAATCAACCCAAAAGTTAGAATCATTTTCTTAAAGGGTAAATGAAAGTATCATCAATTCCTTTAACAGAAGTTGTCCCACCATACAATCGTCTTCTACTAGAGACGTGCCATGGTGGAACTTAAAACTGGATCGCCTTAGAAAGTTTTCTCGCAAAATGTTCAATAGAGCGAAACAAACGGGAGATTGGACTCAGTACAGGAAAGCCCTGACTGATTACAACAACGAAATACGAAAATCGAAAAGAAAATCTTGGATGCTGACATGTGAAAACATAAACAGCACTCCTGTAGTTGCAAGACTACAGAAAACGCTTGCAAAAGATCATTCAAATGAATTGGGAAACCTGAAGCGCGACGATGGAGCTTTTACCAAAACTCCTCGTGAAACTTTGGATTTAATGATGGAAACCCATTTTCCAGGTTCGGTTCTAAGTGTGGATTCCAATGATACTATATCTGAGGAAGGTGAAGGATGTCCTAGTATAAACTCATCGGAGTCGACTAGTACAATAAACACCGCCTCAGATTTAGCTGATGAAATCTTCACGAAGACCAGAGTGGTAAATGCAATTAGATCATTTCAGCCTTTTAAATCTGCAGGAGTTGATGGAATATTTCCAGCACTGATTCAAAATGGAGAAGCGGTGTTGGTTCCACCACTAATTGAGATGTTCAAGGCTAGTTTAAGATTGAATTACGTTCCATCAAAATGGAGACTTGTAAAAGTTATCTTTATACCAAAAAAGGAGAAGCGAGACAAGACGCATCCCAAAGCATACAGGCCAATTAGTCTTTCTTCAGTTTTGTTGAAGACTATGGAAAAGGTTTTGAAGGATTTTATCAATTCTTCTTACATAAAAGACCATCCCCTATCTGACTTCCAGTTTGCTTATCAATCTGGTAAGTCAACGGTTACGGCACTTCATTCGCTAGTAACAAAGGTGGAAAAAACGTTTTCAGCAAAAGAAATAGCTCTATGTGCCTTTTTAGACATAGAAGGAGCATTTGATAATGCCTCCTATTCATCTATGAAGCGTGCCATGGAGAACAAAAACTTCGACCAATGTATCATACATTGGATTTATACTGTGCTTGCAAAAAGAGAAATCACCTCTGAGCTGGGAAGTTCTTCTATAACATTAAGGGCAACGAAAGGTTGCCCACAAGGAGGAGTCCTCTCACCACTATTGTGGTCCTTGGTTGTAGACGATCTTCTAAGAAGCTTGAAGGAAAAAGGTTTCGAAGTTGTGGGCTTTGCAGACGATATAGTCATAATAGTGAGAGG
Organism: Aedes albopictus; assembly: GCF_035046485.1. Classification (NCBI taxonomy): domain Eukaryota; kingdom Metazoa; phylum Arthropoda; class Insecta; order Diptera; family Culicidae; genus Aedes; species Aedes albopictus. The sequence goes on from NC_085138.1 coordinate 274,916,834, forward strand.
AAAGTATGACGAAACTGTTACGGAGAGAATGCAAAGGGCTCTAAACTATACACATTCATGGTGTATTAAGGAGGGCCTTAGCATCAACCCATCAAAAGTCGTAATTGTCCCTTTCACTAGGAGAAGGAAGATCAACCTAAAAGCTTTTTGGCTTGGAGGGATAAAAATTCATCCTAGTGATCGAGTCAAATACTTAGGTTTGATACTGGATGCTAAACTGAACTGGAATGCTCAAATTGAGTCCGTGATCGGTAAGGCAACAAGTGCGTTCTGGTTATGCTCCAAAACTATTGGCAGGAAGTGGGGCTTGAAACCAAAAATGATAATGTGGATTTATACTGCCATAATCCGCCCAAAAGTGACGTATGCTTCGTTTGTCTGGTGGCCAAAAACAAAAGAGGCTACCACGCAATCAAAGCTTGCGAAAATTCAACGTCTTGCGTCCATTGCTGTTACAGGAGCGATGCGTAGCACACCATCAAAAGCTTTAGATGCGATTCTCAATCTGCTACCTTTGCACGAGTACGTGCAATTAGAAGCAGAGAAGGAATTGCTGAGATTTGAACGAGTTGAAAAGTTTATGCCAGGTGATCTTGTAGGTCATCTGAGCATTTCACAATACTTCCAAAATAGGCCAGTAATGAAAATGATTAAAGACTGGATGAAACCTGTGGAGAACCATGATGTTCCTTACAAGTTGCACGAAACAACTCGTGCAGATTGGGAAGTCGGAGGTCCCACTGTTCGTCAAGGGTCAATCAAATTCTATACAGATGGCTCAAAAGTTGGAATAAAAACGGGAGCAGGAATCTACGGCCCTGGAATACAAATTTCAGTGGCGATGGGACACTATCCTACGGTGTTTCAAGCAGAGATTCTTGCTATTTTGAAATGCGCAAATATCTGCCTTGAGAGAAAATACAGATATGCAAATATTTGTATTTTCTCAGATAGTCAAGCTGCTCTAAAAGCATTGTGCGCTTACAAATGTTCTTCAAAGCTTGTCTGGGAATGCATTCTTTCACTGCGCAGGCTGTGCCAAGGGAATTCAGTAAACTTATACTGGGTTCCAGGTCACTGTGGTATTGAAGGGAATGAAATGGCAGACGAGCTTGCTAAAAGTGGTTCCAATTTACAGTTTGCTGGCCCAGAACCATTTTGTGGCATTTCAAACTGTACAATTAAAATGGACCTGAAACGCTGGGCTGAGCAGAGGGTGATATCCAATTGGATGGACGTCAAAAATTGCAATCAGTCAAAACGATTTATAACACCAAATGCTTATAAAACCAAAAAGCTCTTAGAGCTCAACAAGAGAGCTCTATGTACATACACTGGCCTAGTAACTGGACACTGCCCGAGCAGGTATCACTTGAAAAATATTGGCCATATTCAGAGTGATATCTGTCGTTTCTGTAATACGGAACGTGAAACCTCGGAACATCTGCTTTGCAGTTGTGGTGCTTTATACACGCGCAGGCAAAGATTTCTAAATAGTGGTTGCTTGCAACCCAGTGAGATCTGGTCTGCAAAACCTGGGAAGGTCTTGGAGTTTATCAATTCCATTGCACCTGACTGGGAGACGACGCGTCGTGGCAGTAGCTGATTACTTGACACATGGTAATTAGCTGGCTAGATGCGAATATCAAAACGGGACATGCCACAAAAGTTCAGCCTATTAAGCCACTGCTTAATTTCCCCAACAGGGGAAGAAAAAAAAAACTTATATTGCTAAGGTTCTGTTAAAATTAATACATGGCTACATCCGTTCCAACAGGGGAACTTGTTCTAAAATTGTACGGCCATTGCATATTGAACTCAACCATCGACCTTAAAACAGGAATTCTCGGACATTACTCCCAGAATCGAGTACTAGTTTACGAAGCAGAGGTGGAGCGGAAGTGCTTTTACATAACCTCAGGAATTCCGAAAGGTTCCATCTTTGGTCCAGTGTTATGGAATGTCATGTACGACGAGGTGTTGAGGTTTACGGTAAATCAATCGAAGAAGTGGAATTGACTGCAGTTCACTCGATCCCAGTTGTGGAAGAGCGGATGAGGTCTCGGAATTCAGAATCGGATATACTGCCCAAGTAACACACTTGTCAAGGAAGAATCACGGCGGCGCAGGTTTTTGTTGCGCAGAAGGCAGCTTGACTTACTTCTAGCAAGTAAGTATTTATTTGTTAGAAGCAAATCACAGTGACATCTGCGCAACAAAAACCTGCGCCGCCGTGACTCTTCCTTGACAAGTGTGTAACTTGGGTGCCACAGTCCCGGATGACGTCCAATAGCTTTCAGGTGTATGGTACTGTGAAGACTGGGTATGCTGCGCAATTCAGATCCCATTGTGATCCACTAGCCTCTGCCCAGCAACTCCTATCCTTACCTCTTCGTGGTACCGGCCGGAAACTATGGGAACCTTAGGGAAGATCGGGTAACCAACCCCGGTGGGAACTTTGGTCGTAGGCTGACAGGGAAGGGGGGATTTACTTCTTACTTCGTCAAACCTGAGCGTCTGTTCTCCAGAAAGAGCGGCTCACAACAGCGTCTGATCCCCATGTTAGGGGTGGCTGATCTACGTCCGAGTGCCAGGGAAGAACTCTAAGCTCAACTGTGCATTATGGTCCTCCGGAAAGTAGGGGGTTGGTGTCAGGCCCTACGAGCCAGCCGTAAAAAACGATTGTAACGGAAAATCAGCAGCAGAATAATACGAACCGAGACCAAAGGCAACGACCCCAGCGAACAAAAAGGACTTGCGATTGCGCTGCAGGAGGTGTGTTGGACAGGATCCATGGTACGAACGTTTAGAGGTAATCATACCATCTACCAGAGCTGCGGCAACACACGCGAGCTGGGAACAGCTTTCATCGTGTTGGGTGATATGCAGAGGCGCGTGATCGGTTGGTGGCCGATCGACGAAAGAATATGCAGGTTGAGGATCAAGGACCGATTCTTGAACTTCAGGATAATAAACGTGCACAGCCCACACTCCGAAAGTACTGATAATGACAAGGACGCATTTTACGCGCAGCTCGAACGCGAGTACGATCGCTGCCCAAGCCACGACGTCAAGATCATCATAGGAGAATTGAACGCTTGGGTAGGCCAGGAGGAGGAATTCAGACCGACGATTAGTAAGTTCAGCGCCCACCAGTAGACGAACGAAAACGGCCTACGACTCACTGATATGGCCGCCTCCAAAAATATGGTCATACGTAGCACCTTTTCCCAACACAGCCTCTCTTATCGTTACATATGCCGTTACATGCCCGTGTAGCTACCGGCTTAGAATAGCACTACGGACCACCTGTTCCGGAGGTAAAAGTTCACCAAACAGGTAACCCCAATCCAAGGTGTCAGGCGACCCGTGCTGAGGGATGAATGGTTGAGGGGGTTTAAAAGATGCTCGATCTTTAACGGAGCCCGTAGCGTGGGTAGATCGCCTTTTTGGGTTGCGTTACGGTGATAGATCTACCAAACCGAAATCTAGTGTCGTCCTATTTTTCAATTGGAATATGTGTTCTGGTAATTCAAGGAATTATAGTATTTAGTCCTTACTACTGGTGTTTTGGTGACTTCCAGTTTTTGAATTAAACTGAGTTTACCAACTTTACTTTGCATATAGTTAAAAACCTCGCCATCTGAGGCTAAACTCAATGCAAAGGAAATCAAATTGGGTTAGGGATCCATGTATGTACTAACTCTTCGAAGACTGGAAAGTGCTAGTACGCAAGGAACATACTAGAATCCTTATTACTGAACACATGTTCCATTATTGGAATGATATTGCTGCTAATGTTAAAACCCGGGTCCTAAACTTCCTACTGGGGAGAATTTAGCAGTAAAACAAGGGTGATGCTAGATTTCCGATGCATGGCCAATATCAGTACTCTTGTTTTGTTTTCTAAGAATACAAAACAAAAACTGTATCAAAATCGATACTTTATTGCCCCTCAATGGCAATTGAGTAATGCGACATGCACTACACTAAGGATACGGGTAATGTCACAATAGATCTAAAAACTGGTCGCAGTGACAAACCCGAACAGGAAAAAGAATCGTTACATCTGGAAATCACCACAGCAGACAGATTCTTAAATCGACCACGTTCTGATTGATGGACGGCACTTCTCCGATATTATCGACGTCAGGACCTATCGTGGCGCCAACAATGTACGGTACCGGCGACCGCCACGGTACAACCTAGAGCGACTGAAACAACCAGATGTCGCCTCAGCAGACGAGGGCGAGCTCGATGAGGACCCTCTAAAGGACTGCTGGAGTACAGTGAAAGCAGCCATCAACGACGCAGCCGAGAGCAGCATCGGGTACGTGGAATGGAATCGACGGAACGAATGGTTCGACGAAGAGTGCAGAACGGTTTTGGAAGAGAAGAACGCAGCGAGAGCGGTAATGCTGCAGCAAGAACGTGGAACGTTACAAACAGAAGCGCAATCAGCAAACCCGCCTCTTTCGGGAGAAAAAGCGCCGCCTGGAAGAAGTGGAGTGTGAAGAAATGGAACCTCTATGCCGTTCCCAAGAAACACGGAAGTTCTCTCAGAAGCTCAACGCATCCCTAAACGGCTTCGTGCCGCGAGCCGAAATATGCAGGGATAGGAGGCCTCTTAACGGACGGACGTGAGGTGATCGAAAGGTGGAAGCAGCTCTTCGATCAGCACCTGAACGGCGTGGAGAACGTAGGCACGGGAGCCTACGGCAACGGAGGAAATGACGACGCCAGTGCAGCTGAGGACGGAAATGAACCAGGGAAGTTAAGGATGCCATTCACCAGCTGAAAACCAACAAAGCAGCTGGAAAGGATGGTATTGCAGCATAACTCATCAAGATGGGCCCAGAAAAGTTAGCCACCTGTCTGCATCGGCTGATTGCCAGGATGTGGGAAACCGAACAGCTATCGGAGGAGTGGAAGCCCGAGCAGGAGGGAATAACATCAGCATAAGAAGCTGTGTTATTTGGGCAAAATAACTGAATAATAGAATCGATTATTTTTGAGTTATCAACATAACATATTATGTTATAAACTTGTCTGTCATAAGCGGCAAATTAACAAATATCATAACAAAAAACCCAAATTAATCCACCTAGAGGTGATAGTGCCTTTCTCGTCGTATATGTTCACACGATCTTTCCGTTGACGTAAGTCAAAGTGTTCCTGAATCCTGATTTTTTTTTTTGAAGAAAAGCAAGCATTTTATCAAAGCCATCATTGGATAGACTTAAAACTTATTGATGGCACATAGTCCGACGTTGTGTTCAGCGTATAAGCAGAGCTGAATAATATCAGATTTCTTAGTTGACAGCTTGAGTACCTTAACCCTTCAGCGCGCGCGCTGTTGTAAAAAGTACAACACTACCAAAAAACCTCGCTTTTCGTATACAGCGCGAGCGCGGTGCAGTTTCGGTTGTTTGATGGCACGCGCGCTGGAAGGTTAACTAACATTGGGAGCTGATCAATATCAAGACGATACTGACAAGCAAAGATATAACTTTTTAACAATCACAGATCACTTTGCGGTCTTCGATAAAGTTTTTTCTGCACATTCTAGGTTATATTTTATTGACCGTTGAAAACAAGAACGTAGTAAGTACAGTGAGACGTCTGTTTGTATGTGGGTTTAATATGTTAAGATTTTGCTCTCTTACACATATTTATCGCTTGCATTGATTTTATTTACTTTCGTAGTTCCGGCGAAGCATCAAACGCTGGTTGTGTAACCCTACCGGTAGTCTCTAATGTGGTATGAGCCTATTTTCTAGTTAACCGTTCCTCAGGTTATAAAAGAAGCCGTGATGTGGTGTGTCGCATGGTACATTTGGTTACTTTCTGGAACAGGTTCCGGAGCACCACCGGGTCTCCCAAATATAGTCTGAGGCAATATCATTGCTAACGTACATTAGGTTACCTAAAAAAACACGATTTGATTTATCTTATACATGGGTACAGATCACTTTTACATTTGACCACTTCCAGTGGGACACCCAGAACTAATTTCGGTTGTCTAAAATATGGTCTGAGGCTATGTTCCTATGAATTGATCATCGTGTTATCAAAAAAGAATCTCCAGTTGGCCTAGTGGTTAAGGCTGTGAATCGCCAATCCGGAAACGGCGAGTTTCAGGATGGCCACTCAACTTGGTAAAATAAATTCCCGGTTATTTCCCGGTTCTTCAACAACTTTTTCCCGGTTTTGTAGAAACTGATTTATATGGTAAAATCGAAACGCTGTCATTACTATTTTTAATTTTCTCACTTTTCTGAATTTGTTAAGTGATACGGAAAAACATTTAAGCGGGGAGTTTTAGTTATAGCATTTATAATAGAAAAAAAAAATAATTTGATAAAGGCTAAATTTTGTAATGAAACTGACATTTTCTTTAATCCTGAAATTTCATATATGTTATATTCGCTGTATTGGAAGTTTAAAATTAAGTGATGATTTGATTTACAGTTTACTGATAAATGAAATTTGACTTTTTCCATCAATGCTCTACATTTACTTCAGGCTAATTTTTTTAAAAATTATAATTGGTGAAGTTCCGTGTATAACTCTGAGAAAATATCCTTGTGAAGCTGGAAAAAATCTTACTGATAGCCAGGTTATGTCAAAGTTTTTGGTGGAGGAAAACTCTGGCTGAAATGCTGTTAGTATCTTATAGAAAATCCTACTAAAATTATGGTAGAAATTTGTAATGGAAATGCCAAGTGAAATAGTTGGAGAAAAATCATATCGCATTTTTGAATAGACTTCTCTAGAGTCCAGTGAAGCAATCCCTCGAATATCATTAGAGAGGATTTTTGGAAAAAATTTTGAACAAATTAGTAATGGTAATTTGCGTAAATTGTTTGTAAACACTTTGAAATAACTATTGGATTCTTGATAATGTTTTCTGTTAGAATAGTAAGAATACGAATAAAATACCTAGAAGGATTACTAAAGATTTTATAGATCCGCGGGAAGATATTGTTAGAATTCCCAAATAAATTACTCCGGAAATTCTTATAATAAATGCATGTAAATTTAAAGAACGTCTTTAGAAATTATTAGTAAAATTGCTCAGTTGTCTTGAATTTATTGAATTGTAGCTGGAAAAGTTAGTTGAGGAATGTTTCGAGCAATTCCTGTGGAAATCAGTCGATGTATGTCTTGAGAAATCTCTGAAAATTTTGCGAAGAAAGCCGTGGTTAATCACCAAGAGAGATTCTAGGCTACCAGCAATAATCAATGTTATACTATTTCTGGGAAACATGTTCAGGTTTACAGGAAAAAAAAACACCAAAAATTCTTGAAAACGCTCGCATTTGGAAAATTTTTAGTATCATACAGATTTGGAAATGTAAAGAGTTCAAATATATTATTTTTAGTGTTCTGCAAATATATTATTTTTAGTGTTCTGCAATGTCTGAGGTAGAACAATACACTGACTGCCTAACAAAGATATTTACTAGTCTTTACTACTCCTCGCATATCAAGGAATCAACATATTTATAAAGTTTTTTTAGATTAAAAATCATTATCGTTCTAAAAGTGAAAGTCAATCTTTTGATTGACCTTCCATCAGTCACGCAGTTGGCCACCACGCTTATACTGAGTACAAAATGCGATTTTTTCAACGTGTTGTTCGATTATTCAAAGATAAGGTTTCGATCTCCGTATCTAGTATCTAGGATCTAGTATTGATAGATCCTGTTCTAGAAAAATCAAAATAATTCTTATATAGATGCAATAATAATGATTATCCTGGACTTTCATTACCAAGGGAAGTTCATGTTCTAAGCAAATTCCCGGTATTTTCCCGGTTGTTTGCGATTCCCGGTTAATTCCCGGTTTTCCCGGTATTCCCGGTTGGGTGGCCACCCTGGAGTTTCATTCCCGTTCCGGTTGGGAACATCTTCTCGACTTTCTGGGCATAGTGTATCATTGTACTTGCATCACAATATACAAATTCATGCAATGGCAGGCAAAGAAAACCCTTCAATTAATAACTGTGGAAGTGCTCTAAAGAACACAAAGAAGAAGAGAGGCAGACCAAGTTCCAATGCGAACGTCGAGCTATAAAGAAGAAGAAGTTATCAAAAAAGTTGCTATTTGATGTACTGTCAAACCCCGCGTATTCATCACTCTTTAATACGACACTTTTCAATTTGTACCCCGCTCATTCGAAATTTGTTGAATTAAAAAAAAATGATCAAATGCCAGAGTGTAATACATTGTAAATACGAATGATACGATATTGTGATGTAACTCACACCCGCAGCGGCTCCTCGTGCAACTGCTACTTCCGAAAGTTCTAATTTGGTGCTTTCCAACATCTGATCCGTTTGGTGATCAACCGCAGTGAACCTCGGAAGGCAACAATCGTAAAATGAACAAGCTATCATTTCGTACCACCACAATATCTGTAAGATATGTGTTCAAAAGCAAATCATACAATCTAAACAAAACTAAAATAACGTTAGTTTATCGAATTAAAAGTTTACCCAGGTAATTTTACAGCAATCAGCGTGGTTTTATGGTACGACACGCATGGGTTTGGTCCAATTTCACATTTACAACTTTTGGTTCACATTTTACCACTTACCGATTGTCCCTGATGTGGTCTTGGACTTGTTTCATGCAAATTATTAATCAGTTTTGCTAAAAAGTCGCAAATTGATGTAACGCATGTATGGGTTTGATTCATTTGTGCATTTCGCCAGTTCCGGCGAGGCACTCGAATCTGGTTCCGGAACACTACTGGCCTGAGACTATTTTCTTGCTGATCGTTCTTCGCGTTATCGAAGAAGTCGTTATTTAATGTGCTGCGTGTATGCGTTTGATTCTTTTCTACATTTGACCACTTCCGTCGGGGCACCTAGAACCGGTTTCGGCACACTATTGGTTTTTCAAAGTATTGTCTATGATTTTTTTTTCTTGTTAACCGTTCATCAGCTTACCTAAAAAGGTAATTTAATGTGTCGAATTTATGGGTTTGGTTCTCCTTTATATTTGACCACTTCCAATGGCGCAACCGTAATCGGTTGCGGAATACTACTGGTTATCCCCAATATGGCCGGAATCTTTTTGCATCCGGATCACAACCGATTCAGATATGTTCTGAAAATATTTTCCTGCTTACTGTTCATCAGGATATCAAAAAAGCCACTATTTGATATGTCGCATGCATGGCTTTGGTTAACTTTTATACTTGGCCACTTCCGGCGGGACATTTGCAACCGATTCCGGAACACTACCGGTTCCGATATGGTCTGAGAATGTTTTCCTGCTTACTGTTCATCACGTTATCGAAAAAGCCGCGGTTTGATGTGTTGCACGCATGGGTTTAGTTCACTTTTATGTTTGGTCACTTCCGGTGGGACACCCGGAACCGGTTCCGGGACACTACCGGTTCAGATATGGTATGAGACTATTTTTCTGCATACCATTCATCAAGTTATCGAAAATGTCGTAGTTTGATGTGCCGCATGGATGGGTTTGTAGCATTTTCATATCTGGCCCCTTCCTGGGGTACCGGTCCGGAACACATAAATGGCCATTACTCCGGAACGGCTGGACCGATCTGAACCATTTTCAATAGGAAACAATGGGATTCCACGTCGAATGAACCGTCGGTCATTAAAATCGGTTGAGGTTTTCTGCCAAAAAGTGATGTGAGTTTTTTTGTACACATCAAGGTACACATACACACATACACACATACACACATACACACACACACACACACACACACCAAGGTGGGAGCTAGGGGCTTGTTCCCTAGCGCCAATGAAAAACCACCAGTTGGCACTTTCTCTGCCCCCTACACCCTCTAGGAGGTGGAAAAGTGACCGAGCGCCTAACTCCATAGGTGGCTCAAAAGAAGGCGTGCCGCTGAGCACATTAGGACCGATACCAGTTAGGTCCTAATTACGGTATACTGGCTGCAAAGACTAGGATTTCACAAGGATTTAATCAACACGACGCTATGGAGCTGGTTTGCGTATTATTCCACTTCCTTACTAAGAATGGGTGACACCGTTCTGAAACGGCATTTGGGCTAATGGTACGTTTGCCCCCGTCCCGTTAAAACCGTGGCAGGCCTCCTAGTACGTTCAAAACTCGCCACCTTAGCTGGTGGAAAGTAGGCTCAGTTGAAGATTCCTGACTAGCGTCGATCGGCTCTGATCACGGTACCCCATGAAGGACCGTGACAACCTTATCATGGCCTCCCTGTTACATAGACAACCATGAGATCAATAGACGACTACTTACGACGAGTGGAGATAGCGGCTCGGAGGGGGGACCCGAAAAGTATGGATAAAGATAACGACAACAACAACATCAACGGCAAAGGTGCGGAGAATCCGTTCGCAAGAAGCGGTCTGGCGAGGTCGCCGACAGAACAGAACCAGCAGATGCAACAACAGCAGCTGGAGCAACAGGAGCGGGAACAAGAGCTGCACGAGCAGCAGAAGCGAGAGCAGGAGCTGTGTGACCAACAGCAGCGCGAACAAGAACAGAACGAGAAGCAGCAGCAACGGCAGCTGCGAAGCGCATGGAATGTGCTTCCAAAACAATCAAAGGTGGAAGCTGCGAAAACTGTAGCGGACGAACTCCGTGAGTTCGTTGACAAAAGGCACAACGTGCACAAGGATATCAAGGACCTCGTTGCAAGGATCCAAGGTAGCCTTGGGTCAGCCATCAAAGACTGGAGAAGGCTGATACAGAGAGCGGAAGCTGCTGAATCCGAGTTGGCGGCGACTAAGAACGCCCTGGCAGCAGCGGTCCTACAACAGGCGAAAACCGGAACAGCCCCCGGTAGAGGTACCAAGACGAAAGGAAAGCCATTGGGGATAGATAGCACACCAGCATTCACCCCAAAGAGAACCAGATCATCACCTGGAGATGAAAGGCTCGCAGCACCCAAAAAACAAAAGAATGCGGATGCACGACCGACGAACGAAGTGATTAGCGGCGGAAAGGGTGATTCCCCCTGGCGCGAAGTCCGGAACAGGAAGGACAGAAACAAAAAGGATAGCGCTAAAACGCAAAAACCTATCAGGAGGAGGAAGAAAGGTGAAGCGGTCATCGTAAAAACCAGCGAAGACACGTACGCCGACGTCTTGCGGGCCATGAGAACGGATCCGCAACTCAAGGAGTTTGGTGATGACGTCCAGAAGATCAGACGAACCCAAGCAGGAGACATGATCTTCGAGTTGAAAAGAGACTCGAAAAACAGAAGCTCAGCGTATAAAGAGCTTACAGAGAGAGTAATGGGCGAAAAGGTGCACGTGAAAGCCATGTGTCCCGAAGCGACGCTCCAATGCAAGGATTTGGACGAGATCACCACCGAGGAGGAAGTGCGACTCGCCATGAGGGATCAATGTAACTTGGAAGGCGTGGAAATGACGGTACGCTTGAGAAGAGGACCGTTTGGAACGCAGGCAGCGTCGATAAAACTTCCAGTAGACGCAGCCAACAAAGCGATGACAATCGGCAAAATCAAAGTCGGTTGTTCAGTTTGCCCACTGAGGTTCTCCCAGCGACCGGAAGGGTGCTACAGGTGTCTGGAATACGGCCACCTGGCGCGGAACTGCAAAGGAATCGACAGGAGTAAGCTGTGCAGGTGGTGCGGTCAGGAAGGTCACAAGGCGCAAGACTGCAACAACGAGCAAAGATGTCTGTTTTGTGTCGACAAAAGTCGCAACAGACACGCGACGGGAGGCCCTAGATGTCCGGCCTTTAAGCAGGCGAGAGGTACTAAACCGCAGTGGAGGTAACTCAACTAAACCTCAACCATTGCGACACAGCACAACAGTTGCTGTGGCAATCCGTATCGGAGTCGAAGTGCGATGTGGCTATCCTTTCTGAGCCGTATCGTATACCAGCTGGAGACGGTAACTGGATCGCAGATAAGGCGAAGACAGCTGCTATATGGACGATGGGGAAGTATCCCATCCAGGAAGTAGTGTACCAGGCAAACGAAGGCTTCGTGATCGCCAAAATTAACGGAGTTTTTGTTTGTAGCTGCTACGCACCTCCTCGGTGGACTACAGAACGGTTCAACCAGATGCTAGACGAGATAACCGACAAGCTAGCCGACCGGAGACCAGTCGTAATCGCCGGTGACTTTAATGCCTGGGCGATTGAGTGGGGCAGCCGCCTCACCAACCCAAGAGGGCGTGTTCTGCTAGAAGCGCTAGCAAAGCTCGACGTGGACTTGGCCAACGTAGGAAGCACCAGCACCTACCGAAGGGATGGTCGAGAATCAATAATCGACATCACCTTCTGTAGTCCCGTGCTGGCGCGAAACATGAACTGGAGAGTTTGCGACGGATACACTCACAGCGACCACCAGGAGGTCCGGTATAGTATTGGATCACGGCCAGGGAGTACACTAACTGGCAGTCAACCTCGCGATCGAATGTGGAAGACGAAGCAGTTCAACAAGGAGCTGTTCGTCGAAGCTCTCAGAAGAGAAGATCCGGGGTCGAATCTAAGGCCGGAGGAGCTAACGGCAGCGCTGGTGCGTGCGTGCGACACAACCATGCCTAGAAAGTTCGAGCCGAACCATAGACGTCGTCCGGCATACTGGTGGAATGAAGCGCTTCGGGACCTCAGGAAAGCCTGCCTCAAAGCCAGGAGACGAATGCAAAGAGCTAGAACCGACGGCGAGAGAGAAGAACGTAGAGTAGTGCTGCGAGCCGCAAAAGCTGCTCTGAAGGAGGAGATCAAGCGGAGCAAGAAAACAAGCTTTAAGGAGTTGTGCCGGGATGCTGATGCAAATCCATGGGGAGATGCATACAGAGTGGCGATGGCCAAAATCAGAGGCCCAGCGGTACCCGCTGAGACATGCCCAGAGAAGCTGCAAGTTATCGTCGAAGGGTTGTTCCCTCAACACGAGCCTACGATATGGCCACCGACTCCATACGGCCATACAGGCGAGGAGAGAGTGAGTATCACCAACGACGAGCTGATAGCAGCGGCCAAGAAAATGAAGGCGAAGAAGGCGCCCGGCCCGGATGGTATCCCCAACATAGCGTTGAGAACAGCTGTCGAGGCCAACCCAGATATGTTCCGGACATCTCTGCAGATCTGCCTAGATGAGGGTTGTTTCCCGTCTCAGTGGAAAAGGCAAAAACTGGTACTGCTACCGAAACCAGGCAAGCCACCCGGTGAACCAGGTTCATTCCGGCCGATATGCTTGCTGGATACGCTCGGCAAGCTGCTAGAAAGAGTCATCCTCAATAGGCTGACAACTTTCACGGAAGGAGAGCATGGTCTGTCGGGGATGCAATTCGGATTCCGAAGAGGGAAGTCAACGATAGATGCTATCCAGGCGGTTGTTGCTACAGCCGACAAAGCAAGGACGAAAAAACGACGGGGTAACCGCTTCTGTGCCGTCGTCACGATCGATGTGAAGAATGCATTTAACAGCGCAAGCTGGGAAGCCATCGCTACAGCGCTGCACGAGATGAAGGTTCCGGATTACCTCTGCAGGATTCTCAGTAGCTACTTCGAAAACCGGACTCTGTGCTACCATACTAGTGCAGGGCAAAAGAACGTCACGATAAGTGCAGGCGTCCCACAGGGGTCTATCCTAGGTCCGACGTTGTGGAACGCAATGTACAACGGGGTGCTGACACTGCAGCTACCGACAGGCGTCAAAATCGTCGGATTCGCGGACGATATCACGTTGGTGGTAGTTGGCGAGTCCCTAGAAGCAGTGGAGATACTTGCTACGGAGGCGGTAGATGCTGTTGAGAGCTGGATGCAGAGGAAGAAACTATCCATAGCCCACCAGAAAACGGAGCTGGTGCTGATCAGCAACTGCAAGGTGGTGCAGAAGGCTGCAATCATAGTCGGGGAACATGCCATAGACTCCAAGCGGGAATTGAAGCATCTCGGCGTTATGATCGACGACCGGTTAAATTTCAATAGCCACGTCGATTATGCCTGCGGAAAAGCAGCAAAGGTGATCACAGCATTGTCGAGGATCATGCCGAACAACTCGGCAATCAGCAGTAGCAAGAGGCGGTTACTAGCTAGCGTGTCCACATCGATCCTAAGGTACGCTGGTCCGGCTTGGGCGACCGCAACAAAAACTAGGAGGAATCGCGTTCAGCTCTGCAGCACGCACAGACTGATGGCCATGAGAGTGGCGAGCGCCTATCGCACGATATCATCGGATGCGGTGTGCGTGATCGCCGGAATGGTCCCTATCGTCTTCGTTCTGGAAGAGGACAAAGAGTGCTACGAGGCCAGGGGCGCTAGAGGAGCTCGGAAGGCAGCGCGAGCCGTCACGATGGCGAAGTGGCAACACGACTGGAAGACCACAGCGAAGGGAAGGTGGACCCACCGGCTTATTCCAAATTTGGTAGAATGGGTAAACAGAGATCATGGGGAAGTGAATTTCCATTTGACGCAGTTCTTGTCAGGTCATGGCTGCTTCAAGAAATACCTGCACCGGTTCGGACACGCAGGGTCGCCGTTCTGCCCTGAGTGCGGAGATGTCGAGGAATCGCCGGAACACGTTGTTTTCGAGTGTCCACGTTTCACTGTGGAGCGCAGCGAGATGACAGCAATCTGCGGTGCTGGTATAAGGGCCGACAACATTGTGACTAGAATGTGCCGCGACGAAGCCTGCTGGAACGCGGTGAATGCTGCGGTGGTAAAGATAATGTCGTTTCTCCAGCGGAAATGGCGAGAGCAGCAAATGAATGATCGTAGAGACAATCCGGGGCAAGCGTAGTAGTTCCGTCCGCGTGTGGTAGATCCGCCGTCGGGGACTACCGGTGTCGTGAGCGATTAAGGTGTGGAGCTTACTGGCTCTCGGTCGGTATTCGGGAGAACTTCCTACGTCGGGGAACTCTCTGTCGGAGTAGGATAGATCCACTGCCGGGGAGTATCCGAGTAGTGCGCGTAAAGTCATTGTGCTCAATGGCACACGGGCGGTAACGGGAGAACGTCTTTCGTCGGGGACTTCTCTGTCGGAGTAATACAGATCCACCGCCGGGGACTGTCAGAGTAGAGCGATCGGGAAGAAGCACCGGAGCATGGTCGTCAGGGCGCCTGTGAACCGGAAGCCGTCTCCAACCGGAATCGCAGGACTGACCTTGGCATCTGCCCGGGAAGTCGGTTGCGGGAGAAGTTTCAGTGTCGGGAAACTCTTCGTCGGGTAGGATATATCCACCGTCGGGGACTATCCGAGTCGTGCGCGGAAGCCTCGAGTGCTGATTGGCACTCGGGCGGCACCGGGAGGGCATCGTTCTTCGGGGCACATCAGTAGGAGCCGATGAACTCAGCGTGGCTTTAGAATAACAAATTTGTGGTACTAACATAGAGTTTGCCGCTCAATGGCGGTACGCTAAGCAATAACAAGCTAACAGGAGCCGAAAGGCTAAGAACGAATTAGAATAACAAATTTGAAAAATAGCATGCATGTCGCTTAGTGGCGATACTGTAATATTAACAGCATACTAATGAAGCGGTGCGCATAGCATGAAGAAAACTAGGATAACGAATTGGTGATGGTGCACAAGGCACATAACGCCTCCCCTCCGAAGAAATACTGCATGGTGGTACCGGAGGGGAATTTAAGGTGGAGGCGAACTAGGAGAGTGTTTTTAGTGGGTAGGCGCACATTCGAATCCCACACAGCGTCTTTAGAAGATTTTTGGACTCCTAGAATAAAAAAAAAAAAAAAAAAAAAAAAACACACACACACACACACACACATACACACACACAGACATCACCGTAATTCGTCGAGCTGAGTCGATTGGTATATAAGACTTGACCCTTCCGGAGGCTCTATCAAATTTTCGTTTTTGGAGTGAACATATAGCCTTTCGGTACACCTTGGTGTACGAGAAAGGCAAAAATGTTCCTGGAAAACCATTTGAATAACTTGTTTTGTTAGTTTCAATAACAACTTAATAACAGCGAATTCGGAAAATATTTCACTAACAAATTTTGATATTAATATGCTATTGATAATTATTGAAGAACAAAATTTTTCATGAATTCACCGGAAATTGTTCAAAAGATTCGGCCAAGAATTCCAATAGTTGCTCAGCAGAGCTATTTTTGGAATTTTTAGAAGATTGCGCCAGGAGTTATGTTGCAGACTTCTCCAAGGATTTATCGTAGGGCTCCTACAGAACTTTCAAGTGTTTTTTTTTTCGAATATTATTTAAGGAATTCTTCAGATGATTCGTTTAGAAATTTCATTCTTAACTAAATTCAAAAATAAAACAAAACAAAGGGACAGGTCATAATTGTCAAATTGTTGCTTTGATTTCAAAACTTGTTACTATTGTGCTATTGTTGGTAAGTTGATCAATAGTACAACAACAACAAAACATGTACTTCAACAAAATATGTTATTGAAATGTATTTTAGTTAATGAATATCAATAGCTTGATTATAACAAAATTAGATTGTCCAACAAAATTGGTTATGGAAAAGCTATGCCTTGATAATTAAATAATAACAAAACAAGATATAAAAACAGGTTATGTAATTTCGTAGTTATTAATTTGCTATTCTCCTCTGCTCGGGAGGAAGGGGTAATCTGCCCCATTCACAAGAAAGGCGACCATTTGGAATGTGAGAACTTTAGGGCGATCACTATTTTGAATGCTACCTACAAACACAGAGAACAGACATCCAGGCTAGAACAAATTTCATTCGGAAAGTTGTGTAAGGATTTGAATCTTTACTTGAGTAAGGTTGCAAACCAATACACGATGACAACACTAACGGCGCCAAACACCATATTGCCACAGTCAGTGGTGAATTGAAACATTTCAAGTGGTGAATTACATTTGTATGGGAAACTAATCGATTGCAGCGCCACGCTATTGCCACTTGTGTTGCCGATTTCAAATGGCCGTTAAATTCCTTACACAGTTTCGGAACTGGACTTGGATGTCTGTTCTCTGTGCTACAAAGTGCTATCCCAGATCATCTCCGTCGTCTGTCACCTAAAACGAATGAGTTCGAGGGAAGTTATCAAGCCGGCTTCATCGACGGCCGGTCGACAACGGACCAGATTTTTACCGTACGGCAAATACTCCAGAAATGCCGCGAATACCAGATCCTAACGCATCACCTGTTCATCGACTTCAAAGCGGCATACGACAGAATTGACCGCGCAGAGCTATGGAGAATCATGGACGAAAACGGCTTTCCTGGGCAGCTGACCACACTGATTAAAGCAACGATGGACGCTGTGCAAAACTGCGTAAGGGTTTCGAGTGAACTATCTAGTTCATTCGAATCACGCCGCGGGCTGCGAGGTGATGGACTCTCATGCCTACTCTTCAACATCGCTCTGGAAGGTGTGATGCGACGAGCCGGGCTCAACAGCCGGGGAACGATTTTCTTTTCACAAAATCCGGTCAATTTGTGTGCTTTCCGGACGACATGGACATTATTGCATTTGGAACATTTGGAACGGTCGCAGAGCTGTACACCTGCCTGAAACGCGAAGCAGCAAAGGTCGGACTGGTGGTGAATGCCTCAAAAACAAAGTACATGCTGGTAGGCGGAACCGAACACGACCGGATCCGTCTGGGTAGTAGTGTTATGATAGACGGGGATACTTTCGAGGTGGTGGAGGAATTCGTCTACTTCGGATCCTTACTGACGGCTGACAACAACGTGAGCCATGAAATTCGGAGGCGCATCATCAGCGGAAGTCGGGCCTACTACGGGCTCCAGAAGAAACTGCGGTCGAAAAAGATTCACCCACGCACCAAATGCACCATGTACAAAACGCCAATAAGACCAGTGGTCCTCTACGGGCACGAGACATGGACCATGCTCGAGGAGGACCTGCAAGCATTCGGAGTTTTCGAGCGACGCGTGCTAAGGACGATCTTCGGCGGTGTGCAGGAGAACGGTGTGTAGCGGAGAAGGATGAACCACGAGCTCGCTGCACTTTACGGCGAACCCAGCATCCAGAAGGTGGCCAAAGCCGGAAGGATACGGTGGTCAGGGCATGTTGCAAGAATGCCGGACAACAACCCTGCAAAGCTGGTGTTTGCAACTGATCCGGTTGGCACAAGAAGGCGTGGAGCGCAGAGAGCACGATGGGCGGACCAGGTGGAGCGTGACCTGGCGAGCATTGGGCGAGACCGAGGATGGAGAGCTGCAGCCACAAACCGAGTATTGTGGCGTACTATTGTTGATTAGGTATGTCTTGTCAAATAAATGTAAATGTGTATGCCAGGAAGCGCAAGCTTCTGGCTAGTGTCGCTACGTCAATACTAATGCAAGTTAAAGTGGTATGCTGGAAAGTACTTATAGGTCAATGTACCTGAGAGTTGAAATAGCGTACCGTGAATTTTTTTTTGAAAAACAAAATTGGTCTTGCTGTATTCGACTAATTATATATATAAGCAAGGATAGCAATGATTTTCCTGAATATTTTCACTGGCACCCATCCTTCATCAGACTAAGAAACAAAGAAGAAAATTAGCTGCCTTCTGTACCACAAAATAAGCATTCATAGGAAAAGTCGAAACTTCTATAGAGACTTGACATGATGCCACACTCTGCGACACTGGAAAGTGAGAGTTAATTTAGGAGACATTATGTTTTATGTAGCGGAACTTGATGCGGAATTAAATTGAATTTGCCACCCTGCGACCTAAACACCCGGTCGTTTTCGAGGTGAGGGTGGGGAGAGGGTTGCCTTGTTGCTTTCCGGCAAACAACAGAAGCCTTCTTCTGGCGATAAAGCCAGAGAGAAGGTTTTGAAAGAAGCTGTATTTCTGGCAGCTGGAAGCCTCAGTTAATGTCTTTCTCGGGGTGCGTAGATCAAGTTGTGCGTTGAATTGAGCTCTTGGTAAGTTGAAGGGATGGAGAAGAAATTTATTGCCTAGAAGAAGTTCGTAATCGTTGGCAGGCATGATGCTAATTGATAAGAGAAAATTAGGGGGTATATATTTACGTGCGAAAATTTATTGGCGTTTGAGTTTGATCCTGGCTTTTCTCAAATAGCTTAGGCGAGATCTGTTTTGGAACAAATCATATTTTCACGGTTTCAGGAAACTGAACCTATTACTTGTGCATTCAAAATATAAAGTAATCTGAAATAACAAATAACTTGACTACTTGGCAATAAAACTATTACGAAATCAAAGGTACATCATCTTGTCGTCAAAAGAGCCTCGTTTTCGAGGAAGGCCACAGGCACCCTACCGCTTGGATACATGTTTACATTAGGCTGATTAAAAAGATATAAACTGCCTGTGTCTCATCTTTTTGGTTGAATGCATGGGTGAAATCATTGCCAGTGACGTCTATCATGTTCGGCGGTTGATGTTAAAATCGTTCTTTTCACTGTTTGATTCCAAAGGATATCCACAGAAATAAATCAAAAGCCTCTTTCGTCCGCTATAAATATAAACAAATGCGTAAAAGGAAGAACACCAGCACAGGTATTCAAAGTTCAAGGATCCCCCGCGGGGTTTTTCATTCTTTTCTATCTTTGGCTGTCTAGCAATCAATTCCCCATTCATCGGAAAGGCTTTGCGTCCCTCAATCATATTCAATTTAAAGCGGGAGCAAAAATAAAGCAAGATTGCTCGAAATAGAGAAACGAAGTAAAATTCTTACAGATTGGACTGACGCTGTCAGTTGCATCGGCCGTCCATATCAAATTTGGTTGCTGTTCACTAACTTGGAAAGAATTTCAGACTTCTTTTTCAACTGTTTCTACAGAAAAATATACTTTCCAGGAGCAGAGTGTAACTTAACTAAAAGAAAAGAGTGTTTTTTTCTGATAGGTGATTATTAAATAACAGTAAGAAACATTGTCTGAACAAAATTATTTCTCGGAATAAAACATCCCTGCAATTTCTAAAAAAAAGGCTAAACAAACGTCTAGCATTCAATTGCGAGACAGCAGGGTCATTTGATTTGTTTTTGTTTTCCATTCCCTTAATGATTCAGACATAACTAGCAACCTGCGAAACTCCAAATTGTTCGATCTTTCTTTGACCTATAGATTAACTTGTCCTTCTTTTGATTACTGTGGTATTTCTTTTCCTTTTCCAAGAACATTTATAGGTACGTTTCCACAATGATATCCTTGCCAAGGAATCCCGACCGTAGGATGCAGCGTCCAAAGCGAACGAGGCGATGGTTTTACGTTCGGTTTTACTACGTAATTATGTTACGATAATATAATTTGATTTCATTTGGTCCCGTTGACTCTCGCCCACCATCAGCTAGTTGGCTGATGGTTAGTTGGTTGGCCGTTCGTCTCTCATTCGGAGGCTACTATTCGGAGTAATCAAATTAATTTACTACCCAGCAACAGCCCCCAAATGACTTCTTGGTTGGTAGGAACTTGGGGGCGCTTCTTATGGCAGTAGGTATCTACCGTTGTTTCTCTGTGGCGATTTGATTCATTTGGTCCTGCACTTTTATGTCGAAAGAATGTGAATGCGATTCGTTCTGAATGGATCTAACCGTACAGTGTTTCTCGTTCCTCCTGTGTATTTTTGATTAATTGAACAACATTTCTTAAACGTTGATTTCTGGGGACGTTTGAAATCAACCAAATCATCATTGAGATCTTTTGGTGTACATAGGTTTGACTTCAATGATGCTGTCTTTTCATACCAATATACAAATAAATTATTAACAGCCACAAGTTTGCCCGTTGCTGATAGTGACGGGTTCGTTTCTTGGTCGGTCCAGGAACTGCTTCTTCTTTGCGTAACGTCCTCACTGGGACAAAACCTGCTTCTCAGAACTATGAGCACTTCCACAGTTATTAAAGGACTATATACAGTGCTGCAATAGTTATTTATGTAACGAGTTGCAAAAAGTTGATTTTTCCAGCACGAGTGCTGAAAAATCGAGCGCTGGCCAAGTTCTTGCAGTTTGATTGGAAGAGGGAAAAAATATTTGTACACTGAAACCTTTTTTTATGCACATGGATGGGACTGCATAAATTAAAATATGCATAAATTTATGCATAAATTAAGTAATTTAATTAAGTAATTAATGCATAATTAAATAACAAAACATGTCTTGATCCTGGGCATTTGAGGTGGATCTAAGGGGGTTTTCAGGAAGTTCCGAGAGAGACCAAAAAAGGGGGTTCCAAGGGGCTACGGGGGCGTTTTAAGGGGATGTTTCAGAGCGTTCGCGTCGTGTACTGAGTACACGCACCATGAAAAATGCACTCTTGTGATACACAGCGTGAGCGCGGCGTCGCTGCAGGTAGTGAAAGACGCGACTGCTCGAGGGTTAAAGAGCGCTGCAAGTGGTTTGAGGGACTTTTCATTATTTCAGAGTCATATAAGAAAATTTCAGGATGTTTCAGGAACATGTTAAGGGCCTTCCTAGAGGTTTAAGAAGCGTTTGATATTACTTGAGGGGCGTTTCAAGGGGTTTTCAGATGCTTTTTAAGGGGTTTCTGGACTCTATAATATGCGTCCACATGGGTTTCAGAGACATTTCAAATTGAATATGATGATTTCAAGCGTGTTTCCATGGGATTACGGAGGTTTTAGAGGCGTTTCGAGACATTGTAGGTCAGGATCATGTAAGGGTATTTGAACACCTTTAAATCAAAGGGTATTTTAGGGGCGTTTCATATTGTGATGGGGTCTCTAAAAATCCTCTGAAACTTCCTGAAATGCCTCCAAGATCCCCTGAAACCCCCTCGGACCCCATGTAACGCACCTCAGACGGTCCGAAACCCCCCAAAACTCCTCCGTAACGTTTCTGCAACGCCTCTGAATCTCATCGAAAATGCTCTGAAACTTCCTGAAATGCCTCTAAAATCCCCCTGAAATCCCCTTGGAACCCATGTAACGCACCTGAGAGGCTCCGAAACCCTGAAACTCCTCCGTAACGCTTACGTAACGCCTCTGAATCCCGCCGAAAACTTTCTGAACCTCCAGACATGCCTCTAAAATCCACCTTAAAACCCGTCGAGTCCCATGCTTCCGTAACGCCTCTGAATCCCGCCGAAAATGCACTGAAACTTCCTGAAATGCCTCTATAATCCCTCTGATACTCCTTCGGACCCCATGTAACGCACCTGAGAGGCTACGGAACCCCGAAAATCTTGCCGAAAGTTCTTTGAAACATCCTGAAATGCCTCTAAAATCCCTCTTAAATCCCCTCGCCCCGAGAGGCTCCAAAACACCAAAACTTCTCTGTAACACTTCCGTAACGCTTCTAAATCCCGCCGGAAATGCTGTGAAACATCCTGAAATGCCTCTAAAACCCCCTGAAACCCCTACAGACCCCATGTAACGCACCTGAGACGGTCCGAAACCCCCCAAAACACTTCCGCAACGCCTCTGAAACCAGCCTAAAATGCTCTGAGACTTTCTGGATTACCTCCGAATCCCCCTAAAGACCCCCTCGGATCCCGTGTAACGCACCTGTACCGCCTACAAATGCAAGGCCGGGTCCGTAGGCCACACGTGGCTACACGTGTGGTCACACAGTTCACTTCATAAGTGGATGGCCAGGTCATGAGTTCGATCCCAGCCCCGGCACTTGCAATTTTTCTTTAGTTGCTCTTCCTCCCGTGACATGGGCGGCTGATAGCTGACCTTCTTCTGAGCATATGCTATGCTCTACCGAATAACTGGTCCTATTTCATAAAAAAGGCCAAGTTTGACGATATGGTACTCGGTCTCTAGTTAACCGATTTGGCTGGAGTTTTGACAGCCGACATGAAATAACTCCATGGCGACTGTCAAAATTTCAGCCAAATCGGTTCCCTAAAACCAAGCATCACATCGTCAAACTTGGACATTTTGTATGAAAATGGCATATTGTTTTGTTCGACACTGTATAACAACTTAAAATAATAAAGAAAAACATATTTTTTTAAATGTTTCAAGGAAAGAATTATTTTGCGAAAATTTGCTTAAATTTTTATTCATGTTTGACTTTGACACCGTGTATTTCTGAAACTAAAGTACGTAAAGACATAAAATTTTGTATTCTTCTTAATTGATTGTCAATACAACAATAGATAGAAAATCATAAACAATGATTTGAGAAACATGACTATTTCGATTTATGACCGCCTGGAATCCTACAGTGGATTGGTCCAATCATTTTTACGACTAGCTCGCAGGGATACTAATCCCCTATCATTCCAGAATCATGGTGTACAGTTGAGTTTAGAACCCTTCACTTTCACTCGGACGTTGATCAGCCGCTCCTAACATGAGGAACGCTGTTGTCAGCCGCTCCTATTATTGAAAACAGAAGCTCAACCTTGTAGAAACAACCCCCTCTTTGCCTGTCAGCCGAGGTTTTTCTTTTTATGGTACATATATAGTTCGATTATGATGTGCTGTGTAATACTTGCAGTAAGCTGTGGACAAATAATTAATCAAATTAACTTTTTTGAAGCATTTCGGTGGAAGCCAATGAACTATGTCTTCTTAATTAATTGTGTATAAACATATTAATGATTAGGGATGATGTGAATTTGATACGCGTCACATAGGGAATGAAGCGAGCCAAACGAATCCAGATTGGTCACCGGTTGCCAAACTTTCGCTACGCTCTGCTCGTCTCCCTAGTCGCGTCGAAACCTATAAATGATGGTAGATATAGCCAACAACGCCGCGCCGGTCAATGAGGTGTTGTCTGCTGCACACACGCACAAAATGACGTCTTGGCCAGGAAGCAATCGATATCGATTTTCGACGAAATGATGGTGAGTCTCTCCCCTCCGCGTTTCGTTCAACGTCCAGACATCCAGACCAAGTCAAATCTCGGAGGCCCATTCGTCTTGCTTTAAGGAAAATCGTATTTATTAAGATATATTTTCATTACGGGTCGAGGCTTGTGTGTATGACTGAATGGCAGTGCAGGGAAAACCCAAGACGGCAATGAGAATGCAGTTTCGTTTCGTTTGAACATATACCTAAACACAATACCCGGAGAAAAATTGGTATCGTGCCATGTCTCGAGACGCTAAATGGAGACTAAATCGCAAGCCCAGTACTCCACCAGTGCAGTGTCCGCAAACTACCCCAGGGAGTGAAGGGAAGGGTCCAGTCCCAGTCTAGTCTTGGGCCGTGAGAGTGTTGAGATAAAAAGGGGAGGTTTGTTTGTATTTACGGCTGATAATAATTTATTTGATTAAAGCGTACCGTATCGATGACCTTTTGGCCGCAACTAAATGGACGGTACATTAGCAACGTGATTGTTGTGTTTATAAAAAAAATTGCTAACCGAAGGGGGCGTGTTCCAATAAAATAAATCAAATCAGACTTTAAGGAGGATCTGGTGCGCAATTTGTGGTCTTTACGGTGATAAAAATTGGCTGATGAAGTAAGGTGCAGACGAGCGTGCAGCAATTCGGCTGCCAGGTGGTTATGACGATAGTGGAGATGTTTGAGCATTGATTTTTATGCTCAGGCATTGCCAATTTCTTTAATCATTAAATTATTTTGTTTAACATGATTGTAAAGATAGGACTGAACCATCAATTGTACGCCACAAAACTCTATTCGTTGATGTTTCTTTTTACCCTCTTCTGCTGATTTTTTCAAATTTTGACGTTGAGTCCAAGAAGTGAAAAGGGAGATCAAGTCTCCCTATTTTCAAAATACGGTATATTCCAAAAAATTAAGAAAATCTTACGATTTGGTATACACTGATTGTATTCATCGAAAATTTAAGAAATCTTGAAAGTGAAAAGAATTTAAAGCCGCTGAAGTTATTTTCCCTTTAAATGAACAATTTCTGGTGATGTAAATATTGATTTTCGAACGTGATTCTACTCGGACCTCGTTTTCCCATGATTTAGAAAATCCTCTAGAATTTCCTTCTGAATTTCATATGGAGGATCCTCCAGAAATGTCTCTATGAATTCCTTAAGTAAAGTTTTCATGGGTTTCATCAGAAAGAAATTTCTAATGAGTCGCGTACGAGATATTTTTCTGGAATTCTTTCAGAAATAATTTCAACAAATCCTTCACGAAATCAAAAGTTCAGAATTTCTCCAAGGATTTCTTTAGAGAACCTTCCACAGACTCCATCGGAAATTCATTCGAAGTTTGCTTCAGAGATTCTTCCAGGAATGCCTCAAGCAGTTTCCGTGGAGATTCTTTTGGGCTTCTTGATGAGATTCTTGAATAAATTTGTCCAAGTATTTTGTCAAGAAATCTCCTACGGATTACTTCCAATTTCTTCATGACTACCATCAGAAATTACTTCAAGAACATGGTCCCAAATTTAACCAAGGTTTTTTTTTTCATAAATTCGTCCTCAAGAAATTCATCTGTGACTTTTTATTCTCAAGAATCTCTCCGGAAAATTTTACAAGATTTTCTAAGCAGATTTTTATGGGATGCTTTTAGAACTCCACCAAGCATTACTGCAGGAATTTCTCTAGGAAATCGTTTTGAAAGTCCTCCAGAAATTCCTCCTATTTCAAAGATTCTTCAAGTGGTTTGTTCAGAAAATCATCCAGAGATTCATCTAGAAATTTATACAGAATTGCTCTAGGGATTACTTTGAAAATTGGCGCAGTAATGTGTCTAAGATTTTCTTCAAGAATTCAGGAGTTATTTTCTAGGCTTTTCTCCAGAAATTCTGTCAGAAATAAGTCCATAAGTGCATCTTCCAAAACTTTTACTGAAGCATTTTTTAGGAATGTTCCCAAAAATTCCACAAAAAACTTTTCTACCGGGGGCGTTCCTGGAGGTATTCTCCGGGATTTTTTTCAAAAATTCCTTCTGGGATTCCTTCGAGAAATTTCCTGGGATTTCTTCAGATATTCATCTAAGGATTCGTTCAAATGTCTTTCATAAAATTTCTTCACGGATTCTACTGGAGATTTCTCCAGAAATTCCTACAGGGATTTTTTTTTAGAAAACCCTTCTCGGATTCCTTTTGAATTTCCTTTGGGGAATCCTTAAAAATATCTCCAGAGACTTCTTCAGAACACACCTACGGAACGCGATACGAAAACGGACACAACACGTTTTGTTCTTACAAACTATTTCAAGCGATTTCAGCTGACCAGTTTCGGGATTGATGCAGCCCATTGACGGGACGACGCCCGACCTATACGTTTTGTGTCCGCTCTTGTATCGTATTTGGTGGGTGGAGTTAATGTTCTTACGTGAGCACAAACTCAAGAAATTGAAACTTCTTCAGAAGCTTAGAGTTTTTTTTTCAGGAATTTCAGCAAGGGATATCTTCAAAAGATATTCCACTGAGATCTTCAGAAGTTCCATACATTTCTTTGAAAATCCTATAGAGATTAATTTAGAAATTCTTCCAAAACATCCTTCAAAAATTCTTTGATTTCCTGCTGAAATTCCTACAAAGATTATTTTTTAAATTGCTCCTGTGGATCAGAAAACTCCCCTGGAAGTCCTTCAGAAATCCCTGCAGAAATTGTTTCGGATATTCCACCAGAGCGAGTTTTTTTAGTACTTCTTAGTTTGTTCAAAAAATACTGGAAGAAATTTTGAAGGAAAACCTGCAGAGAGACTTCTTAAGAAATCCTTAAGGAATTGACTGAAAAAATACCTTTTAAAACTCCCGGTTAGACAAGCGTAGCGTGCACAAAAAATCCTGAAAACATTTGAAGTTATCTCTGACGGAATTCCTAGATAAATGCATGAAAATTACTTGAAAAACTTTTTAAAACATCTTTTAAATATCTGAAAAAAAAAATAATGAGAATGGAGGAACTGTCTGTCAGACATATGAAAGACAATTTTCAGGAGAAATTTGTGGAAGGCTGCCTGGAGAAATCCATCAAGAATATTTGAAGAAATCCCTCGAATATGTCTGCAGAAATCTCCGCAGAAATTGCAGACAAAGGTGCTGGTGGAGTTCTATTAAATCTTTGAATAAATGTCTGAAGTACCCTGGCGGGTTTTCCGAAGGAACCCTTGGAGAAACCCCTGGAAAAAAATCTTGGAATAATTTCTTCTGTTATTTTTGAAGCACTTGAAGAAACATCTGAAAGAAAGTGAGCAGAAATTAAAAAAAAACTGGCAGATTTTTTTACAGAACCGCTGAAGAAACTAAGAAAAAAATGAACGATTCATTGAAAGAATTTCTTTAAAATTTCTATGAAACAGACCAAAGAATAAATTCCTGAGCAATATCTACAGAAATTTCTGAGAGAATATTTGTAGTAATTTCTGAAGCATCAGCGAAAAAATCTGGGTATCAGAAATGGCCAATTTTGGCGTTATGACATTTGTGAATGAACCACAAAAGTCAATTTTGTGGTACCAGAAATCACAGCGTTTATGCGCCTTTTGATTTTTGAGCCTTAACTTTAAAACAGCCGCCATATTGAATTTTGAACTGCCATCTTGGATTTTAGACCGCGGTCTTGGGTATTTTGGTCGCCATTTTACGACTCCAGACAGATTTCCCATACTAAATATACCCATTTCGCATAAATAAGAAATTGGTTCATATCCAAATGTGCTCGCTGGGTGCACATAACGAATTTTACTCAAGGACTGTGCCACACACACGCATGCCATAAACTAGCTGTATATGTAATGTATACTTACATTTGCACTGAGACACTTTTTTACACCGGGAGCATAACATAACCAATGGTTATTAACCATGTTTATGCTCATAAATCCATTTTTAACAAGCGTACCTACAAGTGATTATGTGTTTAAAATTGTCATACCATTCGAACGGCGCGATTATATCACGAGAAGCGCCAGTGTTATTGTCAAATAATTTTCCGGGAGCCTAAAAAATGAGGCACAAAAATGTTTCTCTTTAGGGTAAAAGGGTATAATGCGCCCCACCGGGGCAAAACGCCCCTCTTCATTTTCTAGCGATTCAAGCACTTTTCGCATGCGTGATCGATTAGAAATCTCAAATATTGAAGAATTATTGCCATCAAGCCATTAAGGTCCGATAGTGGAATGGCACAGAAAAGCAATAAAAATATCAAAAAGTCTGAAATCGAGGCTTTTGGCGTAATATTTTACCTCTTGTGAACTGACTTCATTGTAAACGAAGCTAGTTCTGTTCGCTTGTGTTACTTTGCAACTTTTATGCAGTTAAACACTTGTTGAAAGACCCTCCTAGGATAAGCATGTGGTGGAATTATCCCCTGGGACAGTTTTATCTCGGAGCTGGACGTTCTTCTTTTGATGGGGCGTATTGCCCCGTTTGTTTTGAAAAGGCAAATTTTGGAACGTTTTCGAAAAACGTTTCAAAGCTTCCATAGCCACCTCTCCAAAGGCAAGGTTCGCATGCAACACTTCACTAATTTTAGTAACAACGATTTGCAGTGGACAATAGATGGAATAAGGCGCCAATTTCAGATATATTGCCATTTCTGCTTAGGGGGGGGGGGGCATATTATACCTGTTTACCCTATGCTGATTCTTGTGACTCGACGTTTCTCTTTGTTTTTCGCATGTTGCCTCTTTGCGCTTCGCTCCCGTTCAATTGACAGCGGTTGAAGCGTACAAAGATAAAGAGAACAAAAACGTGCGCATTTTAGGCACATTGTGGGAGCCTGGAGAGCCTAAAACTCCATCATTAAACATCTTGAATTGGGAGCCCTTCTTTTGGATTTTAGACCGTCATGGATATTCTGGTCGGGAAATGCTTACTTTTTTAGTTTTCCCATGTAAAATCCCATACAAACTTCAATCACGATGCGAATAGCTGATTGCGCTTAAACTTGACATAGACGTTTACATTTTCCTGAAGACGTGTTTTGCTTAACGGAATATGAACTTTCAGAACAACTTTTCTGTACAACCATATACAGAACGAGCCGAGTATCAATTTCCGTTTGCATTGAAAAGGAAATCTAATTAGAAACTTTCACGACGACAGCACGTTCCTGATTGCATAATAAATAGTCAAGTACACTTCTACTGGTCAGATATTTCCAGGAATAGTATCGACCGCATGCACAACCCACAAAAGACGCTACCACCAATATCTTCAATCAGCAATATCGCCTCAGGAGAAAAGCTCCCACCAAACTTGCGTACACGCGTCTTCAAAATCCAATATCTGATGTCGTATCCTGCCGAGCAAGAAAAAGTCATGTAGCTGCCTTGGATAGCTGCCGGATGGGGAAAAACATTCCTCTGTTTATTAGAACACGCACGCCACTTTTTTTCGGTTGCCTCGTTGTCGTCGGTTGTATTGTAAAACTTTGCCAGAAGCAACGAGATAGACTCCTCCGAAAAACGACAAACTTGTTCTCTTGTAAGACGAGGAAAAAATCCAAAAAACAATACAAATTAGTTTTTGCTTCCGAGAGAAGCGGAATTTCCTTCCGACTGTGATATTGGATGGGATGCAGCATGAAGATTGTTTGTCTTTTCTTGGATCCCTTCCGAACGTCAATATAAATATTTAATAACATAATAGAGAGAAGAAATGTTATCCATGTTCGTTGGGTGCAGCACGGAAATATGAAAAAAGTGGTTCCTTTTGCTAATAAATCTTGGCTTGTTGTCTACTTATTTATGTTGCCGGACAAAAATTTATGTTAGATACCCCATGTTTACTAATGCTCACAGTTTAGCTTAGCATTTACAGCTTAGGATATTTTTTACTAAAAATTATTGCACGTGGCGTGATTGCATGACTATGCTGGTTCAAATTTATTAGTCCTGAAACATGTAGATGAAAAATAAGGAACTCAGTTATTCCACTTTTTATCAGTAAGTTTTATTAATTACAAACACAACTCATCATTAGTGGGCTTTGGAGGGCACTCTCAACGGGTAAATTTTATGTGGTAAAGCTTTTTCCGAATATAAGTTTAGTAAGGCAACTAAACAGCAATCAAATTTCAGACGACACAGTAAGCCCATAAATTCTGTGCTCTCCTTAGTCATAAACGCTACGTTGATGCTATAGCAGGATCTCTCGATTTTAATTTTTAAAAAGCATAAATTTTACTACTGGGTCACCTCCGTCCGATTCCGCCCCAGGAGCAGGATATTTACGACCATCTGATATAGTTTCTATATGCATCATCATTTTTCCATCGCCATCGGTTTATGGCTTCGGCCGGCCGGGGATGCCGAAATAAGTTTGCGCTCCCGTCCCATCATCATCATCATGGCGACATTCTCCGGGGACTACTTTGAAGCATGGTTAATAGAATTGTCGTATAAAAGTGATTCATGGAATGGTGCAGTATTCAAATTAAACTATCTGGAAATTTTCTCCTGACGTTGAATATTTTATTGCCGCATAATGGCAAATGGCGTTGTAAGATCGGATTTATGTATATTCAGTGAAAAACTGAGTGAAATTTGGTGTGCGGGGTACTAAATTATAATCTGAGGAAATTTATGCCAAAACTGTCGATGGCTATTTCTCTTTTCAAACCACATTCCTAGTGATAGTTCGCTTTGCTTGCTTGATAAGAATACTCTCATCGTGAAACTATTACGTTTTCAGGGGTATCCGGGTTATTTTATAATCTGAATCTCCGTCCAAAGCATAGTCGAAATCCAAAATTTCATCATTTTTGGTGCTATTATTATTATAAAAATGCATTTGAAGTTTGTATGGGGAAAAATTTTTGTTTGCATAAAAATGAATTAGTCGGCTAAATATGGTAGCTGAACCGCCAGTGGCCAGTCAAGGCACTGCACTATGGGGCGGCTCCATACAAAGTGGTGGCCAAAAATATTTTTTTTGTTTTTCCGCATTTTTTGGAAGTATTCTAGTAAGATTAGCATAACATTAGTCAAATTTATGTATTTTCATCACATCTGGAAGCTGTAACTAGTATTTAACCCAGTTAGAAACTTTTTATTCCTGAACAATTAACTTAAACGTTTCTTTTTCATTTTTGAGGCAATTCAAATGTTAATTAAAACTAGAATAAGATTGCCATGCATAAGATAAAACAGGAGAGGTGGAGGTGGAAACACCCCCCCCCCTTCGATGCAAATCTGAACCCCCCCCCTCCCATTTTAGTATATTGTTTTATCGATCATATTTTGGTAAAGAATTGTTTATCTGCCAAGAGCCCCCCCCTCCAACTTATCTGCCACCACCTCCCCCTCCCTACTTTAAATTTGTTCAAACTCGTCGGAAGGATACTTTTTTAATATGCTTCTATTATTTTACTGAACACATATCAGCTTCAATAACTAAGTTGATGATTTGTCTCCATGTTTTATACTGCAGGAATGAATATACTGCTAAATAGAACATCATTTTCATTGATAAATTTCCATCACAAATTTTATTAGGTAAGTTTCAAGAGACAGAGCTTAATCAAATTCACAAGCAATATTTACTCATTTTTCTGTTCAGGTGACACCATTCCATATACATTTTTGGGAATTGTAAACATGTTAGATTCACTTTCACGATTTTTGAGAACAAGGCCAATCAAATTCACCATATTTGAATCGTTAAGTCTATATGCAGTTTTTCTATAGTGTCCACATTACCGCCAAACATAACATCGTTTCCAAGTTCCGAATAAGCGTCGCGCCAATCGATATTTTATTTTTCAAAGCTTTTTTGCGTGAGCCTTTTGCTATGCATTGTAAAAATATTGTGCTACGTACTTCAACTTTTGAGGTACAGTAGACGTTCGATAACATGTTTGCGTTTCACTTAACGAATTAAATTCGATAACTGCAAAAACTGGCAGATGTCATAGAACTGTCAGTTGCTGCAGAATGCAATCAATATGCATTTGAAAAACATCACATTGCAGCAAAAGTGCATGAGATAAACATCGCATCGCTGTTGACATTTCATTATGACGGATAGCGGTGCGATAACTGCAAAATTGTTGCACTTAGCGGACTTGCAGTTAAAAAGTATTGCAGTTAAAGCTTTTGCAATGAGCGAACGTCTACTGTAGTCGTTTTTCTTTAGCAAGATCAAAATTATATTTTGCCTTGATATAGTCAAATACTTTTGTTGCATTAACTATTTGAGATTTTTTTTAGATTTAAAGTAACACCACAGATAAACAGACGTCTCACTCTACGCAGTTCCCATCGCTTCCCTTTTTAACGCAATTAACATTGGACGATTATGTTTTCGTGATGATGATTTTTATCGCATTTTGTCCCAAGTGATGTGTCTGTTTGTCTGTGGTAACACGATGCTCCTATGTTCCATATTACCACAAACAGTTATTTTCAGATTTGTTTGCGTTGAATTAACTACTGTGCTATATTCACGTTGCTAGCGTTGTGATTGAAAACGAACTTATAAATTGAAAATGTTATCCTCGTCTTTTAAGTACAAGTAGGTAGTTTTTAGTATAATTAATATATAAGATGTGGTGTTTCTTTCCCTGTTGCTAAATGTGTATTGAAAATATAAATAAAATTTTCGTGAACAAAAGAAGTATTTCAGTCCAGATGGGTTGATACAGTTTATATATGGAACGATAATTTTCGGTCAGTTTTTACCCATTTTTAACATAAAAGTAATTAAGTGTGGAACATTTTCAAGACCTAATTTTACAATTAACTGTACCACCTTTGAAGCACTGTTTAATTTGTACGATTTTTTTTGTGTGTGCTCGCATAATCAATAATCATAGTTAACAAAAAAATAACAAAAAAAAAACAATTTTTCGGGCTTGGGCCAAAATGACGCTCATCCGCAGCTATCCGCAGCTGGATTCGCGTTCCGCAAATACTATAGACCCCATACTAAACTGTGGAGGCGGTCTCTTGAGACTGCTCGACCCTGCTTGTTAGATATAGACCAACTTAGGCAAAAAATGTTGTTTTTGTCAATAATTACTCATTTTTTACTAATTTCAATTAACCGTGTAACCCCAACAACACACCCATTTTAAAGTTCAGACAATAACATTTCCATCGGTGGATTCAAATCCAAAATTAAACCGTTTTTTCACTGAGAAAACTGCATTTGTTTAAGATGCATTTTTTCTACAATTTTCACTATTTTTCTAAGTCTGATATCTGTGGCGCAATGAGTTTCCATCACAGAGGGCTGAAATTTTGGGAATCTAGGTTTGAACTATCTGGCTCTCAAATGGTATATAAGACACGTCATTCAAAGCAAGTCAATTTTTCGATTTTTGGCCACCACTTTCCCCATAGTGCACTGATCAGCATGCTGCAATTCTACTTTGACAGATCAGTTAGATACTTCGCCACCCCTGGAGATCGATATGGACCAGTAGGTCTGTGCCAATAAGGGAGATAAAAAAAAAACCCCTGGAGATGGCTAAGTGCAGTACAATTTTGTTTGACGACATGACTCCAAACTATTTCAGTAATTGTTTGTTTAACACTTTGATGCCGGAATAGCTGGCTCAGGTCCAGTAAAGTCATGTGATGATCGAGTGTGAACTAACTCATCAGCCATTTATTTTGCAGCGATGGAAGAAGAGTCAGGTACCCATACAATGTGAACAGCGTTTACTGAATTCAGTTCCTCGATTTGAGTTCGACAAGCGATAACTATCTTCGACCTGGAGCTGGCCTACGCAAGTGCTTCAATAGCAGCCTGGCTATCTGAACAGAGGTATAAAACTTTGCCCGTTACGTGCTGCTGAAGTGCTAATTTCACTCCGCACATAAGAGCAAAGATTTCGGCCTGAAAAACGGTACAGTGTCTACCAAGTGAAAAAGACTGATGCAGCCTTAGCTCACGAAAATAAACACCAGCACCTGCTCGACTTTCGCGAAGGGAGCCATCAGTGTAACATACGATACCGTCTGAAATACTTCTCTCCAGATAACCAGATGTCTAGGTACTCTTCCCGGGAAGGGAATTTCGTGGTAAAAGTCCTATATGGAAAACTACAATTGTAAGATCACTTGGAGCAAGGACAATTTTGTCCTAATTCATCAAAAGTGGATGTGTGTGTTGAACTGCGGTTCACAGGAGTGTCCTCTAGTAAACCGGGTACCCATAGACGGTAAGTGCAAGAAAGTGCTTCTTGTTTGAGAATAATGTGTAGTGGAGCAACGTGAAAGAGAACTTCGAGCGCTACCGTGGGAGTTGAAGAGAACGCTCCAGACATCGCCATTAAGCACATCCTTTGGATATTGCCTAATTTTGATTGAATCGTTCTCACTTCGTCCTTTTGTCACCACACAAGATATCCATAAGCCAATATTGGACGAACAACAGTTGTGTAAGTTAATTTTCTATACTTGGGTTTTAGACCCCAAGTTGTAAAAAAGTTCGCCGGCATTGCCCGAAGGCCATACAAGCTTTCTTTATTCTGAACACAATATGCGGTGTCCAGGAGAGCTTGGAATCAAGAATTACTCCAAGGTACTTTAACTGTTCAGTCACATTGATTTCAGAATCAAAGAGACGCAAAGGTCGATCACCCTTACGGTTCCCCTTTCCGTGAAAAGAACAGTAGTTGTTTTTTTTTGCACGGAAATACCCTCAACTACCTGTAGAGCGTTTTGCATCAGGTCGAAAAGGGTGCTGATGCACATACCGACTAACAATGTTAGGTAGTCGTCGGCAAAACCATAAGTAGGAAAACCGGTATTATTGAGTTGCCTCAATAGCGTATCTGCTACGAGATTCCACAAAAGTGGTGACAAGACTCCCCCTTGGGGGCATCCACAAACACTCAATTTCCTAATCGCCGCTTGACGTAATGTCTAGAAGAGATGTCGGTTTTTTGAGCATTTGGTGAATTCAATCATTGGAGATATATCATGACCCCGTGCGGCTTCCAAGAAGGCATCGAAAGGCACGTTGTCAAAGGCACCTCGATATCTAAAAAAACACCAAAGTAGGATTGCTTTTGAGCGAATGCCTTCTCGATATCGTAAACAACTTTGTGAGAAAGGGTCAGAGTGGACTTGCCAGATTGGTAAGCATGATAAGCCGGACCTTATCTGTTCCAACTCTTTTTACATTGTTTCCTGATCCATGAGTTTCCATGAAATTTGTCCACAACCTAATCAGTAAAGAGAACCCAGTTGATTGACTGGGGATTCCTGAAGCGCAAAGTTTGCGAAGTAATGGTAAGTTTCCAGTTCCCAAGTAGAGCGCTCAAGTAAAATTCCTCCTTTTTCCGTAAGTAATTTTGACATTTGTTTAACCGACAGCATTTTTACGAAAAGATGCTGTAAGAAGGATGTGAAGAAAAGGGCACTGCATACGGCGGTTGCTAGATAAATAGTTCGTTGTTCGTGTGGCGTTGTTTACGATTTGGACTTAGAGAAATTTCGTTCGTTTCCTCAGGAAGTGTGATTGAAATTAAAATTTAATTTTTGCGCGCGTATGGGGAAAATCCAGATTGTGAGATTTCAACGGAATTCCAAGATAAATGCTAATGAGAGACATTGCACTGGGATTCTAAGGGAACTTTTAATGGTATTACAGTGAGAACTATGGTTGGATACTAATTATAAATTCTGCAAAATTGGAGTTCGGACTACGGTGGGAGGAATTCTGCTAGGACTCTGACGGTTACCTTGTGGAGTTTTAGACGAAATACGAGTTAGGACAAAGCTTCACGGGGAATTTAATGAAGATCCACGAAAGATTCTTTGTGATGAATCTTGTGGCATTCCGTACGAAGGTTTTTCTTTGGGGTTTCGCAGAAAGTCCTCTTGAAATTCTTCCAGATGTTGCACCGAAAAATCCCCCAGAAGTTCGCAGGGGATTCTCATAAAATGTCTCTGAGTTCCTTCTAATTCAGGATTTATTTATTTAGTTTTTTTAGGGGATCTTCTAGGAGTCCCTTCAGGGTTTTCTCCAGAGGTGTTTTCTAAAATTCTACTAGGAGTTTTTTCGAACTATTCTCCAGGATTTTCTTCTAAGATTACACCAGGGGTGGCATCAGGGACCTCTCCAGAAATTTTACCCGGGATATCTTCCGGGATTTTTTCAAAAGTTCTTTCCGGAATTTCTTCAGAACTTCCAGACTCCTGGAAAATAAGTAAAGGTTTTTCCAGGAGTTCCTTCTAAGATTTGTCCAATAATTCATCCAGGATATCCTTCCGGGATTCCTCCAAGAACTTCTACTGGGATTCCTTGCAGATTACATATTCTGGAATTCATTCTGGAAGTTTCTTAAATTTTGCTCATGGAAATACTCCAGAAGTTTTTTTTTATTCTTTATGGAAGTACTCCAAGACTTGCTCTTGAGTTCCTTATAAAATTCCTCCAACAGCTTCTTAAGGAATATATCCAGCAGTTTTGCAGGGAATATCTACACGAGCGATTTTAGAGATTCTTTCAATAGTTTCTTCCCAGATAAAAATCTGAAGACATTCCAGAAGGTTCTGGAGAAATCCTAAAAAAAAGTCGTGAAGGAATCCCTGAAAGAACTTCTAGAATAATTTCATAGGAATCTTCTGGAGGAGTCTCTAGACAATTCCATGAAAGAATCTCTGAAGGAAACCCGTATGGAGTTACAGGAGTAATCCTAGAGAGAACTCCTGGAAGTTCTGAACAAATCCTAAACAAATTGTTGGAAGAATCTCTGAGGGAGCTCCCTTTGGTATCCCAGAAAGAACTCTGAAAGAACTGAATTAATTTCAAGAGAGATATAGGAAGGAATTTCTGGAGGAATCCCAAGCAAAAATTCTGAGGCAATCTCAGAGCAATTCTCGTAGGGATCTCGGAACGAATTCCTGGAATTCAGAAAGATTTCCTAATAAAATGGTAAATGACTATTTTTTTTACCAGGAATAGTGTATTACGTAAAGCTAATACCATACAAATTTCATCAAAATCGGTTGAATATTGGTGGAGATATCGTTGAAACAAGAATTTTGCCATTTGAGAAGTTTGAGCAAACGAATGTTTTAAAAAATATCACTTCTTCACTGTTATAGCTCTAGATACAAAAATACTGAACCGATTTCAATCTGTTCTGTATGTAAAGTATACATGTGGAAATATTGAGTAAAAATTTCATTCAATTTAATCTAGCCGTAATAAAGTTATAGCCGTATATGTGGCACAAAGTCACAATAAGCAAAAATGTTTTTTTTTGTATCGTGACATTCAAACAGTTATAACTTGAAAAGTTTTCAAGCAATTTGGCTAAGAACAGTTTTTATAATGGATTTACAGTTTCAAATGTTAATAAAAATCGGAACAGTCATGACAGTTGTACAAACAAAATAGTACACACGGAATAAAATGATTAAAAAGTACCTAAATATGCCTTGAAGCGATTTAAGTTTTGAATACTAGGAAAACGTATTGAACCGATTTAGAGATTTTTTTTTACCAGTTTATTGATACTCTGTTAAGAACTTCGAGTCAAATTTTCAAACGTCTTGACGAATTACATCAAAATTATAGCCTACACAATTTTTAAAACGGGTGAAAAAATTTGCTAAAATCTTATTTTATGATATTAACAATATCTGCGCCTAGATCTGCGCCAATACCAAACTGAATTTGTTGCGATTGTTGTGCTATTAGCTACACATTATATATTATTCCTGTTTAAAAAAATATTTGATTTTGTGAACGCAATGAAAAGCTATATATTATTTTCTGTGTCCAAATTTCATCGAATACAGTCTTTACTTGCCTGGTTCTAGTGCACCATAGAACATTCAACAAACGAAATGAAATGATTATGATGCAACAGTTTTTAGAATCAATGTCTCCTCATCAGCTAAACTCAAATGCTATTTCCTTTTTTCAACTGTCGGACTATTTATAAACCATTCAGTTTTGGGGTGTCTTTATAAATTTTTAAACTACGTAACGGCAAATTATTCAACCTCAAGAAATTCAATCTTGTGTTCTGATGCAGCCATGCTGAGGGACGACGGAGTACACATTATAGAGCGACACGGCTAAATACTAATGCACACTGTGAACGCGCAGGCGCGAAAGATGAAACACAAAGAAAGAGAAATGTCCCTTTTACTCACGGAATAATACATCGACATATTCGCCTTGACGGAGGCTCTCTGAGAGAATTGCGCTTGCGTGAAATCAAATTTTTTTAACATGGGAAAGGATAGGAGCTGCATTTTCAAATGCTTCTAATTCTTAATAGAATTTTTTTCAAGCAAAACGTTCTTAATGTTATCGAATGAGATTTTGATACGCTATATTATAGACATAACATTGTGA
Organism: Aedes albopictus; assembly: GCF_035046485.1. NCBI lineage: Eukaryota > Metazoa > Arthropoda > Insecta > Diptera > Culicidae > Aedes > Aedes albopictus. Next base: position 274,954,916 of record NC_085138.1, read on the forward strand.
TTTAAAAACTTTTGTCTAAAACCAGTTATAATGTAGCTAATTGAAAGTATATTGCAAAACATTAACACTTTTTTCAATCTGAAGTCCCTAAAATATTTTAGAAGCATTTGAAAATGCAGCTCCTATCCTTTCCCATGTTAAAAAAAATTGATTTCACGCACAGCGCAATTCTCTCAGAGAGCCTCCGTCAAGGCGAATTATTCCGTACGGAAAATCAACAAATCCGTACGGAAAATCAACAACATGGAAACTAGCCATAACTGTTTAAAAAAGATGTAGCGATACTCAGACAAAAATTCTTCTCCTGACACATGCACAATTCGTAACTAATTCTGCTAGAGAAAACTTTATGTCTTGCTCTTTAGCAGATATCATAAAGTTTAAACGATTTCATATGTTAAGTTATCCAAGATACCACTTGAGTACTACTAGAATATTTCATCAAAATGGAACTTTTGTAAGAGCACTGTCCAACACCAACGAATATGGTGCTATACTATACGTTTAGCACTGCAGTAACGGTACGCTTTAGCTATCATAAGTATGCTATCTTCTCAGTCATAGGTATCCATATAATTCTGATGTGATTTCCGAAACTTCCCATTTAAATGGTCCCAAATGGTAACCATGGAAGCTATCGGGAGCGACCCGTCACAAGTGAATTTCCACAATTCTGATTATCTATCCATGACAAGCGAAGTCAACCCAACACAGTTCATCCCAGTACCAAACACCGGAAGCCAGATATGAATAAATACCCTCGTGGGAAATATTACCAACCGATTCAGCACCAAAACTCAAACATAATACTCCGATAAAAATGCACCTCTTCTTCGGTCGTTGTCCCATCTCGTTTGCCGGATCGGCGATTCCCTTGTTCCGTTTCAGTCGCCCAAACCCACAACCGATTATTACGTAATTAATTGCGGCAAATTTATCATCCTCCCCCAGAAGGACACCTCCCCCGGTGGGACAAAACTTGCCTGAAACCGCGCGCTCTCCAGTTGATCCGAGAACCGGCGTCGGTCGTCGGTGCACAGATAAATAATGAAAACAAACAGAATGTTTTCTGTGTTAGCTACTGGAAGTACACATAGCCAGGAAAAAGGTACCGACGAACGAATCGCCAGCAGGAAGAGGGTTCCACTTAATGAACTTTCCCAGAGCGCCACCGACCGACCTCCGGTCGGTTAGTAGATAAAACCGATTGTGTTTGATTTATGCGAGGAAGTACCGTCTTCCGGTGGGAATGCCCTTTGCTGCCGGGACTCCTGGACTACGACGACGACAAAGAGAAACCGTTCAGAAACAGTGCGTGAGAAATCTGCATTGCGATGGTGGACTTTGCGAACAGTATAAAAACAAGGACGTCTGAATCAGATTAATTTCGAGAAAATTTGCTTCTGTGTTGTACGACATTGCATTTGATGATTTTTTTTCGATATAGTCATTTGGTCTGGATTTTGTCATTTACCGGCTTTTACCATAACACAAATGAAATTTAAGAAATGTATGGAAAAACAATCATATTAGTCGACGCACCAAAATCCGAATTTTCAACTCAAGCGTGAAAAATGTGCAGCTGTACGCCAGTGAAACTTGGTGTGTATCAGCGGAGAACACTCAACGACTGCAGGTCTTATAATTCCTACATTGTGGCCTCGCAATTGGATCTCCAACGTGGAGGTCCATCGTCAATGTCATCAAAAACCGATAGGGACAGAAATTCGGGAGCGAAAGTGGCGATGGGTCTACCATACTCTACGCAGCTGCGAGAACGAAATCTGCAAGCAAACGTTAGATTAGAACCCAGCAGGACATCGCAGCAAAAGGCAGGCCCAGAGATTCATGGCGACGCAACCTGAACAAATAAGCCAACAGACTTTTGACCTGGCCACAGTTCAAGGCGATGGAGACTCACCCAGGATGGAGATCTTACAATTCCACCCTTTGCACCACCATGCGTGTTAAGGACTGAAACGAACGAATGAAACATTCGAAATAAATCATGATGACTCGGTTTTATCTCGGCAGCTAAACGACCGTCATTGAACTGAGAAAATATTGAATCACTTGACCAAGCTAGCCAATATAAGTTTTGAAGTCGTGTCCACGCAGTATTTTTATATTGAAGAGTTTAATGAATCAAATAGGGTATGTGTGCCATCAGTAATCTCACGCTCCCATGTTCATCCTATTCAAAAACAAGCGATTACGGCACCGATTGATTCCGTTCTTTTTGTTTTCACGCGTGCTCACTCCTAACAAAAAATACAAAAATGTGAAACAAAACAAACAACGCTTCAATCCTTTGTTTTTCGTAGGATGAAAATATGAGCCAAATGCTCAATAAGGGAACCAATACCCTATGTAGTATGTTAAGGTCGTTTAGAAACCTATAAAATTTAACTAGTTACACCTATGGGGGCTTGAATCGACAAAAAAAATGGGAGTAAGCTTATAGCGGGAGGATCAACAAGAGCATGCTCTCAACACAGCTGTTTCTCCCCTTGCCAACAAGAGATCATCTTACGTACACACTGCGTAAACTAGTCAAACATGTGCCTCAATTGATTTCTCGTTGAGGGTTGATAACTTCTTACTCTTTTTATTTCTTGTCTGGAACCGGTATACTAAATCAATGAAGCACCCATCAATTGAATGACATTCGTTTGTGTTGCTGAGCAAGATCGTTCACTCAATTCAGTTTATTTTTGCACCATGGAGATTGTGGTTGCTCTGTTGGTGTTTCTCGTGGTGATTATTACTCAAACCGAGGGGGCATCATTTTTTGAAAGTGTTCCATCTAGTGATTATTACCTTAGAAATGATGTTTTTGGTAAACGAACTAAACAGTGAAGTGCTTTGAGTTGGAACTAATAACACTACTGTTACAGATTGTGCTTCACGATATTACCCACCAAAGCCACCACCAACATTTGATGAATTTTCATCTGAGAATTTTCCCGCTGTCGCCGGTGGTGTAAGAGCTTTCGATGGAGAATATCAGCACATGGTATGTGTTTCAGGACAAGCTTATTGTAATCCCGTTCCAATGTTGCAACACAAATTCTGAAGCATAAATCTTCCAGCAACGATGTATTTTTTCTTCGATTTGCTTGCGTGTAAATAGATTGAAATAAATAGGTTACAGAGTCGAGTGTCTTATAAGTACCTGAAGCCCTTTTACGTCAGTTGTTTCTTATATATTTTGATAGAAATTAGCCCAAGTTACAGCAGCTGAAGGCGACCTACTGAGGCTACAGCCACATTGAAGCAAATCAGCCGAAAATTTGCGGGGGGGACATAAATTGGGTGGGTTACAGGAGACTCGTCCTTAGCCTTAGGTGTGTTGATTATTTAGCGGTGTGATTCGTGCGTTTGAATTGCTGAGCCAATGAATAATAGGGGTATTGTGGGATCCATTTTGGTATTCTAAAAGTTTGTCCTGAATGATACAGGTTTGGAATAATCGTGATAATTATTTATTTTTTACAGGTTGCAATTGGCTGGGAATTCAATGATACCATAAAATATTTATGCGGAGGCAGTATTATTCATAGTAAATTTATATTGACCGCTGCACATTGCTCGGTTCCTGTCAATGGGTATTTCACTGGAAAGGTAAACTATATTCAACATTATAAAACACATTTGCATTTAATTATAGCATAACTCCGACTATTGTGCGCGCAGGAGATTCTGACTTGGGCAATAACGAAAATGACCATTTGGCTGTACAACGGACCATTTTGCGTATCGTGAGACATCCATTACATCGTCATAGCAGAAGTTATCATGATATTGCGCTGATTGAACTGGAGAATGATTTGACTTTCAATGTCCACGTGTCTTCCGCTTGTTTATGGCTTGAATCCTATGTTCCTTCAGAGCCACTTCAAATTGTTGGCTTCGGCGAAACAAAATTGGCACATGGCCCAAGTATGACCCTTCAAAAAGGTCAGGTGTCCTACCAATCCACTGATGTGTGTGATGATGCGCTGACTTCCAGGCGTAGGATACCGAATGGTCTGCTAGAGAGTCAATTTTGTGCATCACACGACACTATGGATACTTGTCAGGTAAACTCAGTAATAACAATTTTTACTTCAAGTACTGTTCTAACCATTCTTTTAACTGACAGGGCGATTCAGGGGGACCAATTGAAGTGACAAAAATCGACATGTTCAGGCGAGAGATCGCCCTTATCGTGGGTATAACTTCGTTCGGAACGGCTTGCGGCGATGGTTCAGTAGGAGTTTATACAAAAATTTCACATTACATAGACTGGATAGAGAAAGAAACCAACCAATCTTACAGCTATGGGAGCTGTGCAGCGAGAATGCTAGAAACTAAATTCAAATTAGTTGAAATCACACAGCTTTCTACGGATAAGCCGCTTCCGTACGTTCATCTGTCAAAGGACCGATCAGATACGCGTGAGCATGGCTGTATGGGAACTCTGATAGACGATCAATTTGTAGTCACATCGGCACACTGTGCAACACTTCCAACAGGAGCTCCTCAGTTTATCTTCATCGCTGATCACGGAGAGTACGTTCCCATAGCTGAAGTTATTCTACATCCCCAATATCAACAGAACGTTCAAACGCATAACATAGCTTTGCTAAGATTAGGCAAGTTTCTTAAAAGAACACTGAAGCCAGCTTGCCTAGCGGAGCAACCACAATCTGCGGTGAAGCCTTCCGTTTCCTTTTTGCTTAATGGTTTCATAATGGCAAACGAGAATAAGTTCTTTAAATACTTTCTGCGCACATTTATACCTGAAAGAGATCGATGTTCTGCATCTACTAACGAAATTTGCATGAAAAGTTACTTTCCAGTTATTCCAACTTTATGTCAGGTAGGTTCATTCTTCAAAAGCATGTGTAGTTTGTCTTGCCTATATGTAACTTCTATTCGTTTTTCTTCCAGATCTCAGATGGAGCTCCAATTTTGATAGAATCTCCAGAAGGTATACCATTCTTTTACGGTATAGTTGATAAAAACAACAGCGTATGTGATGGGGAACTTCGTGGTACTTTGGTTGAGCCTCATAGAGATTGGATAAAAAGTGTTTTGCAACGTTTTCTAAGAAGGGAAGTTTTGATTTTTACTTAAGATATAATGCCTATCCACGTTTAATTTCGGACGCCATCGTTGATATGACGAACAGTCCGGTGACAAAACATGAAAATGTCGGTGCTTTCTGCTTAATTTAGACTTTTATCTTGGAAAACTGTAGTTCATTCAAATCTGTTTGGTAAAGAAATGACGTTTTCAGAAAAAAAATGTGACGAAAATGGATTTTGTAAAAATGCATTCAAAATTTAAAAAAAAACTCTATCATAAAAAATAAACTGTGTTGTTTCACTAACTATTCCTCAAGTGGGATTGTTTTGACGTACTAGTCCTGAAGAATCACCTGCGAGATATAAGTTGTTTGTTTTTGAAACCAGAAGCAGCCCAAGTGACATTTTGATGACCAATTAGCCTTGTGGAGATTTCTAGAGCCGTCATAAAACCACCTTTTATTCTGAACTTTTTGAAGACTGCCCCAGAATTTTCTTTGTGATTTCCTTCAACATTTTTTTTTTGAGTAGAACATATACCCTTCCAAAGATTTTTTTTCCAAATTTCTACATAATGTTTTCCATGATTAACTAAAGTTCTTTCAGTAATTAATCATCCATTTTGTCTATGCTTAACATTTCTGGATACGCACATCACTCGCTCTGTATGAGAGGATTTTTTGAAGTGTTATACTTTTTACAACAGCGCGCGTTTTGAAGGACTATTTGCAATTTTGGAATGTCTTCGATCACTATTTCTTTGTGAATAAACCATCAGTTGAATTGTTCCGAGTACATTCTAGGCGAAATCCCCCTAAATATTGTTTTATGTACTCATATACTGTATATGCTCATCTCAGAACATAATCCGATAGAAATGTCAATTTACGTTTTCCCGGAAGGATCCTTGGAAGAGTTTTTAAAGGTATTCTCGTAAAGCCCTGAAACTATCACTGAAGAAAACTCTCGAGTTATTCCTGTGAGAATTCCTGAAGGGAATGCCTGGAGAAATTATTGAAGAATTTCTCGCACTCATTTCCGGAGAAATCTCAAATAATATAAAATAAAAGAGATATCTTGAGGGATCTAAGAAAGAATTCCCAGAGGAATTCTTGATGCATTTCCTAGAGGAATTCCGGGAGGAATCCGTGGGAGAATTCCAAAAGTGTCTTCCCTGGATGAATTCCTGAATGATTCCCTGGAGAAATGTCTGAAAGCAGTTTTGGCGCTTATGTGTTTAAAGTAAACCACCGTGACTTCTGCGCAATTAAAACCTGTGCTACCATGACTTCCTTGTGGCATGTGTGTTGCTTTGAAGAATCTCTGGAGGACTTGTTGGCTAGCTTAATGTAAGAACTCCCAATGGTATCCCTGAGTAAACTTCTGAAGAAACTGCTGGAGAGATTCCTGAAATATTCTCTGGATAATTTCCTGGTTCCTGTATGCATCCTTTTGAAACTATTTTCCAACACCATTCGCTGGAGAAACAGATACAGAAATTCTTGAAGTAACTCAAAAAATCATCAAGTAATCCTGGAGAAATTCTTGGGTTCATCCCTGGAAAAGATGATTGAAGAACTTCTGAAATTTTTGAAGGAACTCCTGAATTTTTGAAGAAATCGTTACAGGAGTTCCTTCTGGATAAATTGTTGAAGAAACACCTAGATAAATCCCCCGAGGAATTCCTACAGGAATGCCTAGAGGAAACCCTGTTATTTTTGAAGAAATCTCTTGAGGAATTCTTAGAAGAAACCCTATATAAATTTTGGGAGGATTTTTTGGAGAAATTTCTGGACAAATTTCTAGAGTAATTCCTGGAGGAAATCTAGGAAATATTTCTGAAGAAATCCCTGGACGAATTCTTGGAAAAATTCCTAGAGGAATTCCTGAAGCAATTCCAGTTAAAATCTTCAGAAAAATCTTAAGGAATGCCTGGAAGAACTTCTGAACGTTATTGCGTAGAAACGGCTATCTCAGTCTTAATTTACGACGATTTATTTCATTCTACCCGACGTTTCGGCCATGGCCATGGGTAGAATAAAATAAATCGTCATAAATTAAGACTGAGATAGCCGTTTCTACACAATAACATCCAGTTCCAGTCGAAAAATCCCAAATGAACTTCTGAACAAATGCCTGGCGTAATCCCTGGAGGAATTCCTAGAGGAATTCTTGGATGCGACCCGCCGAGAGTTCCTGGATGAATTCTTGGAGTAATCCCTGGAAGAATTCATGACGGAATTTGTGGAAAAATCTCCAAAGGAATTCTAAAAGGAATTTTTGGGGAAATTTCTGAAAAAAAACCCTTGGGAAATTTCAGGAGGACTTCCTGGAAGAATTCTTGGAGCAATTTCTGTAGGATTTTCTGGAGGAATCTCTGGGAGTATCCCTGGAGAAATTCCTGAAGGAATCCCTGAATCAAATCCTGGAGGAATCTCTGGAAGCAAGAATTTTCAAGAATGCCTGTAGGAATCCTTGAAAATTTTCTGAAGGTTTTCCTGGGGAATTTCCTGGAAGAATTTCTGAAGAAAAAAAACCCTAAAGGATTTTCTAGAAAAAGACTTGGAGACTCTGGAGAAATAGCTGACATTATTTCATCAATTGCTGGATCAATTCCTGGATAAATTCCTGAAGAAATTCCTGGGGCACACAGATCGAAAAAAGAGTGTAAAATTCTGTGACATATGATGCACATGTTTGGAGCGTGGGATATCACAGAAGTTTACATGACATATCATGTAAAAGTCATAAAATATCCTGTAAACTTCCATTATATGTCATGTAATTCAGCATGACTCTGAGTATTTACATGACATATAACACACATTTACATGATATATCATGTAAACCATCATAACACTAAGTTTACATGACTACAATTAAGTTTACATGACGTGTAAATATCATTATTTTTACCTGTGTAATTCCTGTAGAGTTTCCTGGAAGAGTTCCTGGAGAAATTCCTGAATAAAATCCTGCCGGAATGCCTTGAGGTGAAGAATCCCTGTGAGAACTGCTGGAGCAATCCCTGAAATAAACTCCTGGAGGAATCTCTAGAGGAATTCTTGAAACAATGACTAGATGAATTTCGGGAGGAATCTCTAGAGAAATCTGGGAGAAATTTCTGAAAAAATCTCTTTGAAATCCATGGAGAAATTTCCACAGGGATTCCTGGAGAAATCCTCCAAAGGATTTCTGAAAAAATCCGTGGAGGACTCCTTGGAGAAATGTGTGGAGCAATCCCTGGAAAATCCTATTCCTGGAGAAATTCTTAGCGGAATTCTTATTGGACTTCCTGGAGGAATCCCTGCAGCAATTCCTGGAAAAAAATCTGGAAGAATTCATGGGGATATTCCTTGAGGATCTCCAAGAGAAATGCCTGTTTGGATTCCCAAAGGAATCTCTAGAGGAACTCCTGGAGGAATCCCTAGAAGAATTCATGGAGGAATTTCTAAATGAGTTCCTATAGGCAAGCATGGGAAAACTCATACGCTCACCTGAATGCCGGCGATGCAAAATAGCAAAAAGAACGCCAACAACCCAATGCTGAGTGAGAGCACGGCGCACTAGGAACGAACGTAACTTGAACGGCTCGCCACCGACGCCACCAAAGCGAATCAGGAGAGAAACAAATAAGAGTGCGAAATAAATCAGCTTGCATCGGTGTATACGACAAGAACGTTCGCTCTCTCAACTACCGAGTGGCATTCAGCTGATTGAATCAAAACGCACTCACTGATTCAATTCCCAGTACTGAATGCTTCCACTGAACGCTAAGTGAACGTTCCAATATGAATGCTCTCGCACCCGACTGAGTACGCAAACACTCGTTCAATCTTGGTTCGTTCGCCTTCGGCACTCAGATTTGGTAGCGATTCATTCGGCCGTCGTTGCTTGCGTCGCTCGGTGCTCGGCGATTGGAAAGAATAGGCAAAGAAAGTGGAAAGATTCTGCTTGGCTGGGGGAGAAGCACACTCGCATCAGATTGTGCGTGGATGTGAGTGAGGGATACGCAATAAATTAATGATTTTTTCCCATCCTTGCCTATAGGAATCCGCAGAGCTATGGAGAATCATGGACGAAAACGGCTTTCCTGGGAAGCTGACTAGACTGATTAAAGCAACGATGGACGGTGTACAAAACTGCGTAAGGGTTTTGGGTGAACTATCCAGTTCATTCGAATCTCGACGGGGGCTGCGACAAGGAGATAAACTCTCATGCCTACTCTAGAACATCGCTCTGGAAGGTGTGATGCGACAAGCCGGGCTCAATAGCCGGGGAACGATTTTCACACAATCTGGTCAATTTGTGTGCTTTGCGGACGACATGGACATCATTGCCAGAACATTCGGAACGGTGGCAGAGCTGTACACCCGCCTGAAACGCGAAGCAGCAAAGGTAGGACTGGTGGTGAATGCCTCAAAAACAAAGTACATGCTGGTAGGCGGAACCGAACACGACCGGATCCATCTGCGTAGTAATATTACGATAGACGGGGATACTTTCGAGGTGGTGGAGGAATTCGTCTACCTCAGATCCTTACTGACGGCTGACAACAACATGAGTCGAGAAATTCGGAGGCGCATCATCAGCGGAAGTCGGGCCTGCTAGCCGTGGAGCCTCGTAGCCGTGCGGTTAGGGTCACCAAGCTCATAATCGCACCATGCTATGGGGTGAGGGTTCGATTCCCGCTCCGGGCGTGAGAATAGTTTCTTCCCCGTTTCCACTGGTGCATGCTCCGTTCGTCCGTTGTCTAGTGTTTAAGTTTAAACAGTCTGTACAGCCCAAAGCTGAAGACGTTGTCCGTGTCTTTTTTTACTACGAGCTCCAGAAGAAACTGCGGTCGAAAAAGATTCACCCACGCACCAAATGCACCATGTACAAAACGCTAATAAGACCGGTGGTCCTCTACAGGCACGAGACATGGACCATTTCGAGCGACGCGTGTTAAGGACGATCTTCGGCGGTATGCAGGAGAACGGTGTGTGACGGAGAAGAAGGAACCACGAGCTCGCTGCACTTTACGGCGAACCCAGTATCCAGAAGGTGGCCAAAGCCGGAAGGATACGGTGGGCAAGGCATGTTGCAAGAATGCAGGACAACCCTGCAAAGCTGGTGTTTGCAACTGATCCGGTTGGTTCAAGAAGGCGTGGAGCGCAGAGAGTACGATGGGCGGACCAGGTGGAGCGTGACCTGGGGAGCATTGGGCGCGACCGAGGATGGAGAGCGGCAGCCACAAACCGAGTATTATGGCGTACTATTGTTGATTATGTCTTGTCTTAAATGTGATATTGAACAAATAAATGTATGTAGGAATCTTTTAAAGCATTTCTGAAGAAATTATTATAGGTATCTTTAGAGGAATCCTTGCAGCAATTTTCAGAATAATCCCTGGAAGAATTCCTGGAGGAATCCTTGAGGAAATTCTGGGAAACCTAGGAAGAACTCCTAAATAAATTTCAAATGGAATTCTTGAAGAAATCTTGAAGAAAATCTAGAAGAAGTCCGTGGAGGAATTCCGTGAGGAATCCCTCTAGCAGTTTCTGAAGGAACTCCAGGAGAAGTCCCGGATGCAATACCAAGGGGAATACTTAAGGGAATCCATAAACAGTCCTTGGAGAAACTATTGGATTGATTCCTGGTGGAGTTACTCAAAGAATTCCAAGAGGAATACCTGAAGAAATTCTAAAAACAGTTCCTGACGGAATCCTTGGAAGAATTTACGAAATAATTCCTGGAGTTTTTCCTGAAAGAAACAGAAAAGAAACTCCCAGGCGAATCCCTGGAGGAAAATATGGAGGAATTCCCCAAGTAACCAGTAAGCATTTAAAATAGCATTCCTGCAGCATTATAGTTGCCCTTATGACAAAGCATTTAATGCTGATTGGCCGTATATACGCCTATAGTGCTACCCAACAGCAAGTTTTGGCAAAATAACGGGCTGCTTGAGTGCAGCACCTTCAGGAACGTCGTATCAAAATGTCAAAGAAGCGTAACGCCTCATCGAGCAAAACAAAACTAAAATGGATTTGCGTGTGCTTCTCACTCTTTCGACGATCCCGCTTCCTCCGCACTCCAGCTGATTTAGGTGGTACTTTTTTGCTTGTTTTTGGTGTTATCGGGACTTGAACTTACGGTCCGGTGATTATTCAATCATGTTTTCTGCTCAAGCTGCTGCCCACGCTCCAGGACAGGATACGCTACAGCTGGTCCGATGACGTGCGCTTATTTCTTCCCCAATATAAAGAATGGCTGGAAAACAGATTCTGTTCTCACACCCGAAACATGTTTTCAAGGAGGTATTTCATAGAGTGTAAAGCGTTTTCGTTCCCTCTTCCATCAATTACATTTGATTCCCGCTTTCGAATTATTGTATAATCCACCGGAGTTTTCCGACAAAATGAGGTGTAGTAATTTCTCGATGACAATGTTCCCAATCCAAACCAGCTGCAGCAACGTTTGCTTCGGAGCTTTTGGATAAATAAGTGAAAAACGATTAAGCAACTCAGATGTCCAAAATTGTCAACAGAGGCATAGATTCTGTAAGAGAGAGACAGCATGTGCTATCAAATGCATAACATATCTCCCACACTCTTTGCTCTTGGCATTTGTAAAGCAGTTGAAAAGCATTCTGAGTGCTTCCCACCGAAAATACCTCAAGCAGTTGAAATGCTAATTAACAAGCGAAAGCTTTTGAATAGCATAGCTTATGCTGATTCGAGGCAGCTATGCATTCGAACTGCTTATGTAGGGCAGCAAGCAGTTCAAATGCTCAATACTGTCTGCTGTACGGCTTATTTAAATGCTTAGTGGTTACCTGGGTCCTGAAGAAATCCCATGAGGAATTTTCATTCCCATGAAGAATTCCTTAGGAAATCCCAGGAAAGCTTTCTGAACAAATTCTCGGAAGAAATTCTGTAGGATACCTAGGAAAAAAAATAAAGGAAGTCTTCGATAGTTTCTGAAGGAATCATTGTTGAATGATCCCAAAGAATGTTTAGGGAATGTACAATGTTTTCAGGAATTCCTGGATTAATTTTTAGATAATCTCTGGTAAAATTTTCTGAAAGGGTTTCGAAGATGTTCCTGCTGAAATACTTCAAATTATTTCAGATTGAATTATTGGGGCAATCTCTAACGAAACTCCACTAGCTTCAACTTACTAGGGGAAAGTGGAGCAAGATGTCATTTTTCAAACTTTCATCGTTTTCAATGATAATTAGCCTCATTTGTTAAGCTTTCACTAAACTATTGCATTTTCATCGATTTTTGACGATTTTAAAAACGGGTTCGTGAAACGGAAATGGTGCAAAAAGGCCATCTGCCATGGGGTAAGATGTCACTTTATGAAAACATTAAAAAATTACGTCCATCACTCTTCGGGCATTTCCGGCTCCCTTTCTGCCCTCTGTCTCGCTTTTTCGTATACTTAGGGTCTGTTCCAATTGAAGAATTAAAAATAATTTTCATTTAAACTTGACAGTTCGTTACTTATTTTCTTAGGAGAACTGTCATGTTTAAGTGTCGAACTGTCAAATTTAAGTAAAAATTCATTTTAATTAGCCAATTGGAACAGACCCTTAATAAATGGAGTGTCACCCCCTCCCCGCATAACCATGGTCATCATATTTGGATGTCCCCTAACATGAATAGCATAGACATCAACAACCATGCACCTGCATGTGTGCCTCAATCTCGATGGAATCACTTGGCTGATAATAAAATCACCAGTAAACCTTAAATGCAAGCACGAAAAATCGGAAGTTGCCAATTTTCATTGGGAAATCAAAAGATTTTTCGTGGGTTTGGCGGCCTAGCTTCTAGAAGAATGTTTGATGCAAACATACAGGGGATAGACAAATTGATCGGGACAGGCAAAATTTTCACTTCTCAAAAAATGTTCAATTAGCTGTAACTTTTCGAAAAGTGCATCAATATTCTCAAATTTTTACTATAACTTCTTCAACTAGTTATGTATCAGTGGACAAAATTTGGAATAGATCGCACAGTTCTTCACGAAGTAATAAAGATTTTTGAAAAAGGTAAAATTATCCGATAGCCAACTTTGAGCTGTTATATCTCCGGATTCAATGAACCGAATGCAATGAAATTTTGTCCATTTAAGACTTATATAATGAGCTATGAATAACCATTGACTTAACTTAATATTCTTAACACGGAAGAAAATTATAACGATTAGATTATTTTTATAATGAAACACCAAATTATCCAAAACATCAACATCGTTACAAAATTCAAGATGCAAATTATATTTCATTTAGTTTCCCTCTAATTGACTTATATATAAATGCGTTTTGAAGGAAAGTAACAACATAGCCGCCAATAAATTGAAAAAGTAATGGGATGTATATTAAAAATAGACCAATTTACTAAGAAATCGTGAAAAAAATAAAATCGCTATAACTTTTTCGCTTGTTTAAAATTTCAAGTTAAGTCAAATGTTTTCCAGAGTTCATTATATAAGTCTTAAATGGACAAAATTTCATTGCAATCGGCTCATTGAATCCGGAGATATAACAGGTCAAAGTTGGCTATCGGATAATTTTATCTTTTCCAAAAATCTTTATAACTTTGTGAAGAATTGTCCGATCTTTTCCAAATTTTGTCCACTGATACACAACTAGTTGAAGAACTTACAGTAAAAATTTGAGAATATTTGATGCACTTTTCGAAAAGTTACAGCTAGTTGAACATTTTTTGGAAAGTGAAAATTTTGCCTGTCCCGATCATTTTGTCTATCCCCTGTATCTTGACACCATTCATCTATAGTAATGATCAAGTCCCATTTAGGAATGATTTTATAAGTTGGGCCATTTTACCCCATCTTGGCAATTTGGGTTTTGTTCCCCTGCCGTTGTTGGGACAGGGTCACTAGTACTGTCAGGGGTTCGTTCAAATATTACGTAACGCTGAGTGGGGAGAGAGGGGGTCCAGCGCTGTGTTACGCTTCATACAAAATTTCAAAATTTTCCATACAAAAATTGTTACGTGGGGGAGGGAGGGGGTCCATAATCGTCAAATTTTGCGATACGTGATGTTTGTTACACTCATACAATCACAGGTATGTAAATCAACACGGGATTGGAAAGGGGAAGCCAGAAACAACGCAACACTGGAAAAATGAATCACAGATTTCTCACTACATATAGGGGTGCCCAAATGCCACACAAACCTACCGTTCAGAACTGTCCAATCAGGGCGAGACCTGGGAAGCAATTCCCTCTACCCCCCTCTCTGGCTACGCTTATAAATGGCATGGTCTTAACGAAAATAACCGTCTATCGAGACGCGTTACTTGGGGGACACCTAGAACGACTGATTCTGCTGGCCATCTTTACCTACATTTAGGCAAAGCAAGACCAACAACTGCTCACCAACACTATATATCGTCGGTTTCCTGCAATAGGGGCACAACTCAAAATTTGTCATTTTTGAGATTTTGATGGCAAATTATGAAAAGCTATGTAAAATTTCATCTCACAAAGACCCGTTCCAAAATTCGTTGTGAAACGCGAGATTTGGGCATTTTCACCAATTTTCCGCAGTAAGGGCACAACTCAAAATCAGTCAACTTTTTCAATAGTCGTTGTAAAATAGTTGTCAAAAATTCATGAAACAGATAGTCCTTCAGCCCCTTTCAATGATACAACAATCAAAATTTGTTTACTTTTGTCAAATGATGAGAGAAATAAGTGAATTTGCAGGAGGTGCTTCATGATTGCCAATTTTCAAACGATTATTCTGAAAATTCACATTTTTTGAGTTGTGCCCCTATTGCAGGAAACCGACGATATGTCATTATTCCGAGCGCATATTTTAAACTTTAATCATTGCTCGAAAGGGGAAAAAATCGGTAAAGCTGCGTTCTGTACTGCTATCCCCAATGCCTATTGTCGTTTCATCGCCCTCTGACCAGGTCAATCAAAGTGAATAGCCGTGGGCCATGTTTACGTATTCATCGTTGAATCTGTGATGGCCGAGAAAGTTCACAGTTTTACCCTCCTGAATCCTGATCCACACAATAGCACAAGGCACCTCCCTACAAAACAACCCCGCTTGTGGATTGAAGAAGCACCGCATCCAGTCACAACCACCCTCTGTTGTCGTTGGATCAACAGTGGGCGGTTGGGTTGGAAAGCCCGTTGAAATTTATGACTTTGGTGAAATGAAATACAACAATATGATTCAATTTTCATTTGGGCCCGTCTTTTTTGTTAAGTAGTCGTTCAGCAGTAGGTACGGAACGAGCATAAAAACGGTAAACGTAGAACGAAAAAGCTTGATTCAATTTCCACTCGCGGTTTCCATTCGCTGGTGCTGGCTGTGGTGTCCATGCTTACGGGAAACCTTTGTTGCATCATCAACGGCGGAGGTCAGGTATAGGGTGGAAGACCATCGGCCAGGTGGTCGTTGGGGAACGAGATTTATGGCCGCTGATCACGGCAACCCTCGAGACAGTCGTCTGCTGCGGGGGCTCTGGCTATGTAGTCAAGAGCCAGTCAGGATCCATGCCGCGGAGGACCTGACCTGGCTGCTAGGAAAAACACCTGCTTTATTACTGAACGGCTCTGGCTGCTCCGTTGGTGTGCGTGTTCACTGATGTATGATAATAAGTTCTGAAAGGCTGTGCCCATTGTTTGTTAAATGGAAAGCACTTGGAAGTTATTGGAGTGCTTTTGATTTGATTCGCGGGAGCTTTTCTTGCTGCTGGTTAGCGGCGGAAGCGCTGCAGTTTAGCCCGGTTAAGTAGAGCGGTTCTGTTGCATCACGATAATCAAACTGAGGGCAAATGCAATGCACATGTAAGTACTCTCAAATAAGATTAGTGGTCGATAGTTTAGGAACTTATTGAATGGTAGCACGGAAAGGTTATTTTTGTTATCGGGTGCATTGTAGGTACATAAAGATTATATGATCTATGTAGTACATTGGGGCTAAAAAAAGTCGAAAATCCGGCTGAAGCGTGGCTCTTTGTTTCTTCATCATCTACTTTTAGTAATTTACAAGCGTGGACTTTTCATTTACCCCTACCCCCTCCACCAATGTCCACGTGGACATCCAAAAAAAGTGTTTTTTTTTATGTCTAAAATAAACTAGCTGTACCCGGCAAACTTTGTCTTGCCTACTGCGTTTTTTGACGTTTCAAGTTTTCTATCCAATACCAAGTCTCCGGTCACAAAATGTATGGAAGATCGATTTTTCAAACTCTCAATTTTTTCATGTTTTTTGCCTCATAAACCTTCCTTGGGTGAAAACTAACAGAACAAAACTAAGACGACCAAAATTGGACCTTCCGTTCGCAAGTTATGCGCGGTCCCACGTATGCCACTGCATTTTTATATATATAGATGAAAAATGTGGTTTTGATTTTTTTTTAAATATTGTTTTTTTCGTAAACAATGTCTTAAATATAATTGCAAACTTTATGAAATACAAATGTTCTATAGCTACCTTCAAGTTTTCCACATTGTTTTTAATTCAGCTTAATGGGTTCGATTGAAAAATTTTCGTCAAACGGAAAATTCTTCATTGGGTGTTTTTCGTGTAATGTCCATCGCCTAATATTAGTTAATTAGTTAATATGTTAATGATAGTTCAATGTTTAGTCCGTACAGCCTCTGTTTGAGGACGATGTTTTTTTAAATGTTTGTTCAATCTATGATTGTCTGATTGTTTCGTTGAGATAGGTATAGGTAAGTTTAAACCTTAGATTTTGGTTGAGATAAGATTATACTGCTTAGAATCTTACAAAAAAACAAGATTTACAGCAACTAAATTGTATTGCTGAGGTTTAGACTTTAATATCCATTGGAAACATCTTAAATTTTAATGGAACCTACAAAAAAAAAAGTTTTTGAGATAGGCCTGCAAATCCCTACATGTATTTTGAAACTTCGAAGTATGTAGTTTAAAAATTTGATATGGAACTTCGAAAAATCCATACAGAAATTCAATGAAATTTTTCTGACTGAAACACCAACATTTGCATGGTTTACACTCCATTTTAAATCTCCAGAATATTTCTCGATGAAGAAAACTAAGTAATTAGAAATACTGATGATTTAAAACTAATTAGTCTGTGAATCAATACCATGATTTTTTTCCTTGAAGAAGTAACTTACAACTAAAAGACAGTATGATAAAATAAAATGTATGAAAGAACTGTTGAAGAGAATCTCATCAATAATGCGACATAATTTGATTCATTTGTAGATTCTTGTTTCCTAATTTTTATGTCAATGTTGTCCACGTGGACATTTGACGAACCCCCACCCCCCTCTCCGTGGACAAGCGTGGACTTTCGCTAACCCCCTCCCCCCTCCAAGCTGTCCACGTGGTATATGGACGGCCCCTCTGAAGAATTTAATTTGACTTTGACCCTATGACTTTATCCATGTGTGAATGCTCTGCAACGCGGAGAACCTCCTATGGAAAATTCTTCATAGCCGTTCCCATACAAACCTATTTTGCTCTTGGGCCACCATTAAATCACCACCAAAATGGCTGAAAATTTGTCAGGACTCTAGCTTTGCACCAAAAATCATAATGAACATATGGGAGCTTTGAATTTTCAACATGTTTGACATCTGAACTGTGCCCTTATAACCATGCATTATTTCCTAAAAGCATCCGCTCAGAGAATTTTTGAAGGAATCACCAAAGGATTTCTGAAGAATTTATGGATAAAATGGCCTTTTGAGAAGATTTGAAGGAATAGCCAATGAAACATCCATTTAAATTTCTGTAAGAAACTCTAGAAATTCCTGGAGAAATTTAACGTATGAATCTTTCATAGATTTTTAATGTTATTTCCGGGGAATTTTATGGAGTAATATTGGTAGGAAATAAATTAGTTTTTTTTTTTTATCTCAAGAGCTGATAACTTAGTGAGTAACTTGGAGTAACCTCGATGACACCACTGCTAAAATCTCGAAAGAATCTGTGGAGGAGTTTCGTGAAGATTCCCAGGAGAAATCCCTAAAGGAAACCACCATAATTCTAAGAGCTATCTCGGAGAGAAACTTTGAAAGAATACCTGGAGAAACCCCTGAAGGTATCCTTGGCCGAATCCTTGAAACAGGACCGTGTGTAGATGGAAGGGGGGGGGGGTGCGTTTGGGATCAAGCTCCGAATCCACCCCCGTTATGCACACGGTTTTACCTGTAAGAAACCCCAGAAGAATTCAGGAGAAATAGGAATCCTTGGAGAAATCCCTGAAGAAATTCCGGGAGAAATCTCTGAAGGAATCTTTGGAGAAACCTCTAAAGGAATTCTGGAAAAAATTAATCCTGGAAGGAATACCGAAAAAATATATATTGAGAAATCCCCGAAGGGAATCTCTTAAAGACTGTTTGAAAAACCTCTGGACGAATCTTGGGAAAAAATACTAGAGGAACCTCTCTCTAAAACCCAGATAAATTCTACAAAGGAATCCCGGTAAAACGCCCCGGTAAAAGAATTCCTTGAGGAATCCCTAGAAGCCTGGAATGCTGAATTAATACCGGGAGGATTTACAGGAGAAATCTGGAAAGGTATCCCTAGAGGATTCTTGTGGAGTATTATAAGGCGAATCTTGGAAGGAATTCTAGGGCAGATATCAAGAAAACTTGCAGAATGTGTTCATAAATACAAATCTGCAGGTGAACATGTACGCAGATCATGATTAACTGTTCAAAAGTATTGCCTCTTATGAACAATTTCTCTGAATGTTGTGTAATATGGTAATTCACAAGAAATTCACTCTAAATGTTCACTTTAAATTCTTTAAATATGATATTAGACGGATATGAGTTAAACAAAAAACATAATTAATGAGAATAGAATAAGCCTACCATAGTCTACTATTTGACAACTAAAACGTGATAACTTTAAATTACACTTTTCGTTTTGAACATGTGAAAAATTAGGCAATGACAAAATATTGATTCGATTCGTAACAATCCAAAAAAAAAAAAAACAATGACTCACAAAAGTTACTAACAACGTTATGATCCTGCTAAAAGTTTTCCCGATATCGGCAAGCATTTTACGAGCTCCGGAAGCTTTTTAATCTCTCTGTCTGTCTCTCTCTCTCTTGTTAGCTCACCAGTTCCCTTGAGACTTGGCAGCAATCGTTGTTGGTTCGGTTCGGATATAGTAGTTGGTTCCGCGTGGAGCCCAGATGGCTGACGTGTTTCCGCTTGATTATTGGGCTTCGGAAATTTGGGACACTTTTTCCCCGAACGGGGAGAACTCAGAGCCACTCAAATGAAGCCAAATGAAACTGAGCTTGTGGCTTCGGTAATTAAATTATTTTGTTGTGTCGTTTTAATGAGTTTTGTTTGAAGGTCTTTTCGGTGCCATGGGGGTTTAGTTGTTGTGCCGTGAGTCAGCACAGAGAGATCGTAAAATATGATACGCTTCGGAAAGAGTGCTTCAACTTGGAAGTGTGTCACACTCAAAAGTGAAATATAGGAAGACTTGGTTGTTTATAAATTTTTGCGGAAGTATTGAGTGACAATAATAAAATGCTGCATAATGGTCAAGTATTCAGATTTGCAAAGAAATACGCATTCTGTAAATAATAATGATTTTTTTTTATAAATATGGTCTTCATAAAAACATTTCTGGCGATAAGACCATGTGTTTGAAGTACGTAAGTTCCCCTAGATTTCCAAAGGTTATGATCTTGAAAACTTTAATAGGAGTCCGAGTTGACCATTGTGGTATGTAGTAATATTCAAATTCTGTGAAGTCTGCCCTTTTTTTTATTCCGTTTCGGGTCTGTCACTGCGACCAGTTTTTAGATCTATTGTGACATTACCCGTATCCTTAGTGTAGTGAGTGCATGTCGCATTACTCAATTGCCATTGAAGGGCAATAAAGTATCGATTTTGATACAGTTTTTGTTTTGTTTTCTTATGTGCTTCAGGAGCAATATAGAAAACAAAACAAGAGTACTGATAACACAGCGCAACATTTTTTTGTCTCAAGAACAAACTTATGTGTCTCTGACAGATTTTGGGCTGCTGAATCCGAATCCGGGCTCAAATTTGCTCCAGCACGTCACAATTTTGAGCTATACCTCAATTTATAGGGCAAAATATGCGATTTTGGGCTTTTTTGACTGCAAGCCATTAGGCATGCAAATATATTTTTCAACCAATCAAAGGATCATGGTCAATAAACATCTAAATTAACGACTCATGCAAAATATTTCGTTTTACCAAATCAAATTCGATAGATTTAAGCATTTTATGTCAGTACTAGCTGCCCCGGCAAACTTTGTCTTGCCAAGTTGTGGCGGTTTGACAATTGTCAAAGTCTTGCAACATGGCACTCTAGATTGACATAATTAAATTAATTAATTATCGATTTTTGCGGCTTAACCAGCCGAATGGAAGTTTTACTTTATTCCAAAAGCTAGACTTTACATATACTGGCGTGAGTGATAAATGGACAAATTGAGGTGAAATTTGCGAAAAAGTTACTCGTCCTCTCGGTGAGACTCGAACTCACGACTCCTACTCACTAGACAGGCGCGTTGCCGCTACGCCACGAGAAGACTCGAAGACGTAGCTGCTAACCTGAATTCAAGTTCAACACAAAATTCCGAGGTTATCTTTTCCACAGATTGCACCCCTTTCGGATGGAATGAGATGTACATCCACACTACGCATATATTGTATATGTA
The DNA here is from genome assembly GCF_035046485.1 of Aedes albopictus. NCBI lineage: Eukaryota > Metazoa > Arthropoda > Insecta > Diptera > Culicidae > Aedes > Aedes albopictus. The sequence continues at coordinate 274,975,682 of NC_085138.1, forward strand.
AAGCCTAGGCGAGAGCGCATTGTTTTTTGTGTGTTGGAAGTCCACACACCTCTCATCGACGACTGTGTCGAAGAGATCGCGCGGTGAGCGGAAAGCTTCCAATGGGTCGCGACGTTCTCAAACGACCGGTTACGGAACATGAGTCCGTTGCTCGATGACATAATTAAATTAATTAATTATCGGTTTTTGCGGCTTAACCAGCCGAATGGAAGTTTTACTTTATTCCAAAAAAAAGGAAAAGATAACCTCGGAATTTTGTGTTGAACTTGAATTCAGGTTAGCAGCTACGTCTTCGAGTCTTCTCGTGGCGTAGCGGCAACGCGCCTGTCTAGTGAGTAGGAGTCGTGAGTTCGAGTCTCACCGAGAGGACGAGTAACTTTTTCGCAAATTTCACCTCAATTTGTCCATTTCTCACTCACGCCAGTATATGTAAAGTCTAGCTTTTGGAATAAAGTAAAACTTCCATTCGGCTGGTTAAGCCGCAAAAATCGATAATTAATTAATTTAATTATGTCATCGAGCAACGGACTCATGTTCCGTAACCGGTCGTTTGAGAACGTCGCGACCCATTGGAAGCTTTCCGCTCACCGCGCGATCTCTTCGACACAGTCGTCGATGAGAGGTGTGTGGACTTCCAACACACAAAAAACAATGCGCTCTCGCCTAGGCTTTACATATACAATATATGCGTAGTGTGGATGTACATCTCATTCCATCCGAAAGGGGTGCAATCTGTGGAAAAGATAACCTCGGAATTTTGTGTTGAACTTGAATTCAGGTTAGCAGCTACGTCTTCGAGTCTTCTCGTGGCGTAGCGGCAACGCGCCTGTCTAGTGAGTAGGAGTCGTGAGTTCGAGTCTCACCGAGAGGACGAGTAACTTTTTCGCAAATTTCACCTCAATTTGTCCATTTCTCACTCACGCCAGTATATGTAAAGTCTAGCTTTTGGACTCTAGATTGGTTTCATTTCGATCATGTTGATTTTCTTCCCCGGTCATAACAAATCAGTACTTTCTAAATTTCCTTATTTTTTCAGTTCATTTTCGTAACTTTGTATGTATATAAACACAGCCACCACGAAAACGAACCGAACCATGCAACCATGCAAGAGTCATCCTGATCGGTTCACCCGTTCGTGAGTTTTGTTGCCTCAAAGGGACTTCAAACTCTATATATATATATGTATGGGAAATATCGTACCTAACATAAATCGCTTAAAACTATCAAATTCGATTTGGTAAAACGAAATATTTTGCATGAGTCGTTAATTTAGATCAAGGATCGGTATATTCGCCTCACTCCATTCATATTCACTCCTCTTTGCTGAAGCGTATCGAGAAAGATGCAGCAAACGGATCGTCGTGATCAAACACGCAACCCCATCACCAGTGGGAAGCGATGAGCCAGCCGCTTGACATGAATATTCGTTGCCATTCGTCGCAGTTTGGATCGCAAGCGAATGAATGAATGGCGAATGGTGAAGAATGCTGGTGAGCGATCGAAGCGGCTATTAGGGTATTGGTTCCCTTATTAAGCATGTGGCTCCCATTTTCATCCTACTAAAAACAAAGGAATGAAGCGCTGTTTGTTTTGTTTCTTAATTTTGTATTTTTTGTTAGAAGTGAGCACGTATGAAACACAAAAGAACGGAATCAAACGGTGCCGTAATCGCTTGTTCTCGGATAGGATGAAAATGGGAGCGTGAGATTACTGATGGCACTCGTACCCTATAAGTAGAAGAGAATTTCTGCATGTAATGCATACATTTTTACTGTATTATTGCAGAAATGCTAGATTAACAAAGAAAATAATTCAAAAACATCAACAATTCGTATGCACAATATCAATCGCATCACTCACGAATCGTATTCGCTTGCGATGCGAATGTGGACGAATGAGTAATTTCCAAGTGTGGCTTCCCACCGTTCGCCGGAGTTTGCTGTCGTCGCTGACAAGCATACACACGAACTAAAGCGACAACCGTTCGCTGCTGACTGTCTTCGAATGTGGAAGAAGATGAAAAGTGGAAATCAGGAACCCTGATTTAGATGTTTATTGACCAATTTATCCTTTTGATTGGTTAAAAAATATATTTGCATGCCTAATGGCTTACAGTCAAAAAAGCCCAAAACCGCATACTTTGCCCTATTAATTGAGGTATAGCTCAAAACTGTGACGTGCTGGAGCAAATCTGAGCCCGGATTCGGATTCAGCATTCCAAAATCTGTCAGAGACACATAAGTTTGCTCTTGAGACAGACCAAAGGTTAATTTTTGTTACGCTGTGTAATTGGTCATGCATCGGAAACCTAGCATCACCCTTGTTTTACTGCTAAATTCTCCCCAGTAAGAAGTTTAGAACCCGGGTTTTAACATTACCAGCAGCAGCAATACCATTCAAATAATATAACATACTATGTTCAGTAATAAGGATTCTAGTATGTTCCTTGCATACCAGCACTTACCATTCTTTGAAGAGTTAACCCGATCCCTAACCCGATTTGATGTCCTTTGCATAAAATTTAGCCTCGAACGGCGAGGTTTTTAACTATCTGCAAAGTAAAGTTGGTTAACCTAGTTTTATTCAGAGACCGTAAGCCACCACGATATCAGTGACAAGGACTAAATACTATGATTCCTTGAATTGCCAGAACGCATATTCCAAAATTGGAAAAGTAGGACGACACTAGGTTTCGGTAGGTTTTACTCCGTAACGCAACACGAAAAGGAGATCTACCCACGTTATGGGCTCCGTTAACGATCAAGCATCTTTGAAACCCCCTCAACCATTCATCCATCAGCACCTTGGATTGGGGTTCCCTGTTTGGTGGATTTTTACCCCGGGAACAGGGGGTCCGTAGTGCTATTCTAAGCCAGCAGCTACACGGGCAAAGTCTGTACTTAACGAGCATTTGGAATAATACTTCACAATTTATTGGAAAAAGCTTAGAAGTTATGAACTGAAATAACTACGTATTTAAATCCAAGATTTCTATAATAAATTCAAACTAAAAAAACGGGCATTAAATCACCGTTGCGGCTTCATTTCTCATATTTTTCCAGAACCGTCGAATTTGTACCATATTAAGTTGATCAATCAAAGGAAAGCATTTCTGATTCCGTCCGCCAAAAACGTTCGTCGTTACGGGTTCCCTTTGTGCTTTCTCGTTTTCCCCCATTTTGATAAAGTTGCTCCCTCCTGAAAAACCTACCCCCGAAGGGCAACAGGTGAATGAAATTATAATTTTCCTTCGGTTCTCTCCCTTTAGTGTATAGTAGCTCCGTCCTTTCAGCAGGAGTCAACCGTCAACAGCATCCGAAAACGAGTCACCATGGGGGACAGCAAGGGGAATATGGTTCAAAATGCGCCCGTGAAATAATGTTAATTTTATCAGGTTTGGCTTCGTACACAGCAAATAATTTTGCAATATCCAGGCGCGTAATTTCTGGCGACGTATGCAATTTCGATCGGAATTTCACTCGATTACATGGTTTTCCAACAATGTTCACACTCACTATGTACACCCTAGTTGGCACCGGAAAGTGTCAACAAACCCATTTCAGCAAATACCTAGAAACAGTATCAAATTAATCACCCACCCTGTAACTTGGTGAAATAGCCGAGAGGTAAGGGATATGCCTCACAATCAGTGGATCTGTGTACGAATCCATACCATCATTTTACTTATATAAAATTCATCTATCGATCAGGTTCTAGCGATTGCTAGACCCACTTTGAAGCTGCGGCGGCTAATTAGCTGAGTTCAAAGAATGTAATTTGCAGCGAAAATGATGTGATATCACAAGAATCTTTTTGCTGTGTACAATAACAATATATGCTGACTGTCTAAAGACAAAGAGGAAGCTGACACAGTTAGAGAAGTTTTTCTATGGTTGTATATGACAGATTGTCCATCTTCGTCCGTCCTAAATATCGAGGTTTCTTACACCTGGCAGTGACCAAAGTTTAACAGCTATTAGATATCACTCACAGTCGTAGCATGATGCAAATAGTGAGCACTGGCGCAGTCTTGAGTCACATTTTTGCAGAAGATCTCCGCATATCATACCGATTAATATTTTTTTGTACTTCTTAATTATTATCCTGCCCCGATGGATCTGTAGCTTCGTTGACTGACTCACACGAATTGCATACATCACTAGATGCGCTTTGGAAATTATTTGGAATGGGTAACTGTTAAAATTGTTATGCGTCCGGGGCTTTCGATACATGACTAAATGGCACAAAAATAGTCATTCCATCGCTGAACAGCAGAAAGCTTCCACTTTGTATCACTCTCCCTTATCAAGCCAGCAAAAGCGGTACGGCAGAATGTAACTCTGTGTCCTGCCAGTCGGAATCCCTCTGTTTTTCATCCCCCACCTGCTGTCTACTATCGCTAGCTACGGTTGTGTCTGTATCTTTCTTCCGTATACCCGGTGGTGCGTTAACGGTGATGATGATTACTCCTCCCTCGTCTCAGCATCCTCCATTGAGCCACCCTTCAACTTACTCAGATTCCCTCAAGGTTACGTCTCAGGACAACAACGGTAGGAAAAACACCGAGCAAACTCACGTGGCCTCTGGTGAGCTCCCTGAACTCATCCACCGAAATGAAGAATGAATAATTCACTCGACACTGCCTCCGCCGCCATCCTTCACCTTTCGCCATTGCTGCACGCTCCCCAGAGTATCCTTTTTGTGTTTCTTTGTACACAGGGAAATTTTTAAGGTGTGCACATTGTTCTAGCTTAGGTACGAAGTCAGCTGCACGTTCAGAACCTGTGGAATGTCGCCGTATCTCGATACTCTTGATAAGGCTGGCACAGTGTAGCTATGCTGAACGCAGAATCCACCATGATCGGGTACAGAAGGACGAATTGAAAAGGGTCGCGACGACGGTCGGTTGTTGGTGTGGTTATTGGGATTCTGTCGGGTGGGCTCGACTGTTTCCACACCGCCGTGTGTAGAAGCCTGGTTTATGATTTATTAATGATGCTCTGTTTGTTTTGCTTGGCTCATAAATATATACGATTTTTAGGGAACAATTGGAGTACTTGCAAGCCGGTTCGAATTTCAAACGATATGGTGCGGTATCGAGAGTATACATGAAGAATGACTTTTGACTTTCATTATACTTGGGTGGCAACGGGAACATTGTTATGCAACGTACCTTTCGAACAGATGGCAATTGGGAACTTATTGCAATTGGTAATTAAGTGAATTTCAAATAAAAACACATGATTGGCCCGTATTCTTGCTTGATATATTATTGGCTATTGTAAAAAAAAATTGAAACATAATATCTCTGTTACTGGGCATATTTTCATTTTTTTTAATACAAATATTCGGTAATAGTTTTCGTTTTGGCGTTCAGCCATTTTGCCGAACTCAATTTGGCCGAATGTGGCTTTTGGCCTAATTGTGTTCAAAAGGGTTGAGCGAAACTTCTTGACAATATACCCGGCAATATTTCGTTCGTTTATTCTTACATTCTAAAACAAATAGGTATTTACACGTAACATAAACCATCAACGTACGTCAACATTTCATGAATAAATGGCATTTTAGACCAATGCTGAAAATCAGTAATTAATTCGATAAATAATTCGAAATATCTAAATTCAACCACCCAGAGCTCATTTTAGAAGATGAACCTGAGAATGTAGTATATATACTACATACAGTCGAGACTCTTATTAGATCACTGGTCGGGGGGCGCAATAGGAATCCGTTTAATAGGAGACTAAGAGCATATGGGATTTCGGCATTTTGGGGGTGTGGCCTATTATCTCGGGTGTGTTAAGAGTTAACCCAATACTTTCTTCGGCAAAGCTTCAGGGCTTGATAAGATCTACCATTTAGAACTTTGGTTCATATGATTAGTTGGCAATTTGGCCGCTAGAGGGACCATCAACAATTTGATACTAAATTGCACTACGGGAACCATACCAGTGTAACCGTTCCAAGCATCACACGAGGTTTTAACAAACAAGATGGCTTTAGCGCCACTCTCGCTAGGCGAGAGACCACCTGTCTTTCCTGAAATTTGCCCGACTGTTTCTGAGACTATTCCCTCAGGGGACTCGTGAACGGCTATATTAAAACGAAGAATGCCAACGTGACAACCTGTAGGTACGCCAAAACTCCAAATACCTTCCCTTGAACCTGTTTATATCCGAACTTAAGCTCACTCAAATCGAACGTACGAAAATGAAGTACAGAAGCCTGAAAGGTCAACCTACCAAAACGGAAACGGAGAAAGTTGAACGTAAAAGGGTGAATTCTCAAGGGAAAAGCCCAAAACGGAATCGACTGACACTCTCAGCACTTCAAATTCAATAACTACATTTATTTCTTGAAACTAAACTTATTCGGGTTGAACTTTAAGGTAACGGGGAGCAATAACACTAAGGGAAACGAATCATGGCCATGAACAAAAGTTTCCACGTACCTGCTCAGGTTTTTTTTGAAGCGGTGCGGTGTCTTGAAGTTCTCCGACGATGTCCTTGCCGCGGAGTTCCCGGCCGATGCCGGCGAAGACGGCTCGCTCTGACGATCTTGGTTCGACGTCCTCGGTAGCGATGGCGACTGTTGGCTTAGCCGCTGTAGCTGCTGCAATGGCGCGCAGCGATCCACGGTGAGCTCGGGTAGGATGGCCGAATTACGGTGCGGAGGAAGTGGTGGCTGGACGGAAGGCCTCCGATTTATTATCCACGAGAGCTTGGCACGGACAAAGTCGTGCTTCCCGGGTTGATCCTCCAAAGGTCGATAGGGACGCGACAGAGCCCAGCGACCCGGCTTCGTGTACTTAGATTCCTGCTAGGCCGAGCGGGGAATGCCACGTCTTCTACTTCCCAAATTCGGACCTGGTCCGGCGTACGCTGATTAGCGACGTACGGGGGACCGAGCTCTCGGACTCTCTCCACCGGGGTTTTTGACGTGTGGTGGAGTCGACGACGGTTTTTGGCGACCGTCGGAGTTGTATCGTTCGACTTTGACGACGAACCTCACTTCTCTCCGTTTAACTGCCTCGAAAGGCGGGCCTTAGCGGACACCCGAGCTCTATTCCGTCCTTCCTGGACGAGGTTGACGCCTGATGACGCCACGGAACCCCGAATCCAACTCCGCTTGTCGAGTTCTCACACTTGCACCAGCCCGTACAATAAAAAGCGCCTAAGCGCTGGAGAAAGTCCAACGCGAATAAGGTTTTTAAATTAAAACACGAGAACTACTAAAATACACTAAACAATTACCTTTTTATGTACTAAAAATGAGTACGTTGTAGAACGTCGCGAATAACGGTCCCGCAGACCGGAAACACGTACTAACAAAACTGTAGAGCAACATAAAATACCGTTTAGAACATTTCACACTAAGAATTCACGTTTTACCTTATTACCTTCGGTACGTGACTCGAAAGGTCCAAATTCACTTTCAAACGAAATAAATTTCCGAAAACACTATTAAAGTCGCGAACACTTCTACACTCCAGCCTTGTAGCGAACGAAATGACCGAGCTTAAGTCATTTTCTTTTCAAGAAACCTTACTCTTACAATCCCCCTATTATTTCATTAAATTGCGCCAACGAACTATTCGTATGGCGATTTGAGTCAGTTGGCGCCTATCTAGGTTCGTCAAGATGGTGTAGTTGAGATACATATTTTCAGGAGCCATTACTGTACTCACTACGTCGTTTATGGCATATGAGTTAGCCGAGACACAAACCAAAAGTCGACATACATAATTTTATTGCTAACACAAATCAGTCACGAGCAAATTCAGGTTATATTCAGGGTTTATATCTAATTCAAAACATTTAGTCAACTTCTAAAAATATTCTAATAAACTAAAACTAAATTAAGCGAATTCAAAAGCATTTTGCTTAAAAAGGAGAAAAACGTCAAAACCGCTTTTCTATCTACACTATTCAATATAAGCAAATGCAATTCAACTTTTATTTTTCATTTCTATTTGTCAAGTGGGTGAATCAAGACCAAAACTATTTTACTTAAAGAAGAGAAAAACGTCAAAACGTTACACCAGGTTGTCAAGCAAACGTTACGATATGCGACAGCTCAAGACCCAGATAATTTGGAAGGATAGTGTCTTCGGGAAAGTTGTTGGGTACGCCAATAACATACTGACGATGAGTTGCGATGTTCGAAATTCCTCCACTGGGCGGCGCTAGTGAGCAAGTAAAATTTCAAAACCTCATATCTCAGGATCCCGATAACTTAGGAAGATGGTGTCTTCGGCAAAGTTGATCAGTATGACATGAACTTACAAAAAATTAACACTTGGTTCAAAATTCTGCCACTAGGAGGCGCTAGTGAACTTGCAAATTTTAGAAATCTCATAGCTCAGAATTCTGATAACTTAGGAAGTTGGTGTTTTCGGCAAAGTTGATCAGTATGACATAAACTTACATAAAAATAAACACTTGTTTCAAAATTCTGCCACTAGGAGGCGCTAGTAAACTTGCAAATTTTAGAAATCTCATAGCTCAGAATTCTGATAACTTAGGAAGTTGGTGTTTTCGGCAAAGTTGATCAGTATGACATAAACTTACATAAAAATAAACATTTGTTTCACATTTCTGTCACTAGGCGGCGTTTACCGGGTTTTTTCATCTTATTTCGACTTTTTTGACGGTTTTTCGGCTTTGCATGTTCACTAGCGCCGCCTAGTGGCAGAATTGCGAAACAAGTGCTTATTTTTATGTAAGTTTATGTCACTCTGATCAACTTTTCCAAAGACACCAACTTTCTAAGTTATCAGGATTCTGAGCTTTGAATCCTAGTGGCAGAATTTTGAAACAAGTGTTTATTTTTATGTAAGTTCATGTCATTCTGATCAACTTT